>NC_135706.1:3866147-4473882 GCF_964276395.1 Gasterosteus aculeatus
CACAGAAGCCGATGTAGGAAGTTACAGCCTCTGTGAACTCCAGAGGAGTTTACTGGTCCAGTTCTTGAATTCCCTCACCACAGGTTTGTAGAGCTTTAGTTTCTGCCTGTATGCAGGAATCAGATGGACCATGACGTGGTCAGAGTGTCCCAGTGCAGCACGAGGGATGGCGTGATAAGCCCTGCTTACTGTGGTGTAACAGTGATCCAGAGTGTTCTCCTCTCTGGTGGGGCATTTAATAAACTGTCTGTACTTAGAAAGTTTGTGTGTGAGATTTCCGTCCCCGAGGACAATAACTACAGAGTCCGGGCTGGTCCGCTCCACACGCCGTATCTTGTCGGCGAGTGTCCGCTGTGCCTCGTGCACGTTGCCCGGCGGCGGTATGTAAACACAGACCAGGATGAATAAAGCGAACTCACGGGGGGAATAAAATGGTTTGCAGTTGATGAAGAAAGTTTCCAGATCAGGAGAACGGTGTTTTAGGATCACCGTTACGTCGTTGCACCAGCTGTTGTTGAAGTAAAAGCAGATTCCTCCACCCTTCGTCTTGCCGGAGAGCTCCGTGTTGCGGTCCGCTTTGAGCAGCTGTTTCGCCAACGAGCCGGCCCGTTTTCCTCTCCTACGGCGTCTCACCACGTGATGAAAGGTGAGCGCACCTTTGACTATAATGTCCAGTAATTCCACCAAAGATAGCAGGAAAGTTGGATGTAACTCCGCTGGAGTTGTTCCACGGATGTTCAAGAGCTCATCTCTGGTGAAAGAGCTCCGGGAATCGCAGCAGGCAACATAATTAACAACAAAAAACGAAGCACACCGAAGCACCATGGCAGCCATCATCGGCGCCATCCAGGTCAGCACTGGTTCAAGGCAGGAGACCATCAATTTTCTCTTTGATATTCAGAATCTTATCATTGAGGAAATTCATGAAGTCGTTACTATTCTCTGTCAGTCTGGCTACAGTGCTGAAGAGAAACCTTAGTTATTTTTATTTTTCACAATTAATAATGAGTAATAAGATGTCTTGCAGAGAGCCTTCTTATATGTTTTAAGGCTGTCTTGCCAAACTAGCCTAGATCATTCCGATTTGGTGGAATACCATAATTGTTCAAGTTTCCGCAGTTTGCTTTAGGTTCTGGGTTTGAGGGTTATACCAAGGAGCAAACTTCCTTCTTTTTGCTATTCTTCTTCCGGAGGAGCAATAGCGTCCAGCGCCACTCTCAAAGAGTCTGTAGCAGCAGTGACAATATGATCGATCTGGGACGGACTGTTCTCACTTCTCTTCGGATAACTTGAGACAAGACACTGAACTTGGAGCAGAAGGAATGGCTTCTTTAAATGAGGTTATAGCGGTATCCGGTAAGTATTGACTGTAGAAACCCTTGGCAAGAGGAGGAGATTGCGGTAGTAGAAATTCAAAGGTTATCAGACAATAATCCGACAAGAGAGGGCTCTGTGGAAAAAATGTTAAATGTTCAATCCCAATCCCATACACAAGAACCAAGTCGAGAGTGTGGTTAAAACAGTGAGTTGGTTTATTTATACTCTGACAGAAAACAATTAAATCTTACAAAGAAAGAAATACAGTGCCAAGGTTGTCGTTGTCAAAATCCACATGAATGTTAAAATCACCGACTAAAATTACCTTGTCCATTTTAAGGACCAAACTTTCAGATAGAATTCTGAATAAGGACCTCGGGCCGTATACACGATTACAAAGAGAACCGGCTGGATTATTTTCCAGCCTGGTTGCGAAACACTGAAAACCAGGCTTTTATAATCCAGCTCAGCTTTAAGGTTTATGAATAGTTCGGCAGCTATTCCACCCTCTCGGCCTGTGCCTCAAAGAATAGGAGTATTACCATGACTTATATATATCAACATAGCGATCTGATAATAGTTAATTTAAAACAGTTTTAGATAATGTTGTGTGGGTGGAGGAGAGAGGACCCAAGCGTAAGGGCAGTAAAGTCTGCTTTAATCCACTTAGAATGTCCAAGGCAAAAAGGAACTAAAAGTAGCCACAAGGTTGTCTCAAAAACAAAATGGCACTAAAGGCTTAACAGAAGAGGCGCAGGCGCTTGGCCGGTCGCCGGGGAATTCCGGAGAGTGCAGAGAACGAGCTCCAGGGCGAGGGAAGAGCACTCCAGAAAGCAGGTCGCCCACGTCAAACGGGAGGCTAGGTGGAACAGTGGTTTGGACTCGTTGGAACCGTTAGGACACGACAAGACAGGAGAAACGAGACAGCAGGTACAGGTACGTCGGGTGCATAGTCAATACTCTGGCAGAGAACAAGGGGAAGAGGCAGGCTAGAAATAAAGAGTTTAATTGCAGAAGGTAGGAACAGGTGAGGGGAAGAGAGGATGACGAGATGAGAAGCACCTGGGAATGAATGAGCAGGTCTAAGACCCCGTTTACACGATGGGAAAACACGTATATTTTCATGCGTTTTGGCCTTTTATTTACACAAAAACTGAGGTTTTATCACGGAAAACGATCATTTCTAAAAACTCCGGCCAAAGTGGAGATTTCTGAAAACTCTGTTTTTGTGTTTGCGTGTGATTTAGGTCCAACAGAGTTTTAGGTTGTCAAACGTCACAGTATGCGAATTGTTGTTGGTTTTGAGAATTCTGATTGGTTTGCATGTCTTTATCCTTCTCGTTACACTACAGGTTTGGCATAGTTTAGATGGCGTCCGGGGCCGTATTTATGAGGGTTCATATAAACAGAAACCTTTTTGAAAACGGAGGGGCAGAAATATTTGTTTCTGTAAATACCCGGCTATGTGTAAATGTGGCCTAAGTGTGTGTGTGTAAGTGAAGAAAGGGTTGGAAAGGAAAAGAGGAGGATACCCGGTTCATGACAGATGCAATATTCAAAAGTCACCCTTTAATTCTATTTTGTTGCACTGTTGCATTATTAGTTTTAACTTTGATTAAGTTATTTACTATAACTCCTCGGTTGTTTACCTTTTAATTTAGACAACTGTGTTCGTGAGGCGACTGTGGGTGAGTGGGGAGCACGGTCGTCCTCCAATCAGAGAGTTGTCGGTTCGATCCCAGGCCAACCCGCATGTCGTTGTGTCCTTGGGCAAGACACTTAACCCAACATTGCTCCTGTAGCTGCGACTACAGTGTGTGAATGGTAGTTACTGATGGCAGGTGTCACTGTGTATGGTTCTCCTGTCATCAGTGTATGAATGGGTGTGAATGGGTGAATGATGTCATGTAGTGTTAAAGCGCTTTGAGTGGTCAGAAGACTAGAAAAGCGCTATACAAGTACAGGCCATTTACCATTTACACGGTCTCTATAGGGTTAATTATGGTTTGAGTGAGTCACTGCTCGGATGGAAGACCAGAGAACTGTGTAAGACTGCGACTCTGCTTCCTGGTCTGAACTCTGGGTCATGAATTAAGTCCACTAAGAAACTGGCTCAGATTCTTAGAAATAAATTCAGCTCCACCCAAAGTGGGGTGGATACCGTCCGTCCTAATCAGACCAGGCTCTCCCCAAAACGTCTTCCAGTGATCAACGAAGCCCACATTATTTACTGGGCACCACCTCGACAACCAGCGGCAGAATAACGACATGCGGCTATACATGTCGTCACTGATCAAGTTTGGGAGGGGGCCAGAGAAAACTAAGTTGTCCGACATGTTTTAGCGTAGGTACACACCGATTAACTTTAGTGACCTCCGAGCGACCTAATCGGGAGTCATTACCGCCGACGTGAATTACAATCGAACTGTATTTACGTTTATTCTCAAGCCTAGTTTATGCTTCTGCGTTTTCAGAGCGATGGAGATGCAAGAGCCCCTTGCGTGTCCCTTGCATGCCTTTTCACACCTCCTTGCGTGCATCGACCCATTTTTCTAGACTTTCGTCGAAAGCGAGCAACGGAAGGCTCCCAGAGCGCACAAGGCTGCAATTGGTCTGCTAACTACATCCTTTACGTCGTCTCACATATCCGCTTTCTTGGCACAATACCGCCATTATTAAAACGAAGAATGTTAACGAGAGAACGGATCAGATTGAAGAACTTGTCGGAAGAAATGCGTAAATATGACCGCTTATACAAGCAGTCATTGGCGGGTTGTATAAGCGGGTTGGATTCATGGAGGGAGATCTCTGCAAAAGGCGGTTTGCCGGTCGAGGGGAACAAAGTTGTGGAGGAAAATACAGGACAAATGTGTCAGTGATGAAAAGCAGCAGTGGCGATGCACGGGGCAATTAAGTCTGTGATAAATAAATAAACCAACCAACGACTTCCACACACAAAGACGTGACTCTCTAGGTCGTCTTCAACAAAACACGTTACTCCACCTGTTGTTCTGGAGGTAATTTGCTCTGCAACACATGCAAGCCTTTTAGAACCATGAATTGAAACAAGTGCGTCGACGCAGACGCAGAAGCATGCGCCAGCCTTTAGCCAGCAGTGAAAGATAAGACTCAATGTTGCCCGCTCTGGCCCCGAGTATACATGTAAGCTCCCTGGTTTCGCTAACTTCGCGTTCCTCAGAATAGAGCTACCTATCACCAGAGTTGGCTAAACCAATTAACCAAACTCATCCAACAAATACAAGCTATGAGACTTAGCTGAAGGTCCTGATCTAACCCAAGTGATTTGACTCTGATCGAGAGCTACTTTTTAATCGACCAAGTCATGGTATTCACGAATTTGGGGAACCGTCACAACCATTGCAGACATTCTTGGTAATTACCCATCACGGTTTGGGTTCACGTCTTTTATGTTGTAGTTTCATGCCTCTGGTGCTCCTGGGTTAACTTCACTTCCTTCCTTGTCCTGTCATCCCCTGTAATTGTCTGGCGTGTCTGTCAGCGGCCGAGGTTTCTTCTTAAAAACTAAAAGTGTTGCCAACAACGCCACCTAGGTAAAATCCCTAGGAACTCTAAATAATTAAAAACAAAGGTTCGTTTGTTTGGAGGGGAGCAGTAAAACAATGACCCAAGAGGACAGGGGCGGAAATACGACTAAAAAATATTTATTTTAATACAAAGGTTAAAATATATAAAAGGGAGCTAAAATAGTCCATCCAGGGTCATCACCACAGCAGGTGCGAAGTCCTGCGCGTCCCTAGTCCACTGGTGTGGACGTCTGACTGCCAGTCGCCCTCTGCTGCTGCTGGTGGTGAGTCTGCTCCTGCCCTCCACTGCTGCTGCTGCTGCTGCTGCTTCTGGTGGAGAGTCTGCTGCTGGTGGTGGTACCTCTGCTTCTCCGTTCTCTCGTGTCTCGTTTCTTCCCGGTTCTCCTTGTTGCTCCCCAGCTCCCCTTTCCAGTTTCGCCCTGTTTCTCTCCCCTTTCCAGTCTTCTGTCTTCCTGCTTAAAAAGAGAAAGTTCTGCCCCTGGCCTTTCCCCATTGGTCCATTTGCCATATGCCACTAATTGCTAATTAGTTGGGGACGATTGTCAATTGAGGACACAACTCAAACAAAACTCAAAGCAGATTATAAATTGTCCAGCATGCAATCACAAAACAACAAGTCATAGAAACATGCAATCATAAAACAACAAACTGTAAAACATGCAACAACAAATCAATAAAATATGCAATCATTTGTGCATGCAATCAAGGGTCCCCAATCGTCCACCCAGTGACATACTCCCCCACTTAAACGTAGGTAGTCCCTGCCACTGGACAAGCCTAATGTCGATATCGGCTTGGTGGTAGTCCACGGGTAGCGCGTGCCGACCGGCGGAGCGCATTGTCCACTACTTCTGCTGGTGGTTCAGGAGGCAAAATGTCTGCCCCTACCTCAGGCTGCTCAAAAGCAGGTACTACATAAAATCCAAAAGGTACAGGGTCTACTTCCGCCTCTGTCTCGACTATAGTACCTGGTTCAGGGATGACATTGACAGGGGTTATACAAGGTTTCAAGGCATTCCTGTGTTGGCTTCTGACCTTCCCACCGCTCTCTGGCCTAACTTTGTATACCACCCCAGAATCACCCACAAGGCTAACGACAACATAGGGCTCTGGGTTCCACCATGATCGTAACTTCTCTTGTCCCTGTCTGTTCCTATCTCGCACCCACACCCGTTCACCTGGGAGGAGAGATAACGCCTGGGCCTTACGGTCATAGCTTCTCTTATCGCGTTCGGCGGCATGACCCATCCTCTCCCTAGCGAGCTTGTAAGCTAGAGTTAGTGGGTGGAAGACCACCATCAAAAACTAAGTGCCAACCTGGATTGGTGAGGCGCTACTCCCAACTCTACGTCTACTGGGAGTCTTAGATGGCGCCCGAACATGAGGTAAGCGGGGGCAAAACCTGTAGAACTGTGGACAGTATTGTTGTAGGCTTGCAACAACTCTTGGACATGCTCGGCCCACCTATTCTGTTTTTCACCTCTCAACGTGCGCAATAGGTTTAGCACAGTCTGATTCAGCCTTTCTACCCTACCGTTCCCAGCCGGGTGGTAGGGGGTTGTTCTGCTCTTTGTTACTCCATACATGGCACAAAGCTGCTGCATCAAAGTGGATTCAAAATTTGGGCCCATATCTGAATGGAAACGACCTGGGCAGCCGAATGAATAACATGAGACCATATTGCCCTGACTGTAGTCTTTGCTGTCTGGTCTCGAGTAGGGACAGCCCATGCATAACGAGTAAACATGTCGGTCATTACAAGGATGTTTTGGTATGCATCCATCGGCCTACCGAGAGAAAGGAAATCGAGGGCAACCACCTCAAGGGGGTATGATACTACAATTGGGTTCAGGGGTGCCTTAGCCTCTATTTTGTCCTTCAAGCTACATACGACGCACCCCGAATGAAACCCCTGTACCTCTTCTTCCATACGAGGCCAGTAGAAACAGCGTCGAATATTGGCCAAGGTCCTCTCAATTCCTGGGTGTCCGGCCGCCTCATGGTATTTCTGCCAGACCTCTTGGCACCTAGATGCTGGGCACACGATTTGGGATCGTAGCTCATGAGTGTTGGGGTCAATTATCTCTCGGTAGAGCACCTGCTCTCGGACAACCAATTTCTTCCATTGTTGGAGGATCCTTCTGGTATTTCCGGTCATAGCCCTCTTCTCTGGTCCTTGTGGAGGCAGTCCCTGGCCCACATACCTCTTGATGATGGCAATGTCTGGGTCATCTTGTTGCCAGTTTCCCCAATCACCGGAGAGTGGCGCCACTCCGTCCTCTTGGTCGAGTCTAGCAGTAGTAAAGTTGACCTTAGCCGATGTTCTACCTGTGCACATGGACACTTGGGGAAACCTGGACAGGGCATCAGCATTCGCTTTTCCAGAGCGGTACTTCACGGTGTAATCAAAAGAGGCCAGTTGTGCGACCCACCGCTGTTCCACAGCACCCAGACGAGCAGTCTGTAAATGAGCCACTGGATTGTTGTCTGTGAAAACTACGAATTTAGCCCCAGTCAGGTAGTCTTTGAATTTCTCTACAATAGCCCACTTTAATGCCAACAGCTCTAGCTTGAAGGAGCTATAGTTTGCATCGTTCTGTTCTGCCGGGTGCAATCTACGGCTAGCATAAGCTATTACACGCTCTCGGCCGTCTTGCACTTGGACAGCCCCTAGTCCTCTGTTACTTGCATCAGTGTACACTACAAAAGGCAGGGCAAAGTCAGCATAAGCTAAGATTGGGGCTTGGGTTAGGGCAGCCTTCAGTTGCTGAAACGCAGATTGGCATTCTTTTGTCCAAAGTATCTTCTGGGACCCCGACCTTTTATCAGTGGGAATGCCTGCTAAAAGCATATTCAAGGGTCGGGCAATCTTTGAGAATCCCAATACGAAACGCCTATAATAGCCAGCCAATCCTAGAAAGGCTCTGACCTGTTTGATGGTCGTTGGAGGACTCCATTCGGTGACTGCAGACACCTTTTCGGGATTGGGACGGACCCCTTCCTTGTCAACCACATGCCCGAGAAACTTCACCTGTTTCTGCAGAAGTTTACATTTGCTGGTTTTAAGTTTCAGACCATACTTCTGGAGTCTCTTAAACACCTCCTCCAGATGCTGCAAGTGGGAGGAGAAATCACTTGAGTAAACAATGATATCATCGAGGTAAACGAGCAGTGACTCCGTTAGTTGTCCGCCTAGACACCGTTGCATAAGGCGCTGAAAGGTAGCAGGGGCATTACAAAGACCAAATGGCATCCTATCAAACTCGAAAAGACCCAATGGTGTTGTAAAAGCAGTCTTCTCCCGATCTTGTGGGTCCATCTCCACCTACCAGTACCCACTTGCGAGGTCTAAAGTCGAAAACCACTCAGCCCTATTGAGGGTGGTAAGGGTCTCTTCAATTCTGGGGAGGGGAAATGCATCCTTATGAGTCACAGAATTCAATTTCCTGTAATCCACACAGAACCTCAGACTTCCGTCTTTCTTCCTTACTAGCACAATAGGTGAAGCCCATGGACTAGAGCTCTCTCGAATCACATTGTTCTTTAGCATACCTGCTAGCAGAGTCTTCATATCCTTATAGAGAGTTGGAGGTAATGGCCGGAACCGATCTCGGATTGGCGCTGCATCACCTGTGGGTATTCTGTGTTGAACAATGCCAGTCCGCCCAAAGTCATCATCGTTGGCAGCAAAAACATTACTCCACTTATTTAACAGAACACCCAGGTCTACCCGTTGTTGCTCAGTTAGATCAGGCCGGTCAACTAAATTGTTCACCTCGCAGTCAGGATTTAAATCTTCTGGGACCTCAGAGGCCTCCACGACGCCAACCTGAACTACACCCTCGCAGTCTTGTGTCAGGCTTAAATCCTCCTTTCCATACAAATCAGTCTCCTCCACTTGGCTGATAGTTTCCAACTTCTGGTATTGGCCTATGGACAAACTGTAGGGGTGAGGATTACAAACACGAACAGGGAGTCTTCCTTTCCTTACCGTTACCACGGTTCTTGCGGTTCCAACGGCACTAGTGTGTGGGAGGGCCTCCACTAGTCCACAATAATCAGTCCCTTTTGGGCCCATACGAGCACGGCCCCAGATTACCACTTCGGTGAAGGCTGGAACACGTACCTTCTGGCGGGAAGCTGGACGGACATAATGTGTAGACAAGTCACCTGTCGAGACGCTGATCCGCCGGCATGTAGCGAATGCTTGACTCCAAGCCTTCTGAGCCTGAGGGCTATCACCGGGCAGTGTAGATCCCCCAGTCTTCTGAAAGAGTCTCCCAGCAAGCACTAATGACGTTCATTCCCAGAATCAAGGGATTAGTTGAGCATTCGTTTTTTACAATGACAACACCCCTATTCGGTATCTTAATGTGTCCCACTTCAAAGTTCATCACCGCGTAGCCTATATACGGGATTTCCAGGCCATTAGCCGCTTTGAGAGTCAATACAGCCGGGGTTCCTCCCACACCCAGCTTGCAATCAGGGAAATGTTGTTCCAGTACTTGCTGTTGCATCAAAGTTACTTGAGAACCAGTATCCAGTAACCCTGAGAGTTCTACTCCATCTATGTGAACCTTTACCATTGGACAATTTCCTACAAAGGTTGGGGTGGCCCCTACATTGGCTATACTATCTGACCCTACTACTCGGACCTCAGGAGCAGGGCTAACTAGTTTAAAGCCGGCCTGGTTTCTGAAGTTGCCCTACAAAATCTAGCCACATGTCCCGGCTGTTTACAGCGACGGCAGATAGGCCTACCTTCAGTATCCCATCTATTAGAACAGTCAGATGTTGCTCGTCGTCGTCCACCTACTGGGGGAGCATAAATGGGATGGTTAGGTTGTCTGGGCTCTAGGAGAGGTCGCAGTTCCCGAACAATCTCCTGAGTCAGCCCTTTCATCTGGCCCGCCACTTCTGCCATAATCTCATCTTTAAAGGCTTGTTTCCAGTCCCGTTCGGATGTCAAGGGCTTTGCTGCCTGGGCTCCTCGTACAGCAGAACACTCTACCCCGGTTAGTCTTTCACCACCATGCTCGTCATCCAACAGCATTGCTTCCTGGCGTAGATCGTCAAAGCTCCGTCGTGGATTACGTCGGGCATAGGTTTTTAGATCCTGGGCCAGGGCACCATCTTCCAAGCCTAGTAGGAACTGTTCACGCAGATTGTTTTCCGTGGGGGCGTCATCCGGGCTGCGTCGTTGTAGCCTGCAATATAGCCCTCGCAAGCGTAACAGATACGCTTTCACAGTTTCCCTAGGCTTTTGATAACAATTATAAAAATGGGCGCGTAATGCAGGGATAGAAGTTTGTTCCCCATAGAGTGCATCTAAATAGGTAAATATTTTAGCAACTCTATCGCGCTCATCCTCAACCAAAACACCAACCTGTTGTTTGGCTTCTCCCCCCAAAGCTCCTAAGACAATTTCTACTTTCTTTGCTTCAGAAAATTCCTGAATACCTAAAAGTCCTTGGATCTGTTCTTTCCAATCCCCATATTGTAAACTGCCACTAGGTCCTGTATATTTGGGAACCCAAGGGGCACCAGCATACAAAGGCATCATCATCATTATTAAGTTAGACAGGGATCGCTTAGGCCAATGTTCACTGCTCCCGAAAAATCCAAGTCCTGCCAGAAACGCCAAATTTATGTCAGCGGCCGAGGTTTCTTCTTAAAAACTAAAAGTGTTGCCAACAACGCCACCTAGGTAAAAGCCCTAGGAACTCTAAATAATTCAGACGTTGGTGTGGACGTCTGACTGCCAGTCGCCCTCTGCTGCTGCTGGTGGTGAGTCTGCTCCTGCCCTCCGCTGCTGCTGCTGCTGCTGCTTCTGGTGGTGAGTCTGCTGCTGCTGCTTCTGGTGGTGAGTCTGCTGCTGCTGCTTCTGGTGGTGAGTCTGCTGCTGCTGCTTCTGGTGGTGAGTCTGCTGCTGCTGCTGCTGGTGGTGAGTCTGCTGCTGCTGCTGCTGGTGGTGAGTCTGCTGCTGCTGCTGCTGGTGGTGAGTCTGCTGCTGCTGCTGCTGGTGGTGAGTCTGCTGCTGCTGCTGCTGGTGGTGGTGGTAGTACCTCTGCTTCTCCCTTCTCTCGTGTCTCGTTTCTTCCCGGTTCTCCTTGTTGCTCCCCGGCTCTCCTTGTTGCTCCCCGGCTCTCCTTGTTGCTCCCCGGCTCCCCTTTCCAGTTTCGCCCTCCTTTCCAGTCTTCTGTCTTCCTGCTTAAAAAGAGAAAGTTCTGCCCCTGGCCTTTCCCCATTGGTCCATTTGCCATATGCCACTAATTGCTAATTAGTTGGGGACGATTGTCAATTGAGGACACAACTCAAACAGAACTCAAAGCAGATTATAAATTGTCTAGCATGCAATCACAAAACAACAAGTCATAGAAACATGCAATCATAAAATAACAAACTGTAAAACATGCAACAACAAATCAATAAAATATGCAATCAATTGTGCATGCAATCAAGGGTCCCCAATCGTACACCCAGTGACATGTCCATGATTGTTTCAACCTGTGTCCAATCACCCGCACCTTCCCAGTGTATTCAAGCCATGTGTGTATCTTGTCCCTTGTCACGTCATTGATCGTTTAATCCTTCATGTTATGCCTGGAACATCTACCCTGAACCTGGTCCCTGTGTGATGCAAGTCCCTGTTCACCGTCTGTGTTATTCCATGTCTTCGTTTGTTTCCCCCTGGCATTTTAGATTTATTAAAAGTATCGTTTTTGTCACAAACTTTGCGTTTGACCCCTACTTCCTGCCTCGCCTCCCCGGTCCTGACATTACCATACTTGGATGACTTGCACTGATTGGAGTCAGCTATGGTTACTTTTGAATGAAATGACATGTGTCCGTCAGTAAGCAGGGATGATAATTAGCGCTACCAAGTTTTACGTTAGCTCCCTCGGTCGACCGTGCATGCATGGTGACCCGAACGGTCGTTTGCGATCAACCTCTTGCGACCCCTGGGCTAAAGAATCAGGACAACCTGAGTTTTCCCCCCCAATTACCAATGAGGCTAGGTCATACCACATTAAAGGCTGATTTATGTTTGATAGCTTTAATTACCGATCTTTCACAATTTTCCAGGCATACACGAATACTATGGAATGCCGTTTTAGTCAAAATTAAATAAATTAATAAATACGTAAATACATCAAATATGCATTTGAAATAGATCATGAAATAAATAAATGAGGCAATAAATACATAAATATTAAATACATTTAATTATTTCATGGTAGGCTACTTTTATTTCATAATGCCACTTTTCATTTCCAGAGTCTTTTATTTCATAATGCCACTTTTCATTTCCAGAGACTTATTTCATAATGCCGTTTTACGTTTCACGTTCTTATATGCAAATCAGGGGGCGTGGCTACATCTAACATTCAGAACAGACAACAGAGCCGTGTGCAAAAGAAGGCTTTTTTGTGTGATTTGTATACACATCAGCTCAACTGAAGTAAAGTTATATAAACTGAAGCTTAAAAGTGCATTATTCAGCTTTTGTCAACTCTGCCTCTTTGGGGCGGAGCTCAACGCGGCTACAAACTGAAAAACATTGATATATTACAGCATTTTAAAAATGACATTGTTAATCTGCATATTTATATTTCCTGCACACAAGAGGTGCTTCTTAAAAAATGTTTCTCTTTAGCTCTGGTTTGCTGTGAGAAAAATGTCTGGCTCTTTAGCTGCAACAGAGCCGTGTGCAAAAGAAGGCTGGCTAAGGGACGTGAGATTAGCGCTGGTACTACAAGCACAGGTGCTGGACGCCCGCCTCTGGATATTTCTTGATATTGGATTTCTCGGGTTGATAGACCGGACAACACAAAGTTAGCCAGCTTGTCGCCAGGAATATCCAGAGGCAGGCGTCCAGCACCTGTGCTTGTAGTACCAGCGCTGATGTTGACTTCTTCAACTTGGACCTCTTCCACACGCACGCGGTGCTCAATCAGTCTTAAACAATTTAAAACTTCGTCGTCTATGTATACATCTTGAAGAGCACTTATCCGCCCTAGTATTTCCAAAAAACCCTCAATATGTCAAAATCGTATCTGCAGAAAACCCATGTTGATCGATTTCATCTGCTAATGCTAGCATGCTACCTCGGAGCCCACCGATGTCTTCCATTATATCAACACTCACGTCCCTTAGCCAGCCTTCTTTTGCACACGGCTCTGTTGTCTTTTCTGAATTTTAGATGTAGCCACGCCCCCTGATTTGCATATAAGAACGTGAAATGTAAAACGGCATTATCAAATTATCAAAGTCTCTGGAAATGAAAAATGGCATTATGAAATAAAAGACTCTAAAAATTAAAAGTGGCATTATGAAATAAAAGACTCTGGAAATGAAAAGAGGCATCATGAAATAAAAGTACCATGAAATAATTAAATGTATTTAATATTTATGTATTTATTGCCTCATTTATTTCATGATGCATTTCAAATGCATATTTCATGCATTTACGTATTTATTAATTTATTTAATTTTGACTAAAACGGCATTCCATAGAATACACTGCCTGTAGTTCTTTTAAATGTTATAAATTCAAACATTCGTTGTACTGGCACAAAATACTGACTCTCGCCAGCCCGAAGACGAAACATATATAGGCACTTGCTTTCACCAACTCAGTTTGGTCAAACATTTCTGTAATACCAGACTGGTCTGTAAACTATCAGGCAAACGAAACAACAATGGTGTTGAAACAAACATGCAAAGGAGACATTCCAAACATTGTGCATTGGTATTGATGTTAAAAAAGCAAAAAGCAAAAAACTGTAAAGAGTATGCACTTGGGTTAATATAACTTATGAACATACAGAATATATTTATAGCATGCAATCATGATACCATATCAGCCCATGTTAAACACAATTACAGTCCAAGCTTGGCCTGTCTAAAATGCAACTGAAGAGACTGAAGCTGAGCTGCAGCATGTACGTGCATAAAGTGTCACTGGAACCTCCCGAGGGCTCTCCAAAGTGTTTATACCGCACACAAAGTGTTTATACCGCACACAATTCATATTTGTTTACCCACTTATGTGGTCGCAGTGGGGATTGATGATCACTCAAAACAGTATTAGCACGTCAAATATTGTACCACATTTTACAGGACCACTCTGGGACTCAGTTTGCAGAGCAAAACAAAGAGTCCCTATTAATTGTTCTCATGTTTGACCAAGCAGCTGCTCTGCACCGGTGTCAATCAGTGTACTATTGTAAACACATCTCTTCAACACGTTTGCCAGGTAAATAGCAACTTCTCCTGAGCGCTTCACATTTAGCCTTGTTTAAATAGATTTGTCCCTTGATCTTTCTTTTCAGTTTGACGATGACAGCAAATGTTTGAGGGCATTTTCTTATGTAAATTATTTTTTAGTGTGATTTGTATACACATCAGCTCAACTGAAGTAAAGTAATATAAACTGAAGCTTAAAAGTGCATTATTCAGTTTTTGTCAACTCTGCCTCTTTGGGGCGGAGCTCAACGCGGCTACAAACTGAAAAGCATTGATATATTACAGCATTTTAAAAATGACATTGTTAATCTGCATATTTATATTTCCTGCACACAAGAGGTGCTTCTTAACAAATGTTCCTCTTTAGCTCTGGTTTAATGTGAGAAAAATGTCTGGCTCTTTAGCTGCTAATTGCTGCTGTATTTTAATCTGCTTTCCTCGGACTGTGTTTGTGTGCTATGTATAAGACCTTTCTCGCACAGTTTCTATTGGAATGAGAGCTTCGATGCTGAAGCTAAACAGAAAAGTAGCAGGTCATTTAACCCCAAATAATATTGAGAAATTTCAGTTGAATTGGGTACATAATGATTTTTCTCTCTGTTGTGAAGGTCCTCTGTCATGGCTCAGTCACCCAGTAACTTGCTAGGCCACACAGGGAAATGAAAAACCTCCACTTACTTTGGCTGACACCAATGTCTTACGAAGTTGAGTTTTAAAGAGTTAAGAAAGCAGCCTGCAGTAAAGTGATGCTGGTGGTCGCACACTTAGACTAAGGTTCTCACTTCAGCCCTTTTAAATACAGTGGGTTGGTCAGTGGCAAAGCAAAATTAAAACTTGTCCCGGAGTTATGGCTGGAGTAACGGAATCATTTAGGTTTCACATAAAGACATCGTTTGGGGGAGTTGGATGGATGTTGGGGTCTAAAGACACATGGACCTCCACCCATGAGACCACTGTTCTTGAAAATGTATGTTAAAGCTTTGCTTTTGCATTGAAGTCTACTTAACTACGTTGTGGGGTTACTTAGTGTTACTGCATCTCTGACAGAACTAAGCCTTTCTAAATATTACTCTTTGAAATCATTGATCCTAGACTGTGTTTTCTTACCCAAGTCAGTAAGCAGGTCATTTACCTGAGCCTACTGGATGTGCAGGTAAAGTGTGTAAAGTGAATGGGGAAAATGCTTCATGGGACACATACTGTGTGATGGCTGTGAGGCAGGCTGGGCATGCTTGAACGGTTTTAGTTCTAATCTGCATTTTACGGTTACCCATGCAATAGCAATGAGACAACCTGAGCGAGTACAGCAAACTCCCCCAATAATCCTCCATTATTAACTGTCAGAGACAAATCAAAAAAATGTTTGGATGTATCCCTAAAAGAACCGTTACTCTGTCACTTTTTCTTTTTTTGGGATTATGTAAACCCATGACTGTTATAGGCCTTATTTCTTTTTTTGTCACTGCCAAAAGCAACCTGCTGGGACACAAAGAAAAAAAACAGCAGATCGGCTTTTGGAACAAAGTCAGTTATGTAAAAAGTTTTGGACCAGAGCCTTCATCGACACCTCAGAGCTGGCAGCACAAGCAGTAGCTGTGCTCGGGTGGAACAGTATCACATCCCAGCGAAGCCTGTCTCTGACTTCACAGGTATCCTCGCTCCAGAAAAAAATCTGCCACAGCTTCGTCAAGCAGGAAAATGGAGATGTGCTATACTGGATAACAAATAAATGATACACCATCTGCCCAGTGAATTTGGTTTCCCTTAAAGCTGACTAAATGCTGCCCTGTTGAAGGCTGTAGATTATTACAGCACGATGATTGTTAGCGGATGTTACAATTATTACAAAGGGTTTGTTTCTCTGATAGCACCAGGGCATATAAACTGCAGTTTTTATCGATAGGGCGTTTGGTCATCCGTCCATATTGAGATGTCTGAACAGCTCCTCAGCAGATTGCCTTTTAATATTCATGGACCCTGATTGTTGTAACCTCAATCTTTCCACCTGAGTCCTGGATATTTACATCAACATATAATTAGGGCTGCGATTCCGTGGCCGTTTCTCATTTGAATCCAGCATAACATTTCTGAACAAATCCCTTTGAAAGAAAGATTTGAATGGTAAAGCAAACATATTAAAGATTTGAATAGCAGCCTATTAAACGATCCCAATCTGTAAATTATAAAATGCAGCAAATGCTGATTAAATACAAGTGTATATGTCCGGTACATCTGTTATGTCTTTTCAACAGCTACTTGAACCCAACACTGGAGGCCCGGATTCTGGCTTGATTGATATTCTTAAATATTAATTATTAACACAATATCTGCGAACTGGGAAAAATACAACTAGGATTTGTTTCTCTAGAGAAGACGCAACACTCATTTTAAACTTAATCCACCATAAAAACGCAACTTCAACTTGTGAGTACATTGAGTGGTGCTTCTCTCACCTGAAAGTTGTCAGCTATATCACTAATTAGGTGATGTAGATATGATCTGTCGCTCGCTAAAAATAAGTGGCCCGCTGACCTGAATGTTTGGCACATTGCTAAATACAGAGCGAGGCGAGACAAAAGATTTGATAAGGGATTCATTAACCTTGGAGCTTAGCAAATCTAGATTTCTTTATTAAACTGGCATGCAATCCAAAAAGAATCCATGAGTGATGAATCAAAGTGCTATCTGTTAATATAGTAATGTTATTGCAAATTTTAAGTAACCAGTTTTGGATTCTTATAGGTTTCCCAAATATGTTACTATTCTGCGGCGCACGATTTTAATTACAACAATGTATCTGCTAACATAATCAGCACATTAATGTCTCACAGAAGATGGTTGGCTTACCTCTTGGGTTATGTCATTCCAAAGGACACATTTTACATTGTTACTCCAATTACTGGCAATGTTGTTGTACATGTAATGAATTAAAATGTAACTGTCAGTGGTGGGGACCAACATATTCTCTAACTTATCAAATACCAACATTTAGTCAGTGGTGGCACTCTTGGTACCTCTCTGGGATCACAGACAAAATAGCAGCTTCTGCTTGTCATATATTTAGCACCTTTTTAAAAATAAACTTAAGTTTGTTGTTTAAAACAAATAAACTGTGCTAATGGTAAGTGTAAATTGGTCATGTAAATTACATGACAAAACTATAATAAAGTGGAATCCTGGGAGAGAAAAACTCCGGTGCTATCCCAACTGGGCATTGTTGTGTGTGCCCATGCATGTAGGAAACATTTGTGATTGGCCTCTCTGGATACAGGACATGTAAGGGGCTGGGTTTGTTATCTGCTGCTTGCACTACTGTTCTAGTAACAACTCGCATAAGAAAAACTATCAGTGGGCAGAGATTGTCTCACGAGGGCCCTTTTGGTAAAAGTCCTGTGTTTTGAGCCAATTTCCCCTCTTTAAACCACGACAGTTGCTTTGACCATTTAATACATATGGGAAAGGATTAATTGGAAGTGTGGTGCATCTCATTCAAACATTAAATGGTAGCTCTGAGTTGGACAACTCGGCTGCAGTGTTGCAGCAAAGAAATCAAATTAGTTATATCATCTAAGACTCAATGTAATTTAACATTTTCTGCCAGAAATATGTCCATAGAGAGAATATTTTAGCAGCTTCAGTTTTGACTGAAACAGAAAAATGAAACGCTCAAGTTCTAAACTGCAAAAGCAACCCAGAAAACAAGAACACTTACTCAATTACAAGAACTACAAGATGTAGCACTCCAGAATAATGAACTACTAATTAATTATCATCAAACCATTTAGTTCTATGCCTTGTATGCTGTTTTTATTTATTTTTTAACAAATATGACAGGGAATAAAATACTAAAGCCACAATCCATCATTCTGATGTCTACACACTCAAGCAGGCCGAACAAACAAAAGAGTTATAAAAGACTCATGTTAGTCCTCTAAGTCATTAGGTGAAATAAGACTGTAGTAGAAGACGCCATTTTTATTGTTTAAGTATTAAATTAGACATGCATGCAAATTGTTATCTCATCTATCCCACCCACACAGTGGAAAGAGCTGGCTGCCGTAAAGGCGCCCGGGGAGCAGTTAGGTGTTTGGTGTCTTCCTCAGGGACACTTCGACATGGGAAATGGAGCAGTCAGGTTTCAAACCGCCAACCCTGCGATTCCCGGCGCACCCTCTCTACTCCATGCGCCACTTATGGAAGGGATTCTCCATTACACTGGTGTTACTATCTATCTATCACACACCATCACTGTCATGGCTATATGCTGTACAGTATGTAATGTATTCTGACAGGTTCAGGCTATTTTATTAGCAACTCCATCAGACTATCTCATATTAAAACCTCAAGAAAGAAATAGAAAAAATCAATTGATTTCAAGTATAGTAAAATTTGGCACCCACAATCTTCATAATTGTGTGTTTTGATATGGATCAATAAATACAGATTTTGAATATTAATCAGATATTTATAAAATATATATATATAAAAATTGTACATTTGTGTAACATGAAATGTACCTGAAATGCTATATAAAAAACAGATGTTCTTGCATGATATTGCTCTAAAAAAATATCACTTATGGCCAGTGCCGTTGACTTGTATGCTCAAATTGACGTAAAAATGCAAAAAAAAAACATGAAATGTGTTTGTTAACCAGGGTCAAGTCACATAATGTATGGCCCTCCGTGACATACCTGCAAGCAGGAGATCAAATACTGTGTGCCTTGGGCCAAGCTGTGCCCAGATGTCATTCTACTTTGCTGGATTTACAGCGGGAGCACTTAGTGCAGTAACAGAGATGTGTTCATAGAAAATCAAACTGACACGTTGACTTCCTCTACAGGACCTTAGAGGCTGCTGGCCTCTTCATCTTTACATCTGCTACAGCAATACTGCAGCATGTGTACTTTACCCTGATCTCATGTCACGATTCTCCAGAGTGTACACCTCCATCAAGGGCCACAACAGGGAGTCACAGCAATCTACCAGGCATGATGTAAGCATGGCACACTACGTGTAATATGGGTGAAATACAAGTCACGAGTTCAGTTCCAAAAACGCTAAATGGCAAAGAATCCAGTTTTGATGAAGTGATATATATATATATATATATATATATATATATGTATATATGTGAAACAATTATAAATGTTTTACTATTTTTGGATGACACCGGTTGACGTTGGGGTTGTGTGATGTCAAATGCAGGTATTGTTACAACTGAGTTGTTGCATTTGGTTAAGTCCTGTATTACTTTGCCAATATGTCCCCTCAACACCTATATCATTTTTCTCCTCATTCCCATGTTTCCTCAGCTCTATGTTCCATCATGGACTTTTTGTCCATTCCGGTTTTGTTCTAATTCTCCTATGTACTTTTATTCCGATTCAAAATCAAGCCCGAGGTTTCCTTATCCCTATGTTCCTTAACAAAGCTTTTGTTTTTGTACCATTTTGTAAATCCCCAATAACACCTTATGTTACCTCATCAACATTTTGTCTATCTCAAAAGAGGCCCTAGGTTCCTAGACATTACGTCAATCTCAACTGAGGCCCTATCTTCCTTCAACATTATCCCTGGCCGATGTTAAAATGTGCAAGCTTCACGATCCAGCTCCTAGCTCAGCTGGTGCTGCAAAAGGCATCAAAAGCCCTCAAGGACTAGTACAGAAGCTTCACGCTGCTCTGCAGCAGCGTCTCAACCCAAGCTCTGACTTTCATTTAGATGCAGCCGTAACCTCTTGTTGACCCCGCTCTCTGTCCACCCACTCTAACACATGCTGTGACTGCTTGCATCCCAAACCCCTCAGAATGATTCAATCATGATGGATCTTTTTCCTGCAAAAAAATTGTTCAGGCGCCTTACTGCTGCAAGGAGATCCACCTTTGCTTATGTGGGCGGAGAGAGAAAGAGAAACAAAACTGGCAGGGAAATTCTTAGTTTGATAAATTTGATTTCTCATGACAGACATTTCAGTGCTATCCAACTCATTTCACTTTTCTGTCAATTTAAATATATAATAGATAAATGCTATTAATATAATAACTTATTCTTACTCAAATTCTGAATAGTTTGGGCAAAATATAAAGCATTACATATTGTTTTGCCCTATTCTCAAAGAGCATTGCCACTTGGACATGGAGTACAAAAAAAAAAATCTATTTCATCATATCCCCCATCAGTGAGAGTCTTTTGTAAATCAACGCCTATATTTTTGTTTCACTTTTTGACATTTCAGCATGACACGTAAAACAGCAGGAGATCAAATCCTAATGGCTTATCTGGATGAAAGCCAAAATCAAATTGCATGCATTTCTAACCTAGCCAAATGCCGAATGTGTATGCTTGTCAAAAAAAAGCTTATTGAAATAATAGGTTTTATACTGTCAATGTTTTTTCTGTATTAAAAATGGAACAAAATAACAAAACAACAACGCTGTCTCTCAAAGCTTTTCTAGCGGATCCTAAATAAATTGCCTTTTTTTTTAAAAGGCAACAGTGTGGCTCATTGAGGATCCCATAATAGATTGTCCACCCAGTGTACTGAAATGGAGCTTTATGGCTATGGTTTCATAAACAGACAATCCTTCTTAGTGAGATAAATTGGTCTTGTTCTTTTCCAAAAATTTAAAAGCCAAAATAGTCAAACCATTCACATTGGGCCATTTACTCCATAGACTGTATTACAAAAAAACAATGCTCCAGGAAAAAATAAGATCGATGATGTCTTTCTGCATTATAAGCAGCAATGAGCTCTCAGTCATTCATTAGTTTGTTGCAAGGAGAGTTGATGGAAAAATTAGGCTTTCAGACATTTTCCTCACTGCCGTTGTTTCGTATTAATGCATTGTAACAATTGTATGCCACACATTTTAAGCTGCACACAAAGAAAGAAACTGGTCTTAAAAAGAAGAATATGCCCAACCCCAGCCCAAGTAAACTGCGCGTCTTGGCCCGTTTGGATTCCAATGGCTGAAATGAAAGATTGTCTTTTGGGTCTTATCCCAAAGTAGTGCATCTGGACTACTCGGCCTTCAGACATCCAGGCACCTGAAAACGGACTATGTATCTTTTCTTTAAACCAAGCTAGTCTGCTAACTTAGTTGTTGATTCTAGTGTTTTAGGTAGATTGCTAGTTTGCTTTAGCTCTTGCAGTTTTTACTGCCAGTTCTTCCTGTCGACTCTGTAAATCTGTTATTTACGTTGACTGCTGGCGTGCCCTCCTGTCTTTGCTAGGTTTGATCTAACTCTGTTTTGCCTTCTCTTCTGCTTCAGAAGAGACTTGAATCCTTCAACTCTGTTTGTCAAAACCATGGTGATCAGTTTCTTCTGAGGGCCATCAACCTTTGTCTCCTAAACGGCTGCGCTGACTACTTCCCCGTTAAGTAGAGCTCAAATTCTCCTTCCTGGACCTGAATTGGTGAGCCTGCATCTCGACTAAGGCCTCCAAACATCAAGGCGACCTGAAATCAGACTTAAGTATTTTTTTTTTTAAACCTAGCTAGTCTGATAAGTCTGCTAAATTAAGGTTTAGATTGGTATTTACCTTCAACGTTTGCGTAGCTGCGCCGCTTGCAGGACAAAGACAAGGGAGTCTTCGGGGCATCTGAATGTGGCACCTTCCTCTGCTATTTTTAATAATGTGTTTGACCCCCTTACCTGTACCTGTTCGAATCTCTTCCCGCAGATACTACCGCCCTCGGGCTAGATCTGCTCTCAATCGTAACCTCTCCTCTCTTACCTATCCCACCCGCTCCACACATGTCCAGCACCTTGTCAGAGGAGGCCTCTGGAACTGCCAGTCAGCTACTCGCAAGGCAGACTTCATCTCAGGCATTGCTATCCAGCAGTCTGTTGACTTCCTCCCTCTCACTGAGACCTGGATCACACCGGAGAACACATCTACCCCAGCTGCTCTCTCCTGCCTTCTCCTTTAGACCCCCTGGTAGGGTGGTAGCACAGGTTTACTCAATTCACCCAAATGGAGCTTTTCTCATTACCCTCTTCCGCCGTCCATCCTACCGTCTTTCGAATTCTATGCTGTTAGTTACTCACCCGGTACAATTAAATATTGTTATCCTTTACCGTCCGCCAGGCTCTTTGGGTCATTTCTTGAAAGAACTGGACATTTTCCTGTCCAACTTCCCTGAAAATGGCCCTCCGCTTATCCTCTTGGGTGACTTCAACATCTGACCTCTTACTCATACTTTCTTCTTTCGCTCTGTCACTCAGTGCCTCTCCTACTCACAAACCCGGCAATCACCTTGACACATCTTCACTAGAAACTGTTCTATCACTAACCTCTCTGTAACTCCACTTCTTCATCTCCTACTCTCTCCCACTCTCTATAACTAACAACACTGCCCCATCAACTGACTATGTACCTGTTCTTCCCAACATTCACTCCTTCTCTCCCTCCTTTCTTGCCTCTCTGTTCTATCAGCTCTCCCTTCAACTGACTCCTTCTCACTCTTGCATCCGAACACTGCCGCAGAAACTCTCCTCAACTCTTTCCTCCTCGCTCGACTTTCTCTGCTCTCTTACGACACAACGGGCTGGCAAATCGCCTCCGGCTTCATGGCTGTCTGAATCGGTCCGTGCCGTGAGAGCCACCATGCGAGCATTGGAAAGGAGATGGTGTAAACATAAACAACCTGATGACCTGTTTGCGTTTCAATATCTTCGCTCCTCTTTTTCTGCGTCTATCTCCACTGAACTTCAATCTACCAATCCACTTTTCTAGTCTTCTGACCACTCAAAGAGCTTTAACACTACATGACATCATTCACCCATTCACACCCATTCATACACTGATGACAGGAGAACCATACACAGTGACACCTGCACATCAGTAACTAACAATCACACACTGTAGTCGCAGCTAAAGGAGCAATGTTGGGTGTCTTGCCCAAGGACACATCGACATGCAGGTTAGCAGAGCCTGGGATCGAACCGACAGCCCTCTGATTGGAGGACGACCGTGCTCCCCACTCACCCACAGTCGCCCGCAATGTATTATACATTGTTCATTCTGTACACATGGCATCCATTGTAGTCTGTCCATCCCGGGAGTGGGATCCCTCCTCTGCCCGCCGGAGAAAGGATTACCCGATGGACTTGAAATCAGCCCACAAGTGTAAGACACCCACACCCACTGTGCTGAAGTTGGAAGATGTCGTCCTGATTGGAGAGGACAACATGCCCATGCAGAACTGGAAGATGGGCAGGATAAAAGAACTGTTCCCTGGGAGGGATGGGCTTGTTCGTTCCTGTACTGTTTGTACATCGACAGGCAGACCTGTTCAGTTGATGTATCCATTAGAGATAAATTGAAGTAATTAGTGGTAATGAACAACTGTTCATCGGGCGGGAGAATGTTTTGTTGTAAATGTAAATTGTTTTAAAATGCTTCTGTAACGCTGCTTATTTAAATAGCGTACTTAACAGCAAGTGCTTTTATTTTGTTGAACAACAGGAAGTAGCGTTGACATTGTCTTTGTTTGATGTAATCCAATATGTGAACCTGTATCGAGGTCTATGTTTTTAGACAGTAAAAAGGTTACCGTTCAATACAAGACGTGTTCGGGTCATTATTAGAAGCTCCACTTCACAACATATGTATGTGTGTATATAATTTTTCCTGATGTTTAATAGGAGGATGTTTTGTGGGAGAGGGGAATGTCCGGTGGTGCTGAAGAGGGAAAGCAGGAAGGCTATGTGTGCGGTGGTGGCAGGGTTGTTGCACAAGTGTCCAAGGCAGAGGAAAGAGAGATAAGCAAATGCAAAACAAACTCTTCAAGTTTACGTATGATATAGAGTGGCCGAGATTCAATACCATTGAGCTCAAAGAATAATCTGCCGATGAGTGTAGAGCAGAGGTCTTCAACGTTTTTCAAGCCAAGGTCCCCCAAACTGATGGCGAGGTGGAGCAGGGTCCCCCTATTCTACGGAGTTTGGTCCGCCATCTTTTATTTTTGAGCTTCACGCTCTTTAGACGTGAGCATAAACGCGATGTGAGTGTCGTATTCGCATGAAAGGAGCAGTGAGTGAACCGGTGCCCAGCTTGAGAGCTGCTGAGGGAAGCTGAATGTGTGTGTTGCGGACTGACAGATAAAGTCTTCTCCATCAATTTATCCATTCGCTTCAATATGTTGGATTCATGTTAATGTGTATTTAAAGACCATAAATAAAATTCTGATTCTGAAGACTTTTACATTTGTGGGGAAAAAAATTGTCTTATGAACCATAAATTTCGCAACCCCCCTGCAGTACCTTCGCGGACCCCCTGTCGAAGACCTCTGGTGTAGAGGAACCCAGGGCTCTTAAGCAGTGCTTATTGCCAGCAGGTGTGGAGATGCGCCAGGTGTGGTGATATGGCCCAGTTTCTCACACACACACACAGACAGAGAGAATAGAGGGAGGATACCTAACACTAGCGGGAGTCACGCCACAGCCGTGACCACTGGTTACACAAACCAAAAAAAAGCCAGAGATGTTTTACAGTACATTTTCTGTGTGGGCCTGGTCCCAGTTCCTGAGGGAGCCTGCTCACCATTTCTAACCCATCTAGTAGGCTATTAGAGGACCAGTCAACATGGAGGAGTGCAGTGTCATCCCATTAGTAGCTAGGTTGTAAAACACCCCATTGGTATGCAGGAGGGTCACTAGGGCACCTTTCCCGGGCGCAGATTCTTTCGGCTTCATGTAAGCAAGTTCGATCCAGCAATTTTCTTTTCCTCTGCTTCACATTATAAAATTAATAATTAATATGTAATACTCCTCTGATTCACTTATCAATTTTAAAGCACAAACAGAATGGAGAATGGGCTCCTGCTGGCAGCTTTTACCCCAGAGGACAAGGCAAGACAAGTGGAAAGTAATGAGAGAAACCAAGCAATAATGTCCCTGAAATGATTTCATACAAACAAAGTTGTGATGGATTTTTCTTGTGTTCAGAGCTGAGCGGAGCACTCTGATCCAATAAATCCGAAAAAGGATGAACCATTCATTATTTCTAAAAAATAGTATGTTACAGAGGTACAGTAAAGTATTACATTTCCAGTATACCATTTCATTACAAAATTATTCACACACAAATACTTATGTACTGATAATTAGTGTAGGTGTTTCAAATGAAATGAAGGCTTAGAGCAGGCCTGGGCAACCCGCGGCTCTTACATTCATATTGAGGTTTGTGTTTGTGTTTTTTTTTTATGTGAGTGTTCGCTTTGCTTCAGTTGATTACCATATTTTCGTCATACGCGCATGTGCGTGAGCTGAAAATATCACATACAAGTTTCTAAATTGGGGCAAACTCATTTGAGTAAACAATTTGTGTCCAGTTCGCTCTCAAAATGGCAGGGAAAAAAATGTACAGCAAAACGAAAATATGAAGATGAACACAGGACGTTTTTAGTGGGGTGTTAAGAGTGTATGGATGCATGTAACTGTAACTGTTTCCTGAGTCGTGATATCAAGAGCACCACTTCGATATAAGGGCAGTGTTCCCTCCCCTTTCTCTGTGTGTACCCATCTCTCCAGTGAGCGGGCAGTTGAGCATGTCCGTTCATTCTCTGAATATCATTGTTCTGCCGCGCAGGTAGGCCAAAGGAGTAAGCCTACCTATCAACATGGGGGAGTTTCTTTTTCTTTGTTGAACGTAATGGCAAGCCATTCTGTCTTACATGTCAGGCATCATTAGCGCATTTTAAAGCTTCAAATCTTCAACGCCACTCCATGCTAACATCGACCAGGAATTTCCAAAAGAGACTGAACACAAGTTGGTCACTTTGAAAAGTCAGACAGAAAAGCAGATACAGTTTTTCCAAACATTTACAAAGCACTCAGAGACTGTAACGCTTGCATCGTCTCAACTGGCTTGGAACATTGCACGGTCTAAAAAGCCATACAATGAAGGGGAGTTTGTTTAAAAAATGCCTGAAAAACGAAAAACTAAAACGAATGGTATCAGACGTCCAACTATCCCGCCACACTGTTGAACACAGAATATCGGACATTAACACAGCAATTGAATCACAGTTGCTCTCAGACCTTGAAACATGTGAGTATTTTAGTGTCGGATTGGATGACAGTTGTGACATACAAGACAAGCCTCAGTTGGCAATATTCGCACTGTCTGTGTCAAACGATTGTTCAAAGATCAAAGAATCAAAGAAGAACTCTTTGATATTGTGCCCTTAAAAGACAGAACCCGTGGCATAGATGTGAAAGAAACATTGATGGCTGCATTTACCAAAGCAAAACTGCCCATACAGAAACTAACTACAATAGCCATGGATGGAGCGCCAGCCATGATCGGATCTGTGAACGGGCTTGTGCAAAGCTGACCAAACATTTCCTGAATTTTGGAATTTCCTCTGCATGATCCACAGGGAGCAACTTGTGTCTAAATCATTGAATCTAAACAACGTCATGAAGCCTGTGATGGAAATTGTCAACTACATCTGCACACATGTGCTTAACCACAGGCAATTCAAGAATCTCATCGCTGAGCTGGACCAAGGGCTTCCAGGTGACTTGCCGCTCCACTGCACGTGAGGTGGCTGTCAAAAGGCCAGGTACTCTCTCGCTTCTTTGAGCTTTTGGATGCTGTGAAACTGTTCATGGAAGAGAAGGACAAGGACTGTCCCGAGCTCCCGGACCTCGAGTGGATTATGGATCTGGCCTTTTAGGTCGACATGCTGTGTCACTTGGACAGACTGAACCTGACCCTGCAGGGTAAGTTAAAAATGCTGCCTGACCTGGTCCAAAGTGCGTTTGTGTTTGTCAACAAACTGAAGCTTTTCAAGGCGCATATTCAGAAGGGAGATTCAACGCATTTTCCTACTCTGATAAAAGTCAGCGGGCGAGTCTGCAGTGCCGCCCTGAAAAAGCAAAGAGCGAGATATTCAACACTGATTGAAAACCTGCACAAAAGCTTTGTGACCCGGTTCCATGATCTACAACTGAAAAGACCACCGATTACGTTCCTCGTTGACCCATTTAATGCGGAGACGTACTGTTTGAAAGCCCCCCTACTCACGGATGAGGCTACGGCTGAGTTGGAGATGATCGATCTTTGTGAGGTGGACCAGCTGAAACCTGCTTTAAGGGAAGGGACCATTGAGTTCTGGAAAAGCGTGCCCATGGAAAATTACCCCAATGTCAAACAGGCTGCATTTAAGATACTGTCAATGTTTGGGTCAACATCTGTCTGCGAGTCTGTGTTTTCTACCCTGAAACACGTGAAATCAAAGCATCGATCTATTCTGACTGACACCCATGTGAAAGAATTGCTTTGAGTGGCAACAACGGAATACAAGCCAGATTTGAAGAGGATTGTTCAAGGAATGCCAGAAGTCCCACTAAGCAACATGCATAGTGAAAGAAACATTTTCAATTGTCAATTATTATATTTTTGTTTGTGGACGTGGGTGAACTGAGAGTTTGTGTGTGTGAGACAGTGCACACAATGTTCATTTTGGAAAATGACTGGCCTCTTACTGTTGGAGTCAATTTCTGTCATTGTCATGTTGGTGTGTGACATTTACAATAAATCTGGCTGAGAATAGGTGTGTGTGTGTAAGTGTGTGAGGAAGGGATGGGGTGATGTTCATGTTTGCATATGTGTATGATGTGGCTCTTTGCGGTAACACAGTAAAAAACGTGGCTTAGTCTCTGACTGGTTGGCCACCCCTGGCCTAGAGCTACGTACTGAATAGATTGTTTTGGCCATCACATATTGTCATGTTATCATTTTTGTGGTTTAAAGGTCTCATGTCCAGGGTTGCAAATACCGATAAATATTTGATGATGTCGAGGCTTATCTGCATACTTTTGAGGCAACAGCAACTCGAGAGGAGTGGCCAAGGGCCCTGTGGGTGGGGCTTCTGGCTCCTTTTCTATCTGGTGAGGCCCGAATGGCTGAGGCCCATATGGATAATGACTACCTGCTAAAAGGGGAAGGTACTGAGCTGCCATGGCCTTACTAAGTTTTTAGCATGGCTCAACAGTTCCATGAATGGACTTTCCAAATGGGGTAACTCCTTGGGCCCAAATGCATGAGCTACTTCGAGGCACTTTGAGGCACTGACGAGTGACCAGAAGATGGCTACAACCAGACAAGAGCAGTTCAACAGAGATTATTGAAACCTTGGTCATAGAACGGTATCTAAGGGGCTCCCGTACGAGGGCTAAAAGGATAATCAGCAGCAAGAAATTGACAATGACTACAGAGTTAATAGAAGCAGTGGAGCAGTACCAGGCGGACATGCTACACCCTCGCCTGAAAAGGTCCTATGGCTTCTGGCCCGGACAAGTTGCCGAGGTAGACTACCCCGCCCCCTCTCCCACCTCAAAGAGGCTTGGCACCACTGGGGCAGCAACGATGGATCTGGGCCTTACTCGACTTGGGAAATGCCCAGACCTTGGTCGGAGAGTCCGTGTTGGAGACCCTATTTAGTTGATCGAGGCAGCCCCGGTGGTTTGTGTGCATCGGGACACCCGAGTACCCCACCACCATGGTGAGGTTGACCACTACATGGGGAGCGTTGTGGTGGGGGTCATCAAGGACCTGCCTGTACCAGTCCTGATTGGCTGCAACTGTCCAGCCTTCCACCTTCTGTGGAGGGAAGCCCAAAAGAGGCCCCAGCGGTTAAAAATGATGATATGAATTACTCCTGCATTAATGTTGCCAAACCGAGCCCTTCCCCTCCAGTGGCAGCCAAGGCATTGGCAGGAGACTCCAGAGATGCAGAACCAAAACTCGGGAATTGGGGGATTTGGAACTGCAGACGAGTGAAGTGAAGACAAGGACTGTTAACAAGTGCATAGTTAACTTATAATAGATGAGCAATAAAGTATATTTTAATACTAATAAGCAAACAAAAAAAGATGAATAAAAGCATAGCAAAGATGCATATGAATGTTTTAGCCTGCTATTAATTGTATTATAATGCCATTATTAACACTTATATAGGCTTATAAATGTTGATAAGAATCTTATAAAGACTTACCAGGGCCTTATTACCTATTAATTAATGGTTATTACAAGGACCTTAATATAAAGCGTTACCAAAACTCCATTTGAAAAGGCAGGGATGGATATTGTGGGGCCACTCCCAAAGAGTACTCACGGACATCAGTACATCCTGGTCCTAATTGATTACGCCACCTGTTATCCGAAAGCCATCCCCTCAAGAAATGCAAAGGCTAAACAAATAGCAGAACTCTTCCTCTTCAGCAGCCGTGTAGGGATTCCTAAATTCTTACATCAAAAGGGACCCCCGTTATGTACAGGGTCACCAAGGAGTTGAGCGCTCTTCTGCAAGTAAAACAGGTGAGAACGTCAGCGTACCTCCTCCAGACCGACGGCCTAGTGGAGAGGTTAAACAAACCTCTCAAAACCATGCTGAAGAAAGCGATTGACAAAAATGGAAGAAACTGGGACCAGATACTCTCCTACCTTCTGTTTACGGTAAGAGAATTGCCACAGCCTTCCACTGGTTTCTCCTCCCTTGACCTATTGTACTCCCACAAACCCAGAGGCCTACTTGACATAGCCATGGAAAACATGGGAGGAGCAACCCTGTCCCCATCGCCGCATGATTGAACATGTGCCGATGCGAGATAGAATGCCAGAGGGAAGTCTACAACCAAACAGCCCAACCCAGGAAGTTCAAACCCGGAGACAGGGTCCTAGTTTGGGCTCCACAGTAGAACGTTCTTGGCTACGTGGCAGGAACCTTATGAGATAATTGAGAGGATGGTGCAGGGAAGGTCAATTATAAAGTACAGCAACCAGGAAAAAGGAAAAGTGAACAAATCTACCATATGAAACTCCTTAAGAAATGGCGTGGTTGAGAGGCATTGTTCACTTGTATTCCCCCCAGTGAGGCGAAAGAACTAGCCGGAGAAGTGCAGTTCAGTCCGGACCTCTCCCCACACCAACGGCAACAAGCAACAGCTGGTGGAGGGTAATCAGGATTACCTTCCAGTCCTCCTAGGCTACAAACGTGGTAGAATATGAAATCCGCACCCAGCCAGGTGACTTCTGAAAGTCCCCGGAGGACTATGGCAGTACTGGATGATGCCCTTTGGTCTATCTGGAGCTGGTCCTTCTTCACCCTGCCGAGGGCGTCAGGCCTGGGCAGAGGGATATGTGGCAACACACAGGGACACGTGGTGGAAGGCTGCTACATTCCCACACAGGATCGGTGGCACCACCCCAAAATGGCTGCACCGGAGCACCCCACGAGCCTGGGAGATGGAAGCAACTTAAAGACCAGTAAGACTCCCTGGACCACCCAGTAGAGGGGAAAACTTTTGTTTTTGTTGGGAAGCGGCCACAGTCATTATTTATTTTTTATTTAATTATTTAATTATTTATTATTATTATTTTGGCACTGCCCCAACCTAGTTGTCCATAGGAATCCCCCGTGACGCTACACATCCCATAAAAGTGTAATTCAGAATACAAATGACTCAGTATTGCTTATTACCGTAGGCTTGAATCCCAACCTATGTAATAATAAAGGGAGGCGACTGGTCATCCGAAAATAAAAGACAAAATGGCTAAACACAGTTTATTGACTCAACTAAAGGGAGATTCGGGAGTACGAAACGATTGCAGCACACTTGGAGTGACCCATGGATAAACATATTACTCAATTAATGCACAATGGTCACATCCCCAAACCATCCCTGCCATTCAACTGAGCCGAAACTGAAAGCATAGTACTAAATCCTCTTAGCTTCTGTTGAATGCTAATCCATGAAACCAATAAACAGCAATTAAAAGTTTGAAAACTCAAGGGCCAGAAAAAAAGGATTATAAATTTCAAAGCACGCCCTTTTTGACATGCTCACAACATACTCAATAAAGGTTTTAATTCAGAATAACGGTCAGATGCCAGAAAAGTTAGGTTTATGGACAGGTGAAAAAGTTTTAACAACCACTACTAAAATGTTATTATTGCTTAAAGGGGCACTATGATCTGCCAGTGCCAACATTTCCGTTTTACTTTCTTCTATTTGGTAGATTTTAATGAATAATTTCTGTTTTTGTATCCAATGCAGAAGATATACTGTTGTATTAATGATGCTTCTGAGTTAGAAATCAATGACAGCCAGGCAGCATGAAAATGAATGAATGATTATTAGTGTATAGTGTTCGGTATCATTTTCCTTCCAAATTACCGGTCCATCCATAAACCAGGGCTGCAAAACCTGCAATAAGTGACAAGCCATGGGTCATGCATGCTCTTATATTGACATGGTGAATGTGATATGGTGAACAACTGCTTGTTTACACATGCAGCAGTCATGGAGTAACATTGGGCTTTTTATTTGGAGTCTGCTTGTGTCCACCTCAGGAATGTTCAATATTCAGATTCTGTTAGCTCTGCTTTCTCGTCTCAACATACTCCTGAGGGAAATATCTGGCCCTTCCGCTGCTCTTAAGCTGTGCTCAGCGGTAAGGAGTAAAGTTGTGGCTCAGACTGCAAAACAATGAGGTGAAACTCAAGGGGGATGCCGCAGATTTAAGAATTCTGTGTAGGTTCATTTAGAGGAACCTCTCAGCCTTTATTGCACATTGTCATTTGATACTTGAATACATCACATGTACTTAAAAATACTTAAATACTATAGTAGCCACTTCAGCAAATTTTGCTTTTAATCACAATAATGGTGGACGCATGGCTCTGACGTGGCTCTATAGTGAGATTTGTAGAAAATAAAAATAAACATTGTATTTGCTAATTATTGTGTACAAACATCCTGATTAAGCATTTATAGTCATTTATATTGATTTAGAAAAACATTCAAATCCAAGTAAATTTATGTTTACAATTAATTCCACTCAACAAAAAAAGACAAAAGGAGAGAAAAATACTAATTTTTCTGCATTTTAAATTCATTTAATATGTTACAGTTCTAATAAACAGTTGTTGGCTGTTATATGCATGATTTTGATGACAAATACAATCGCGCACCGTTCTTTGCCAAAAACATGGAGAGAACTAATGCACAAAATAGTAAAATTAGTGAACTCTTATATGTAATGCGGTATGTAATGCCGGTCAGTCATGTCCACTTTACAAGGTGTGGACATGACTGCACAAGGCCAGGTGTCTATAGTTGTTCGTAAACTAGTAAGTTGACAGGATTTACCCTTGAAGGTGTTTTTCACTGTTTTAACTTTCAACCATGGAGTGTCCACCACAATCACAATTTGTTCAACTAGTTGGATGACAGTTCGTGGCTCCGCCGTTCAGAGCAGGCCATTAGCTCGGCTCTGGATTCTTACCGGTTGCAAGCAATCGATTGGATGCATTATATCGATGCATCCAATAAAGACGTTGAAATGGCAGAACAAGATTTTGTATAGATTGGTTATGCTGCTATGGGAATACAGCCAGTTGCATGGCATTTTTTGGTTTTCCATGAGCAAAAGTTTGTTTTTTGGCGGCATTTCCTCATTCAGGATTCAAAGCTAGGGGATATATATTTTTTCATCCAATTGACCATATATATAAAAAAAATAGCCAGCCCTTAATTCACTTTGTGATCCACTGATGGAGCGCTGACGTTTATTTGTTTGGTTATCCATGGAATGATCGCGCAAGAGAATACAACATGTCTGAAACGATGGTGCTTCATGTGGCGTTTCTATGACAATCAGATTGAATTGAACGAAAAGCGTGCCATAGCACTTAAAAACGACCCAGATACTGTTGAAGCATAATGACTAACGGTGGGAAAGGTGCCCCTGTAAAGTTCCTGTTTACAGGTCCCTCTGAGACAGATTCCCCAGAGGGGGTCGGGGTGACCTTCCACTTAACAGGACGGTCAGTCCGCCCAGCTGGGGCACCGTGCTCCCAGCTACCCCTGCACACTAGTCTAGTATGATAAGTCTGCACCACTTAGTTTCTTTCGCGGTGCATCAGAGGCCAGGTGACTGTGATGTTCATCTCCAGAGGCGGCCGCATGCCTGTGCCAGGGAGCAAAGTGATAATTCACTTCTGAAGCCATTTTAGCACATACTACATTACTAGGCTGAAGAGATTGCTATGTCTGTCTTTGGGTCCAATGCACCAAGACAATTACAAAAGTAAGCCATGCATATCAGTCATGTGCTGGCTTGAAATAAAGCCCAGCCATCACTCTTCACATCATGCACCCTTATAACCTTGTTTGGGAAACACTGTGGCAGTTATTTATCACTCATCACCTCTAACTCATTATAGACTGGTGTCACCTTTCATTTATGAAAATTTCCATATTCTATTTCACTCCCTAACACAGTGATGAGTATGGACAAGGTGGTCTGTGATGGCAATCGTTCTCCAACCCAAAATATTTCTGGTCTATTTTTCTGTGTTCCCCGTACGCAGCATGTTGAACAGATTCTTCCCTCTTGTACATAAAGACCCAAAATAAGCATAACTTGATTACTAAAAGATAATTATTTGAATGATTCTACCTACAACACTTTAATCCATATAAACAGCTAATCCCTGTGATGTTCATTACCCGAGTTTACATTATAATAAAAAATGCTAATCAACCCTTTGCATGACAAGCCAAATTAGCGATTCTTCACTTGCGTGCTACGTGCTATCATGTCATTAGGATTAGTATAGTCAATATGAATTATTTTGGTAAAGGCCTCAGCATATCATGCTTGTTGTATTAATGAACAGCATCTGGAAAGTCACTCACTTCGCACCTCACGTTTTGTTAAAATGTAGAGGGTCTGTGTCCAAATGTCTTACTTTTCTTACGTCTTGCCCTCGAACTTCCCCATCTCCATGTATATATCACACTGAGATTACAAAGGCCATGGATGCATTGGGATGCAGCCAGCAGAAGGGTTGTACTATCAGGCTTCTTATTCCCTATATGTCGGCTCACTTAAGTAACGTGCGTCACTCGAGCAGGTAGAAAAATACCTGTTTTAACAGAATAGAGCACTGTATAAAGCAGCGCATCCCAGGCTCGCCTCGTCTCCTTGGGTTGGGCGTCACTCCCTGGAAAGAACTGGGCCACTTCTCACATCTGTGAACAGAAGGTGTCCCCCAGGTTCAGAGACCTCGGAGCAGTCAATGAGAGCCTCGCCACAACCTAATGAGGATTAATAACATACACAGAGGAAGCACATGGCAAAAATATCAGGCCCTGTGGGATATATGGACTAAATATGACAAGCCTAAAGACTTTTTTGCCCTGAAGAAATCCCGCAGAGAGATTGTGGAAGCGTGCCAGGGGAGGTATTTGTGAAAATGGGAAACAGCACCCTTGAAACGTTGCATAGCGGCTCATTGTGTACAGAGATTCAATAATGGTGTACCAAGTCCCAATTATTCATTGGGATTGTAATTGACTACATTAATACAAGGATTTTTGTATTTCCCCAATGATATCTTAGCATGTGACTATTAAAAGATGATCAGAAAATAATAAATAATTTTTCCAAATTTTATTGGTAAATTATGTTTAAATTTGTTCTGCTCATTTAAATTTAAATTTCTCTTTTGATTTGATTTTTATTGGTATTACATAACCAAGTTACAAAGTGGTTGAGAAAAAGAACACCAAACATTAGATGAAACACTGATTTTGAAAATATTTATTTGTTTGATCCACAAAGTCCCCAAATAATTAAATGCATTTCATACAGGCAAAGCACAGGAAAGACATTCAAAACATGTTTTCGAAATTCGTTGATAAAGGTAATTGGTCACTGACACAAACAAGATCTGTCCGGTTGAGTGTGTAGAGGGAACAAATAAAATGCACAAAATATATGGACAATACACAAATATATGGTGGAGACAAACTTTGAAATCCATACTTTCTTCCAAGTCTCAGCCATGATTTTGTCTCGCATCTCCCTGAACCCTGCAGAGGTCAAGAGAGGTTGGGATTTTTAGTAGTCCCCCTCCTCCCTCCCCCTCTTCACCAAACAAACAACGGCTTGCAACACAACATCCCACAGTCTCGTAAACAAAAAGCTGAAGAAACTGTCCGTGACTAAGCCTGAAAACAAATACGGCGACCTCCACAGGGGCGGAAGGACATTGCCTGGGTTCGGCGTGTGTGATTTGGCCCGGCTGTTGGCTTGCCCTGGCACTCATTTACGCAGCTTGACGACAGTGGAGGACACCGGGACCGGCGCGGTGTTCGGCCAAAGCGTTGACCAGCCCGCGCCCCCCCCACCACGCCCCGCAGATCAGAACCCTGGTGCACTGCCCTCCCGCATGCCACTTTTCCGTGCTCATAGCCCAGGCAACGAACCAAGAGATGTCTGATATCTCAGCCGAGCGCAGCCGCTCAAACAATACTTGAAATGTAGCTGTCAACAATAACACGGTGGCCAAACAACTGCTCCCATATTGTATTACCTGTATTTACACAATGCCAGGTCTGGTGGGCACACAAGTTCCATTTATTTTTCTCCCCTCACACACTCACTTTCTAGAACACAATTAGACTGTGGAGCTGCGGGCTGTAGCCACAGTTCTGTAGTTTGTCTTTTTTGCAGTTTTCACCAGAGCAGTTGAAAGGTGAGAGGCGACTGTGTGTGAAGGAGAGCACGGTCGTCCTCCAATCAGAGGGTTGGCGGTTTGATCCCAGGGCCTGTTAACCTGTGTGTTGATGCGTCCTTGGGCAAGACACTTAACCCCATCCTTGCTACTGTAACTGTGACTACAGTGTGTGAATTATGTTAATGGGGACGAGTCTCAATGTGCTGTGAGTCGTCGGAAAATGCTGAACCATTATTGTCCATAGTCCATAAGTGTGATTATAAAACAAGAATCCCTTTACGTTCTTGATTACGATCCTGGTGGACCAAAGGGTTTGATCAGATACTACCATAGTCTCTAACCTTCGGTTGCCTTAGGAAATTAAAATGTTATATTATCCAGCAATCTCTTATAAGCTCATTCTGGCTGACAAATATTTAGTTCATGCAAATAACACACAGTCTGCCAATCAGAGAGAGTTCGGAGGTAAACTTTTCCAATCAGTGGTTGACGGGTGAAACAATGAGCCACCCCCCCCACCTGACCGATGGAAAGGCGGCTCCGTGGCGGCTGTCATAAACATTGCATTTCTTTTACGTATGAGTTAATTACAACACCCCGGATGAGGCTGCGGGGTCCGCTACCCCTTTCCTCGCGTTCTGTCACATTTAATTTCATTGCACCAAACATTTAAATAGGTGCCACGTTGTTTGTCTTTGCAGCTTTGCGTCACTGTCATTCTACCAAACGAGCACAACAAATGCACTCCTCCTAGTCCCGTCCATCCCAAGCTGTGTTTCACAACGACACAAACTCAATTATTGTCAGTAATTACAAGTATCTTGGGGTGTTTGAGTGGAGGCTGAATTACCAAAGCTGCAAAACATGGATTAAATTGCCCGAGGTGCTTGATGGGAGGAGAGGGGGCCGTTAAACTGTCTCTCGGATTCAATTGGCCTAATATGTCTGAAGCCAGTGGTGTATCCAGTAGTTTGTGTGCCTTATTGGAAGTGCCTTTGTGGTCAGTTTGAACAAATGTCTCCTAGCCTCTTTGCTCTCCGACACAAGAGGAGACGGTGCGGCTTTTGGAAGCTAATTTCCGCCCATTCCGTCTTACTGACAAGCAAGGAAGGGCAAGGACATTGAGGTGTACTATATGGGGAACATATTCGTCAAAAAATTCTGATTAAATTGAGAGCAGGTTGATTTGGATTTTGCGCTCTAAATCTAAAAGTAAGGTAAGTATCAAGCAATCATAGTTATTGCCGGGCCCATCAAAGCACAGCCTGTTATGAGATTAAAGAAAGTGGCATTACTTGAACATTGCAACCCAAAGATCTAAAGGAAGACACGTTTTAGACCTCTGAAGATATGAAAGTTAGTTAGTTGAAAAACCTTGATAATGAAGACTAAATGGTTAGTGATAACTGTAGGAATAAACTGTGGATTTTAATCATAAGTTCCACCTGCTTCCTGCAGAAATATTTGCTAATTTGAAAGCAAATAGAGCTTTTCATTGCTACAACTTTAGAAGACGACCCTCAAAAAGCTCAGTGGAAAACAGGCTACAATTAGGTCAGTGTGCTGGAATTGCAGAGATGCGAAATAAAAAAAGAATAAACCCTTGAGGTTGTGTTTTCTTTTGAGACTGCTTGCACTGCATGTCTAAAGCAGAGCATTCTCTATTAAGGGAATTGGAACAGCTAATATAAATAATACAGTATAATAATAACTTATAGTCTAATTCAAATGGGATGTTTAGCTCTTCTAATAGCACTTTTTGATTTGTGTAGGACAATTCATTAACAAACATATCTGAATACGCCACACTAGATTTACTGTAATACACTTTCAGTCAAATATGCAATCAAGCAGAACAAAGAAGTGCCGGCAGAAGTGTGCCCTTGAGTGTATTACTTTCACATTACACTCCATTCATTCCGAGGTGGTCAGTGTGTGCATGCTGGAAGCCATCACTGGCTAGGGGAGCTCATCTTCACCATCTGCTCGTCAAATCAAAACATGCATGATTTACCTCCTCAGAGGGGGGCAGGAAAACACCTGGGAGCACACACATCTTTTTTTATCCTGGTTCAGCACTTTGCAGCAGCTCCACCCCTGGCACAGGAAGTGGCTTCTAGAAGAAGAGCGTTTTCATGCGAGAGACACATGGAGGATGTCCCGTGAGAGCACCTGATTTGAATTCAGCCGGTGTCATTAATGCATGTTGAGCAGCCCAGTGACTCCAGAGGAACTCCATGTACACAGCATGTAGATGTATGAAAGCACACACACACACACACGGTATACAAGTAGACATACAGTATATAATGTCCGAATGCATACAGGGTTACTGCCTCTCCGTTTCTCTTTTTCTATTAGGTGTAAACTAAAAATGTACTTCAATCCTGGGACTTCTTCCCAAAAATTGTGTTTTTTGATTAAAAAAACAACTTCAACTCCTTTTTGGCCCCTGCTGCCTGACTACATTCCCAAGGTGTCCAATAACACTTGCAACTGTAATCTTAATCGTAATATTAAGGGTGAAAGGTGGCTGAAAAGCACCGTCTGTTAGCCAGGAGGCCACGACACATGTCCCATGTGAAACCAAAAGTCAATCTTATTTGAAACAGCATGACTTTGCATCTGAGTCCATTACGTAACTTAGTTTAACGTTATCTGCAGCCAAATTGTGTTGTTGTAACAAAGGGGAAAGTCCCAGGGTCCCCTAGCATACACAAAGGGGTCCTCATCATCTCTGTGTGTGTGTTTGTATGTACACAGCGGTCTGCTGTTTCTGCCTGCAGTGTCTTTAACTATCTTGCTGCGGAGGTACGTCGTGTTGTACACAGATTCTAGAGGCAACAGCAGTGCTGTAGACGAACCGCAGCAGGGACTACATCCAGGCCTGACCCACTTTTATAGCTGACGAGGAGTGAAGTGTTTGGTCCTCAGCTGGGTGGGAAGCAGGGGTGCTGAGGTGCTGGCCAAAAGAACAAACATCTTCTCTAGCTCACCAACAGCACCTCAGGATACAACCACACACACACACTCTCGGCGCAGCATAGAAAATGGACGCACCGCGAGTGAAGGTGGCTCGTTCTTTGAAGGGCCGTCTCTCTCATAGCCCTCGCTGTTACTGAGCTAATCATGCATCTTTTCAGCTCACCAGCAATCATCTGCGCTGTTCAGATGAACATTTTTTTTCCTCCTCCCCATCTATTTTTCCCTTTCTTCTTGCTCTATTCTTTTTTGCTGGTGGTTGAAGAGCTTTGTCCACAAGATAAGAATTTTGATAATTAATGACACAACATGTTTTTCATTTAGAATCTAATCTAAAGGAGGTGGACACAAATTATCCAGCCTAATTGAAAAGCTAAAAGCAATAAAACCGCTCCCTGCAACCTAATGTGATTCTTGAATGGGTGGGGAATGGAACAAGCGGCTCGGCGTTGGGTAATATCAATGGTAATGATGCTTCAGTTACCTTCCCTTTTGAGCAGCTTGTCTGCACCGAGCTCCTAAATCACCATCTGTGGACACATTATCGGAGACAAAATTACGAGTGAGCATTTTGCTGCATTGTCAGAGTAATTATCAGCGTTTCTAATGAGGGATGAGTATTAAAACTAAAAAACAGTCAATTTTAAGGACAAATTGATGTGTTTTCACCAAGCAGCAACCTCCAGGTCTGAATATTTTGCCAAAGTGGATGTGGCAGAAACAGTTCCATGAATCACCACTTGATTGTGGCTCTAAAAGCAACTCATTACAGCGGGATACAACATGTTTACAGCCTGCTACAAGAACTGGTATTGGTCATAAAAGATCATTTTTCTGTGCATGACAGAGGGATAAATCATATGACAGTTATATTTATGATTAAAGTTAAGCATAATTACGTGGGACATGTCTTCTTTGATTGGCAGGTTGTGACCATGTAGTCACTAGCATACTGTTATGAAACGTTTGGTGGTACTGAAAGATATTTTGGAGAGCATGCTTTTCACCATAATTAGATGCATGCTTTCACGATAATTAGAACAGATGCCTCTTCAGAAACTCTTTCTGCAGGAAAAGAGGATTGGAAAAATATTAAGAGACCAAAAAAGTGTTTAAACAACGGCGATCTCAAAACCCAAGTCCAACCTTTTATGGAAGATGTCACATCGACTACTTCCACTTTTTCTATTTAATCAATGGCTCTCACAACTGAAAATGTGTAGCCGAAATAAGAAATTATTGAAAGTAGAAGTGGGCTTTGTGGATCTTGAGGTTAATTGTTTCCTTGAGCAAACTTTATGGAGATTGCACTTTGTTTTGCAGATTTCTTTCTGTTCTTCAGGGCCGTTCAAGGAAGATGATGGTAAATTCTTGTTAGGGATGACTACCTTTGATTTATGAATTTCTCACTAAACTAACACAAATAAGTAGTAATTTTGTCTCCCAAATTAATTCCAAATTAATTAATGATGAAACAAGACGTTAACATAACTGAGCAAGGACGTGGCAAACCAAATTTTAACAGCATGTGGTTTCTCCTGAACAGAGCGGCAGAGCTTTTAATCATTGCCAAATCTTCAGGCATACGCACAAGATTCTCATGAAAAAAGAAGAAGAGGAAGGGGCCACGTTTTGATCTCCTGGAGAGGCCAGGATGCTGGTACACAAGAAGCTCACTCTCACCATTCTGCACCTCCTTAATTCCATTGAGATCCTGCACATGTGTCTCTCCGAGCCTCCGTTTCTCAGACCTGTTCAGACAGTGGATTGAAAGAGAAAATTTACAGGCTAATTATCCCTGACCCGGGTGGATTTGGAGGACCTGCCAGGCATCTTGTGATTGGTCCTCTCAGCGGTTGTCAGGACCGGGATTAGTGAGGACAGCGAGGGAGGTGGACAAACCCCTGCGGTGAGCCAGTCAGACCTCCAATCCCACCCGACAGGAGCGCCAATAGGCCTCTTCATCAGGGTGCAGATGGAAATGCCTGCGGAGTCGCCATGTGGCTCCCTGTTATGTTTGCCTTTTGTTGCGAGATGGCACTTGTCGGGGAGAGTAATGTGGGATTTCATCTTTTTTCAAAAAGGCAACTTTGCATGCCTTAGAGTGTGATTCAACACTAACTCCAACAGAGTGTTTGTACCAGAGGACTTCAAAAGGTCCAAAATGCCGGCCTTTTCTAAAACGTATATACAGTTTAAGGGTCCAAATGCACTTGACAGACACTGGACTGGAGCCTAAACAGCAGATGCATAGGAGAATATATTTGGTTTCACAATGACAAGCCCAAAATAGATTACTTTATTTTTTTCTGTGGGCCTCATGTACGTACATTTACAAATACAGCGTTGGCCATGACCAACTCACAGAATCTAATAATCCATCCTTATTCGGGGCAGGTTTTCAAAAATGAATCTAAGTGAACATGACATTGACTTGGGCAATACCAAACCGATTGGTCAAAGAAATGCTCGCTGTGATACTTCAGTTGATGTTGTATTTAAATTACCTGTGTCTGGTATTCTACACCTTTCTCCGCCCAGTGTAATGGGCCTCCTTCTCTCTTCCTATCATGGATCAGCCAAAAGCAAAAACCAAAATTCAGTGACAACAAAGTTGTTGTGTTATTTGGGCATTAGTGGTGGGGAAATGTATGTATTGACTAGTGCGCTGTACCAAAGCGTGAAGTACTTGTGCTGTGATACGGCTGAATGCAGATTCCTACTGCTGATGCTACGACTGTTTGAAATGATCCTGATGCCAATCATTGTAATGTAGCGAGGAGTTTAACAACTGCTGGAATGGAATGTGAACGCTGAGTCAGAGATGCGTCATCTTTGATTTCTTTCAGTAACTGTAATATTGCGGGGCTGCTTAATCTGTAACAATTTTGTATTCACTCAACTGAAGTGAAGGCTCTTAAATGGAGGCTCTTAGTGATGGGCTCCCTGAACCACTTGGTCCTTAGGTCAGTGCCCAGCAGGCCCATTAAATAATCCCCCCACAATCTGAATGAAGTTTGAAGTGAGTTTTTTGGTCCATCAGACTTTGTTGTTAGTACGTTGACGTGTTCCCTTGTTTCTCTGAAAGCACTTCAAAAGCTCCAAAAAATATCAAGACCAAATCTATTAACTGTTGGAGGATCTCGACCATGCTACGGTTAACATGAAGCTGCTGTACAATGCCCACCTTGTAAAGAAAAGTTAATAGAGGGGAAACTGGGAGGTCTGTACAGGGTTGATTTTAATTATTCAAATACTGGCAAATTAAAAAGAGCCTGTGTTGTTTGTCATTCCCTTCAAGTGAAATGAAAACATAGGTTTGAATTCAATACAAACCTCGGACTGGACTGTTTGGGTCATGTTGCGCTTTGAGGGTGCACTCATGTATTGGCACGCCCTCATTATTAGACATCCTGTCCCAGTATCCCAAGCTGCTCGAAGCCTTAGCCGGGTAATGAGCGGCGTCCTCAGTGTAGCAAGTTAATGTGTTTTTATTGCCATGGTGAAGCTAATTGAGATGTGATGACTGCACACCTGCCATAAGCAGACTTTGGGGAAAGAGGATAAAAAAAAGGCCACCGTGAAGTCTCCATCAAGGCCCAGGGCTGTCTGTGGGCAAGAGTGCAGTTGACGGATGAAGCATTTGACAGTGACGCATTGCTGTGGGATGGCAACCAAACGACTAGAATTTTAAAACACACATTGACTTTCCCGACCGCCCTCTCCTCCCTCTCTCTCTTCACGCTAGGTTATTCTAGTCGGTTCTGATCTTGTGTGAATTCTACATAAATACGTCGAGAAGAGGGGGGAATTGCACAGACACGCACACAGCATGTGAATTATTTTGTAGTTATTTCCTCTCACAGACATAATTTGGCTGATTTTCTTTCACAGGCGGCTACTTTTAACTCATCCACCCTCCGTAAATTCTCCAATTATTGATAATTACATTACCCTAGAATGCTCTTCATTAAGGTTATGTCCTATTGTTAAAAATAATCTCAATGGCGACAAAGTAAATACCACAAATTAGGTGTAGCACATTAACAATGTGGCATCATTGTGTTCCAGGCTGCGACGTTGAGGGTGAGGAAGGTTTCTTCCATAGTGTCATCTGCTTCAGAACAATGGACGCCTGCTTCCAATGATGCTTGGTAATGGAATTGGACTGGAGAAATAAAATGCCTTTTTTATTTGATTACTTTGTTTCTTCTAGGTCACTTTTATCCCACAATCCATAAACATGCCGTTAAAGCAACATTTAATTCTAATTTACAGGCCTCATCGGGGAACAAAATATCACTCTCTACTTCCACCATACACTTGCCTATTTTCAAGATGGTGGACTTAGCATTTCTTTTGAAATTGATTTTTCATTGTGTTCAAACTGCTAAAACGGGGCAGTAGCCAAAATAGCCTTCCACCCAAATAAAACAGCTTATACATATATATACATATTCCGCTATTGTTTCCATGTAGCTGCAGGAGTTAATGATTCTATTCTCAACAATAAAACAGCATATATATATATATATATAAAGATGTACTTAATACAAAATATTAAAATTGTAGGACACCCTTTGCACCTGGTTTTGGTTTTGCTATGGAGCAATGCTTTGATGTGTTGGTTCCGGATTTATTTTAAGTTATTGTCTGCAGGTGACTCGCAGAGGACTCAATTCAAAATCCTGCTCAGGATGAAATCAAAGTATTATCAGATCAAAAGTATTACATCAGCAACAGCTCTTATGATGCATTTTGATTCTGTATGCATGGATCAATAATTAGTATTTTTAATTAGTATCAAGTGTCACAAAGCACATTGACGTACTTTTGAGCGTGTCCACTGGTCCTCTCCCTTCATTCCCTACTTTGACTTAAAGAAACTGAAGTCCTACATTTCTCAGGAAGACGCCTGACAGCACACACAGGCGCAATCTTTGATCCAGCTGAGACAAAAGCCCCATAAATTTATGAGTTTAACAAAGTCAGAGAGTACAAAACAATGCCTGGAAGTGAAAGAGGAAAAACATCAAGCAGATTTGGCGGTTTGTAAGGGCAGTACAATGATTCACACATTTTTCCTTTCACTCCAGCAGTGTGCAGGTGCCTCTGTAAAATAGAAGTTGGATGTCAGATTAGTGTTAATTCCATTTCAGCCCCCGCCAAATAGGCGCTGCATGACAAATCACTCAACAGGTGCGTGACAGGGTTAGTTTGACGCGGCACCAGAGCAATGTGAGTTTTCAGCGAAAAAAGTTTCTCTTTCCAGATGGTAATCAGTTTGGAATTTATTTAATCCTCAATTCATATGGCGAATAGTAATATGTCTTTTCCTTAATCATTGTGTCTCCCGCAGAGTTCAATAGCATGCTACATTCCTCCTCCCGACGACTCAGCCTGTGTGCACAGAAAAGCCTTTCATTCCCCGTCACATCACTCTGACAACAGTATAAAATGCATGGAACATCTAAGCGGGGCCCGGCAGTCCCACACAGTGTTGGTTCAGCCCCAACAATAATCCAGCTCAGATCCTCCTAATTCTGTTAAAACAACAGATCAGGGCAGCCACGTCTGACAGAAAGATTTCAGCAGCTTATCGTACTTTTCTAGTTATAGATGAAATGTATTCTTCCCTTTTCTGGATTATTTGATTATGTACTTTAAGTGTCAGCGTGTGCATGCGTATGTATAGATTCTTCTCTTCAGTCCCTATCAAGTTATAGGGCTGATCTGTCATATTCTTTTTTTATTTTGGCAATGTCTCTATGCAGTTACTCCATTGCTTTATGTGACACTTGGACCGACGACAGGATTCTAGCACCCCTTCCAGCCGCCAAAAGAGTGTGCCAATCAACCCTTTGCTAATGCCCGCCTCTCGCTGCGACTCCAGCTAGCTGCCACGGTGCCCATACTGTCACTAGTTCCATAACTTACTGAAAATGCATTAAACAAGATCTCATGAATATGCCGTACAAATTCTGCATACAGAAAAATCATTTATTTAATGCTGCACATCTCTTATCCAAACGCACCAATTTGAGGCACCCAGAAACATATCCGGCTCACATTTGCCAAAAACCGCACAATATGAAAATTCCACATAGTAGCTTTAAGTGGCTAGAAGGAAGCGATAAAGATCTAATGACCCATTGAGTTACATGCATTTAAAACCGGGGTCATTAGAGGAATTGTATGAGATGGCTGTATTTGCAGATGGTCACGTTGAAGGTCGGATCATGGGTCAGTGTTTGCATTTTACTCACTTCCCACGGGAAGTATTTTTCAGTACATTTAAAAAATATGAACTGAAGCGTGTCCTGTCTGCTGGATCAGTCACATTGTAAAAGTGGGATCTACAGGTTCCTCTGATACTGCTCTACAGAAAGCCAATCTTGGCGGAGCACCTCGACTTCTGTGTGACTCCGCTAAACACACATATGCACAGACAAACACACACATACTTACACGTGCTTGTGCAGCAGTTCTGAAATCAGCTGGGCTTAACCTGCATGTGCCCTGTTGGTTTAACAGATTGCATTCACATTTCAAAGCTGCTGCGTCCTGCCTCGTCTCCCCCCGAGTGGAAGCATTACTATTCTCTGCATTCATTCACAAAGGATCCTGGATCCTGTCCATGCTTTTTCCATCAGGCCCAGCCTCCGTAGGCTGGGCCTCGACACCCCACTGAAAACAACTGTGGTCAGACAGAAAAGCTGGCCATTTATATGTGTTTGCCATGAAATCCAGCACTGCTCAGAACACTCTGGAAGTTGGATTATTTCTCCTAAGGGGCTTCTAAGTCTCTAAACCCCAATTACTGTGCTACCATTTGATTTATGGGTTTGAATTTAATGACACATTAAAATGCAATTAGCATCTGTATCCAGAACAAACTGTGTGCATCCAATGCGGCACTTTCAGGGAGCAAAAAAACCCCAACATGGATTCCCTTTTGCATCTACAGTACGACAGACTCTAACTGGCAGTACTTTAGCACTCACTTTAGATTAAACAGTCCATTAGAGCCACATTCATGACATATTTAACATTATAGCTAAACATAAAAGTTCTTTAGTGGACTACATCCTAAGAAAATATAAATCAGGTCTGAATTACGTACTTGGTTAAAATCCCTCAATTGCTTTATTTGTCTCTTGCTTTACATCCCTCACATACAAAACCTATGAATATGAAAATATTCTGTATCGTCACAGATTTTCTCAAAACGTGCTGTGATCCACTCCGACATTGACGCAGCGGCTTCTCCGACCTCCCCCCTGACCTCAGGAACCGTCACTGGATTTAATATGCCAGAAAACACTCTCAGTCAATACTTCAACTGACCTAAACAGCGAACCATAAGATAGTGTGCTCTCGAAAGTCGGATACGGCCGAAGGCAGGAATAGCAGTGAGATCAGCAGCTTGCATTCCTGCCTGCTGGGCTGCATGCTGATTGAGCTGCCAGTATTGTATTCTCATAAAAAATGGATTGGCTTTACACAGGCCAGCAGACAGAGCATCTTTGATAACCTCACTCCTCTCTGGTTGAAGAACAGTTTTTCTGGGCCTGTTTGTCTGCACTTTGATATCAGGGGCTATGGTTAAAGGAATACTTCAACCAAAGAAAAGGGGATTTGTGAACCAATATCTCATTAAGTGTTGCCTTGAATTCTTTGTGAGAACTTTGTTTTCCTAGCATGCATGGAAGAGGAAGAGAGAAAAAACAGAGAAATCCCTTGAATTTAAGTCAAAATTAGTGCAGTCGGAAACACTACTGCTTTTATTTGATGGCTCTACTGTCTTTCCATTGTATTGTACAAATCCAAAAGAAGACTAAAGATAAAATCAAGCTTCACCTAAATGCTCTTTGTCTCTCAAAGACCGCTGCTGGGTCCACGCACAGTGGAATGACCAAAGGGGAAGCCGTAACATCTGGCTCTGCCTCCAGTGGCTGGCTATTTAGGCGGTGCTCGATTTCATAAGAGCAAGCACGGATTTTTCCAAACATTAATATTGAAGGTGATCATGTTTATGTGGTCATGGGATGCGGAAATTGTGATCCAAATGATATTCAATTAACTAAGCAGTTCTGTTGTGTTCAAAAATGAAGAAACGCCGGACGGACAGAGGTCATCGCTGATCAAAAGGTTAAAATCAAATGTATTTACTAAGAGAGATGGCGTTGCGGTAAAAAGAACATCTCAGCTGAGGTGCCGCTGGTCTCAGCGACCAACAGGCCCCAGGTCAGTCCTTTTGACCATCCCTAGTGCCCGTCTGTAGCCTCCACCTGTGAACTCGAGAACAATGGTTCCTACAGGTATTTATAACAATGCTTAAAGGTGTGAAAGTCAGTGTCCACACCTCTGGGAGTGGTCTTCTGGTGAGTTCAATGTAACTCGGATTTCGAATGATCCTTAGTCAATATCAGTTGTTGTTCAAGTATTACATGCATGCATTCCAGTTGATCACATTACATCAAATACAATCATAACTGCATTGGTATTATTCTATTACAGTTGCAGAATTACAATGGTCTTACAATATTGTCATTACTTTATTGATTACACAGTTTCAGAATCATGGCTGTATTCTGGTGTAAACTATATGCATTTTATTAATTTTATGAACCGGATCGTCAATTTGTTTCTAATATCCTACAGTTCCTACTGTCTATATATCTTGAATAAAATCTTACGGTTAAGAACTCTTCAGCTTTAACAGTCTCATGCTACACATCCATCCAAATGTACGGTTTTAGCGCAGATGCATGTGCTTCAGAATAAATTAACATTAGACTGGAATAACTGAATGAGACTTGGATTACATTCATACATGAATACTGAAAGACTTTTCAGCAAGATTGGTTTTGTATCATTCATTTTTATCAAGTTCATATTTGGGGGAAACTCAAATCTGTTCCATTGAAAGATAGGAAACTGTGCAGACAGAGAGCGCTCATCTTCGATGCAGAAAAGAGTCAGAAGGCTCTTAGAATAGAGGAGGCACTTGTAACTTATTGGCTCTGCTCCAGCAAGCAATCTTATTCAACCTGCTCCTAGAGTATGAGTTGCTCAAAACAACCGTTGAAATATTTGAATTGTTATTGAATAGAAAGTGCTTGGAGTTTAACATAAGAAACTCAAAACAGAAGGAAGCTTTTGAATGTGTGTATTGCTAGTGTATGGTAGTGTACAGCATGTTCTTGGCTTGCAATTGTGTTAGCTGTTACTCTTCAGACACATTATTTAACCAAATAGCCAATAATTGATTACTACCTGAAGTGTCTAAACAATTATCCATCCTTATTTGCGAACAGGTCTTCAAAAATTAATTTAAGGGAACATGACTTTGACTTGGACAATACCAAACCGATTGGATTCTGTCCAAAGATTCTATCTGAGAAATTGAAATTATCAATGATGAAGTGAAGTGCATGCTCAAAAACTGCTATGTTGTACCTGCTTCTTTGTGCGCAGCTTCTCCATATTAACTCAATAGAACAATCTGAGGTAACCAATACAGCGATACCTGCAAAAGTAGGCTGAGTTGTAATAAATCTTTGTTTGAAAGGGAAGCAATTTTGCCTTGAATGTGAGTGTTCAAAGGAAGCTGTGAATCTTATGGTGTAAGGCGACGGTCAGGGTCAAGTATGCTGCAACATGGGCAAATGTCCTGTTTCCATCAGTAAAAAGAAAGGGTTGAGTGCTTTTTAGTTAGTTGGTCGATGTTGTTGTTTTTGAGAAGATAATGTGTTACCTAGGAAGAGCAATTTCAAATGGCAATACTGAGATAAAAAAACACCTAGGGAAACAGTTGCCTCCCACTTGGCATGTCATCAGACAATCAATAGATGAAAATCAGAAGTAAAAAAAGTCAATGGCTCTTTGAATATCCCAAAATATTTCACCACTCCAAACTGTGATGCTAGCTATTGGCAGTTAGAAGGCCAAGGGATTAAGCAGTGAATGAACCATGAACATCAGCATTCATTAATGCATACATCCTACGCTACAGCAACGGCAGATGTTCTTGAGAGACGTCTATGAAGCAGTTATTCTGTGTTGGTGTTCTCATGGTGTACTTTAAGTCTTGACATACCATAAATGCACGAATCACACATATCTGGAACAATCCTACGCACAATACTGCCGTAATACAATAATCTAGTTTCGCAAACGCAACCATTATGGATTGGAGCGGCATATTCCATCGCCTGTTATCCAGTTTGGATATATTTACGTCCTTTACCTTTTACATCAAATGTTGACTTTTGGATTTGTACACTCATTGGAAATGTTTGATTCACACAAATTGGAAACAATCAAAATCGACAAATATTATAATACTAAACATATTAGCATAGCGTTACCCGTATCCACCACTGTGCAGAAACATCGGATTTAAACACATCGGACTAACATGCACAAAAACAAGCTGATAAGCATTTGACTGTCTCTGAGAATTTGAAAATTTTCATCAATGACACCTTTAAAACACATACACACATCAGTCTTCACTGATAAGGAGGGCACTCTTTTTCCTATTAGTGGCTAATGAAGGCTGCCAAATTAATGTTGTTACTGTAAATTGTAAAACCAGCTTTGTCTTTAATTGACATACTTATATGTGTTAAATAATATCAAGACGCTTCTGGATATTTTGTAGCCGCTCATTTAGATACTTGAAATGTTCGGGGTAATAAAGAGTTTCATGGTCGGGTTAAAGTTGTAACTATTTATCTATCTCTATTTTGCTCGATGACTAAGTAGACTTTGCACGACAACGTTTGGGAGGCGGGTCAGCAGTTTTTGTGAGTATTATGAAGATTTTCTGTCTGCTACCAACAACTCTCTGACGACGCTAATAATTTCACACTAACCGAATGTGACTGTGAATTGGACTGTTTCTGCAATGAGGATTATACTATATGCAGAGAAAAGGCTACATTTTGTTTAATATAACCTGATTTAATTCTATGCAAAACAGAAGCATTGAAACGGGATCTGCTTAGTAGCAGAGTAAAGTCTACAAATTCACGCCAGATTTTTTTATCAAAGGACACCAAGGAGACACCTTGAATATATAGCTACAGTATACTTTGACAATGCAATCTCACTTTTGATCAGGTAAAACACATAAAACATTTCCCTCACAATCCTTTAAAAGCATGCTACTTTCAAAAGAGACATATTGTGTTTTTTATTACATTTATGTTCAACAAATCACGAGCAGCAAGAAGAAATGGCCTGCACGAACTTGCTGGAGATCAAGAGGATCCTCCTCACGGCTGAGTTAGTGTGTGGTGACAGCTCGAGTGAGTGGACTGGGTCGCTACAAGACAGCAGCGTCAGCGGAAATGACATGAATACAATTGATCTTGGCTCCTCTGTCGCAGCGACCTTGTATATAAAGTCAGACAAAGGGTCAACATCTTCTTTGGGAAAGGGGCGTCTCTGCTCTCAGCTCCAGGCATTAAGGAGAAAGGATATGCCACTCGAGATTGGAGATCTCAGCTATCGACTTACACATTTCCTCTGAAAAGGAGACTCTCCATGCAAGTCCCAAATACCCCCTGTGCTGCCATTAAACAATTAACACAGGTGAAACATATGGCTGCTGCAGACTAATGTAATCACTTATGCAAATGTTCAAAATAGAATTTGGTAGATCAATTGCGGCACAAAAACGCGCTGTGAGTGATGTCATGAACTTTCAAAATATGGTTACCAAACAGAAGGTAATAAAACCTAAAAAAACAATACTACTTGACTTGTCCATTCACAGAGTGTATGATATGTTGATCAAAAGATTCAAACTATTCAGCTTGAAAGGTTGCAAACAAACCAGACTGTAACTAACTCAAAGTATGTACTTTACTAGTATCATATATTTTTACCTAAACCATCTAAGTCTGTCTGTCGCCTACGAGGCTGCTAGGGTGTTCATTTTACAGATAAATCAATTATTACAATAGATGTTTGAGTCAACATACAAGCGCCAATTCATGAGATGTTTTCCATCTGATTTTTTTTTTTTTTGTTTGTTTCCATTAGTCCTGAACCGCAAAGCTTTATGGGAAGCAATATTTGAATCTGGTCAGAGACTCCTTCCATCAATCACACAAATTGCCCCTCACCTTGCAGTATTCATGATAATGCAACCAATGACACAGCGTTAATTGCATCCATTTCTCACCTCATCTGATGCTCTGACACAGAGATCAGGAAGAGGTCAGATTCCTTTTGCAGCTGCTCAAACTCAATCCATCATCCTTCATCCTTTTGTGTGATGGATGCTACATTCAAAGGGAATTACTTAAGCTGTTTGTACCCCGCTCTGCAATTCCCAGTTCAGCTGTTCATTTGAAATTTGAATTTGGTTTTGGTAAACAGACTCAAAGAGCAAATGTTGTGTTCAAATGCAACTCTTTTGCAGCACTCTTAGTTTTGATGCAGGCCCTTGCTGGATTTCCCAGGGAATTCACACGATCATGATTCACACAATGTTAAAAGGAACTCCGAGCTTCAAGTAATGCATTTGTGTTTGGACCCAACAGCGTCCTGTGAGGACCTACGAGCGTAGTTAATGTATGAACGTCCACTGAAAGTGCTCGTTTTACCACTGACAAACGTGGCAATATTTACAGTGCGCATTGTGCAACTCCCTGTATTGGCTGGGGGGCTTTGAGGAGAGACCGCTACTGTAAAGCAGTTAATCTAAAACCAAGGCCAGAACAACCTGACTGAGATTGAAATGAATGAGATCTAAGCTTCTTTTTAATAGGTGATAGTCAAAATTAAAAGAATAAACTTTACTCAATAAAAAAGTCAGTTTTACATTGTAAAACAAACCAAAGGAGCAATCCTCTCAACAAAAACGTTTCAATGCAGGCGGAAAAGATCATAGGCCAAACTGGGGGGGGGAAGTTGCTGAAAGATGGCCACTAATCCAGGTATATCCTGCTTCAAAATCACTCCACAGGGGTTTGAACGTGAAATGAATAATTGTATGTTCTTCAGTAATGTCCACTGAGTCTTTACTATAGGAAGAATATGACGAAACTCCTGCTTCCCCTAGCCGTCCCACAAAAAACAGCACTCTGAACATTTGATCATGCCTATGGTGGACCAATTCCTCTAAATCCTCTAAAGCTGAGCAATCCAAACTCAAATCAAATTCTGCAAGATTTTGGGAAACAGATTGCGGCACAATGCGGAGAATCTCCTTTGCGTGGCTGTGAAGCGTCTCTCTGTGCCGACTGCGACGTCTGCTTCCTTGCAGATGTGCACCACAGCTGACAGCTGCGCCAGTGGCTGGAAAAAGAACAAGCAATCACAGGCAAAAGTTTTTTTGTCAACAATTATTCAAGAGTTGAATAGTGATCCCAACGTTAATTTAGTAATCAGTGCATCTGTAGTGGCTGCAAAAAGATGTTTATCGTTGAATCAGAAAGCAAGGATGTTGCCCAGCTGTTGCGTAGAAACCGATTCTTTGATACATGGAGGCTATATTTTTTTATTGGTTATTACTTTTACACTTTTTCCATGTTTTCTGTTTAGTTTGGATTGGATTTAGTTTCGGTGACGTTGCTGCATTTTATGAGCCGGGCCTCTTTGACTTCACAGCGTTCATCACTTTTCAACCTCCAGGAAATGTATTAAAAAAGTTCTGCAGCCATATTTACAACTTGAGAGCATTTATAGATTTAGAGCCAATGAAGATGGTTGATGGTTTGTCAGAATACTTGCCAACCTCCTGAAACCAGCCTGGTACTGACTAATCACTAGTACTGACACAGAGTCAGACATAGTGAAACCGAATGCGAAGGTTTTGTTTGTTGTTTTACTTCTAACTGTACACCTCTCAATTATCATATTCCACTGGGGAGTACTCAGAGCATTTACATAGGTAAAATATTGTCATAGTTTTAAAAACAAAAATGTTAAGTAGATCCAAATGGTTGACCATACACTAGTACACTAATTTACGTTTACGTTTTTACGTTTTAGTCCACTGAATGTGCAGAGTCATTAAACATGAGCATAATTTGCAGAGATACTGCACCACGTGTCACCAAAGACGCCTTGCCACACAAGCAGCCAGCTCCAAATCCAAAGCAGAGGTTGTTGTTCATCTTGCCTCGGATGCTGATGCTGGCCCTTTAGCATCATGCGCAAACACACTGTGCAACCTAGTTTACATTCAATATACCCCGCCAAGGTCATTAGGGGAGTTGTAGGCTATACATCATTGCCGGTGTCTGTAAGCACTCAAGGGGGCTGCCTGCTTTTTTTTTTTTCAAGCGCGGGCCTCCTCAGCTGCTTTTTTTACTGCATCGTCTCGCATCGTACAGCCGCTCGAACGAACCCCTTCCAGGCCAGTTTTGTCTGACAAAGGGAACACTTCTGCCCCAACGTGTGATCCAAATTCTGAGAGTGGAGAGCGGATTTTTTTTCCTTTTCTTTCTGCAGCCTTTTCCATTAGACCCATGGGGTGAACACCATCCTAGGATCAATAAAGGCCCCATTAGGGACCCCTATTGGGGGCTGGCTTTTGAACATCGACCCGCCCACCTCCGGTCGGTGAAGAGACCCTACGGGTCCCATTGGCCTGCTGCGGCGGCTCCTAAAGGTTGCATCCCTGCGCATTACTGACCTCTCACGCATTCTAGTGCACCGTCGGCATTACAGTCATTACTGGGATGCTGTGTACGGCGCGTATTTCCTCTGTGTTTATTTAAAATAAAGCTTCCTGCAAAGTGGGGACCGCCGAGCAGCTGTTCGCCACTACGATCGGACTATTACGCATTCAGTGTGAGAGCCGCAATGAATTGTGGCTGATTTTTAGAGGCTTCCCAGCGCTATTTGCAAATGTGCTTGTGCAGAAATAAAGCAGGGGAAAAGGGACAGCTGTTAACAATCGCTGTTCGTTTTAAAAATCTGCAGAATCCGCGCCGTCTAATCATTCCTAAAGGGAGGCATGTCACACACGTTATATATCAGTTTGTAAGTAATCTCTTGGCAGCATTTCCACTACAGCGGATGCATAAATACTCATCTATTATTTTATTTGCTCGTCTCCGCTCACCCAGGCCTTTGGGAATCCTGTATCTATTCATTCCTCCATGAATAATGCGGCACATCTCATGTCAGATGGAAAGATAATAGTGTCACAAAGCTGGCCCACACATCTCCGGCTCAGCACAATTTACAATAGGCCATTCTGTGATTCTCCCCGCCACTTCATGCCTCACATTGCTGCCCGGTGAGAGGGTGATTTGTTGCGAAGCACGTCCTGACCATACACAGACACACACCCACTCAAATCACTCTTGTTGACTTCGGACTGCTGCAATGCTACTGATCCTTCCTGATTGGACGGATTTTGCTCGCTCCCTGCGTCTCTGCTAACAAGATGCCACTGCCGCCTTGAGGGAGAATGAACTTTGCTCGTGATGAACCAGTTGTTTAAATTGATGTGCTATGAGAGCTTTTAAGAAAATGGAAAACAGACACGAAATATGACATAACATTTAACCAAATAAATGCATTTAGGAGCAGTGGGCTGATGAAGCGCCTGGTTTATGAACACAGGGTTTGGTGACACTCCAGGACCCCGGGGCGCCAGGGACCAACCGTTTATTTCACGCTGTAATATGTTAAATAGTGTATGGCTATAACAATAAATGTTTCTTATTAAAACATGACAAGTTGTTATGTAGTAATAATGTGAATACATTGTTATAATACAAACAACATTGTGTTGTAGGAATACACTTATGTAATCGTACTTCATGCTGAATAGCATATTTTTCATGAACAAGAAAGGTGTCTTGTTAATATAAAAAGTGGATAGTTATGACAATACCTTATCATAATTTATACATATTGACAAGATAAATACTATATTGTTATGATGAGATAACATAACCTGACAAGTTTATATATAGCAACAACATTAAAATACCTTAATATAATGTTAAATGTCTTGTATATAAATATATGTATTAAAGTTTTTAACTGTAAACTATATTATAACGTCATATCAATCTGTTTTTCTTTTCATGGCTTAGCAGACAAAACACTTCCGTGGACATCAATCGAGCATGAACATGAGTATATATATTCTTTTTGGGTGAAGGAGGTTCAGGTGGACCTACGGGATTTTGTCGGATTTTTTACGGAAGGATGTTACTTTATCTACGTTGAGTTATTCGGAGAAATACCAATAGCACGGCTATTACTTGGTTGGGAAAGACCAAAGTATATCTGCCGAACGGCTCCTGTGTGGTTTAAAAGACCTTACGTTTCCCGTTGGTTCCAGGCAGCTCAGCTGGTACCACACAGAAATCACAGAAAACAGCGCTGTTGCGAATGAAGAGGTCTTTTTTTTACAAAACTCATTCAGTCCGCTTTGAGTTCCAATCAAACCAAACATGCAGCACTTGTTATTGGAGTGAATACCAACATATAAACAAATCAGTTTTTTCCAAATGTCACTGCAATATTGCCACCCAAGTGAATCAGTTGAACTTTTCCAAAAATCCCCCCGAGGTGAAATAAAAGTCATTCAGTCTGATCAACAACAAAGGCTCCTCTGCAAGCATTCGAGGCCAGTAAAGATGGCAGCAATTGCTCAAGGCTTCTGTTTATTTTGTACCTGCTGATGATACAATAAGCCCATCACCATTTCAAACCGCATTACACAATTCAGAAAAACAAAATTGACTTTTGGGGATCCTTTTTGTGATTTGTGATCTGTGAAGTTCTAATATATTTTCTGATACCAGGGCTGTGGCTGACATCAAAACCCGACGTTGTGCTGTCATTAATCCCCTTGATGGTAAACAGATCTCATCGTTGATTTTTGCAGGTGATGTGGTCCTGATGGCATCTTCGGTCTGTGACTTCCAACTCTCAGTGGAGCGGTTCACAGCCGTGTGTGGAGCAGTCGGTATAGGGATCAGCACCTGTAAATCTGAGGCCATTGTTCTCAGCAGGAAAACGATGGATTGCCTTCTCCGGGTAGGGAATGTGTCCTCAAAAAAAATCTTAAACAAACCAGTGTTTGTTTAAGATTGTTTAAGACCAATGTTTTAGATTTTAGATTTTTCCAAATAGTAACCTTTTAGTTTGATGACAGCTTTGCACAGTGTTTTTACACTAACGGTTAAGAGTCAATTTGTGGAATTTGGTTGATATTACTTCTATATGTGTCCCGTCATAGTTTTAATGTCTTCAATATTAATGTACAATGTAGGAAAAATACATTGAATGAGGAGGTGTGTCCAAACTTTTCACTGACAAAAAATGGCAGGTTGTGGGGCAGCAGCCCACTTTTCTTCTGGTTGGTAACTTAGCTTTGACACAAATGTCCAAAAATATTAATTATTATTTGTATCATTATTATTATTATTGTAGCAGAACCCTATTTCTTTGGCAAAGATGTAGTGGACTAATGTCTATCTGAGCTGAGAATGACATCCCTCTTCCTCTGTAGTCTAAGCTTTGTACTAAATGGTCTCAATATTTTGCACTCCAGTTACCCTGGGTTGGCTCAAGATCATTAATCTTAATTTCATCATAAATCCTCAATTTTACACTATTACTGTGACAGATTTAGAAGTATGCCTAAGTACCATTAAAAAATAAGTTATGCTTCCAGTATTTTATTAAACATATATTAAAAAGAAGAAGTTGGTTTTCTTTTGAAATACAGTAAAGAATGAGACAAAAATATCATGGCAATAACCCAAACGAGATGCTACGCATGGATTACAACAAGACAGGATGCAAACACTCAATCCATTTACATGGCGGCTGTGGTCATGGTTATCGTGGCAATAATAAACTGTAATACAGACTACATTTATAGATTTCCATGTAGCGCATTAGTCCGTGCGATGGGTTCCACTCTAATGAGCGATCTCCCCGGCTGAAAGCCAAGCTGCGCTACTCTCAGCAAGGAAGCAGGCCAACGGCAGCGGAACCATCACTCACTGCTCCAATGTGTCTTTGAAGAAGCCGTTGTATCTGCCAAATCCATCAACCTTTCCAACAGAGGCATTTGCCAGCCTGTGAAACCGATCATCCACCTCGGGGATCACGGACCGAAGCGGGTGGGGGGATTGGTTGTGGAGCCATGTTTTATTGCCTCCTTAGAATGCTCATTGCAGGAAGGGGCCAGAGCCCCCCCCCCTTCCCTGCCATACAGACTACCTGATGAATGCAAGGCAAGCTGGGGCTTTTCTCAATTAACCCAGACACTTGATGAATCGGACTATAGCTGCAACACTTAATCAGGATACAATTTGGTACAATAGTAAGCAGAATGGCATATTGTATGTATCTTCCATGGAGGGCGTTCAGATTTGCTAGAAACAATAATTGAAATCTACTTGTGGTGTACTTATTTATGCATCCAGCCCGACCTCCACACTACGCAGACTTTACCGCTTCCTTCCTTCTTTATCGTCATAGCTATGTGGTCATAATTACTACGTCCACTGAAGGCAGGCCTGCACGTTCTTTTCAAGAGTGGGCATTGAGAATGCGCATGGAGCACATAGAAAATATAAGCCCCACCAGTGTGGTGGTAGCCGAACTTCTCCCAAACAAACACAAACACCGCCGCTTATTATTCACTCATTTTCTCTTGAGTTGCCGTTCAGATGCCCTTGTCACTCAGGTTTCTTAATTACATCCGCAGTAATTATTTATGCTTATATGTCAACTGAGAGTGCCTTCAGAGGAATTGCAAGTGCTTTGTACTGGAAATAATATTTACCCTCTTAATGATGAAACCAGTGAGAAGATTAAGCCAAGAGACAATGTTTGATTTTCAGATTATTTTGTTGACATCTGACACATGGATCCTGAGTAGCTTCATAGTAAGGATTACATACCAGATTAAAAAGAAAATCAAGGCAAAGTTTCGTTGTTTGGAGAATTTGAAAGCACCTCACCACCTCCCCACCACGGCACACATAGAGTTTGAAGAGCCCTGATGGTGGGCAGCAATGCCAGGGATGCATTTGCTGTTGTTTTAACTCGGAGTTAAGAGATTTAAAAGCACTAAGTACACATTGAATAGTAAAACCCTTTTTATAAATTGTCCTATACAATATGCATACATGTAGCTATTATGCTAAGTTCCCCCATTTTAAAGAAACCAAATCTATTAAAACCACTTACTTGACTTCCTGCCCGTGCATTTCCCCCCTGTGTGATTACCTTCCCTGATTAATTTCACCCTTCCCTGATTACCCTTTGTCCCTTTATGGGTGCCAGTTTGTCTCAATGTTTCATTAAGCAGCCTTCAGTATGTATACTCAGTGAAGGAGGAACAAGCAGTTTTGCAGATGCAGAGCGGAGAGTGCGGGTCGGGATGGAGGGTTTGACCATGTCCTGGATGTAAGCTGGACCCGATCCATTCACAGCATGGTACGGGAGCACCAATGTTTTGAACTAGATGCGGGCAGCCACCGGTAGCCAGTGAAGAGAGCGGAGGAGTGGAGTAGTGTGGGAGAATTTCGGAAGGTTAAAGACCAGTCGGGCTGCTGCATTCTGGATGAGCTGCAGAGGTCGAATGGCAGTGGCGGGGAGACCTGCCAGGAGGGAGTTACAGTCGTCCAGGCGGGAGATGACAAGAGCCTGAATCAGTACCTCCGCTGCCTTCTGAGTGAGAAGGGGATGTATTCTCCTTATGGGATACCGCAATTTTATAATAAACAGCATAAAGTACAAATGTAAACGATATATAAAACATTATTCACAATTTTTTTTTAACAGATGAAATGACTCGTTGTAGATGTCTCCACAGTGTTACATACCAGGGGATAATACAATGCAATTTACCCTTAATACCCTTTGACTTTAGATGTGTTTGTAACTACATCTACATCATTGGAAACACTAACATAACTTACCTGCAAATAGTATATTTCTAGGGTGTATATTGTGAAAGGTAAAGATGGAAGGAGTGGATAGAATAAGTCTGATAAGTAAGCAATAAGGTTGGCAGTCTCGGTTTGGATTGTGAAGCCTCGGAATAGGTTTTGGTGAAACAGTGCAATAGAAAAGAATGAACAGTTCAGACTGCACGCAAAGGGCCTCATCAAGTTCTCACATAGTCTTGTATGCACCTTCAGTACAGGAAGAATGTCCTACAGGTTGCTCCCATTTCCCAAACATGCAAAAAAACAACTGTCTGTTTAGCAAACACCTCTTTGGAATTAGAAACTTTCAACGATACCAGCAAAATAATGAGAATGGATTGATGCTCTCCTCCCACAGGCAAGTCGATGACTAAACTTTTGATGGAGCACCGAATCCTTTTTAGGATACAGGGCCCCTTTCCCCAGAAATCGCCTCCATTTTTCAAGACAAGAGCTACAGATGAGGCATGGAAACTGCACGTTTGCTGTAAATACCACATTATATTTCCCCAAAGGACACACCTGAACTGTGAAAAGCAAAGCCTTTCTTTTCTAAATGGGTCATGATCTGTTTTCCCTGTGGAGTCCCTGTGGACAGGTAAACCATTAGTCAGGCCTGCACGTTCCTCCTAATCAATTTACACAGTTTAAAACCATTCATCTCCATATCCCCGGTTGACTTCTATATTCGATGCAAAATGTCAGGTACTGTAATAATACCAAAGCGGAGCTCAGGATTATTGCAGAATTGCCAAATACAAATGATTTCTTTCCCTGTTATCTTCCTCTGGCAGTCGGCCAGGTTCCACTTTTTTTCTAAGGCAGTGCATCAGGTTATGGGAGAAATGTAGATGAAGACATTTTGATATATGAAGATCCAATATGCGATCCAGTACAGGGTGGTGATAAGCTAACAATAGTATCACAAAAGACTAATGGTTGTCCGCGATAAACCACACCTGGAATGGCTACGGCAGTACCTGCGCCAGAGCAGATGTGCACCACGTGCCCGACGTGCCTCAACAGTAAAATGGATAGTTACAACTTCGGGTGTTGAGGCGCTTACCACACAGAGCGCGTTGTTTGTCGCCCATCGGCCTTTCTGATCTGTAACCAAGATTCAATGGTGGCAGATGGGGGGCGTGGAGGTGGTGGGAGGCGGTGTGTGATGGGGTAGTTAACTTACGACGTTTCAATGTGGTGCTTCAGGCCACAGAGGGGGAGTTGGAACCTGAGATTGATGGCGTCTCCATCGCCGCCCCAGAGTGAGAGGAAGCACAGCAGCTCTTTTGGTTTCAAACCTGATAATATTTTCCTGATATTTTCAATAACCCACCCATCCATCATTTAGCAATTACAAAAAAACTCACCATTATTTTGTAAGAATTCATAGTAATTTGTTTTTTAAATCTGCTTCTGAGAGTGAATTGTTTTTAGGAATTATGCTGTACCATATTATATTACCTATTATACTGTATGATGACAGCCTCCAAAAGGATATGTTTTACCCGTTGTAATATCTAACAATAAAACAAATAATTGTATTAGAAAATCCATAATTTTTTATAGAATTGTTAATGAAGCTTTTCACATATATTTAAACTGGCATTGAGGTGGCATGACCCTTTAAGTTGGATGTTCTGATATGCTCAACCTGATACCAAAGAGGGAAAGGATCATCATCTACAAGCCTAGAGAAGGCACATTTATATCATATTCATCAATTGACTCAGGAAAGATGAAGACAATACCGAACCCTCTTTGTATTATGATTGTTTGGCATATCATGGATCAACAAAGCCTTGTGTACCCTGAACATCTGCAGCATGCGACGATGTGCAGATGTTCAGACCGCAGAGATAACATTTAACGCACATGTCTTTGGATGAATAATCGCCTTTCACAACCTAAGTGGACCATCTCATGTGGAATAATGATGTGAATGTAGCAAAGACAATAAACTTTTCCCCAGGCGGAACACCAAGTCTGTTTCCACTTACCAGTTGTAGTGGGCTTGTTAAATTTGCACATGAAATAATCTGAAAGTTTAAAGTAAAAGTACCACAAAATCTTCAATATTTTTATGTTGCGAGTTTACCCAAAATTCATGATGGACTTGAAATATATATTTTAATATATTCAATGTCACTGTTGGCAGATGGAAATGTCATCACTTTAAAAATACAAAGGCATGACACAAACATATTTCCATCAAATTTCATATTTCCATCAAATTCCATCAGATTTCAACTTGTTTTAGTGGAGCTATTTTGGGCTGCCTTGAATCTGGAGTGGTTCAATGGCGCTGATGGGAGATTTTCAACTGTTCATGTTGAGATTGAGGACATGACATGATCTTCTGCAAAAGAAATCTGCCCTCCAAACTCTCAAGCTACAGCATGGCTAAAGCCTTGGTAATATTTCCATAATGGACCCGGACAGCTATGAACAATCTATAGGTGTAGCAGTCAGGGGTGAAAGAATACGCTCCGTTACTAAGTACTGCTTTAAGTATTTACGGGGGCAACTCGGGAAATGGGACCATCCGAGGAGCACATTAACACACCAGCGTCCATCACGTATGAGTGCCATTGTATTTTTCTTTGAAATATTGTTCAAGAAAAAATTGTTCCAGTGTCGGTGTGTTTTGTGCCCTCAGACGTGCAGGTTTTCAAAAATCTGTTTATTTAGCCTGCTGCTGGCAAACAGAAACTTCTTATGTAACTGACTGTCTGATACCAGGCCTTTGAGGCTTTGCCAAATAGTTGTCGCTTGCAAAAATGACAGATAGAAATTGTTGTGATGGTTCATCGGTTTTATTTCAACAGCGTTACGGGGTGTGTGTGTGTGTGTGTTTGTTTGTGAGCATTTTTACTTACTTCCTTTGAGCACACATCGCCTGTGAACTGCTCAATTTTTGGCTTAAACCCTGTAACTTCTCTAATCCCGAAAAGAAGGATCGGGGTAAAGCAAGTCATTTCTGGCCATAGATTAGTTGACCTTTTTATAACCATCCAGTTTTAGATTTTAAAGACAACATCACAGTACTACCAGACCCTTAGACAGCAATACCTCTGCAGATGATCTATTAAGCAGGATAAGACTGCACAGTTTTACGCTAATGGGGAGGGAGGCGTAGCCACTGAGAAACTCATGGATGTAAGCCAGATTCATGTGTAATCCAAACTCATACAGAGAGTGGAGATAAATTAGAGACAGCACGTTGAGCCATTTCTGGGCTTACTAAAATAAATACAAAAACTGCCGAAAGATATCATCATGAGAGATCCATTCAAGCCTTGAAAGTAGTGGAATTTCTGGAAGATTAAAGAACAAAACAGGGCAGTGTGGATGAGTGTTTGGACAGCCTTATCGTGCATGCATGTGCAAACAAGCTCGTGAGCATGTCCAAACCGCCATGGCAGCTGCAGGGAGAAGATAAATAATAGAAAATAAGTGTTGAATACATTTCCTTCCTCATGAAACATTTGTAGAGCACATGTTCGGAAGACTTTAATTCCTGCATTGTTTACGTGTCTGATGGCATGCATTTTTTTCTTCATCCCTGCCTTCTTGGTGCAATGCTTGGCTTTTCTTTGCACGTTATTGCCGCCAACTGTCAATTAGTGGAATAATGTGAAACCAGCCACAGGCAAAATTATTTCATCGCCAATGTGTGCGCCACCCTTTCGCACACTGAGTATGTGTGTTACACTGCTTAAGCGCCGTATGTAAATGAAGTTGATTATGATGTGCTCTTTTTTTCAAAACAAAGACTCACTTAGATGATTTGCCCTTTCTGTGAGATAGGTGTGGAGGGAAACCTTCCCAGATTGCAATGAGGCAACAGTCTTATGGGCCTAGACCAGAATAAAAAAAATAATTATTTGACACTGTGCTCCACGATGTCTCCAGTGATGTTGTCTGTCTGTACTCATTACAGACTGATATGTTTGTAGTTAAAATGGAACATTTTCGACATTCGACTAAAAATGGAACATAAACTAAAGTAGTTGAAGTTGACAAGATGAACCAAAAAAACAATAGCTCATAAAGTGAACACAACATCAGGTATGCAAATAAGTAGAGATGAAAAAAAACTGCAAAGGACACCCAAAACTTCTATATAGATTGTATTATATTTCCAAAAATATATTTACAGTCTATTACAAAGGTTACAAAGCAAAAAGAATTGTCTATGTAACAAGAAATTGTCTAATTCAATGATCTTACAGTTCTGCTGTTGGGGAAAATACTTTTGACCAGTGGATATTCTCAATACTTTCATCACAAAAAAATAAATAATAAATTGAAATTTGTATTACTGTACAAGAAATTAAAAACGAAAAAAAAACAAAGTCAAAGTAAAGATGGTAATCCTATCAGCGGTCTTTGGTCCTAAATGAAAAAACTTTATGTACAACTAAAATCTTGATGGTTGACAATAATTACTCTGCAAGATAGAAAAATATAGTGCATTTTCAATGTATTCAGAGCTCTCTACTGAGTAATATGTGTAAAAAACAATATAAATAAAATGTACAAGTTTTACAATTAGTTCACATACAAAGATCCCCTCAAATCTAGTCTCCCTCTGACACAATCAACAGTGCTGCACTCTTTGGAATTATTCACCACATTGACCAAAGCGGTGAAACTAATTTCCAACTGCTGAACCACAAGATTTGAAAAATAACTTCATACTCTATCTGCTATTCCTGATTCCAACCTACATCCTGCAGTTTTTTTCTGTTTTACATTTTATATTTTTTTTGTGTGTTTTTTCTTCTTTTTTTGCTGAAATAGAGCCACAACTAAACTTTTCTCCTCCAGAGTTGAGCAACCTGAAGTTAAAAAATGTGGATAAAACAAGCTTAACAAAGTTCAAACCTCTGAATGACTTCTGGCGCTGAAGGTTGGGTGTTGAATTGATTGCATCCCTGGCCTTAATCTCAATTTGGCTCAAACTGCTGTTTCCACAGCACAGGAAAAAAATGAGGACAGAGGCATTCTACCCTGGGGTGTAAAGGGGCCTCCAGTGGCCCTGTCTTAAAACCCAAGCGTAGAGTGAGTGTGTCTGTTGGGGGTGCGGGGTGCGTGGGGGTGAGAGAGAGCGAGTTTTGTGCTGACTGAATGACTTCATGCCGGTATTCAATTCAAAGGTCTGGCCAAGGCCCAATTGCTGAGCTCTGCTGTACGGATAAAGGGCCCAATGTGTGTGACACAGAGAGGGAGGGGTAGAGCTCAGAGCCGGTCGGGGCTAATTCCTGGTGTCTCCTGACAAAGGTGAGTCCCGCAGTGGAAATGGATCCAACTCTATATCCACACTAAGCTGGATTATTCGGAAAACACAGTTTACGTGCAAAGTCAAAATGAAATCCACACCAGCTTTCTCAGGGAACTTTACGTTCACTTTGTAAAGGCAGTGAAGGTAAAGGTGGTAAAAGGTTCCATTGTCATCAAAAATGCTCCGAAAGGAGCAAAAGGAATCGCCAAACACTGAATTGTGATGATTAACCTTTCCCCAAAGCTCTAAACCTCTGACCTTAAGAGATTCGGATTTCGGTCCTGCAGACCAAGCAGTGGGACAACAGGTAAACAGGGCGTTTTGATGCCTTTAGGTCAGTGGGACAACAATGACAGCTAGATAAGCCTCCTGGTTTCTGTCATCACTCGAGTGTTTTCATATAGCCAAACTCAACATTAGAGCGTTCAAAGATGACTATTATCAGACAATGGATCGACTACAGCTACTTAGCAGCGGCTCATCAGTACTAATTTTTGAAAAATCCTACGCAACTATATGAATAATCATTTTTAAAAACGAATCAAGCGATAATGTAAATTACTAATTTAATGTGAATCTTTTTTGGATGTTTTGCTCCTATGCGATCTTATTGGATTTTGGAAAGTTATTTTAAGTTAAGGGTTAGGAAGAAGGTCAAATGGGCGTTGAGAAAAGATAAACCGTTTTTCATTGTTTTATAGATCAATAGATTAACTGGGAAAATATTTCATCATCATCAGATAATCAGCATTATTTTCCAATTCCAAATATGTCAGACAAAAGCAACAGGATGATGAGTGACCGTATGAAAGTTGGGGGGTTGGTTGTAGTGACGGTACTTATTGAGAACTCAAAAGGAACATGTAGGTGTCCTGGTAAAAGCCTTCAATACATTTAAAACACATAATCATCTTTGTCCATCTTCTACAACCACCATTCACCTGAGCCAGCGTTTGGCTGAAGGTCACCAGACATAATGAGGTCACCTGTTGCCCTGAAACCAGATGCTATCAGGATTCTGCGTGTCTGCTGTTGGAACATCACTTCTGACAACCCCCTAAAGTACATTTTGATGCTGGTAATGTTTTAATTCGACGTTTGAAGCTTGCCGACTCTTGCAGATGCGCAGGGCTATTTCGCTTGACGTTGGCTGTAGAAGGTTCTAAACTCTCCGCTTTGGGTCGATGAGGTCTGAGCGGCCCTCAGACAAAGGGGTATGATGGTAACATTCGTTTTAGGGTTGCCCCTTTATAGACTTCATTCAACTGTATCCAGACATGCTTGTCTTTGAAGTGTTTCCGTAAGTATCGGCTTATTCTCGATAACTGGGAGAATGAAGAAAGCTTGTATTGGTTTTACTTTTCGTCCGTGCTTTTTCTATGCATTCAATATGACAATAATTGAAAGAAATGACCGGATACACAGAAGTATCTCAGGCTACTGCAGCAGTAGAAGACATGGTTGTAATGGTTTTTCTCCATGGACACCACTCCTGTTTACGTGACAGCTGAATGAATGCATTTTCTTTTGAAAGAATGCTGCACTGAAAACATGGGAACGTTTTTTTTTTCTTTTTTGCATTTGAAGTGGAGACAGATGGCCTGGAATAGGTTGATTGGCTTTCAGCACATCATCTGCAAAGCCCCCTCATCTCTGTTCTCGTACAAAAGACGTATGGGAGAAAAGAGGAGCAATCTTAAGAGACACTTTAATGCATGTTCCGTTGCATCCACGACGCCTGTGAGGGATGGGTGGCGTGGATGCGTGAATAAATAAAGAAGCTGCATGGCATGTCTACAGATCTGTGGCCAGCGGCGGCGGGGGGTTTAATCGCACCATCTGCGTTTAGACTGGAGCTCCGTCGCTTGGTCCTGATTTCCAGAACCGAAGCCCCGAAGGGGCCCTTTTGATTTGTGGACAACGCCGTAGGTGTCGGAAGATGATGTCAGCCCGGCTAAGAGGCTACTTCTCTATGGTTTCGAATGGGGCCTCTTTCATCTCGCCAGGCACCCAATTCAACATTTCCGTGCCGTGTTTGATTTCCACCAAACGTTTTAGCATATCGTTTGCTACTTTGATGACTTGGCAAGGATGATTTTTTCCCGAGCACTTTTTCAAAATATTTTCCTGGTCAAAGAGGTACATTCCTTTCATTTGCGACGGTGACTGAGTTGTCTCAGCGCAGCACACACATGCAATAAAACCTAGCACCTTTAAAAAAAAAAAAAAAAACAACTCTTCAGGCAAGAACATTCTTTACCTGGTAATTATTGCTCTGTTTAGTCAGTCTCTTCACCGAACGTGTCACTCGTGGCAATAAATTGTGTTTGTGAGCTCCATTTCACCAGTTTAAATTTGCAGATAAAAAGACACTACAAAGGAGAAAAATAAAATAGTGAGCGTGTCCAGCCTTTGAATGAAGTGCCTAAAATAGTGGCAATACTTAATCTAACGCATCTTTTAAGGCAGTATTATGTCTACAAAGTTCTTGGATTCATTCCCATAAAAACTGTACTTGCAGCTTGACACTGTGCAGCAAAACAATGGAGGCTTCAGTTTGAATCAAATTTTTCAGCAGCGCTGCAGAAGCCTTCTCGATAACCATGTAACCGTTCTGCCTTTCCTGTAGTCAACACTAAGACTCTGATATAAAAGTCTTTTGATTTTGAAAAAACATCTCTCCTCCTCAGTGTTGCACCCTTCAGAAAAATCATAATAAACAAACCAAACAATTGAGAGATTGGAACCATGTTGAAAAAAAACTAAAAAAAAACTGCACAGAAAGGTTACTGTTTTCACTTCAACAGCACATGAAGGGAAACACGAGTCACTGCAAACAGTTCAAACAGTCCAGCAGCACAAAAAGTACCCTTTTAAATCTGCCCATAAAAACTTCCCTCTGCGATTGGATAAAAGAGAGTTTACCCTGTAGTCAAGTCCAAATAGAAGAGAAAGAGAGAAAACAAACAAAAACTGCCACGTGGGCCACCACAACCTGTCACTGTGGCAGACTAGTTAATAAACCAGTTAGAGAAATAATTGAAAGCACCGCAAGTAGACACATTTTTTTTGTTCTTTTGAAAGGTAATCCATTGCCTCGGTGTGGTCACTTAAGCCGTTCTTTAAATTAATGAAACAGAAGCGTCAAACTCTATTGGGCGATTTGATATATAGTAGAGTTCATAAGCGCTTCTAACAAAAAAACAAAAAGAAAGCAATGTCCAGGTAGTTTTTCTTTTTTTAGTTTTCCTTCTGCCCTTTTCCACTGTTTAGTGCCCCTTTGAAGAGTTGGACCACAATCCGTCACTGAGGAACAAAGGAATGGTTTCACTCCAGACACTGCCGGAAGAGTCTGACGAAACAGATGTCTGTTTACTTTGACTATTATCCCGCTTACGTCCCAGGCACTGCTCCAGATAAGTTCTGTTTTTGTTGTCCTTTAGGGTTTTGGGCCCGTCCGATGCCGTCCGTCACACCTGGATCCCCGTGCCGTGGAGGTGCAGCATCTGGGCTCTCATTGTCTGTATGCTGCTCATGATCTTTTTCTGATGGCCCACCAGCGTGATCCCCAAGCTCATCACGTCCCTGGGGAGACAAAATAAGACATCGTTCAATGCAATGGACCACGGTGATCACGGCCAAACAAGTTCCAGTTACAGCTTTAGCATGATTGTGAGTGAAAGGCACATACAAAAAAATATAAAAAACGCAGGAGGTATAATTCTCTGTGATCCATTTTTAACATCAATAGCAAGGACTATCTGAAGTTTGATCTTGGGAAGTATGTCTTGTTCATTTGAACCCTTAAGCATTGAATGGGTATGTAGAGACAAATATTGACATCTGATGGTCACTGGGAGTTTTGAGTAACAACTAAAGCGCAAGCAATAATCTGGGCTGACTCTCCGCAGCCGCTGTCAACTAGTAGGAATGCAATAAAAAAAAAAAAGGAGTTCAGACAAGTTTACAAGGCTTAAGATGAGGACACACACTGGATGGGAATGTTTGATAAGAACTGTGAAACATCATGCAACAACATAAAATGTGTGTTCCCGTTAACCACAGAGCATTTGGTCTGTTTTACATTGCTTTACATGAGATGAGATTTTGGATTGTTCGTGAAGTAAAACGTTGGTGCACGGTTGATGAGAGGCCCTCAACAAACTGTACCTCCATACTGCCATTATGGCTTAAAAAAATGTATTTTTAGTTTAAGCTATGATGAAATATAGCTTATACATTACATTGCAGGGCATTTAACTGACGCTTTTATCCAAAGCGACTTACATTACATTTGTAACCCATGGCTTTTACATTTTGCCCGGGGAGCAATTAGGGGTTAGGTGTCTTTCTCAGGGAGACTTCGACTTGGGAGATGGGGCAGCCAGGACTCGAACCACCCTCTGTACACCTGCGCCACGACGATATATGTACTCAGTATATCATATTCACTGCTGACAGTTACTTATTTAATATATTTGGAATTCTCAGAATGGTTACTTTTACTTTGAAGTCATTGTGATGTAAAGATTGATACTACTACTACTATTTATGGCGATCTTTAACTGAAACACAATTCCAATAAGTCAGAATTCACTGATTTTCATCAGTGACACCACAATAATCAAAACTCAATTGTTTAGGTCGGTTAGGATAGGGAGGAACAATGCCCTCTAAACCCCTAAAAGGTTTTTAATGTGAAACATCTGTTCATGTGTTTCATTAAGGGTATCAACGAAAAAAACGCTGGAAAACCTCGTTCGGATGTTAAAAATATATATATACAGAGTGTGTTTTCGATTGCTTTGTTGTCAAAGTGATGGAATTATTGATGTGGGAATGTACATTCCTTTGACTTTGTGAAGAAAGATAACTAGAAAGGACTTGAGCTTGCCTTTGCCGTCAAAGAGGCCTCCTGCTAAAAAATGTATAAGATATACAGTGTTCAATCATGGAAGAAATAAAGGATGGGTTATCTCCAAAGTTTGGTTAAATGAGGCCTGTAATTGAAGATTTATGATAACTTAGAAAAACTTTTTTTTTTTTGACCTTATTGGGTGGCAGCCCAATAAAACTCACTGGCCAAATGACGTAATGCAACAAAGTAGATTGTTCTACTCGTGTTGGGATGGGAGAGAAGAAGTGTAGGTGAGATCACCGTCTTAAGTGTGGCTGGTATTAATGTTCTCTACTGATGCTTAACCGCGTGAGGGCTTCATATCAACTTACTCGATTGACATCCTGGCCACAGATTCCAGGGAACTGTAGCCAGCCGCTGTGAAGTTGTCCCGGTATCGCTCCATCTTGATGGCTTCCAGCCACTCTCCCACTGAGCGGAAAGCGGTGAAGTCTGGTGTGCTCTGATCCAGCAGTGGACTAATTGGTCTGCGGGATGAGCACAGAATGATGTTTATGTCTCGCGTGAAAAGGGAAACGTTCCGCTGAAAACACAATCAAGCAGGCGACGAGACAGAGTGACGACCAAAGGCATCCAGCGGTGCAGCAAATTGCGAAAGGGAAAAATGATGGCTTCAATCAATACCTAAACTCACAAAGACATACAGTGTGGTAGTTTGCCTTGTAAAAATAGTTGTTGTTAATAACCTTTTCAATCCGATTACCGTCTCCATGTATAGTCTCAATAAAATAAAGCACTTTTTAACCAGCTGCAACTTCTCGATCTCGAATGGAATTAGCCGAATTAGATGAATTCTATAGGCACATGACAAACGTCAGAGAAAGGTCTGGAGTTCCCACTGCACTTTCAAAGAACCCAGAACTCATTACAGAGATTGATTTAAAAGGCCTCTTATTGACCATAAAGCCATGGAAGGTGCTTTGAGGTATCGATCCCCTGGGATTCATCTTTCATCTGCCAACTACAAAGGCTAAATCACCCGCTGGACACTTTAGATCATCCACTAATGCACTAAAGTAAAAGTCCAAATTCTTCATTGCATGAAGCCACATTAAAAAATTGGATGAATTGTTGTTGCTCTTTCCTTACCTTGTACATGTTCCCAATGGGGTTTTCAATGTGTTAGGGTTGCGGATCATCTTGTCAAGTATGCCGACTATCTGATCGAATTTAGGACGTTCGGCTCGGTCTTTCTGCCAGCAGTCGAGCATCAGCTGATGGAGGCCTGGTGGACAGTCCATTGGAGCTGGAAGACGGTAGCCTTCATCTATTGCCTTTATGACCTGGGAAATGCAAAATGAGTCATTGGTATAAGCTGTCAGTTTCTCTGTAAACCTGGCCCAAAACATTTCTGTGTCTTCCAAACCCCAGTAGCCTTTAGCACCTACCACATACTAACTCCAAACCCTGGTATCTATCCAAGCCAAAACAAAGGACGTGAGATCTAGCATGTCATGAATAAATTGACGTTCATTTTATAGTCATGTTAAAAAGGTTGTGCGATTCATTTAGACCATGCCTATTACTAAAATCAGATACAGACTCTCATTTACCAATCCTCATGAGACAACACATGCTTTTAGTTTATTTTAGTAGTGAAGCTCTCCTATTGCTGTACTTCGCCATAAAACAATTCAGTAAGTGCTGAACCTTGCGGCTAAGCTTTTATGAAACTCTTTATGTGGTAGCATTCTATTAAAACTGTCTTTATTTGGCTGACATTTTACATATAGCCTTCAAAAAGGTTACCTACCTAAAAGGTACCTTGAATGCAATGTACGTAAAAAAAAAGATAAATATGAACATTAATATATATATATATATATATATATATATATATATATATATATATATATATATATATATATGTTCATATTTATTTGTTGCGTAAATCTTTCCATATTTTCAGCAATTATTTCAGTCAGGGCTGCTGAGACGAGATTGACTCCAGGATGGAAAAAGGTGTCAAAACACTGAAACTGTTGAGAAAAATGCAAATAACGTTCTTTCCTGCAGCCCCCTGAGGATGTTTGCTGACATCTTGATGAAGTGCGAAAAATCCCTGACATTGATGTCTGGCAAGTAGCACCGCATACGGCTCTTTAACGCCCCGGCCATCTTGTTTAGCATTTCTAACATCTGATTGTTCCAAGCCTCTGCTTTGGAGCACCGGAGAATCTTAATCAGGTCTAGGCCTGGCGCTTTGGGTGCTAAACACCATGCAGCATTTAGGAATCCTGAGGACCGGCATAGACTCGCCATCTACCATCAATGAAAATGTGCCAAATGTCCGACAACAAGGGACAGCTTCGAGTGGTCCGGCACAGTTGGTATCGCTCAGTGGGAGTTGGCAGGAAGGCTTGCGACTGCGCTCAGAGAACTGCGGGTGAGTTAATCATTATAGCAATTTGTGGCATTTAAAAAAACAACAAAAAAAAAAAAACAGTTTTGGGACTATGCTTCCCGAGGGAGAAATGTCTGGGCAATGTCAGGAGTCAGCTTGTGGCACTTTAAAGATACAGTTTCTGATTCAATTACGGCACATAAAAGAACCCCCAATATAAGATGTTTCACAACAGTCAGGTTGGAGAAGATTTTAATTTTGTTTTTCGGTTTAAGAGCCGGATTGTTAGAGCTCCAATGTCTTGTTTTGATTGTGTTGTGCTTGACTGAGGTGTGACTTCATTAACTGTCTTTTATTTGAAAAAACACCTGAGATGTTTTAGGAGAGACATTCTCTCTTGCAGTAAGTGACTGTAAGTGACTTGCAGTAAGTGACAGGAGGTCTTTAGACGTATCATCAAGGGGTGTCAAAACACCTATAAAAGGAATAATTAAAGAAGTGCTATATAAACTTTTGCACTGCACTTCACAGAGGTATCCGCTCTCCTCCAGATTGGAAGAGAAAACATGAAGTCAAATCAATGCCTTTACATCCCAATGCCCGTGACAAATGCAATTCAGCCAGCAAAATACGCTGGAGTTGCTGCCTGTTTAATTAGTTCAACACTGCTACTCACAATGATTTCCCATTAACATAAGTCATTAGAAACTTTTAAGGACATTTGAATCAAAAGCCCCCTGCATGACAAGTTCTTTCAACTCCCGTTGTCAGGACTTCCTCTTTATGTGTGTCCCATCGCGTGGCTGTTTCTACTTCCAATGGATTCAGACTGCGTAATCATGACAACACTTCTTGAACTAATTAAGCGCAAGGTTACCGTCCCGGCCGGGCTGTTCTCGAGAGGGTCCCGCGAGACGAGTCTCCAGGCAGAACCAAAAAATGGGAGTTTGGTCCGTGATATTTATGTTTTAGTGGAATGACTTCATGAGAATTAATTAGGGCTGAATCATGGGAATATCCCTGCCCCGTTTCAGTAATAGTCAGTGAAAATAAAGGTTGTTCTCCCACACTGTCCTGATCATTTCTTTTCATGAGCAACACAGGATTTAGGGTTTAGAAACTCACAGTTAATGGAACGGCAAAAAGGCAAATTTTCTTCAGATCACTCTGCTTTTCTTGTTCTTTTTGTCTCTACAGTTAACTCTTTTGTTATGAGGTAGTCCATCAGCAGAATGACAAAGTAATTCAGTGGCTTCATACCAGGCAGTAACTTACATCTTGATTGGACATATCCCAGTAGGGCCGTTCCCCATAGGACATGACCTCCCACATGACAATGCCATAACTCCACACGTCGCTTGCAGAGGTGAATTTACGATACTGTATGGCTTCTGGAGCGGTCCACCGGACGGGTATTTTGCCGCCCTGTTCAGTAAAACGCAGGTCAGTGGCTGGAGTAAAGATCAAATGCATTATATCCTGCATCTTCCCCTAAAGACATCAATTAGAGAGAGTTTCAGAGTTACAAACATGGTCAAAAACACAAAACAAACAACAACTTCCCTAATAAACTGCCAGCAATTTCTAGTAAGGCATTCCTTTATAGGTTTTTTTTGGGCTTTAGTAATGCTTAGTTAACCATTTAGAGAGGCTTTATTGATTGATCATTAATAAGAACAACAATGTTGCAAAAAATTGGTGGGTTTGGTACAGTGCTGCAGGGCAACTAAAGTTTAGTTATTAAAGCATATGTACTATTAAAACTGCAGCGTAAGTGGATCATTGGAATGTATAAATCTCCTGACTCCTTAATAAATTGCAATTTCTTATTCATCTTCATTAGAAGGGCATCGACATGTGAAAAATGCCTTTACAGCCTCAGAAGACAGTTTGGCTTTTTTTTGTCAGCAGTAGTAACACATGCAACGATTTGATTCAGTACATAACACAACAGAAATAAGAAAACGCTAACAATGGAGAAGCTAGCCCCTGCCCGAGGAAAAAAAAAATCAATTAATTGAATGTCAATGGCCAGAATGACAATGCAATAATGTTCAACCACCCAATTTTTTTGATTTTTAATCACTTTTGTTTTGCTTGAGATTGGTCGTCCCCGAATAAATACAGTATTGTTCCATTTAAAAATGTGATGCTTAAAAAAAGCCCACAACCCATATGTTGCATTTGTAATAAACTCAGTTTACAAATGATCAGCGCAAGCAGACACATATTCCAACCCTCAATCTGTTCTTTTTAATAGCTTATTACTGATTTATAAAACGTCAGTTATTGAATCAATGAATTGAATGGGTAAATGGCGAGAGAGTTGCAAGTAGACATATCTTGTTTTGCAAATTAAAGTTCTGCTACTTGGGCGTGCACCAGTGCTCTATCTCTATGTACCGCCTGTGATTCGATTAGAGGATTCAGACAGGGTTCTGGCAGCAGAGACAGAGCAAGCGCTTTAATTGACTCACAGTTGTTGTGTAGACAGCCTCGGGATCGTCGTCGATCACCCTTGACAGGCCGAAGTCAGACACTTTACACACAAGATTGCTGTTGACAAGGATGTTTCGGGCAGCTAGATCTCGGTGGACGTATCCCATGTCGGAGAGGTATCTCATTCCCGCCGCGATGCCCCGCAGCATCCCCACCAGCTGGATGACAGTAAACTGACCATCATGTTTCTGCGCGGGAACACAGAAGAAGAGAAAACAATAAAAACACTGGGCAGGTCAGTCGTCTCCGGTCGCTGACCATGCAGGAAATGTAGGTCACTGCACTGCAGCAGCTCCAGAACAAGATTTATGATATTCACACGACGCACACATCTTGCTGCACACCGCCGGCTCTCTGGGACGCTCTCCAGCAGACGCAAGAGGAAAAGTTACAAGAGACGCTCACGCACTTCCCAAGGTGACACTCACCCTGAGGAACCCGTCTAATGAGCCGTTCTCCATGTACTCGATGACGATCATCACGGGCTTTCCTGATGAACAGAAGAGACGGAAAATAAAGGAGACGATCAATGGTAGAAGGATTGTTTTGTTTGCTCACAAAATGCTTCACAATAAACAACGATGCCGGAACTGTTCCAGAGTTATTTTTAGCCTTGTGTATTAGCTTTTAATTAAAAGTTACCATCTGCTCCTGTTTTATTACAGTTTCTAAATGAGAAAATGTTAAACAAGGACTGTGGCTAATCCAATCAGATCTAATATCACTCTGACTAGAACGCTTTTACGTCCCAAAGCTAAATATGCTTTGATGAAACTGATTGAGCAGCATTTTTAAGGGCAGAAACCCCAAGTGAATAGGGTAATACTTCTAATTAACAAATATCACCGTGAAACTTCACAAGCTCATCACTAACATTCGCTAAACAATTCATGTTCTGAAATTGCATGTTTAAAGAGAAATATTATACAATTTCCCAATAAATATTATACTATTTCCCAATAAATATTTGCTATATATATATATATCACACACACACACACATTTCCATCACAGGAATCACAGGACTTGACGTATTAGATTCAAAGGGGTTTTCACAGACAGGATTTGGGATATTTCTAGAGTAGACCACATTAATCTGAAAATACATCTGCAATACAATTATCCAATTTGTTTTTAGGGATACAATGCTACAGATCAGGCAGTGAATGATACAAAACTCTTGTGTAAAAACCTTCAGAATACAGACAGAAATTAGACTGGAAGGTTTGGTGAAGTGCAACCAAAGTGGAGATTGCAGAATATAAAAATAAATGAATTGTTCATGTCAGACAATATTTCGCGGACCGGTCGAGAAGGTCCGACAGGGGGGGGTGTAGTAGTCGTTGCGGGCGGAACGACCGACGGGGGGGTGGGGGGGTAGTAGTAGTCGCACGCTCTGTGTTCGCTGGTCGGCGAAACTGCCATGCACGGTAAAAGGACAAGAAAAACGGTGCCGCGTGGGGAATATGTCAGAGGAACGAGCGCACATAATTAGGAGAAAATCCGGTCAATTTTCGAAATAAAACATTTTTCAGAAAAAAATTATATATAAGCTTTCTGTGGTGCGGCCCGGTACCAATAGGCCCACGGACCGGTACCGGTCCGCGGCCCGGTGGTTGGGGACCACTGAACTAGATAACAAAAAAAAAGAAAAAAATTATTTAGAAGTTGCTAACTTGAAATGTATATTTATGAAATGAAATGTATATTTAAATACGCCAATTTTGCATTATCAAATTGATCAAGATCAGATTTTAGTAGAATAGTCAACGCAGAAAAATAAACACCTGAATGTGTACTTTGGATATTTTCTTTCCCATAATCTGAAAGAAGACACCTTTCGGGAAGCGAAAAAGCCTTAAAAATCCCCCAAATCCCCAAATTGACAAGTCCATGAAAAGGAATGTTTTCATATTTTCACTGTGATTACCTCTCGTCACGACTCCCTCCAGATGAACCACGTTGGGATGGTCGAACTGGCCCATGATGCTGGCCTCGCACAAGAAGTCCCGCCTCTGCTTCTCCGTGTAGCCCACTTTCAGCGTCTTAATGGCCACCGACACGTCCCGCTTCCCGGGCAGCTTGAGCCGGCCGCTGCACACCTCCCCGAACTCTCCTGTGGTGGGACAAGGCCGTTAGTGAGTGAGTTGTGTGTGGGAACAAAGCCTTTCACAATGACACATTTATTAGTTCTTTTTGAGAAAAAGCAGCTGTGCAGCGGTGGAATACAAATTGGTATTGCAACATCTTGTTCTACTCGGGGGAGTGTGACCAAGACCTATAATAAGACACACTAGCTATGCAGAGATACCGTCATTGACCGCATCTCTAACAAAACTCCATGTGGCAGCATTTTCTCAGCCGTGGAAAAGATCTCGAGGACTGCCTCCCCCACACGATAATTGCAGTGAACTTTTTTTTACCCCCCTTTTCGCAGTGGCACCATCAATATACAATGCATAAAGCTGAGCCAAAGTGTAAATATCTGGCTGTCAGAGTGATGTATGAGAGCACCGAGTGACTAAACAGCGCGGGCCGAGAGGAATCGGGATGGCGCTCACCTGCTCCGATAACCCGCTCAATTTTGATGCAGGAGGCGTCCAGCTCCTTGGCAAACTGATGGACGGCCCTGTTGGGGTCCTCGTAGGTCTCAGGGTCAATGTAGGTTTTGGTGCCTGGAAATTTAACTGTAGAAAGGTAAGAGGATTACTGTTATGAATAAATATGCACGCTACGCACCGGCGGGCACTTGACAGGGAAACGGTTACAAAGACTAGTGAGTCAGAGGGAATTACTGAGCAGCGAGCGGTGTGAAAAAATAGAGGAAAAAAGAAAAAGGGTTTCCATGTGAGAAAATCCATCACAAATGGAAAGATTTGAGTAACCCCGTAACCGGAGACTACCCCGCCAAAGAATAATGTGGTTATGCCGGTTCATCATGCTGGGTTGTTTATTGACACGTGACGTCTTTGTCCAGATGAGTGAGGTTGTTTACAAAGTAGTATGTACTAATTAGAACTATTGCTTAGCCATCTTTCATATGTTCAAGGGCACCTATCATTAAAAAAAAACACACTTTCTTCAGTGATCCATTAATTTATCCAATTTGAGCTTCCAAAATACTTTTTCTGACATGATTTGAACGTCCAGATCCAAAAAGGACCAAATTACTGTGAGCAGCTTGAATATGGTTCAACTATTTGAGTTCAGTCCCCTGAAGTCTCATTGAAAGAGAAGTTCAGTCTGGGCCACGGTAGAAAATTGCATCGCTCCAGTGTTTTTATCCCCCTGTAGCACCGGAATGAGAAGAGTTCATGAAGTGATGGTGAAAGCACTTTTTAACCAATAAGGAAAACAAACAAGGTTAGAGTCGGGCTAGATATGGGATGGAAGGGGGGGGGGGGGGGGTACTCTTTTAACAAATTAACAGCACATTGCAGTATTATGCACTATTAAGCAAACATGTCCACTCACGGGATTTTAAATTCCACCGGTAACAACACGACCTGTCGACTTTAAAATTTAATGAGCAAAGTGCAAAACCGCACGCTCATCCGGATCAAGAGACTCTCAACTCGCCGAAGCGATGCCGCCAATCCCAACGCCGCAAACACGGAATAAACGCATGGTGCCCTGGCGAGGAGGGGACTCCCTCCACTTGCTCCCATAATTGCTTAGTCGGTCCGAGATATCAGCGGAGATGACTTCTGGCGCTGCACGGCGGACAAATTGGGCCAACATGTTGGATTTGCCGTATCTGGCTTCTGTCGCCGTCGCTTGTCATTCGATATTGCTCGGCGGATGGCTCCATTAGGGCCAGACGCCGGTGTTTGGGTCCGTGTGTCTCTCACAGTTGTTTTCTTTCCCTCTACCCGAGCTGAGGTGGATCTGTCAGGTACTTAGCGTCGGCCGACTCGGACTCGCCGGCGCTGCCTCCCACTTTAGCAGTACGCACCGTGGCACCCCCTGACCCTTTTTGTTTCCAAATCAGCAGTTTGCCTACAGCCATGGATCATTACAACTCCACTTGGGGAAGCAGTCTGCAGCTGCATCTCCGGGGGCATCATTAGGGATAGAAGGGGCCTGGAAGGAACCCCTTCGGCTGAGCAAACAGTGCTCCAGAAGCTCTGGTTGCTCGCCAGGGGTGAAAGTAGATGGAAGTTCCTGAGTACTAACACTCCAACCTTTATCACTTCGTACTGCCATCCCCCCACTCTCAGCTTACTGCATCCTTTAACACACACACATTCGTTGTTTTCTGGGTGGCGCAGAAACAATTACTAATACTTCAAATGGTAAAAGTGCCACAGAATGAATCGTCAACTGAGGCCAAACTAAGTAAATCACGTTCTCTAAATAATTCCAGCTAACTTCATCTTCAACCTGCCCTGACCTGCTGTTGGTGTTGTTGGAAATAAGCTTGTAAAGCATCACAACTTATTTTCTATCCGACAGCTGCAGCACAAGCTAACAGGAGGCTAACTGTAGCGTTTTGGAGAAGCAGCACAAACAGATTAAAAAACCTGCAGACACAAAACAAGACGACGCTGAAACTATTCAGAACAAAACTTGAGTGACACTCGCGTTGCTCTTTCCCGAAGTAGAGAAGTTGTTCGTCAGAGACTGACATGTTAATGAGCTTGAAGTCGTAACAAAATATAATCTAAGAAAAGAGGGGTTGTGTTTGATTGCTTCAACAATATTTTTGCTTATTGTGATCTTTTCCCAGTCAGGAATTCGTTTTTGTCAATACATTTCGACAGCACATCAATGCAGAGCAAATTTTCGTGATAGGGTACACAATGATAATGTACAAACCAACGAACCGAGCTGTAAACATAACCTCCTTGGCCGGGGTCACTAGTTGTGTGTTGTTGGCAGCTGTGTCTTCTTGTCGAAATGCGGTTGTGTCGTGTTGTTACACCATGTCCTTGGGTTTGGGAGGCAAGCTGCTGTCCCTTGAGGGACAGAGGTTCCCTTTGCCTCTGTCCCTCACTACAACCACCTGAGTTATGGCACCCTTTTCTTTTTCTTTTTTTACGAGAACACCCCCCCCCCCCCTCCACGAGGTCAACCTCTCCTCCCTGACAGGTGCCCCTTTCGCTCATTTGTAGTTCCCCAACGCCTTCATCTCCACTGACTGAGTCCTGCCAACCAGTGGCAGATGTTCGCCAGATTGTTACCCGGCTCTGACCCGAATCAAATCAAACGCACATGCCTGTGGGGGCTAATGCTATTTTTGTTGACGTCTTTTTTTAAAAGCACCCCTTTCTGTTAGGCATGCAGTAATTGAGATACACCTGTCTACGTGTGTGTGTGTGTGTGTGTGTGTGTGTGTGTGTGTGTGTGTGTACAAGATAACTCAGACACTCACATTGGAAGTAGAGCTCCTCGTCCCCCTCCTGATCTGCTTTGCTGTACCCGCAGTGCCTGCACAGGAAAGGGGGAGGTGGGGAAGGGAAGGGTTGGTGGGTGGGTGGGTGGGAGGAGTGCAGAATCAACTGACTGTGCAGAGCAAACAAATGCCCTAAATCAAAAGAATTTTAAAGCGGAGTATCATATTAATGCATATTGAACATGGCATGCGCTGTTGAGGACAGTTCAACACGTCTTGTAATATCCATTTTTGCGATATTAACGTGTTGAAGGTTCCCTCGAGCAGGTGTTTTGCGGCACAAAGTTGGTCTCTGAGCATGACCGGGGGCAAAAAAGAAAAAAAATAGGTGGACCACATCTGAAAAGGTGGAATGAGCTGCAAGTGCTGGACATGCACTTATTGTTGATGCATTGACACATGTGCAGCATTGTATCCACTGCTCATTCTGTTCGACCAGAACTCTCATTTACAGGCTGATTTCACTGTACGTGGAGCTATTTTTATTTTGGTGGTTTAGTGAGTGGTCCTTGATTGAACATGTTGTTGAGAAAAGATCTTGGTTGCAGGTTACAGTTGTGACCGTCACCAATGGAATGATATGGAAATTATGTGCTGGAGAAAAATCATATATATATATTATATTATATGTGTATATATTTTTTTGGTTCCTGGAGAGATTCACACAACGGTTGTTGAATGACGGGCTCAGATGTGCATTAAACTCCCAACTTTGACTCACTGGTAGATAAGACCAGCAACTACATTGGAAAAACGTTAACAAAATATTAACAAAATAATATGCACATCGAACTTAAAAGGCAGGGTTTGTGGTTTCTAATCTGGACCATAGTATTGTATCCACGTAAGAAGTGGGTACAGTCATTTTTTTATTTGGTCAGTAATTGAGGGAGAATGCTGCAGATGGCAGCGGCTAAATGGGCTGCAATGTATTTCCACTTAGTTTTGTAAAACGATGGTTGCATTGTATTTTGTATGGTCTGAATTGGCCACCTTTGAGCCCATTTTGGCAATTATGCAGCTTTCAGGTCAGACGTATGGATCTTTATCTTCAAGGCTGATTCTAAAGAACTGCATTAAATGAAAGTTCTGACGAGGGGCCGTTGGTGCAGATGAGTGTGTGTGTGACGGAATGATAAAGACCCTCCGGATCTCACACACACACATGCAGAGCCAAAGCTCGCTTTTGCTCTGGAGGACTTGTCTCATAATGGCTCTTAAAAAAAAAAAAAAGAATCTCAAAAAGGGCTTAAAGAGGTGAGGATGTAAAAAAAAAAAAAAAAAAAAGAAGCATCACAGTTCATTAGCACAGCATGCCACAAGATGATGGGTGCGTACGTGAGCGTGCGTGTGCATGTGTGCGCGCATGTGAGGCAACAACCGCGGGAGGGCGCGGAGGCCCGTGATTGGAGAGAGAGGGCTAATTTAACAAGCGCAGACTCACAGGAGCGGAGAGTCAATGGGGCCCGCGAGAGCGTACCTTCTCCCGATGATGAAGCCGAACACCATGAACACCAGGATGATGGTCCCCGCCACGGCCACCACCGCTATGATGATGACGGGGTTCTGCTCGCTGGAGACGATCGCCGCTGACGGGACGGACACACACGGAAAAAAAAAAAAGAACACAAAAGGAAAAAAAGACGTTCAGTGAGAATTTGGGCACATCGAACCACCACAAACGGTGGGATATAACTTCGCCCGACAGGAGGTGCAGAGGATGAGGAGGAAGACGAGGAGGTGGGGGGGGGGTCTGCTTCTATTTTTGAGTCGTCCTCACACTTCACTGTTTCAGAAAGTGGGCTTAATAGACCCAGACGGCGGCGGCGATGCCCTTCATCTCAAACAAAGACACATTCAGGTTGGATTGTTTCCACGTGTGTGTGGGTGTGCGTGTGAGAGAGGTGGGTTTCCAAGTGGATCTACTTGGTAAGAAAGATTTTCTTTGTTTGCTATTGTTGTGGCCTGTTTGAGGAGGAAAGCAACAACATTTGATCAGTTAATCCGAGCCTTGATGGCACACTGATTTAATGTTATATACTTTTTTTGGGGGGGGGCTGTCATTTTGCAAGCTTCCACTCTGCGCTGGTCAAGGACACTCTGACCGGACTGCAAAACGTCTAACCTTGTCCTATGGACACGCTCTGCATGCGGCGCTACTAATCATGCAGGAGTTTGTGGATGTAGGGAAGGGGATGCACGGTGGTCTTCAGAACCAATGAATTAATGAAACTCAAATTCTCCCCCCCCCCACTTCCGAGAAACAAAAACTAGTGAGAGCGTTTCCACAACATGCTGATTCCCCTGTTGTGACATAGCACATGCACCGTGCCTGGGATTTGAATCAATCGTTGTCTCATACCTCATGTGAATCCGCTTCTCTACGGTGGATCATAATGCCAGACATTATGATCCTGAACAGCTCGGAGCAGCAACCCTCACCTACACTCACCGATAACACGCTGCGACACCCGGTGCAGAGCTAATGCAGCTGATTAGATTCAAACAAGGTTTATCCTCATGACGCCACGATGGCTCGTCCTTGCACTCAATGATTTTTCACATGACGTGTCGTCAGCACAAAGTCAAATGCAATTTCTGTTATTTCCCCGGGCTATTCTTAGCGGGGTTGGATACACAATGGGTTGCACTCGAATTTGGAGTCGAGAGTTTGAAAACCATGATAAATATATATATATATACACAAATAACATAATATAGGGTCAGACCGTAGAGGTGAAACACTGTCAAATGAAGCATAATTGAATGCACAAGTGAATCGAAAAAAGTGCGTGGTGGAGCTTTGAATGCTACCTGTGGCCTCCTCCTTGGTGGTTATCTCGAGTCTGGGGCCGTATGTACCGTAGCCTGCCTCTGTGAAGGCCCTGATCTGAAACACGTAGGCTGTGCTGGGCTTCAGGTTGTTCACTGTGGCTGATGTGGACTTGGACCTCACTGTGGAGTAGACCCGGTCTTTCTGATCCTGAAAGAGAAGCAAACCAGTTTTCATGAGAAATAGTATTTTATTTAATCACTTCTTCTTTGCCTTTTCTTTTGATCGCTGGACAGCATTAAGCAAACTGCTCAGATGTTTCAAATTAAAAAGATTTGAGGGGCAAAATCCCACTCCATCACGGCAGACTTTTAAGGTGACACATCGCATCAAATTGATTTGAAAAACAGCTCAAATCAAAGCAAATGGAACTGGAAATACTCAATACAAAATTCAAACGGTGCTGGGAACATTTGCCTGATACTGAATGAACCATATTTATTAAACTAACTTAAGTTTAAAATATATATATTTTTTATATATATAAAAAAAAAAAATTATATATATTATACACACACATATATACACACACAAATACATATATATATATATAAATATATAATATAACATTTATATCTCCATTCACTTTTTGCAAAGGGGCTTTTGTATTAGATTTTACAGAAACAAATTCATTTTTTTTACGTGAGCATATCTTATTTTCACTAGTTATCATCTTCACGGGGGTCCGATTGGTCAATGCTTTAAGCGGGGCTGCCATCTGAGCTCTGCCGCACTCCTAGCCTTTGATTTGACGTCCTTTCCCCCTCGAAGGGTGAGTTTTTCCTGTGCCGATGTGAGGGTTGCGGGACAGAGGATGTTGCATGTGTACAGACGGTAAAGCCCTCGGAGGACAAATTTCTGATTCGCGATTTTGGGCTATACAAAATAAATTTCATTGATTTTTCTCTGGGTTAAACCCGCTCCATTAAACCGTTGCTGTAATGTGTTCGGACTTGAAACGCAGTGACGGTAAAAGCTACGAGGAAGGAGAAAAGAGATAACAGCGACAGATTACTAATTCTGGCAGTGCGGCGGCCGCGGCCTGTGGGTGCTGGTGCGTCGGGGGGGCGGGACGACTGTAAAGGAGTGCGGCCTGATTAAAATCTTCTGAGCATCTTCATCCATTATTGCAATTACGAGACAAAGGACGCACTTGCGGGAGTCTGGTGAATTCCACTCGCAGTGGCATCGCGGATAGAATACAAAATGGAGAGTCTGCAGAAGTGAAGAGATGGTGCCTACTGTGGAACTCACCTTTTCGTAGTATTTGATTTCGTACTCTGTGATGACGCCGTTGGGCTGCCGGGGCTCCTGCCAGGAGAGCTGGATGCTGCGCTGCTGCACCTTCTCCTTGATGACCTCGCTGACCTGCGACGGAGCTGTTTGGACAAGAGCAGATCGATGAGCCGGGAGATGAAAACCAACTCTGCTAACATTCACAGCGACTAGCTTTTTAATGTGTTGCAGCCACTGGTGAAGAGGTGAGAATATGAAATTGTCATTATGTCTTGGATGTATTTCAACATCCAGCGGGAACAAAGCAGACGCCTGCTCTCCTCGACGACGGATCTGTTGAGACATCCTGTCAGAGGGAGAACGGTTACCTTCACCCTCTTCACACCGATTGTCTCCGGCTCTTTGCGTGACTCATTTGAAATGTCTGGTTGAATGTCTGGTTGCCTGGATTAACTGCTGGGGCATTTACATTTGCTCAATAGACCACACGCAGACACCCACACAGAGTTCCATCTTTTAGTTGTCAAGGTGAATGATAGTAACAACCTGAGCTGTAATTTAAAGGAGACGTTAGGCACATTTTCAGGTTCGTGCTTGATTCTGCTTGAATATGTTTACTTGATTTAATGTAAAAAAAAAAAAAACACTTTGTCTAAAATGTTCTGTGTTGGCATTCTCTTTAAATATTTACAGACCACGTTAAAATACAGAGAATTGCACGGCTTTATTATTTATTCATTCAGTGGATACTTGTATGTACATGTTTACACATGTAGAAAGGAGGGGCTGTTGTTGTGTGGGAACCACAGCATCAGTACGCCGCACAAAGCCATTTCATAAGCTTTAGCTAAGCTAAACATATATTTTTCAAGCGCCATCCGAAGGTAAAGTGTAGACCTTTTGTTTTCAGTGAAAAGATTAGTCTAAATTTTCAAGCGCAAACTTCTTCCTGGAAAGTTAATAGAAGCAGTTAAACTTGTCTGAAGACGTTTATTTCCGTGCGTCAGCACAGCGACTAGTTCTGAGCTCCTGGTTCCACCAGCATCACCTTTACTGCCTTGATCATAATAACCATCATTTCCACAGCACTTGTCTTAAAGACCGCAGTGAGAGAAAAATAGGCTTTTTGGCTTACTGAACCTCATCCCAAGGAGATGATTCTTGAAGAAAAAAAAAAAGAGTAATCTGCACTTTTAACAGCCTCAAAATCCATCCTGTAAACACACTGTGAAACCGTCATGAGTCACGCTGCTCTAGGGGGCAAAAACATATTAATTATCGCGTCTTAGCGAGTTTGAAAAGGCGTCCTGGGGAATACGCGAACCCCGAAGTAGAAGCCGCTTGTCAGTTGCTGTTCTTTGATTTCAGTTTTCCCGGGTCTCTCACGAACTGAAGACGTGCTTTTCACATGAAAGAGGAGCTCGTGAATGACGGAATTACACCAAAGGAGGATGTGAATTCGGTTGATTTTGGAGCAATCTGCAATTGATGAAACAGAAGAAGCTCATGTTTCTTCACTGGCATATGTATATTAACAGATCTTCCGCTTGTACAGTCTTAACCATGACGCTGACAACATCCACATCAGACAGGAGCCAACGCTCTTGTACCATGCCCAGTGACCCGGCACTCTAATGCAGCTTGACCCTAGATTGTTCTACGATGACCCTGCCACTAATGACTGCGGCTGGATTAAAACCTCATTAGGCCTCATCGGCATTCCTGACAGCCACGCAAACGACAACGTTCACCCAAGACCTTGTCAAAAAAAACAACAAAAAAAAAAAGAAACTTCTGTTGTGACATGTTCCTTAATAATCCACCCAAAACACGGGAACAAAGCATCCTTTCTCGGCGCAGGGCAGACGGACAAAGGGGCCGATTGAGTTTTCCCTCGCCGAGTCACAACAAGCAGTTAGTGCAGCTTAACCTCATCCAATTTGGCCGCTCTCTCAGTCCCCCATCCACATGGTGTCCTTGATATATGGACCTCTCCTAAAATGTTTTTTTTTTGCGGTTTGTGGGAACTAAAGGATTCTTCTTGTCTGTTAACTGCATTCATTTGACATTTGTCTTCATTCCCTGCAGACATTTTTTTTCATTCTTCTTAACACAGTAAAATGTTGGACTAAAGCAGTCGTTAAATGTTGATGCGTACTGACCCAATGGTCTGTTTAATGCAACATTAACAGGAATCAAATGATTGATTACATCACAATTCAATTTAAAGTTTACACAACAAAGTGTTTTTCTACTACTCTGTACTACTACCACTAGTACTACTGTAAAAATCAATAAAAAAAGACAGCATTGATGCCGATATTAGGGAGTACAAAAACAAAACTACTGATTTAATCCAAAACTGCTCCGGATTCCTGCTGATGACATGGTCCACCGATCAAACTACTAACCGCAGGGCCAGGTGTGGCTTCTAAAATATTCTCCCTTTCACTCCTCAAGCTGCACACTTCCTACGTTGCAACTTTATATGGTCTCAAACTACAACCATGGGACTAGATTTGGCTTCATAAAACCTCTTACACTTCCCATGAAGCAACATTGTCATGTTTTCGGTCAGACCAGGTTCTCAAACTATATTTGTTATGATATCTTCTTTCATTTGACCCTTAACTATATCAAGTATGCGTATAGTCTAATACAAAATGCACAATGTAAGGCTGACACAACAATATCAACATCATTGTGCTTGCAACTGCACAAAAAGGTTCTTGATTAACTAATTGATTAAGACTTAGTATCAATCTTTTTCTGTCTCCATCTTTGGCGTTTTCGTTCCTCAAATCCCTATTTGTATAAATCGCACATGAGCATATGAAACATTTCGTCAGCGGGTTTATTGTCCCGAGCCGGCGTTCAGCACGATGAGCCACCTTCCCGCACACACCTCCTTCTCCCTCAAGAGTGTGACTCAGGCTCAGGTAGCAGATCTGCCCCATTTACTTCCCCTTTGGCCCGCGGCGGGGGAGACAGCGGTGACTCAGCTCAGCCCCGCCCCAACCTTCAGCTCCTTTACCCCTGCCACGGGGCCGACAGTGAGCCGGGGTCCCGCGTGTTTCAACAGAGATCATGGGATCAGGGAGCGGTATTAGCAGACGTGGCGTACCGCGCGGGGCTTAGAGGGGGGGGGTTGGGAGGGGGCGACCATGGTTTGCTCGGAAAGGGAAAAGCGGGGTCATTCTTAAATTCATTTGGAGTTAAATACAAGTGAACACAACAGTAAAAATTCCTCTTGTGGCTTCCCTTCCTCCCCCCATCTTGGTTCAAAGTGACAAACTGGATATCAAGGAGACGGCACCATTCAGCCACTCTCCGACTCTAAGCATACCTGGTGAGCTTAGCGCAGCGGAAAATTGTATAATTGTCTCGCCCGGTTTCTAAGAGACTGTTTTGGGGAACGCCATTTGTGCCTTCATTTTGCAATATTAGTAAACCCTTCAGTGACCCCTAACACCTCCTCCTGTAAAGCTAGCTGATGCAGAAGCCCAGATGCCACAGTCTGAGTGTCTTATGAATACATTATCCTCCTCTTTCACTCAGCCATCGGATTTCTGGCCTCGAAGGCGAGGAGCGAGCGCTGGAGGTAGTTCATTACATAAGCATCTTTCTCCGCCTGCGTGCCTGCCTCACGAACCGTACCAGCGCTACGAGTTCACATTAATTACCGCTGTTGTCAGGACCCCGTCGCAAGTGCAGAACACTGTGTTTGATAGTGTTTTAAAGGTTTTTAATTTAAAAATAAGAGATTACAATGTGTCAGAATATAAAAAGAATCCTTTGGGCCCAACACGGGCACATAAACAAACGTAAGGCACGGCATCGTTTCAATTGAAACAATTGCCATGGAACGTGTTTGACGAAGAAGACTGTTCAGTGCGACACCTAAAGTGCTGGATAGAAACACTTCAACACGTGATATAAGAAATCCTTTTTAATCATTCAAACCCTGTATAGTTCAGGAAGCTGTTAATACACTTAAAGTCGCACTTTGCCGGCCGGCTCTGCATCAAGACTTTCACACATTGACAGCTCTTGATGCCTTTAACATGCTGCATAGGCGACGTTCAGTTTCCTAGTCGCCACTGCAGAGGTGAATATTTGCAGTTCTGGGGAGTGTGCTTGTTAGACTGAAGCCTTTTTCTCCCCCTTTCTCAATACATCATCTCCAGCAGCCCGTGAAACAAAAAGCTTTGGTTTGGCTGGCTTGACTCTAACGGGGTATGACATAATCAAGATTACTTTTACTCTTGTGTTGTGACTCCCATAACTGAGCAGACCAGACTGTTCTTAAACGTTGGCAGCTTTGAGGTGGGAAAAAAAAAAGGCTGTTAAAATATTACGGTATATTTTTTTTCTCCTCCATTTCCCATAATGCCACGAATAGCATTGTTCTGTGTATAGTGTTTGTACGTCTTGCTATAGATTGTAGCCTGATCTGATATAACCCTTGATGACATCATCACAGCTAAATTTTCTCAGACACAATGCAACCTGACAAAGCTCCTCCAGACCGACAGAAGAATGGTAAACTGACGTTTATGCATAAAACTGTTGGGTTTGGCCTTAAAAGTTGATGCCAGGCAGTTTGGCTCATGGATAAATAAAAACCACTTAAGCTGAAAATAAAGACTTTGCTCTGGCTGAGGGAAGAAGAATACTTGCATGGATTGTACGTGGGTTGCTGGATTTGAAAGCACGACCACAACATTCTCTCGCTATCTACTGTCTCAGAGTCCAACTGCTGTCTGCTCCTCTCAATGTAGTGCTCTCGTGGTGGGGGTCGTTTGTCTCTCCCAGGATGCAATTTGCATTCTAAGACAGCCACATCATTTCCAAAAATTTCATGCGACCCCCAGCTGTTTTTTACAGCTGGGATGCCTTCATATGTCAGTGTGTGGGTGTTTTCAGCGGTTTAGTTATCATGCGAACCCCCGTGGAAAGTATGTGTATATGTGTGGGTGGGGGAGGTTATCTGTACCCAGCTACTTTTCACTGAAGCAGCGGCTTAGCTCTGAGGGCCATTCATCCAGTGACAGGCTAAAAAACAGCATTGGGTTTAGTAAACTGCATGTGAGTACCACAGTAAAGGATGAAGGGCGATAATAGGCCCATAATAGGTTGCTCTGATGAATGTGAGAGGAACAGTCAGGAAGCCGCTGGCTTTGGGGCTCTACACGGCATCGCCTTTCAGCCGGCAGCTGCCGGCCTGTAACATGTCACCTTTGCATGCAATCATGGAGATAAAAAAGAGGAATGATGCAGTCATCATTTGTTCATGATCATTGCTTAATGATATTGGCTTTTTCAAAGCATTTTGAGGCCTTTTCAGGATTTTTTTTCAGTTCTAATAACACAGCTCAAAGAACCTCTTTGTTTAACCAAAGGCATATGTCTGATGACGTCGGCTGTAAAACGGCTCAATCGTTTAGGTCTTCTAGCCCATTAACTCAGCAGTTATATCAGAATAAGGTTCTTTGGTCCCCTCACTTCAAAACACCAAACCAACACCTTCGTGCAACAATACAATTCCTTTACAAGCTCGTCCTCACAAAGATCATGTGGATTGAAGCCAAATAACAGCCTGTGCCCATCAGAAGCTAATGGTACCATGTCTTGAATATTTTGATGGCCTGACCATTCCTATTCACCGCCAACACTTCTGGTGGAGGCACGCAGAATACCCTTGAACCAAGAGTGTTTGAAAATAGAGTTTTTAAAGAGCCCGGCAGAGGACAGAGTGCTCGCTGCATTACAATGCCGGTCGAAGCGGGGACACCTTTAGTGACCATGTGGGAGGGTCAAAGGGGGCTCCGTTTCAAAGCAATTAGCTGGGCCTGTTATGAATTAGGTCTAGGCTACGTCTTTCATGTTCCATAGGGCTGACAGCTGCAGAGGTGATGGGATGATTATTAATATATATATTACTGAAGCTTTCACCGCTGACAGCTCAACGCAGCCATCAGGTTTCTCCCTCATTATTTTCCAGTTTGAGGACCCTATATATGCCCATCAATTCTCTCAATCGGCAGAAAGGTATCGAATCCAATTGTCTTTGCCGCGGAGCTGTGTTTTTCTACTAAATTCTTTTTCTTAAGCGCTGCAGTCGTAGAGTAAATGCATTAGATGTCAATGTGAATTCCTTCCCCGGCTAATAGAATCTCTCCTTGAATTCTCCCTGCGCTCAAGCAAGTAAATGTTTCTCGGTGTGTGATTTGCTGAGTGCATCGCCCACACCTAACAGCTTAAGTATAGCCCCATGTGCTGCCGCCGAGCCAGGAATCAGAATCACAGTGGAAGGTCAGTGGGGGGGAATTGCATTCATGCTACACCGACAAGCACACATAAGGTGCACTGTGCATGATTGCCCCTCCAATGCCTCCTGACAAGGAGTTCATTTTAACCCCCGGTGGTATTTCCGCACCCCCCCCCCCCCCTTATAATATCAAAATGCCATATGGTGGTGGAACAGATGCAGAAATCACGGGTCAGCTTTGTTGGATAATTGTCCAGCCAGCGTGGACCCCACTTATTGACGAAGCACTCAGCTCTCCTGTGTCAGTGTCCAAATTAGGGAGCAGGGCTGGCAGCCTATCATCCGCCACTCTCATCACACTCCCTGATTTCTGCAGCCAGAATGGGGATTCTGCAGTCGGGAAGTCTATTTTGTCTTCACGCAGGGCGCGAATAGAGTCATCTTGTCTCCCTTGTAGCATGGGCGACATTTACATAATCAAAATCTAAAATCCATTTCTAGGGAAACCTTTCACAAAGGGACAAGTGAAAGGGCTCACAGAATGTATATGCCTAATTCGGTCGGGTTTTGACATAAACATTTTCACCAGATTGCTGCTCTATGTCTGCTTTTTTATAAATATATATATATAATTATATTAGAAGATATTGCATGTCAATCCAATTGTGATAATGTAAACCACATCAAAAATAATGTACTGTATTAGAAATCTACCTTTACATTCACATAGTTACACTGGATGAAATGCTAAAGAAGCAAGTTAATTGTTGCTTTATGATCTTCGATTATCTATAATTATAAGTCCTGTCATTTCTGGGTTGATTACATATGTACTCTAACACAACATGTGTATCAGTGTGCTACTTTTGAGCGTGCGTACCAAACATACAGAACCATATCAATGTAGTCATGGGGGAGCCCATCCAGCCCTACAATGTAGAAGAATTGTCTGCTATATTTACCAAAAGGATAGCTACCTAGCTGGGGTCCTGAGAGCAGATTATCTGACCACCACACCTTCCTACGGTCAAATGGTTATCACCTCAAAACGCTTTGACATTGGGACGAAACATTCTAAAAGATACTCGAAAAGGTCCATTTGTTTCAGAAAAGATTTTGTCAGATTTGAAAGCTATTAGGAAAATTCTGAGGTAGACCGGGTCACACATAGAAAAGGTTGCTTCCAATCGGCAACTGTATGTTGAAGCAAAGACGGTCACCAGCGATCAGCTGACTTCAATAATTATCAGGTGTGAGCTGTAATTTCCTCCTCCGCCTCGCAGGAAGCAGGTCACATTTCAGAAAGCCATAGTGATCAGCTTGACAGACGGCGAACAGCAGTATGACTCAAAAGACAATGACATGGAATATGAATTAAATGTGCACTGCAGCATGATTGTGCCGCAGTACACTGTAAACATAGCACAAAAAGTAAGGAGCTTGGGATTAGGTTCATTATTTCTCAATGCTTCGTAGCAATGCATCATATAGAGTTGGACAGCTTGCTTATTTCCCTTTTAAAATGGTGCCACATTTGTCAGGAACATGCGTGTATGGGTTGCGCCCATGAAAAAATAGTCAAATCTGCAATCGGCCTGCGAGGTCTGCCGTGACCGGCCAGTGCACGTTTGCTGTCGGCTGCAACCTGAACGTGTGGAATAACGTTATGTTGAGCCATTAGTCCAGATTCTGCCTGGGTCATAGGGTCAAACTGTCGAGAAGACACACAGAAGGCTATGCTGATTGCTGCCCCGATAGAGTTACATCTTTTGGTGGTGGCAGTGGGATGGTGTAGGGTGGAATAGCCCTTGCAGTATAAACAAATCATTGGAGGCAATCTCAATGCAGAGATGTCAAAATGAGATTTTTCAACCAGTGGCCATCCCATATCTCCTAAATCTGGGACCGAACTCTATCCTGGAGGTCAATCAAGTGTTTCCTCTGCAGACATCAATCATCCAATCCACCAAACAACACCGAACACGAGTCAACGGCAGAGAGATTTGGCAAGTTGTTAAATGGGCACAACCCACATTCTCCGCTCTGCTGCTTATCCCACAAACGCATGTTCCATACATATGTGGCCCATTTTAAAATGAAAATAAACAGGCTTTCCCAGTATGAGATTTATTGGCCCAAAGCATTATTACAACATAAAAAGAATTGACCAAAGACAATTTCCTTACTTTTTGTGCTATGTTTATTTTCCACGCACGTAAAACTGAGGCCCTTAATTTAAGATCCTCCACCGCTCACGGAGGAAACGCGTAGCCCCAGTTGTTTGTTATAAGCACCTCCCTTAGGCTGCCAAATAAGACCATCTGTTGACTTATTTTAGCCATCATAATTATATTGACAATACACAGCAGGCCGGCATATGGGTGCACCGTGATGTGAGGGCGTCGCGGCAAGAGGGAGCAATATGCTTTGAGGTGCCGGGCTTGTTTCAGGGAGGTCGCCGGGAATGAAACGACACGGTCAGAAACAGAGGAAAGAGCTTGGCGTGTTTGTATATAAAAGTCGTTTTGTGTTTGCAGACTCAAACGCTTTCCATCTGAACCTATTTAATCAGGCTAAATCCTCGCTGCGAGACGGCCGATGCCTTCATTGTCAAACGTCCTGAGATCGGCGAACATCCATTGCCCAGACGTGCCTAATGAAGTCGTGAAAAGATTGCGAGCTTTGTTATAGTCCTGCTATCTAACTCCTGGCTCGGTGAACCGACCGTCAGGGGAGAATGCGCATGGGGAAACAAACACATAGACGCAGGCCAGATGAGAAATGAAACCGCTGGTACTTGTTATAATGTACACGCTTGGCGTTGCTTATCCGCCGCCTCACTGACCTTTCTGCCTTGAGCAGCTGCGAGGCATGTCTTTCCAAATACATGGCCGGGCTAGGCAGAGATATGCGTCTGCATACACAGTGGCTTTATCGTTTATCTTAATAAAAGCAACACTACGGAGAAAAAAGAAAGAGGCGGTGTGAATATCGAGGTGGATATTTTCGGGAGATGCTAAGCAGCCAGACGGCCTTCCCCACCTCTTAAATGTCAAAGCACAGCCTGAGGGGGCCCCTGGCGCTCCATTCTGACGCCCTGATTGGACATCTGAGCTCCACGGGGATAGATAAGCGAGATAATTCGCGGAATTCACAGTGCTGCGGAGCGATGGCGCACACCGGTCAGGATCCTGAGGCACTGCTATTATTCCGAAGTTTCAACCCCCATGGTCGCACTTATCTGCGGCTTCACACCGAGGCAGCTGCTCCCCTTCCCTTATTATAGCCAAATAAATCTAATGTTTGGCATTGGGCATGGGAAATATTCAAATTACAAATGAAAGCCACCGCTTTCTGCGTAACGCTGGGACATAAGATCGCTGAAGGCGAGCATCGCAAACATCCGTTGATTATAGAAATACCTCTGTCATCGGGATGGTGATCGCATTAATCAGTGCCGGTATTCTCTTTAATCAGGATCTTGGACCGGCTGCGTGCCATGGAAATGATACCCACGGCCCCTCCAGCCGCCTATGTAATTTTGCACAGTCCAGTCCAGCACGCTGCTGATTGCCAACAGTTTGAGGCCAGGCCAGCAGCTGTCGGAGACGCCATGCGGCTAAGTCAGATCAACACCCGAGACAGGTCGGACAAGCACTGGAAATGGCCCTGCTCGCACTGCCGTGGACGGTTGGGCAAAGGGGCAGAATGTACTTTGCCCCGGGGGGGCTGCGGTCAGGTTGCTGAGCACCTCAAGTCCGTGCCTGATGAAGGGACAGCTATTCCAGCAAATTGTGTTCTTGATGTTTCGCGGCATCTCTTTCTAGAGGGATTGTCCTCATGTCAAAAGTGACAACAAAGCAGTTTGAGACAAGAACCAAAAATAACTAAATGAAATCAAAGCTGTTTAATCACACTCTGCAGTGAAGTTTTGTTCAAACCAACAAACCATTATTAAATATCTGCTTGCGACTAGAATGTAATTTATGGAGTTAATAAGTCACAAAAGCCACTTCATGTTCTGAAAAGTGCCCTAACATTGCTTTGGTTCTAATAGCCGTCAGTGGGAAACTACTCTCACGTCAAAAACAAGGTAGATTCTGTGATAGTCTAAAAAAATGACCTACTGTTTTAACAATTAGGTGTTTGCTTACATTGTTTTACTTCCACAAACTATTTTTACTACTTGTTTACAGTGTATAATATGGACGTTCAAGGGATACTAACAAAAATGTTTTATACAGATCCTTATAATCAGGTGCAACTGCAACACTAATACAATTCTCCTGCTAAATTAATTTGAAAGCGCCGAACAGGGCAAGTCGTGTTCTAGGGTTAGAATGCTAGTTGGTATCTGGGCCTCTCGGTAAAGAAACTAAACAACAAAAGAAACAAATAAGTCATATGGACAGCTGAAACCAGAAGCAATGTATTTATATATATAATTTGTAAAAAAATTGTGGAAAAAGTGTTAATCATTGCAATGGAACATCTCGATGAATCAGTGCCTCCTTTTTGACATTTACGTCTATATTATAAAATGGTATTGAAAACTTGATCACATTTCAATCACATTTTTTGGGGGGGGTTTAGCAATGCTACACCGATCCAACAAATGTCTACTTCCAACCTACCAACAAACACTTCTGTCTGAGAAGAGAGAAAGTGCTGTGCGATGATGGCCGGGAAAGTGTCAGACTCATTTGACTGCACTCTCGGTTCGAGTGGACCGAGTGTGTCCGTCTGCAGGAACCCGAGCGTAGCCAGAGTAAAGGCACCCGGTGATAAGGGAGAGCACCGGAACGCCCCGCCGACTCAGCAGCAGTCTTGTAATCAAGGGGACGACCTGATCCTGGCAGCCACACTCATGATGAGTAACCCCCCCTCCCTCCCTCCCTCCCTCAGGGCCAGACACTACAGACAAGCCTCCAGCCAGACAGCATGCGGGAGAAAAAGAAGAGATTGCACAAAAGCCTACTTAGTGACTGTAGTTTTGGGGATTGGCTTTTTCTATGTCTGTCATCAGCGCTGAGTTTTTCCATCACTCATCTGTCTGCCATGAGCTCACTTGACGTCTTCTTTATGCGCAGACAAAAAGCAAATGACAGGACATGAAGGGAACCAGAAGGCAGCGCAACAACGCTCTCGCAACTGGGTGTGTTCACCCCTCGCGCACAATAATAAACACAAGGCAAGCTTATTTGTCCCAGGGGAGCGCTTTTTAAGGTTACAGGCAGGTTGTGTGTGTGTGTGTCACTGCCTGGAAAAGTGTCGTTCCGTTCAGGGATTGACCTCCCGAGCCGCGTCTTTTCTTCTTTACGTTCTGTTAACTTATGGAAGCAGCGAACGGATGGTGATTAATGGCCACCACGCACAGGCAGAGACAAGCAGAGACTTCACCTCTGTGGGACTTAAGTGGGATTTCCACACAACACACAAAAAAAAGTAAACGTGTTGGTTTGCCACAACTCGCTGCTTGTGACAATTGGTGTGGATCAAATTCATAACTACGATTTATTATCAGGTGTCACGGAAAAGCTGTTTTTGCGGTGCTAAAAAGCAGCCGAGTCTAACGAGGGCTGATCATTTCCAGACTCAGGGACATTGCACCCCCCCCCCAAAAGCCTCGGAGTGGCTTTTTTCAACCGAAACTGCGCTGAGTGATCGGCCGCTTCAGGAGACAAAGCCAGCTCTCAGGTTGCCCGGCTGAACTCGGCATGGATCCCCCCCGGCTCCCTGTGCCCTAGAAAAGACATGTCCGCTGTCCTTTGTCTCACCACTGCCCCCCCCCCCACGCCACACACCTCCAGCCAGCAACAGCTTCCAGGGTAAGTGACTGGTCCAATCGCCGGGTACGAAGTCAGATTCACGGCCCGGTCATGCTGGGACACCTGCTCAAAAAAGAATGACTCTTTCCCATTGTATACTGTGAGAGGGCGGTTGGGGGGGGTAAAATGGTGCCAGGCTTGAGGAATGACCAAATGTGACCTCTGATCAGAGACAGAGAGAGAGGCAAGGGATCGATGAGTTGGGAGATGTGGCTGCTCCGATCTGAAGGGATATTCTACCCTGATGCTCGAAACCAAGAGGTCAGTAAAAGCAGATATTTTATATTTGGTTAATCTTGTAGCCCCGTCTTGAAGAGGGGCCCGGGACAAAGTCACATTGTAGAACCTTAATGGTTTTAGTCAACATTGTGCCGTTTAGACATAGCCAATAAGTGTTAGTCAAGAGATTCCTTTCATCAAAATGTCCTCCACATCACACAAACCAAAGGCTACGTCTTCACACGGTTTGCTTTGCTCAACAAAGCCAGAACTTATTACATTTGCAACTAGAAAGCAGATATAATGCCATATCTTGTTTTCAAAATGAAAAATGACGTGTGGATTTGCCCCAAAATGTGAGAAAGGTGCACGCAACACACACTTCGAAAAAGCTTCCCGTAAATTTGGGCCTAATTCTCCTGACAAAGACACCGACAAGAAAAAGGTTCAGCAAAAACTTAATCATGTATCTAAAAAAAGACATGAAGACAAAAATGGTGTGGCGTATGTTACTTTTTAAACATTCAAACTGCACCTTCAGAAAAACATTTCTCATTGGCAGCTGCCATTTTACACCCACGCCCAACAATCATAAGGGATAGATATCCAACCATAGAGGAGACGGCGGATTGTCCAGCCGCAGAAGACAAGAATCTGTCACAGTCACACGATTGTTCCCGTTCAGGGTTGTGACTTCACTCTTTTCGTCCCCATGTTGCTCTCTGCACCTGTGCATAAAAAAACCCCACCGCTGACAGCAACCAGTTTACAGCACCTCTCAGCTGGGTTGTCAAAAGTCTAAGGAATGTAGGAAATCACCTTCTCACAGCATGGTTGAGAATAAACTGTGAATACCACCCCCTCCTCCTCAAAAGACACTAAATTATAGATCCATTGATGTGTTGGACATGACAGCTTGGCAGAGCATCTGCAGCATGGCATGTTCCTTTAAAGCTTATGTTTATATTCATGAATCTTAGCAGAGATGTTTATTCGGAAAAACACTTGGAGCTTCTTTGAACGTTTAGGTTATTTTCTGCGGAATCATTTCGCTGAAAAAAAGGCAATTTCACCGGAGTGTGTGTGTGTGTGTGTGTGTGTGTGTGTGTGTGTGTGAGCGAGTGCTGCGTGAACAAAGCCACATTTTTGAACAGTCTGAGCGGTGACTCACTATCATTATAATGATGTCATTATTGTGAGATAATTAGCGGTGAAAATGTATCTCGGGAAACAATCTCAGGTTCTACTTTCCCCATCCAGCAGAGGGTCTCCGTTTCGCTGCCAACCATTTATTGCACTTGATAATGACTTGTCTCTCTCTTTTGGGATGGTTACAAGAATTTACCTCACAATATCCGCCGAGATCACTTTGCCTTAGTGCGGGTAATACAAATAACAGGCGCCCTAATGAGATGTCAGAGATCATCAGTGAAGCCGGCGAGGGACCGGCAGCGATGTATCGAGGTAGGCTTCAGAAACACAACTGTGAGCTGAGCAACCTAATGCAGCCGGTGCTCTCAAGGTGGCTCCTTGTGGCATTAAACAATAGAGTTTTTGTAACAGCTCTATTAGCTGCACAATATCTTCTCATTTTGTCTGTTTCGTGGCTTTGTGGTGAGCTTAAGGAGGGTGGCTTTAAACAACAGAAGCAGGGAACAGTCTGCAGTATAAAAATGTAATGAAAAACGGCAGGCTGAGCAGATGACTCGCTCTCCCGGAGAAGCCTCTGGAAAGTATTGTACCTCCTTGAAGTCTGATTAAAGTTTGCAGATTGGCCAGACAAAAAGAGGAAAGAAAAAGACTCAATCTGTGCCCATTTTTTTTTTTGCTGCTTTCTATTTTCTTTTGCAAGGGGGATGAAAAACAGGTACCAAGCTGTCAAAGTGGGTCTTTAAAGAGAAGAAATAATAATACAAAAAGAATAATAATATTGTACTCTGGTCAAATATATTCCCAGCCTCCACATGGAATTCATCAGCAGTCAATGCCTTGAACACATGGCATCGACGCAACTCCCATTAGTCACAAGGGGACAACGGGGGGAAAAAAAAGAAAAGAAAAGCTGAAGCCTGACGTGCCTTAATCCTTCATTATTAAACTCAAGAATTTGCTGGGACTGATCCTGCCTAGAGAGCTGGCCGCTCTGAAGGGCTGCTGCGGATCCAGCAAGTAGCAGCAGCAGGGGGGTTGAGAGGGGCCTGGGGGGGGGATTCCACACTAGAAGAAGATGGACCGGCAGCAGTGGGGCGCACTGTGGCCCATGTAGACCCCCCAACCAACACCCCCCGCTGACGTGATGGAAGGTGGTTCAGAGTTTACATTCAGCATTGAGAGCTTTTGGTCTGGTATCAGTAGTGCAGACATCTTGGCACGAAGGTCATGTTTCCATATCGCACGATAGCAAACACTAAATTACACAAATAAAATGACCTAGAAAGGTTTCACAACTGGCCAAAAATATACGCCATCAGCAGAATTAACCAAAAATCAGGTTCAGTGGCAGGAGCCTGCGACCCCCATATATTTGTCTAATCTAATCATTGTCCTTTCGCTCACCTGTTCATCATTTATAAAAGCAGGGAACTTGCTGTGTTTGAGTAATGCTCGTTCACTTGTGCTCAGTCTTCACTGAGGTTTTCTGCAGGGAGGCTTTAGATGGCTTTGAATTGTCTTTATGTGTCTTTTCTTTCCATCTGAGATGTTGAGCGGCTCCAAAGAAAAGGATGTCTACTGGTTTAACGACTTCACTAACTAACTAAGTTGATTTTTGGCTCAAAATGAGAGGAGATTGATGGCAGCTGAGTAAAGGGGCCCAAACAGAGATCCTCCCTGATTGGTGATTGGCCACAGACAGCAGGTGTCGGGTTATTCGGGGTCATAGAAGACATACAACTGGTTGGTCCGTCTGTGCCTTTTTAACTCTCTAGGAAAACTGCAGAAAAGTAGTAGTTATGGTGACAATAATTAATTTTCATCTCGTTAATTATCTGAGGAGAAACCAAAGTTATAAACCCGATGACGGTCGATGTTTCTCCTTTTTATTGGCCGGTCTCTTTCTTGTCAATTCTTACCAACCCCACATAGTAAACATCCTCAAGCATCCAAACCAGACCTGTTTGCACAAAAAGCTTTTTATAAAAAGTAAAAAATCCAAAGCAGCCTCACAAACTTTCGTCCTAACATTAAAATCCAACATACGTTTGGAAAGGATAAGAAAGATGTCAAAGTATTCACTTGAGTTAATAGCTCAGAGTTTATTAGGAGAGGAACAATCCAAATAGTGAAATTGGGCCAAAGCTGCTTAACGTTGTGGGATCGCAAATTGAGAGACGAAGCCCGACATCCCGATTAGAGGTCGACAGCCAAGGTGTCGCATCATTGTCTGCCTTTGTGTATTGGTTGCAGGATTTGCCACTACTGTAATTGGTGATCTCTGTTTGATAGGCGGGTGGGAGAGGGAGACAAGGCTTAAGACTTAGTGGGAGGGCCGGGGCAACAGTTTGCTTTTCGGGGTGGGGGGTCAGGGGGGTTGCAGTGCTTTTCCCCAAACCTCAGTCCAATTACCCTCGGAGGGGACAATGACAGACAGTGGCTTTTGCCACTTTATGTCAGACGTCCGGCGTGTTTGCTTAGCGTAGCTCTGATCCACTTTGTCACCAGTTAATTGGAGACCAGTGAGGTATTCTGATGCAAATGCCAGACGTGTTCACACAATTTAAAAGCAAGCTCTACCTTCAGTTATTATGAGGTGTGAGAAAGGAAAAAAAGAGTGGTGGCAGGCCGGGGGCGAAGCGTTCCCCTCCCGCAGCACACCACGCATATGATTTCAGTGTGTGTGTGTGTGTGTGTGTGTGTGTGTGTGTGTGTGTGTGTGAGGGGAGGGTAGTGGCTTTACAGTGTGCATGCAGTCGTCTCAAACTACTGTCAGATTTTGCACACTGAATTCATCCGTGGGTTATCAACTGCGATTTAATTTTCATCCAGACAGCCGAGGATGTTATCTGTAAAATGTCAGATTAACAAGCCCATGAAGATGAAATGCATCCAGGCGGTGCATTAAGTCACAGAATCTCACAAGCTGGATGTAATTTAATTTAGCATAATAATCAAATAACGTCATGACATTAATAAGTGATTATCTTTCTTCCTGAGCACTACAGGAGTGTTTTTACAAAAAAACTGCTGGAAAGCACGGGGGGCTTTTTAGAATCCAGTCCCTCCATCAAGACACTTACTGCCAAAGTACACCGGTCTCAACACATTGTGACATACTTTTTGGCGGCACTCGACGGCAAGTCGCCAGTGTGTTGGGGAGGCGATTTGGGAGGAATTTACAAATTTAATTAGCTTGGTCTCTAAGGACACAGGCTCTTCCGAATTTCATTCAGATGTAATCTTGCTTCCGAGAATATATTTCAGCACACGTTTCTCACAGAGCGGTAGCTCTGCTCAGTGCCAATGCCATAAGACACACCGTAGACTCTGGCTGCTTAGTGGCAGAAGAAATGTAAAAAAGAAATATAAAAAACTTATTTGGGGGAAATTTACCCTTTAACATAGCGTAGCTTCGTCCAGCTCCAGTCTGCTCATTGTGTTGTATTGATAGTTACCCAGAAGGTTAGCACATCTATGCTAGGCTGGATAATAGTGCATTTGGAGATGGCTCTGACAGCTAAACTGAGGGAGAGCAGGGAGCAGTGCTTAATGTAGGGAACATTCTGGGGTCGGAACTTAGAGCTATTTTGGTGCAGCTGAAGAATTTTGATTTTAATTTCAAAACATGTGTATATATAAACCTATCCGTATAGCTTTAATAGATCAAAATGCAATAAAATCGTATTATGCGATTCTGGGAAGGGTAGAAATACATTTAGTGGGAAAGCAGACAAAGGCAGGTTAAGCAAAACTGCAGAGATGTAACATTGGAAAAGTATCCAAGGGTACTTTTCAATCTGTTTCCTACAAACATGCTTTCTTTTCCCAGAATCCCTTGCATCCCTCCTCTGCCGTTCTCCTTAAGGTTTCTTCCTTTTCTCCCTGTTGGGCTCCATGAAATAAAATTAAGCAATCCATTTCAAGCCAAAACAGGTTGTTCTCTTGCACTCGCTCTTTGTCCACCAAAACCTGGGTAAATGGGCAATCATTTATCCCCCAGTAGGACTCCGCAAGTGCACCAAAACACTTTCCACAAACTCTGTCCCGGCTACGCAGCTGCATGAGCAGGGTGAGATCATCGGACACAAAGGGACCGTTGGCCGCGTTACCCCTGTCACAGCATCACTCACTAACTTCCCCGAGCCCAGATGTGAAGCCCATCTGCTTCACAGCCGATACCGATGTCCCTTTTGCATCCTCGATTGCGGTAACCTTTGAACTGTTGTTTTATACCTAATGATTAAAAGCATCCCGCCAGATGGCCATCATTCGCCCGCTCTGCTTTGACAACAAAAAGGATTTTTTGATGAGCGCTGGTTGTAAAGCAGAAGCCGTGCAGCCGAGGAAGCTAGCAGGTGTGCAGGACCGTATCACGTCTCGATAAGGCCCCTGAAAGAATCGAAGGCGACAGCTTTTGAGGGTCAAAAGGTTGTCCGTAATTGCCAGCGGCCTGTTTGAGTTGAGGAAAATGGACTTTTGGAATTTTTTTTTTCTTCTCCCTTCCTTTCTCCAAAGCCAAAGTGGTCTGCCACAAACTCATTATGATTTCCAAGTGTGATGATCTGAATAAAAGGGGAGGTGGGCGGGGAGGGGGTGAAGCAGGGGGTTGAAGACATAATTAGTTTTCCTCACTGCAGGAGACAGTATGCTGATGAGACAATGAAAGACGGGGAAAAAAAGTCGAGCTGTCAATCTCCCTCGATTCTTTTCATCTCACAAAGCACTGTGCCCCCCCCCGCAAAAAAAGAAAAATCCCAGCGCACCCTGCAGCAGCAACGTGAGTGTGCTTTATGCAGCGCAAAGCTCTGCCAGTTGCACAACCAAAAGCCATTCCGCAGACCTCGGGAAGGGAAGACGGAACAAACGCTTCTGAAGAGGACGCTCTCTGGCAAATATGATCTGGGTTGTGCAAGAAGGGAAAACAAATTTTTAACACTGCAAATAAATCCAACGCTGGAGTCCATCTTTATGGAATGTCTGATAACCTTGACCTTCAGGCATGTATTGAAAGCCAATTTACATTGGCAAAGTACACAATTATGAGTAATAGGACTCAGTATTCATGAGACCTACTCCTACTTAAAGCACATCTCCTTTTAAAAAGGGTACTTTTTTAAGACATCACATGATTGATGACATGTACTGTATGCAAAAAAATGGGGCATTTGGGCGGTGTATTATAATGATCTGGTGACATGACAAGGGGAGCCACGTATGAATGGCTTGTTCTGTCACATGTTTTCTTACCCAGGCAGCCTAATGAGATGTGCACAAGCAGAAATAAAGGTTCGTTTTTCACAGTATGCCCCTTTTAAATCAATGTTCTCTACTAAACGGTTAAGGCCCTTTACAAAGAGGCTGCTACATTATCCATGTCAAAATAAAGGTGCAATTTCTGTTCCACAGACAAATCTACAAAACCCTTGGCTGGCTAAAGGCTCAGGCAGATGTTGCCTTTTCCCAGTGTGTACGATCGATGGAGTCCTACTAACACTCACTAGGCTACAAACAATCCCTCTGTACCACCAGACAAAATACCATCGCCTATGGGAAACAGCGATCAAAGTTTAGCTATTGACTTGGGATTGCTTTTGTGTGTGTGTGTGTGTGTGTGTCTGTGTGTGTTTTTTCCAGTAGGGGGAATTCACTGCTATTGGGCACCTACGGCGCGCAGCCCTGCTTGGCTTTTATTACCCCTGGAAGTCCTTTTAACTCCTTCAGCAGGAAATGAAACACTCAAATGGCTCGATTGCAAAGTGCCGTAGCCATTTGCAGCCAGGGGCGTGACATTCCCGAGCATGTGTTCCATATAAAAAGAGACTCTGGGAGTCACAGGTGCCTGCTGACAGGGTGTGTGTGTGTGTGTGTGTGTGTGTGTGTGTGTGTGTGTGTGTGTGTGTGTGTGTGTGTGTGTGTTTGTTTGTTTGATTGAATGTATATGAGAGCAGAGGGGCAGTGCAGGCGAGTGAGTAGATAAAGTGAGAGAAGGAAAGAAAGTATTTTGGTGTTTACTGAGGCCTTACAGTCACCCGTGGGCACTGAGCGGAGAGCTGCTGCATTCCAGAGCCAGCTGCTGCCGCTGACCGCTCAACGCTCGAGAACACACAGAAGAACGCAGAGTATGGACGTCGAAGTGCAGTTACGAGGATGCTGATTTAGAAATATGGTGTCTTTTTATTTTTTTTGTCTAAAAAATCGTTCATATGAGCTGCTGGTGCTTTACTTAATAAACAATAATTATTAACATAGTGAATTTAAATGTGTATGGTCATAAAGTTTATCATTTCAAAAGGAAAAAAACAGTGAAAGTTTCTTCTAGCGACTTCCAACCTCTCTTATTGTTATTATTACTATATTTTGCTAAAAATAGGGCAGTTCAGCTCAACTACTGTGTGCTGCGAGTGCTTCACAAAACACTGCGAAATGTGTGTACTTCATCTGCCACAGCATTCTGACTACCTCAATTAGTGGCACTCACTGAGAGACATTAGTACGTGTCCAACAAACCTGAAATGGAATATATTAGAGTTCCATTTTTGTCGACAGTGACATTTCTCATCAACTTCCCCTCAGGTCTGTAATTTCACTGAGCGAATACTCTGAGCTTGTGATCTGTCACCCGACAATGGTGGAGGGGAGATTGCTCAGGCACCCACATCCATAGTCTGTTCAACATTGCCTTTTGAACAGGATGCACCCCAAGTTGACTCCATATATAAAAGCAATTCATTTAATTTTCTAAAAGTTTAGATCAAAATTGCATTAGAAAAAGCCAGGCTCAAATTGTAATACCTCTCAGTAGGAATCTGCTGAATACATATATATATATATCATAAATAACTAGGAAGGCACCTGAATGGTTTGCTGTATATACTTAGTGCAAGTTTTTGAAGATTTCTGGCAGTATGAAACAAAAACTAATATTTCTGACTGGGAAAACTGAAAAACTGGTATGTAAAGTGGCACGGCCGAGGATCGGAGACGTCTACAGTGTGTGATCAAAGCCTCCAGGGACATCATTGACAGTCATCTACAGAGCAGATATTGATGACAGCCCCCAAAGGATATAAAAAGCTCACACCCACACCAACCAAAGCCTGTTCACCCTGCTGCTGCCCCAGAGGGACGGAGCAGATGATCAGTGTCTTTAAACAGCCGCCCTGTGAGGTGAAGCGTTGCTTTAGTGGACTGTCACTCTAACCACCAGGCCAGACAGCCGCCAACATGTAAACATGTGCGAGTCTAGTCAAACATTTCAATTTCTGAGCTTCCTGCTTCTTGTTTGCACAGATATCCTTGTTTGTTTTGTAAAGGGGTAAAGGATATCAGAGAATACACAAGCAAATGTATCCCCCAAAACATTGATGAGTGCGGCAATGCTGGGTGAAACTTGTTTGGTGGCCAGCTAATGCAAAAATAAACATGTATGTGCAGATAAATTCCAGCGGCTGACGTTTCTGTCGGGAAGGTAAAACGTGTTATGATTGATAAAGAAAAAAAAATTGCCTCTATCTCTGCTGCCTCGGAGAGGTCTGAATAATTAAAGTCGTGTCTTGTCTGCTTTGGGGGAACCCAGCCCACAGGACAAAGCTGAATGTGAATCAGTGCTCTTTTTAAACTTCCACATATTCCCAACTGGAGTCGAAAACATCAGATTTTTGCAACTTTTCAGTCAGCTTTCAGAATGAAGTAATATCGCTTTGTGCAAATGTTCCAAATGAATAACACGGCATGGAACAGGGTTGGAGAGAGAGTTTCTGTTGACATGGATTAAAATAACCCACAGAAAATGAGGAAGAGTTGAAGGAAAACCTCTTCCCACTCCTTTAACATGCTATTTGAGGGAATATGGTCACTGTTATACCAACACCTGGAACAAAGGAACAAAGATATATTTCTGCGTCCAAAATGCACATCTTTAATCTTAAAACACTTTCTGCCGATGTCTTGGATTTCTTTGTTCTAGATGCTGACTCGCCCTTTCTTTCGGTTTTTCTGTAATATTGCCAACCCTATTGCAGGCTGCATCTACATCGCTGTGATCCCCGAAAAGTTGAAGAAATGCAATTCATTACATTGCTGAGATGTGAAAAGACGGCTACAGCTATTTTTGATTGATGGTTTGTTGATATTATTGAGTTTCTGTGGGAAAGACTAGGTGTAGGCACAATTCTATCCATACTACATGGTAAACGCCAGGATACAGACCCCAAGACGAAAGGTATCTTTTGAACGTTCTGGATGAAACCCTTTGAATGTGTGTTTGGTTTTTGGTAGAACCTCCATGGGTGGATAATAGGAGAAACCCTTAACTTAAAAAGTTCCTGTTAGCATCCTTAGAAGATTGAAAAGGTTAGAACGATTCTGGATGGTACCTTTCCCAGATTGTTCCAGGCACCCAATGTTAAAAGTGGAACCATGTTTCTAAGAAGTTCTGTTCATAATGAAAACCTTTTGGGACAAGTTGGGGAACCATATCCGGATCTAGTTAGCACCTTTTTGTTTCAAAGAGTGCACGTGTGTACCACATTTTGCTTGGTACTGGTGATGTTTTCTAGCACTTTTAAGCAACACTGGAGTTCTGAGGCACAGAGGAATAAGAAATATCAAGCAGTGATTCACCACAATACTTGTTGGTCATCGAGAAACACTCATTGTTTTTAATCTTGTTGAATTGTAATCTTGTTGAACAATTGTTTGGGAAGAAGAAAACCTGTGCTGAATACCAACAAAAGATATCTGCCGCCCTCCAAAGCGGCTCTGGTTGCGCGGGCCTATTCTTGACGCGGCGCTGCATGGATGTGTCCTTTCCAGTGCGGCGTAGCAGTCCGTCGCTCTGACAGGCTGCATGCACAAAGAGAAAGGACTGTCCGATGAATACGATAGGGAGCAAGTGAACGCCAGCTTCTATGAGGGACGACCCATTCAAGCATTGGAGTTTCTTGGAGGAGGGTAGGGGGGGTTTAGGGAGTCCGTCTGCCAGCAATAAAAGGCTGAAACAGGATACTTGGTGAGATTAATTACCACGATAATGCCATTTAAATGGAAAAGTAATTAAAGTGCACCTTCCATGAAAATTATTCATTGCTGAAGGATTGGGTGACGGACAAATCAGGAGGCATTTACAGAAAAGCTACAGGTTAAGTGCTCCGAGCTGCTGCTCTGAGACCACCACAGTTTTATTGCAGCTGTTGAATCTTACCGCTTTGCTCTGCTCTCATCAAATTACTGTGAGCATGTGGAGCTCGGTGGGGGTAAGGGGGTGAAGAGAATGGGTTCCCAGGTAACGTAAAACCCGGGACAAATGCTACAAAGGAGGATCTGCTAAACTAGAAAATGACACTGGCTGGCACTGGTCAGAGGGGACTGCTTGGAATCAATCAATCCTTCTGTTAGGGGCACCATGGCAGATAGGAACACTAAATGGGATAAATCAATGGCCGTATTGTCCGTAAGTGTTACTTTCACAAATTACAGAACATTGTTCATTTAGGGATGATTAAGTGTCAATAACGTTGGCGTATAGATAACCGATGGGGGTGTCCATTTGCACCCACCGAACATTTATTATTTAAATGATTTTTCCCCTTAAGTAGCGGTGAGTTATCATCGAACCACGCAAGAACGTCTATCGCTATCTTCTTTTCTAAGCTTCAGACACTCAACAGCGGGAGGACGGCGACGCTCACATCAACCGACGCAGGGAAAACACAACAGAAATGTTGGCCTCGCACTCGATGAAGGCCACAGAGGATTTTCTTGTTTACCTCAATACCTTTCCCCTTTGCATTGAGCGATTTCAATGAAGGGAATAACCTGTTGTTCTGTTGGAATGTTTGATTAGTTTTGATCTTAAGGGGCGACTGCGGCGGAACATCATCTTGCATTCACAGTGTTGCAAAATCAATGTAGTGAAGGATGGCTGGAAAGGAAAAGAAAAGAAACCCCAACAGCCCCGTTGTCACTGGACAAAAAACCCTAGCAAATGAACACAATCATTGGCTTTTGTACTTTGTGATAAAGGTGACTCTCAGCATTCATTACTGGAGACGAATGTCTCTGCAGTAGTCACAGGTATGTATGGGCAATGGTTCAGAGAGCTGGAAACGTGACAGCCGCTTTGAAGTGCTCATTTTGACAACTTTTCTGCCACGATAGTGTGAGACGTGAGTTGAAGAAAATATATAATAAATTATTTCAGCAACACATTCTATTGATATGCTCTACAAGAAAACAACAAAATATATCCAAGACAATTAAGTCTTTCTAATAATCACCAACTCTGGTTGGATGTTTGGAAAGACAGCTTGAACAATAAACAGATGAATAGAAGAAGTAACCGGCGTAACATTTTAATTGTTACAAACACGTCTGTGTCGTGATGCCAAAAGTGACACACCAAAAAAACTAAAGACGAAAGTCTTTAGTCTTCTTGTCGTACATTTTGTAAAGAGTCTCTTAACTATTCAACACATTTTCCTATTTAAATAAATGTACATGCTAACTTTGGTGGGAGCAGGAATCTCCACACTTCAGTTACTAATATTCTTTGACAGTCTTGAACCATAGAAATAAAAATGGATACATATCTCTTTAAGTCATTCTCAAAGGTTTCAGTAGAAAACACTTCTTTTTTTAATTGAAAAGTGAGAGATGACAAAACTATGAAGAATATTCTGCAAGCATTGCGAAAAGGGGTCAGAATCCTGAAAGACGTCTTCATCTTATCAAGGGTTTTGGAAAGACAACGAGGCATTTCTGGTCAAGACTTGCCGCAGTCTAAATAATGCATTGTCTGTGTCACGCCCACTGTTTTCTGCTCTGACTCACCCGTGGAGCCTGTGGACACATCACCGCACCGCTCAACTATTGTACAAGTTGCTATCTGAGTGTAACAGGCAGTGCGCAGCTGGCTAATGCAAGCAGTCAACATTAAAATCAATTTCTACTTTCTTTCACCCATTATATTGTTCATACCTCTTGCTGATCACCCCTAAACCCCATTTCATTGTTGGTGTGCACACGCATTCACACACGGGCCCTATAGCCATTCCCATAACCAATTTCAAATCCTGTTGCTGTGCCCTTCCCCACAGCGATTTCCCTGGCATAGAGATGCGAACATCCGCTTGAATAAATATTAACGCTTGCTCTATGAGCGGTACTCCCAAGGAGTGTGCTGAAGGAAGAAAAAGGGCCTGTTTACAAGTGTGCTTGAGGAAAGCTAAGTCACGAAGGGCCTCCGAGGGGCGGCTCTGCGGCGCAGGCGACTCACAATGGAGTGCTGATTGAAACCGCTCTTAACTTCCAGCGGACGGCGGAGGCGAAGATGTCGGAAATCCTCAACATGGCGGTGAAAAAATGAAGAGGGGGAAAAAAAAGTATTTTCAACCGCCGCACGGACGTAGCTGGAGAAATCAAGCTTATGAACTTGCAGCCTCCACTTAAACTCATTTAAGACGGAGCTGAGAGGTAATTAGGTTTCTGGGAACAATAAGCACTCAGCACCTCGTGTTGCAGCTCCAGCCTGGCCTCGCCTCTGGTATAATTAGGGGAGGTGTGAATTCCTCATCAGATGGATCGCCATCTGCATTCACACACTGCGCGTTCATCCCCTCCAGGCCCGCCGCCACGGGTCCATGCTCGCAATTACCATGCCGTAGGCAGAGATGGGGAGCTTCTCTTTCCTTTTTACACTTTTTTTTTTAAGGTTCGTTCGGTGCTATGAAAGGTTAATCAATTCTGAATGATGAGCCAGAAAGGTTTTAATAATGCAGTCATTCTCTTATCGAGTGGTCCTGCACGCTCGCTCAGGAAGGGCCGATGGTTTTTGGGAAGCTCCGGAATTCCAATTACAAAGCGCTCGAGCGTTCCCTAACAGCCTAGAGAGTGCCGGACACTGTGAGGGTCCGGCGGGACATTGAGCTAGGCAGTGTGGAGCTAATGCCGGCCCAAGAAGGGAAACAAGAAAGACACATTATATGTTTGTCAATATCAACCGATTGTCTGGCGCAAGTACCTCTCACAGAACTCAGCAAGTGCCCCTCTTTTGGAATGACCTCATCCAATGGCGAAAAGTTTTGTTTTATAGTTACCAATACATGTATAGAGGTTATTAAAAAAGTAATTAAAACAAGTAAGAGTGAGTATCTTTTCAGATGGAAGCCCTGTGCCCATTTGAGTCTCAATTTAGGGGTCTTTGACACAAAACATGGTTGAGAACAACTGCTACAAAGATATCACTCTGTCAATTGAACCGGTAGAGTGAAATAGATGCTTTCCCAGAGGGAATATAATTAGTCTGTGGTTTGCCCAAATACTAAAAGATACTTATAAATAAGTATAAAACAAAGGCAGGTTTTTTCAAAAAAAATGATCACATTTACAAATATGGAATGGCACATACTATTGGAGATAAAAACGTAATGTAATAAGCCAACAAAATTATCAGCTGCCTCATCTATGCTAACCAATTATACTGATTACAGTGTTAACGCTCTTTAAATGGTGCCACTTACTCAAAATAATAAACATGACACCATCTTGGCCAAGCACGCTGCTTGCCTTCCCGACGGCTAATGGCTAAATATTCCACCGGGTTAGCTGAGTAATTGTCTGTTGTCAGCGTGCCACGTATAATCACGAGTGACTCTCAAAGAGCGCAGGTTAATTGTCGGCCTATTTCCCGCCATCCCTATGCCCTTGGCCAGGCAAACCCTCTGCACATTCCAGCGCGTGTCTATGTCCCGGATCTAGCGCGGTGAAATGCATCATCCCCGACACCGCATCCAACACTCTATTCATTAAAATGCCTCTTTCTTACTCGATCTCTCCCAGATGTGGCGGAGATACACTACGTGCAGTAAAACATTTTTTTGTTGCAAACCACAGCTTCTGCAGATTTATGGTGGGAGCGCAGCTCAACACGACATTGAAATGATAACGTGAATGGACAGAGAACAGGGGTTATATATCCAGGCAAGGCTAAAGTTCTTCTTTTAATCACTATAGTCAGAAGACTCTTTTGGGTCAACTGCATTTCATGGATGGCCAAGCATGAAAGTACAATCTTGTTGGGTGGATCCATATAGATAATGACTGAAAAAAAGGACTTTAGTTTGTCAGCATTAAAATACAGCATTTTAATTACGCTGCACTCCCTAGAAATACAACTCTTTGGGTATCACTGGGAGACTGCACCTTTGCTAAGCTAATAATGTTGGCCACAGTAGCACAGTACACTAGTTTTGGTAATATGCATTGTGAATATATTCCTGGATCATATCCGACTATAGTCATTAATGCTAATGAGGAATCATTATGATCGTTTGCATATGAGATGTTTCCTAAATTAAATTGTCTATTGGCCAATGCTCGCTCAGCTGGAGCAGAGGATGAACTGTGCACGGACCGGTGTGGAGCGTTCGCGGCTCGTTTCAGGAGTATGTCATGGGATATGGGGTTTTTCACTTACAAATTTATTTTTATGGGAAATTTTTACTGAGATTCACATTTGTTTTTGACGCCCCCCACCCCAGGAGGCCGCTGTTCATGGCCTGTGTGAAATCAAAAACTGACTTGGACTTCAATAATCCAACAAACTAACGTATTTTAATAACATAACCAAGCTGTTTGGTTTTAAAGTAATTTATTGCGGATTTAAAACTGACTGTAATGCGGAAGAAACTTTGCGTATGAAGTTTATTTGTATGGGAATTTAAATTTTGTAGGCAGCCAGCAGATGTAAAAGTTACATCTTAACACCTTCCTTTCTTTTTGTGTACGTATCCAAACCAAAACAAGTTACTGTTTGTAAGAACCCTTACCTGCTTGTCCCGTAGCGATGCTGACCGCCGCAAACAGCCTCTGCGTGCGACTCAGGTCCGACACGCCGTTGACCGCCTCCACCTCAAAGGTGTAGTTGGCGTGAGCGAGCAGGTCCACGATGCTCACGTAAGTGTCCACTAATCCCGACTGCGCCGGAGAGTATCCTACGTTCAGCCCACACGGCACACACTCCTCGGGTTCCCAGCCGCAGCGCCGGCATACCACCCTGTAGGTGACGTCGTTGCGCCCACCCGTGTCAGCTGGCGGGCTCCACTCGAGGCTGACGGTGGTCTGGTTGATGTTGTAGACCAGGTTCTGTGGCGCGGAGGGAGGCCCTGTCAGAGGTGGACACGGAGAAAGCCAGAATGAAACAACGGAGTGCCAAGGAAGGTGACAGCCAGGAGTGTGCAATGACTGAGTCTGTGCTCTCGCTGTGCTCCGAGAGAGAAAAGACGGGAAAAAAGCCACACACACACACACACACACAGTGCAGGACATGCCAGCTCCAGCCCTGGAGCAAAACACTGACACTCAATTATAGTGAGACTGCTACAGGTAGCCCACACTGAAAGGAAGTCCGCTCTGGCAGGCACAAGGTCAGTGTTGGAGGGCTGATAAATGAAGGAGTGCAGCCCAGAGTTTCAAAGGTGGAACCATTTCAGTGTAGAGTTCACTCATCTTATTCTGTTCTTGAGGTCTAAGTGTTGAGGATGAGAAACACCGTGCTTCTAATCATCAGTTTCCTGTCTTTTAATGAGTCAGGAGGACATGAATTATATACATCGATTAGAGTCACACAGCTTAAAGCTGGGGAAGCGATGGTGCCCTCTGTCCCACCAGACCCATCTTCAAACTCAGCCTTTGTTTGGATTTGAAACTAAACCCCTGTACATTTTCCTGACTGCATCGCGCACGGCTGTTTCCTGACTGCCCCATCGGCCGTTTTGACAAAGATGTCATGAGCAAACATAGCCGCTGCCTCATCCAGAGGGACTTAGGCGTTTTGATTACGTACCAATTCATAACAGCATCCAATCTGCAGAGGCAATGAAAATGATTGAGACTTGGTTGGTCCCATGGGGTCGGCGGGGGGGAAGCACCGTCCCTCCGTAAATCTTAAAAGTTCTCCAAAAATGTACAGCTAACACAGTAGGAAATGTTGCCTTGGAGAGCTGTATCATACATGCAGTACACTTAAAGTTAATGTCCTCCAAAAAAAAAGTCTCAAAGACCGACCACAAGATTTTTGAACAAGATTTAAACCTGGATTATCACTCCCCTGTAACTGCCGTGTAGGGTTTCACTTGAGACACTGGCGAATAGCTCCACGCCATCAAAAGTGTTCACGTAACGACAGAGAGCTTCTCTCGTAAAAACAATGAACAAATTGCTGCTGCCATCTTTTAAATTGCAGGCCGTTGGCTTTTATGGCCCCAGATGTTGATGAATTAACTCCCACCCACCCCAACACAGTAAAGATTATATGACTTGTATTCTTTGTTTATGAATGTGCAAAGAACATCTTCAGCCTGTTCTCCGGGACTGTTAACGGCTCTGTTTTTCTCAGGAAATACTTGGGGAGGGACGTTTCCACTCGCTCAATTTGTCACATTAACTTGGGGTCATTGATATGCGCCGGGCCCAAAACCGCTAGCACAATATTCAGGGTCATTAAAACGGCACTTAGGCGGTTTTTTGCCCTGGTCTACCCTTTAGAACCGAGGGCTCAGCGGGAGGCATCCATATTCATGATTATCCAGCGAGATAACAGACTGTGGACTGAGAAGATGAAAGAGCCACCTGTGGCAGGTGAAGCGCAGAGGAGAGACTGCTGATAGCGCCACTCAACCTCAGCCTTGGAACCAACAAATCGAACCACGCTCTCAATCTTCCACGCAGACAAAAGGGAAGGGGGGCGCCTCGACACGTCCGCACACCTGCCCTCCCCTCCTGAATCTTTTATCCCCGCATTTCCATGGCCACGGCGAGCGCTGATAAAACCTCATTCCGCCCGTGCCACTCTCGTCGGGGTCTCAGGTGCCACAGATCAAAGCGGCGATACCTCGGCAAAACAAGAGGCGAGAGGAAATGAGAATGGACTGACCCTGGATATGTGTGACCTCTCGTTTCCTTATTTTTTTCCGGGTGCACTCTGCCTTGACGGCTTTCTTCTTTCTAAAGTATATTTCAAATGATGTCATCTTACATCCCACTTGTAAGTGATCTGGTTGCAATCGGTACTTGATCACATGGAAGTGACAATGTAAATAGAACCTTTCATTGTGATCCGATCGATCCACATGGTCTACAGCGGCTAGGCCTCAGAGGGGGGTCACCAATGCGATGCGCGAGGATCGGGCGCTACCGGGTGTTTAGCAACGTTCCGGCAGGCGGGTGGGTTGAAATGACCAGCGAGGTGTACTTTGCAGGTCAAGTGCGGTTGTTTGGTTGACGCTGATTGGTTCGATTACGTAAACCCAAGAGCCAACCTGTTATTAAAGCTCGGAAGAATGTTCAGAGCTCAATCAGGTGAACGCTTCATCCGCTTAAATCATATTTGGATGAAACCGAGGCACAAAACGCATGTCAATGCAAGGTATGAAGGACATCTCCCTTTTGGGGTGGAAGCGTAGAGGCTAGGTCCCAACAAGTTGTGTGACTTATTTAGTAAAAATCAAACCCATTAGCTTCAAAGGGAAGTGACGACTAGGCTGTGTTTGAATTTTTGTCATTTATCATGTGTGCATTGTTACACGAACAACGCCACAAATGCTTTTCCAGAGAGACTGTCTGAAAGGATAAAGTTCACATTGCAGAGAGAAAGAAAAAACAAAACATCCGCTTTTGTTTTCAGTAGTAAAGGTTACAATCAGGATTCCTTCCTGGGAATAAAATGACTGCACTTTTTCACCGCGATCCGCAGTGGTGGAAACATTACATCTTGGATACACATATTTTTGCGATGCTATTTTTCTATCGCCTACACAGAATGTCATACAGGCGGGGGAAAAAAGTATCACGCTACCCTCTGCTTCCTCTGCCTTGGCGTCATATTGGTTCTAAGAATATGCTCTGTTTGGACTTTTTTGCAATATGAAACTCTGCCCCCACCTCACCTACAGTACGGATTTGGACTGCAGCTTGAGACCTCGGCTGTGTGTCTGTCTGCTCATTGGTTCATCGCTCTTCTTTTTTCTCTTTATTTTGTTCTCTCATTGCCCCCACTCGTTCTTATCTTTTCGTGTTCCCTTCTCTCTCAATCCTCAAGTATCATTTCAGGGATTAGTCTGCCGCGGCCTCTGCAACCTGAAATGTCTCAATCACTTGCTGGCTTCCCTCCCAAATGCTGCCACTGTGTGTTTTTGTTGTTATGAATATGGAATAGGCACAGTTTGTCCTGCTGGATCATTTGCATGCTAACGTGGGGTAGATTCAGTTGAATAAAACAAAAGTACCACAGTGCGTAAAGCTGGTAAGGAAACAGACCTCGTCTGCACTGAAGTATTCGCTACATCTAATAATCTCCCACATAGAAAACAAAGTGTACCATCGGATCGTTTGTAGGTCACGTTTCAAAGACCTGAGAACTCTGTGCGGAGTTGTGAGACCTGAGTAAATCCAAGCTTAAGAGAGAAGAATCTGGCGCTTATCTGCCTTGAGAGGTGCTCGGGGGCTGCCTTAACCCTCCACAGCCTATTAGCCAGCTCTGCTCTAATTGGGGAGCGGTGGGGATGGGGGCGGCAGGGGTGAGTGGCATTCAAATCGCCCATGAGGTAATCCCGGCTCTACAAATGTGTGTTGCCAACCCGGCAGCCGTGACCCGGCCTGTAATGATGCGGCTGCAGCAGGACCAGCAGGAGGGGATGAAAAGCCCTGAGTTGTTTCAGCAGAAAGGCCTCAGAATGTCGTCGTTACAAAAAAAACTTCAATACCACTCCAGTGCCAAGCTCAATCCAGAAATGGATTTGCCGCTTGTGCGAGCTAAAATTCAATTTTAGCATGGACATTGTCTTTGAAAAATGACCACTGCAGTTGTGTGCAGGAGTACTTTACATGGACTCCTAAATACCACCCCATATAAGGAGAATTTGGATGTGAGAGAAGTTGCTGCAAACCCAAATTTGCATGGCCTTTCGTAGCTTTGATGATGAGTTAGATTTTACACGTGCATGATCTTAACGGGGACGGAGAGGCTTTATGTTTTGATCAAAATCATTTCTGATCATTACGTCTAAGTTAACGTTATTTTATCAATGCGTAATGACATAGAGGATTGCTTGGGTTTATTACAATCTGGGACTTAAGTTTGTAGTTTTAGCTTTCAAGTACATAAGGTGAATATGTACAGACTAAAGGAAATTATGAAGTCTTTATATTTATAATAATAGATGGATTAATCTCCTTCTGGCCATAGTGAGTAACTGAGGCCCAGACCCCTGCAGTCCTGTCTGGGCCTAGTGTCAGTTTTGATTTAGCATTTGTTTGTCAAAAAAAGTTTGAACCTACATCATTAAATGAAGTTGCTTTCAATCCAAATATAACCAAAGCAAGTGGCAGGACACCTCCCATTTTAACAGCAGGCCCTCATCGTTGGTTCATCCAGCGTGTATGCTGAACTGTGGGAGCCCTTTCACAGTCCCCTAGCAACTCCAGGCAGCACGAACCCTCTAACGCACGTCGCAACTTGTTGAGGTGGCACATTTTTATGGGGCTCCGCGGGTGGGGGGTGAGGGAGGGACCTCTCACAACTACCCTTCTCAGCCCCAAGCATGCGCCAGTGCCGCTCACAGCTGTTGCATGATTGATGCCCACTCCCCAACCTGTCAACGGCTTCTTCCCGGGTGTATCCCCTGGAGAAAACGCCTCACCATGGCCACCCCCCCTGTACATCTCTTCTTTTCTCACAACTTTGCATGGGAATGGTGTAGACAAACCTTCCAAAAAAGACAATTTCATCCTTGAGGGCCCCCTCTCCTGTAAAATGCAACCACACGGTAAAACGATGTATCTGGAACTGCATGTTTTTGCAACTTCTTCCCTCATCTTTATTCAGCGCCGATTTGGCTTTCTATGTCCCCACATTACATCTTTGTCTCATTATCCCCTAAATCCGCATAGACACTTTCTTAATCTCTGTGTGCCAGAGATCCATCAAACTGTTTTTCTTAGGCCTATGATATGGTGGCTTTACAAACTCCTATATAAAAATTAAAAAGAATCTGTCTATTAGGCTATTTGTAGAGGCAGTGCAAATTCATTTTCAATTACAATTCACTCATGGTCTGGATAAGACTTGAGAAATAAGTAAATCACAGAGTCTATTGGTCACAGAGACTTAATCCAGCCATGAATGAGGAAATGCACGTACAGAAAGGCGTAAAAAATAGGAAATTGTGCCGGGTGAATGAGGGCGAGAGCGAAGCTATTCATACAAGTTGAAAATACATATTTACATAAAATGGTATAGGGTCATCAAGTGTAGACCCGAACTTAATGAAAATGAATAATGGAAAGTGTGCATTAGGCAACTTCAGTAATTACTAGGCTACTTGGCCAAGGTGATTACCCAGATGGGGAACAGCCAGAGGACACTGCAAATACGTTTCTACTGCAGGCGAGTCCTGCCCTTGTTCAGCGGGAGACGTACGAGTGAAGCGTTGTGGTTTCCTCCCCACTACACAGCGAGACTGCTAGTTTGTGGTCATTGCCAGGCCTCAAATTAGCTTAGCCTGAGTTATGTCCTTGTTTGTGTCTGACGGTGATGGGCATGGAGTTCAGCAGACAAATCTGAGCCCTCTGTAATAACTTTATGTTCCAATTGAGGTCATAGAGTTCATTGAGACAACGACTCATTTACAACTTTTGCAAATGATTTCATCCGACACCGTGAGACAAAACTAGCTTTGCTGCCGCTTCATAACTTTTTTCTCAACAGCAGACGGCCGAAAGTGACGGTTTTAGGATAATGGACGGGATAATGCCTCTTCAGCTGCTTTAAAGACACCGTCATTAGGACGTCTGACTCAGAGCAAAAGGAATCTCACCGCAAGCAGACAACAAACATCTCGCCTGCTGAGCTAGACTGTGTTTCTGTCTTTGTTTAAACCATTGAAATGTTAATCTGTGACATGCTAAGAAAGGACAGGTGGCACTGAGCCATTGTTCTGCAAGTAAGTCTCTGCACTAAATTCCCAAAACAAGCCCCAACATAAGAGAGGCAGGTTCCTGGTCAACACTGACAAGACCCGAGTCAAGTCTGGAAGCTCCCCAAGCAAGTCTCCAGTGAGGTCCCAAAGCTAGACAGGCAACTTCGACTCCGAGACCGACATGTTCAGAGTCGAGACATCAATTACCAAGTGAGGAAGGACAACTCCCAAGTAAAGACTTAAAACCACCACGTGTGAAGTCATTATTATTCATTCTTTGAGCTACGGCTAAGTCGATGTCTCAAAAAGGTAGTCCACAAACCAAATGGGTGACCTCAAGGGGACTATGTCCACTTCTTTGATACAGTCGTTGGCATGACGGTAGCAAAATGTGATTTTACTTTCAACAGCAATTTAAAGAAAAAGTGTAGTGTGGGATGGCACTATTTTTGCTACTTTGGTGGTAAATCCAGCCCAGAGTAGCTAAATGCAAAAAGGAAATGGCTGACTCCCTGGACAGTCCTGTGGGGGGGGAGTAGTTTGAAGCAGACCTAAATACTGAGCATTTTCCTTCCAAGTTGGTCAAAACCTAAAAACAGCCAGCTGAAATGCAGAACAGAAGCTGGATATTTTGATGGCAGATAATGCCTGTGGGAAACCATACGTCAGGTCTTGTTTTTTATGTTTTTCTCAACAGTACACTTTCCCTTTAATGAACCTGCACTCCTTTTCCATACAGTAGTAGACTTCCGAGGCCCATGCCAAATCATTTCTGACTGAAGAGGAAAACGGAACACACCTCTGCGCTAAAAATGTGTTGAAAATAAATGGAAAAGTTTGGCAGAAAGGAGCCTCTTATGCATGACCTTTACCATGGGATATTTAAAGGATCAAATTCATACTTCAATCCATACAATGGGCTCTTTAAAAACTCTGATTTAATGCATCACTCTGCGTGTCTTGCGACGTTCCAATGTTTGCATAATATCTCACCAGCAGTGTCTCTCCGTCACACACACACTTTAGAGATTCTGACGTGGCCTACTTTGGGAGACCTCGCAAAAAAAAGACGCAGTGCTCGGAATGAGAACAAGGAATGCCGGTTTAACCTTGTAGGCATTTCTTTTTTTGTTTCTCATTCTTATAAAAACGCTGCAGAATAAATGGTTTCACTCCTAAGAAAATAATTATGAAAAAGGTATTAAAAAAAAAGGAAAAGGTAAAAAAAGAACAGTGTGTGTATTTAGCAGCCAGAAGCCTGAGAGTCAATCCAGGACTCCTGTGATGCATTATCAGCAGAATGAAGCTGGCACGCGGATAAGCTGCAGAGATTATGTTGAGGGGTGCTGTTTACCTCCAGAGATAAAGAAGAGTGCTAACATCGCCCTGCTGGGGTGTGACACTCCCTGTTGCACAGTAGCTAGCAGGACAAAACGAGAGTGGAGGGGGGGGCACCTCTTAAAAATCTTGTTTGGCAATGTATTTGGAGCAAATCAGCCTTACCCCTTTTAGACTGATCACCCCCCCTGCCCCCCCTCCCCGCCTGTGTAAATAAGCCATCAATGGCTGTCACATAAGCATGACACTGGCCAGGACAGATGAAGACGCAGGCCTCTGCCTCGGCCGCCGCTGCCGAATGTAATTGCAATCTTTCAGACGGGAAATGGCAAATTGCTCCTCTCATCATTAGCAACCAGCTAAGACGGAAAGCAGACACGCGAGCCTGCAAACATAATTATAATGACACACTGGGAGGCAGAGGAACTGCCACGGAGCACATCTGGGGCTCTTATGAGGCCAATGCGGACTGAAGGAACAGGTCTGCCGTGGGCTCTGGAGTGCGTGTGTTTTTTTTCTTTTTCTGGTCCCTGCTTGAATTCGCATCCCAACGAGCGCTGTGTTTGGCATAGCAAACGGAACGGATGACTCACTGGTGCAGGCCACAGACGCGGGGTCCGAGAGCGCCCGGTAGTAGCCGTCCTCGCAGTCGCAGCGCCAGGAGCCCTCGCGGTCGTTGAAGCTGTGCGCCGGACAGCGAGAGCACTGAAGGTCCTGGGAAGAGGACTTGTAGAAACCCCGGCCGCACGCTGTGGAAGGGGAACAAGAAGGATGAGGTTAAGGCCAGGAGGGAAAAGAAGACATTCTCTTTTTGCACCTTTATCTGTTTATCAAACCAACTAATTTGGCCTTCTTCAACACCATACAATTTTTTAGAAATGTCCTTGTGGGTTGTCGTACGATTGTAAAGCCTTCTCAGGCTGTGACACAAAATAATTTGGATTGAAATGCCGATATTGGTGGAAAAAATATTGGTTCAAAGTTGGATTAGGACGTAATGACTAAGCGGTCAATAGAGGGTTAAAACGGGCATGCTGGTATGTAAAACTAGTCAAAAGTTATGACTGGTGTTTATATATGTTTTACAGTGGAATTTCCACTATTTCTATTTAGTAAACCATAGGTAAGCTGGATTCCCACGCCATTATATTCTGAGACAAACGTCTCCAGGCGATATTTAATTCAGTCCTGTGCAAACACAGCCTGGAAGAGTTATAACTTCAAACCTGAACACCCATCATGAAGAAAAGAGAGGCATGACCGACCAAACCACTATGTTGAACCACACAACTTGAATGAGCCAGTATTTAGTCTCAACCTGCAAACTGAGGGATGCAGGGGAAAAAAAACAAAGCATCCCAAATCTCCTGTTGAGGCATCGGGAGAGGCTGACGAATCCTCAGGTCAGCGGAGGGGGTCCGACTTGTTTATGACAAGTCCTATCTCTGAAAGGAAACATTCTTCTGAGAGATGAGCGTTTCCACCTGGAGGACGAGCTGCCGCATCGTTTCGACATTTTTAACCGAGACAACCCCGATAAACTGACATGACTAATCAAGGAGGACTCTTCGCTGTCCGTGTGGAAAACATTGACCTCACATGGTGGCCTCCTGGGTGAGTCCTGCGTTTACTAGAACCATCCATCCAGATTTGTAATGCTAGAAAAAAAGAACACAACCCAGGTCAAAATGATGCGGTTCCATTGCCCCGGAGCGTAGCTTTCAGGAGAATGTCGGACTGGTCACAACTACACACCTACACCCAAATTGTTTACCGACCATTTCTCTTAAGTTACAAATAATTGCCATGAGAGGGAGGAACGACAAAGGAATTTAAATGGCATGAAACTACTGACTCGTAGCACCTCGCACGCCAGTGCAGAGTAAAATATCTATTCTGGGTCTGGCTATTTCCAACTAATCCTCAGTGACCGCCTGTGTGTGCAAAACGGAGCTCAGCCTGTCGAGTGAAAAAAAAAAAAGAAAAAAGGCTGCAATCCAGGCCACAGATTTCTTCAACAATCTGCAAGAAATCTATACTGGATTGGTCTGCATACAAACTATCAAATTATACAAAAAATGCATTTTTCATGAGCCGCAGGGGGAAATGAGTAAAAGTGGTCAAACCCGGGTCTCCCCCTCCATTACAGATCTGGATTCAGCTATTTCTTTATTTCCTTTTTTCCCCCAGGCCAACGCCTCCTGTGACAGGTTCCGGAATAAGAGGGATAAAGAGATTTGAATTTTCTTGTCGTACCACTTCCAGGGCGGCGTGAAGAGGAGGCCGGGGCTTTCTCCGTTTCAGCTACATGAAAGGCCTGTCATTCTCCATTTATCGCACCGCCACGGCCTTGTGGAACAAGACCCTTCTCGCCTTTTTTTCCCCCCTTTTCTTTTCAAGACATGATTTTATCTCTAATCTTTCTTTACCTTTCCAAGCCGGTAATTGGAAACAGAGGCGCGAGGAGGCTCTGCGAGCTAGCGAGGGGTGTCTCGAATGCTGACCGGGCGAAACGTGGACACAGAGTGCTTACTCGTCATATTGAGCTCCTTTTTGACGCATGTTTCACGTCTGATGAGAGAAGGCATTTTGACGGACGGCGAGAGAAGACGCGCGTCCGATGCACGGTGGAAACGCTGCCCCGGGGGATGTTGACGGTGAACCCAGAGGGCTTCATCCCGCAGGTTAAAGAACGGCAGGCCGGGGCCAGTTAAACGTTCCAGCCAGCGTGTATTTTTGCAGCTGGGTTTCTGAAAGCTCATCTGCTGGGTGATGCGACCACCACCACTCCAGCAGACAAGAGCATCCAACACTGGGATTAAGACGAGCAGAATGAGAATGAGAGCGGGACAGCCGTCTAAAATTAACTTTACTGGATAACAATTTATTACCACATAACTTTGTGGCTTTAAGTGGCATTTGTGTTATGCCTCCCTTCCTCGATGCTAGTTTCAAACCCAAACCAAAATTAGAGTGTGCATTTCAATGCCATTGCAGCTTTTCCCCAAATAATAACCAATACAGTTATACATAAACATATAAACTAATGAATTGTTCATCGCCAAGTTTCCTTTTTTTAACTGCAGCTGCTAAAGGCTATTGTTAGTGGGCTTTCTTTTATGAAACTTTTGTTTCAACTTGTCAAAACAAACCCACTGAGAGAATGTGCAGAAGTTCTCTAAACTTCAGAAAAAAAGATAATGTCTTTAACATCTTCAACAACTACAACTTCGACTGTCAAAAATGGTCAACGCTGGGGGCAGTATCGCTTCCATTGTCTACGTGCACCAGGCAGAAGACGTTTCTGAAGTTGAACGGAGCGTGGGAGAGACGAAATAAGCGAGAACGAGACTTTCAACAGTCTGGGAATATTTCATCAGCAAACCAAACCAGACAGGACATCTGCAAAACAGAGCTGGCGTTTCACAGCAGCACTGCGGCAACGCACAAACATTTTAATACGAGTCTGTCCTGAAGAGAGGCTTATGCACCCTTCAGATGGCAAGAGTCTTGACAGAGAGCATCATTAACATGCTTGTCACTTACATGATTGCTATGAGTGCTTGAGTTACTTTCAAAAGCACATTTGCACTTTAATGTTGTATTTCTAATTAATGTATTTATTCCAATGATTACATTTGTATTGACTTTGTGTTACTAAAATACATTTGAAGTTTACATTCCAACATTTCAAGTCATTATTTTAATTTGCTATGGGAAATAATTGTTAGATTAGTCAATTAATCAAAAAAACTGTGAATAGATTAATCAATTAGGAAAATAATTGTTAGTTGCAGTCTTATCCAGCACTGAGGGAGAAAGCAGTGGACGGACAGTCCTGCTCAAGGCGTGAAGATTCATGTCTCCACAGGGTCCTTTACATTATGTTATCAGGCGCTTCTAATAACAAGCCTGATGAAATACCTAAAAACTGACCGTTTGAGATTCAGTCTGGTTCATAAACCACATACAGAAACAACACTGGCACACCAAGAGATGCTTTTCACCACATTTAACTTAAAGCCCAGTCGCTAAATGTTAGCTGTAGGTGAATGGCATTCTCAAAAGGTTCAGAGCCAGAGGCCTATCGTCATCAAACTAAGGCAGGAAGTGGCATGGTATCAGCAATAGCTTTAAACATTGTTTAAAAAATAGTTAGCCCTCTGCAACACAGTAACAGAAACCAAATGTTTTAATTGACCGTTACTGGTGTCGGCTAATCAACTTTAGGCTTGTTTGCAACCTCTAATGTTATATTGTTGCCTCATAGGACTTTACTGTTGCCATGTTCACCCATCTAAATCATTACACCAAAATAAGAGCCTGTTCCTCATGTAACTGACTCGCCCTTTAACTCCAGCAAAACACTGTACATTTTCAATGCTTTTTTCCCCTAAGGGCTTTCCAGCAAAATCTCATGTGGTTATCAACGTGTCCGACTGGGTTTTGGCACCCAGGAAATGTTTACAGAAGCAACAAGGCGGCAAATGAGGCCTCAAAAAAAATTGAATGTCTGGTTGACAAGGGGACAAGTAAGTGCTGCTGCTGCTGCAGCTCTCTCCACCGCTGGCAGAGCATCGAGTGACAAGTACAAACACAGCCGCCCAGGCCCGGCAGCTCACGCTCCCTTCCTGCTGGCGACTCTCACGTTCCTGGCACCAGACTCTGAAGAGAACACCCTTAGTCCGAGATGGGCCCACGATAGCGGGTGAGAGGCTCTTTGTCCAACGTCCCCCTCGGCGGCACTTTTTCTTTCTTGTGGGGAATATCTACCAATGTGATCGCACCCAATCCACCCAGGTGGCAGCTTTCTAAAAGCGACCAAATTGAATGAAAAACCTTATTGGCAAACGCTGACGCACAAACATGTCAGAACGCCGCACTGAACTACTTGCACTGACTTTGACGACAGGGAAACGCGGTGTTACATTTGTAAGGATCAAGTGCATAACAAATAAAAAGGGGCCCTGTTTACGCAAGTCTGGCCGTCTTCTGGCACAGATGAAGTCGGCCTAATGGTTTGCGCTCGTTGACACTGGCGCTTTTAAAAGGAACCTCAGCGGCAGACACAACAGACGGCTTATATACGACTCTGATAAATTAGTCCGTCCTCAGAGAGGCGGGTTGAGGTTTTACAGAAAGAAAAGGAAAAGAAGTCTAACATTCTAGCCAGCTCCTACAAGCATCTGTAATGTTCCTTCCTGCGGTGAAGCATTGTGATTGAGTGAGGGTGGGTGTAGGAGGGGGGGGTGTAGGAGGGGGCGACGCGCAGCAGTCAGCAATTTTACACGGAGGGGGGGGAGAGGAGTCGGTTCATTGGGAGGAGCGGGAAAGACTTAATCAAATGCTCCTGTGACTTTGGTGTCTCAATCACAGCACGCACACACACTGGCCCCGAGAAATAAACAGGCTCCTTATCTTAAGCACACACACGCACATGAATGTACACAAGAAGAGAAGACAAAAAGCTATCTGGGTTTTTCTAAGAACTGTGTTTATTCCTCTCCCCCTCTCCACTCTGAGCTTCTTAACATTCTTGAATCGCGTCCAGGTTCTCATGCGCTTTGGCAGTGTCATGACACTTCGGGGTGAGGGACAGAGAAGGAGTGGGGCGGCGAGGGGGCAGTGAGTTACCGTTCATGCCTGACATCCTGGCCAAAATAGAAAATAATTATTATCCTTGTTTGGGAGATGGCGGTTTCTTTTTTAGTTAGTCTGGCCCCTTGGCTGACTGACCGGATCCCGCATTTTAATTTCAGTGAGGCTTTCCAAGCTTTCGATGTATTTGCTGGTTAAATAAAGTCAAATATGGGGAACAACGCTATGATAAAGAGTTGCAACCTCCAAAGTAAGACCCCACAGCTGTCACCCAGCTGTAGCATAGACCCGAGAACGGTTAGGGGGGGGTTAAGCAAAAGCATCCAAAAAAGTGTTGCAAGTGTCACTACTCAAAAATCCAATCAAGGTCACAACCCTTATTACGACTGAGCGTGGAGAACTCTACAGTCCGAACAGGACAAGGATATTGACCCCACCCCAACCCACCCCACCCCAGCCATGTCTCAATAATTGTGTGTGGGAAACTTGGGAGATTCTCTTTGATTTTTAACAGACCACCAGAGCCGTAGTGCGAATGACTGGTGTGGCCCTTTCTGTCTCCACAGTTCTAGCATGATGATTCCTGTCAACCCGCCCCCCCCCCCCTCGCTACTCTCCCGTCCAGCCTGATTATGTGTTAAATCCGCCCGCGTGTGGGGATGGATGTGGAAAGAATGCGTGAGGGAAGGGGCCGCGGAGACCCGGAGGGAGCGACCTGGAGATAACGCCCCATTAGAGTGATAAAAGAGGCACCGCGACGAGAGCGGCCGACAGGTCCGACGCGCGGTCCCCCCCCCCCCTTCTCCTCCACCGCTGCTGATGAATGCCAGGTGGAGCTGGTCAAGAATGAAGGAAACGGTTTATTTTCTTGTTTAACTTTTTTTATTAATCCTTAATCGTAGCGGAAATGTCTTTATGAATATAAATATCAACTCAGGAATGAATACACAGGCGTCACGATCCTGTGTTTTATTGGAGTATGTTTGCGTCTTACTAATTGAGCTGAACAAGTCTGTTTGAAATGTTCCCGTACCACAATCTTTTGGTGTTCCGGCCTTTTCGGATGCCATCGGAGCCATATCTGTGTCTAGCGTCAGGACAAATCTAGGCTGACGCTGCCGAGGGAGCTCATGTTTGTGCTCCTTGGCGGATGGCGATCTGCCCATGCTCAAATATTCCAGTGCTGAAAAGCTGAGCCGATGCGGAAGTATCTTTATTTTTTTCTTCATCATGGTCCCGTGTGGAGTAAAATAGACCAGGGTGGGCTTACTGTGATTGACAGGTTGCTACCTGCTATGTTGCTGTCATTGGTTCCACAAAGCCAAGACGATGGAATCCAACATGTCGATGGACAAAAACACCCAACAGGCAGTAACACGTACCAGTGGGTGACGTGATGGTGACTTCTTTCACTCTATATGCTCCGGTGCAACATGTGGATGGCGCCTATAACTTTCTATTAAGCTGCGATCCATTGTTAATGTTGTCATAGGCGTTCTCTGTGATCTATTTCAAAACACCCTGTGTACCGCTGAATGTTCAGACAACCATGAAACGCTGTTTAAAAAACAACTTCTGCTTCATGTTTTTTTTTTTTTTTTTACTTCAAGGGCATGCAATTAGAGACCGTGACCAAGCGTTGCGACTATAAAGAGAGGGATGTTCAACGCTCAACGCAGAGCTTATTCCTCATGCGATAATGCAGCTCGGGGGTCGAGTGTGTGTGTGTGTGTGTGTGTGTGTGTGTGTGTGTGTGTGTGTGTGTGTGTGTGTGCTGCTCTGATTAGATTTGACTTATGTTCTTTGCCTCCTATACATGGTAGGTCTGGGTGTGGATGTTCATCAGGCTCTGATCACTGGCATTTTATGCAGGCTGAACTATGGCTGCTTCATTTTTTTCGTGGACTGAAGCCAGTGGTGTTTTCCCCTACAATGTAAGCGGCAGTACATCCTGTGAGTAATTTCAGGGCAACACAGGCAGGCAGACCTGGGATGGAGGGGGGAGGGGGAGGGGGGGCAAACACAACAACTCGTAGCCTAGTGTATTTCTGCTCCTTGAAAAGCCAACGGACACCTCAATTGATCTCGTCTTGCGGTGGATGTGTGGACTTTAGTAGCTGCAGAGGTTGGAGGAGGAATCAAGTGGACCTGGAAGGAAGACGTGCGTTATTTATTGAGCTGCAGTGCCGGCTGACATTTATCTTTTGTAGCTCTGTACCGTCTAAATAGCGTTCAGAGGATTCTGATATCACACTTGATATCTTGTTTTTGATTTGTCTGATCACAGGAGCATCAAAGTAAGCAGGGGAAGACATTTCTTTTGAGTGTTTTCTGCAACCTCATTGCAGAGTTCCAAATCCCACTTCGTTCTTTTTTATTCAATAAAAACACTCTCGGCAGCTGTTGTTTCTTTTTGCCAGCATGCTAATCTCCCACCTCAATCAGATTTTTTTTTTTCATGGGGCAGACATTCTTTCAATGTCAAACCCCCTTCCGAAAAATCAAGTTCATTTCAAACAAGCAACGCGTCCCGGGAGGCGGGCGCCGTAGGAAGAAGGCGACCTAAAAGGGCCCAGTAAGTCAGTTTGAAACGGTTCAGCATCTGATGTCATAGTGTGCTGGATCCTGCCTCCACCCCACGCATACTTGGAATGACTCTGTCTGGCTGCTGCTACACTCCACACATACAGACAACCGGCCCATTCATCCGAGGTACCTGTGCTTAGCGGGAGATAAGTAGCTTTCCATGAGAAACAAAGAGAGAAGATTAGCATTCCCTCAGACTATGTTGGAGGGCATGCAGCTTTGCCCCTCTGAGCAGGGAACACAGAAAGAAGTGCCTGCTTGGTTGTTCGCATTAAAGATCAAAGCCAGACACTTGATTATGTTTTATTCCAAAGTGGAGATAATGCTGCCACGTTAGTGAAGGTACTGCCACTGACTCGACAGAGTCTCTCTACAGAGTTTAAGCTTAAATTTCTTTCAAATTACCCTCAAAGTGAAAGAAGATACTACACAGAGTGATGCAGTATTGTGTCACTGACCTTTATGCTATTTTAAGGTCTTTGACTACATGTCACGCAGCAGTTTTATACGGACTCTACCTCCACCTTATTGACATTTTATGTGAATGTTCCAGAAAACCAATAAAGGTGTTCAATGGTGTTCATAAATCTCTGTCTGGAGACAGAAATCCCAGCAAGAAATAAATCATGTCTTAAACACTACTACATGGACACCTGCCCTAACATGTTTTTAAAAAGGTTTGTTTTGTTAGTGGGTGAAACAACTAAATAAAGAGTAAGGCTGGGAATAACTTAACCTCAGGAAATACCAATATATATATATATATATATATATATATATATATATATATATATATATATATATACTGAGAATATATAATATATATATAATTATATTATATATATTATATATATAATTATATTATATATAATATATATTATTTCTTTTTTCAGTAACGTCTTGAAATAGCGGGACACAGGCTTTTGTGTTTTCATGTGGACTGCCAGAATAATGCCAGTTATTTCCCATTTCATTTTGAGGATACATTCAAGACCATCAAGCAAAGCTTTGAGTAAAATATAAGGATGAAAGACTATCTCACAAAACACAGCTGCTTGTGCTGCGTTGGAGTCTGCGCAACTCTCTGCAACTTCAGTTGCTGTCAACAACACCTGTTTTCTCTCTTTCACCTTTGCTGCTAATTTACTGTGAGGATTTGGCGGTGGACAATGAAGGGCATTTTGAGACGAAACCCCCCTTTACATCTGTGAATTTACTACTCACTCCGTCTGAGCGGAAGCCACATGGAAGATCTGCACCCAAAGACCTCCGACGAGGACCCGCACCTTTCAGCCATCAGCGGCGTGAGCTCTTTGAAATGGAATCTCATTGAAGTGGAAAATGTCCCTACCTAATCATCTTTTTTTTAGTTCATTTAACTCGCATAGAAACAGGAAAGGGTAGGGGGGGGGGCTTAAGGCCCATGTCTTATGGGTATCTTTACTGGATAAGGTGGTCAGCTCAACAAAAAAAGGGAGTTGTGCTAGAAGATGGGGAAGACATTGCATTCAGGGGATGAAAGCAGGTCCTCCAAAGGTCTGAGCGATCCAAAGCCCCCTGCAGCCAAAGCCAAATCGCCACTGAAAATATCCCCAGTCAGCAACTGAGCATTAAGTCTGAATGGTGCCAATGCCTTCCATCCCACACTGACCCCACCCAGCCTAATCCACCCCCCGCCCTCGGAGAACTGTGACTGAGAGGAATGGAACAATGTCGTACTAGCTGCTCGTCACCGCTGTGGTCAGGCCTCCCCTGACACACAAAGATGGGCTTTTTGGGGACCGAACAAGTGATCAAATGTCCTTGAAGTCAATGGCCGTTGATTATATATGCTACCCTCTTGGTTGAATGCACTTATTGTAAGTCACTTTGGATAAAAGCATCGGCTAAATGAAGATATCAGGGCTTTTAAAATGGACAAGGCATCAATCCATGCGATTTAGTCGGCTGGGATTAATGCAATAAAATATTTTATACTATACTATATTATATACTTCCGGTGTTCCGGATTGTTGACCCCAAAAACAAAACCGCCGACAGTGGCAGTAATTGAAGTTGGGGAGGGTTTTTGCATTGGAGGTAAAACAAACAGAAGTGCGACATACAGTGGAGAGCTGTGCAGAGTAATTCCTCCACGTGTCAAACAGAAGAGGGATGAGTGGCAAAAGAAGCACTTTACACACTGCTAGGCTAAGCTAGCTGCTAGGCTACTTCCATCTCAACATCTACCCTGGGACGCACACAGTCTGCAGAGGACTATCCAGGTGTCCCTAAAAGACTGTGGTTTGGAAAACGTCCTGGCTAAATGTTGGGTGATTGTTGCCACTTCAAACACAGACGTCAAATGATGGAGAGTTGAGAGCACAGCAAAGTGCACAAGCACAGCACAAACAGACGCTGGTTGAACATGTTTTTCTGCCATGGAGATGATCACGTGTGTAGTGTTTGTGTTTAAATTACAATAACTGCTTTCTAAATTGATTATTCTTTACTTGCCAGATTTAGTCTTTAGTAGAAAAACAAACTTAATAATGATTAATTGCGATTAATGAATTTCAAAATGTGCTATTAATTAGTTAATTTTTACGTAACAGTACGTGTTAAGTCTCGCTTCCTATGCTCTTGATATCTGTGAAAAAAAAGGTACTTTATATGTTATCGATTCAGCTTTTAAAGTAAGATTGAAGCCCAGGATTCTGAGGCCTCCCAGAGGAGCCGCTCCACCAACAACCAGGGGCCCTTATCCGCTGCCACCTCCTATGTGGCTGGGCCCCGGTCACATATCACTTTCACCCTCATGCCACAGGGACGCAACACGGAACACCGAAGACATTGTCTTCTGACAAGGAGTTTGCCTGTTTCTGCTTGCATTGCCACTCAATCAGTCAGCGGAAAGGCAATTACCAAAAACAGACATCTGTGCCACAGTTTGGATAGCTAAAAAAAAGAAAAGTAAAAAAAAAGGCCAAAAGCTTTGAATTGCAAGAGGTATTGAGGTGCAGATCGATGGAGATGTCTGAACCTGTTAGTGCAAGAGGAGATGAGGGCCGCCGCACCGTGGGGAGGGCTCTTTTGTCATGCAGGGAGAGAGGAGGGGGTCGAGTTTGGGGAGGTGACTCTTCTGGCTATCAGGGGTCAACTGCTGCGATCATCCATCTTCCTTCTTGACAGTGTCCTGTCAGCCGAGGCGCTCATGTTACTAAACACAACGGGCAGGCCTCCATTGTGGCGCTGCATTGGTCTGCATCCATGTGTAAATGAAGTTAATATTCACTGACCTCCTGCATAGCCACATGTGGACCCCTGTGTCACCTTGGAAATAACACTATCTGACGAAAAGTCACTGGGGTCTCTCTTTTTTTGGAGGGAGGGGGGGTGAAGTTGCTCACCAGCATAGCTGATAATATGCCCTTTGTTTGTGTGAGAATGAGAACTGTTTACTTGGATTCTGTCTATTCATTGGACGGAGCGAAGCGCATCAAATTTGGACTGGCAGGTCAGATTCCAAGACCTGGATACTGATTAGTCATCACTCCGTTTTTTGAAATAGCAGATGGCACAATTTGCCCCTGAAAAAGACTTTTTGCACAGAGAAATAACGTCAAACTCGACACACATGCACATTCTCCCTAGGTAATAACAAAATAATCCACCTAGCCCTTCATTCATGTAACAATGTTTGCAACATGTTGAGAGCATATAACTAACCATTTCAAATGTGTAAAGCTTGGATTTGACTAAATCATGTTCCTATCTTACAGAATTTGTAAACTCTGACCGACAAGCTAATTGTAGTCATTTTGAATTGGACTTCTGAAGTCTGAATATAACAATACATGGCATGGCACGGTACAAGGTAATAATGAGTTACATTATCCACTTTTCGTACAATGTATGTATATTTAAAGTTATAAAACGATTGTTCAATAAAAATGACTTTGATCACTTTTGATGATTTTTGATGACATCGCTTGTTGCATCTACATAAGACACCAACATTTTAGCCAACATGTCAGTATTTGTGTTTTCAGTTATTTGTAATATTATGCTATTTTATTATCACTGAAAATGGTCTTAAAATTATAACAATATAGTTCATCACAACTTTAAGCTAAGTAACAAAAGCTTTGTTGTATCTGGAAAATGTACCCATTGCGATTCCTTTTTGATGCGTTTCTATGGGAGCAGTTGGAGCAAATTATTAGTAATGATGGTATTTGGTCTTTGTTTCATGTGAATGTAACTTTGAGACAAATATTTACCCAGCCAAATGATTTTGTGAATTTTTTAGGCTTCCAAAATGAGCCATTTTGACAGGGAGGCCCGATCCCTGCTGGCACCACCTCAAGCTAGTGTATCCCGGGAAACAACTTCTGCTTGCCTTTCATTAAAAAAGGGGGCAAACAATGTGAAAATAAAAAAAAATATGGGTTTATTACAGCACAATAAAATATTTTTCAGACATTCTGCCATCTTGTGAGGAGAGTACTATGGTCTAGTTTCCGTAATGAGAAGGCATCCCAGTAGTGCACAGGGATAAGAAGTATTTTCTGGTCATGAAGACAAGTCTAAATTCTGTTGTCTGTAAAGCAACTTCAGCTAAAATCTAACAACCTTTTAGTTGGCATTATTTTTTTTGTTGGAACCATTGTTCCCATTGGTGCAGAAACTTGCTTTGAAATCACTACGTGCGGTTATTCGGTGGACAGGACAAAGAAAAAGCACAGAGACATTGTATTTCTGGGGCAATGTGTGGAATCAGTACTAGGGTAAGGACAGCTTTTTTGATAATGGGGGCAGCAATAAAGTAGCTGCTTAGGAATGATGACAAAATACAGACAAATTAATGAACTGAGAGAGCTGTCACAATTTTCATAACAGGGTAATTGAAGGCAAAATAATTAAGGATAACAACGTTGTCACAGTATGTGCAGGAAAGTCCATCTTTTACTTTTATTGTTTTTGTCTTTTTATAAAATTAACTCAAAATCCAAATGTGTGCATGATTAGGTGCTGAAATATTCACGCAATATTCTATATATGTGTATTACTAATATAATAATATGTCATGTATAAATACATCCGACCATCACAACCTCCTCACATTTCTTGGAATTCTGGAAACTTAGTACAAGTACAAGACTCAAATAATTAAATCTGAAAAATCCTCCAAATCTCATGTTACAGAGTCCTCCCCTAAGTGATCAATTTTATTACACCGCCAACTGTATTGGAAGGAGCCTTCCGAGCAGAGAATAGCACATCTGTGGCTCTGACTGGTACCTGCCAGCCCAGGACAACGAGGAAGTAGAAGCCCTGGGCTGTGGAAGAATGCTACTCTTCACAGGAAGCACACACTGGCAGTGACGGGACAAGCTCCCATCCATCGCCAATTTATTTCAATCCTGAGTGATTTAGGTCCATTTGGGCCTCTTGTGGATTCAACTCGCACCTGTCATTTGCATAATTAAGCTCCGGAGCGGTTGTAAAAGACAGCCATTTGGTGTATTAAATTCACACCTTATCAATCAGGGGGAGCGCCAAGATGCATGAGGACCTACTGTCTCTTGGCTTCCTGGCTTCATTTGAAATGCTAAATGCAGCCTTTTCTCCCCTGGCCCGGGACCTGGGACTAGCAGCTTCTTAGCTAAAGTACACGTTAGTTGCCGTGGTCAGACCTTTGACAGCTCCCCCCCTCCCCTCCTTATTGCGTCCCCCGGGGGCTCAAATCATCAATCAGTCCCCTACTAACTTCTGTCCAACTCCCTGACAGTGGAGATGGATGGTGCCAGCGTCTACAGGATGCTGTATCCTCTCATTAATTCTCTTGTTAGCATGCACCGATAGCAGAAAGATAGAGCCTTGTTTTATCTAGTTTTCCACCAAACAGACGCCTCTCGCTTTCTCTGGTCGAGGGTCAACAGTTAATCATTTCCCAGCCACTGGTTACTTAGTGCCACAATGATGTGATGTGTCAAAATCGGACAACATACATTCCCGGGATTGAGCGGGAACAAAGACGCCAATGTCCCCGCACAAGGGCCCTCTCTCTGTCCCAAATGACTCCGTGGCTCCACGGCCGCCAGTGGCCAGTGCTAAACAAGACCATCGGATGAATGGGGGCTATTTTCCCAGCACGCACTGCTCCGCAAAAGGCTGAACCCGTGGCAGGCTGCGGGGACACTTCAACTGGCCTTTTTCAAAACCCATTACACTGATACCAGTGAACGCAGCAGGCGGGGGGAATGGGGTGGGGAGTGACATTTGCTGCCAAAGATTTGCCACACAAAGAGTTAAAGACAGACAGAGGGGTGGGTGTGGGGGGGTGAAAGAAAAGGGGTCCCTCATTGCTGACGGTGATGAATGAGTGGATCACTACACGTTCTTGCGTCCACATGGGGGGGGGGCTCTCAAATGACATGACTGACAGCTCAACTTGCTTCTCTCCACCTGCACTCGCCCCCAGGCGGCATTTCTTTTAGTTGGCGGCCATGTTGTAATCACAGGACATGGCGCACTGCTTGGTTGGATGGTATATCGTCCGAAAATCAATTGCAATACAAAATATTATTGTAATAAGGAAATTTCACTACCACTGTTCTAAACATGATGTAATATCGCAACAATGGAAGAAAAGCCTTCCAAAGGGCAACGGACCTTTCATTCCAAGGATAATCGGACAGTGAAATTGGAATGGGAAAAATATCCTTGTAAAATGGGAGTAATATCCTTAATAAATTAAAGAAATCAAATTAAGCCGAACAACTGGCACAATAAATGAAATTGACTCATACAGCGCAGAGGTATATAACAGTAACTGCTTAACAGACAATATCCTGCCCATCCGTAAGATGGTAAAAATAAGCATTAACACATGATGCAAAATATCAATTGATTGGTTCTAAGTTAGATATAGATAACAAAGAACAACACACAAGAGCCGTAGATGAGAGGACGATTACGTAAAAATTAATATTAAACGATGAGTGAATATACTCCTTATTCTCATCCCCCCCCCCCCCCCCCCCTCCTCCACCTGAAGTTGTAAACCTAGGGAAAACACTGTATACTTATTGTCGCTTTGGAAAACAGCGTCTGCTAAATGACATGTAATATATATTTATAGTATACTTTATAGTATATACTAACAGTAAGTATGCTACTGACAGTTAATATATTGTCAATTTGAAGAAAAAAAAATTGCCTTAGCGAAAGGTGGTCAATTGTTATTTTGTGTGTTTTTTTTAAATGTATCTGTTGAGGCACTATTTAGGCACCGCTATCAGAAAACACCCAAACGATAGAACCCCCCCCCCCCCCCCCCCCTATTGGAATTACGGGCTTTGCATTAACTTTATCAAGCTCCCTTTTTTAAAATCTCAAAATGATTTATCTGTTAAACAAGTTTACACGGTTGCATTGTTACCCCTCTGTGTTTTGGAGCACACTTCGTCTGCTAGAAGCATACTGAGCCCTTTATACTAAAGGTGCAGCCTCACCCTGAGGCACCACTATACAAAGATGTGCTAACACAAGTTGGTCCAAGAGTCCAAATGTCAGGATTTCATTTTTTTTAACAGTCACGGATACTTGGACTGTTTCGTCCAACGGCAATGGCTCTGAATGGCTTTTTGGATTGTGCTCGGGGAAACTACTGAACGGACGATTTAACCTCAGTGGAGCCGCTGGAAGAAGTGCTGATGCTGCACCGTGATTCTCATTTTATATAGATTAGCTACCCCTTAATGCAAAAATGCCTCTCCTGCCTCGGTGGAGATGAAGCTCATAAAAAGGTGCATTGTCAAGACTGGAATGTGATCCTCGCGCAGACTTTAAACAACCTGAGGGCCGGTCTGTCGCACTGCCGTCTATCTCTTGGTATTTGTTTTAGATGACACGCAAGCAGATTGATTAACAGGGAAACAGTCCACAGTTCGCAGGGCTCTCCGCATCAATACACGATGAGGAGCGGTGGCTAGGATGCCTTTGCAGTCGGAGCTGTTGTTTGTTCTCCCGGTGCATGCAAAACCGTGTGCTTTCTGCCCATTGAGGTGCGCAACTGTATTTTCCATCCATACATATTAAAATTACACCAAAATATAGAATTAGCTCCTTGCGGTTGAACCAGGGAGAGTCTGGCTAACATCGCAGACGATGCGAGGCGGGCCGCGTTGCTCTATATTACATGACCTAATACATTTCATTAACGCACATCCCTCGGTAGGGTCCCTAATGGATGACAGTGTGGCATAAAAGCTCGTCTGCTAGGGACACTAATTTGTTCTTAGACACATTCCATTCAATTATTGCTGGCTGCTGCTCCTCATAAGCTGCTTAGATCGAGGTTGCCCAGCAGAAGAACAAATAAAAGCTTGGCTGACAGGGCAGGCCACTTAAGTTGTGTGACCCCAACTCAACCCCCTTCTTAATCCACATTGATTTTTATCTTTCAAGTCAGGTGCCCGCTGGAAACAACCCTTTGAGTGACAGTGAGCACGTTATTGTTAATTGTAGCGGCACGATAAGGCACCGCAACAAGGCAGGAGTGAGCTGCGGCAAAGGCTGTGTTTGCCCTCCCCGTTATGCTTCTTCATAAATATCCCCGAGGCCTTAAATGCCAAAGAGTGGACGGCTATTTGTTTTGCCTCTTTGTCCTAAGTCGTTTCGTTCCGGGGGTGGAACAATACGGAATAACATTGGCCGTATTTCTTCTAGACCTGTTTGATTGTCCTTGTTCCTTATCAGCGAGGAAGACATCAGAGACGTCGGGCTAAACTTGAGTTGTTGCTTAATCCCAGTGTCAACACTATCACGGCAATAACGAGCCTCGCCATCAATTAGCACCTCTGTTATTACACTGTTAGGCCTCAGTATTTTTTTCTCAATATCTTTACTGCTGTCAAATCAGCTGCTAAAATCTCATTTGCCAACAAAACTATGGAGCCAAATTGCCATTCACATGCTTTGCCTAATTATATCTCAAATATTCTTCAATCCAAGGCCGCCACTGACACATTTCTAAAAGCTAAGTTGACACAAAACAACTAAGATAAAGAAATAAAATTATTACTGAATAAAATTTTTAAAAAAGAGGTACTCACGTTCACACGCGTCTCCTTTCTGGTGAAATCCAGCCTTGCATATACATTTCCCAATGGGCACGAGCCACTCCCCTTCGGCGCTGCAGTGCATCTTGGGAGAGTTGTCGGCCTCCTCCTCAGCGTCGTTCACGCACACCCCTTCCACCTCCACCAGCGAGGAGAACTCCGACCCCGTCACAGTGTCGGGGAATGTGGCCAAGTTCTCGATGATGGACCAGCACTTCTTGTAATATACCTTGACCGAGACCAGGGCGATGCACGCCCCCACGTCCTGGAAGGCCAGGTAGAAGCCCCGCCTGGTCAGGGGGCCGATGATGCGCACCTCCGTGTTCAGCTTCATTTTTCGCTCGCCCAGGTCGCCCTGGGTGAAGCTCTCGTCCGCGGCGATCGTGTCGATCTTCACATACTGGTTCTCCCGCAGGCTCCGGCCCACCTCCGAATCCGTTTCCTGGTAATACAGATTGAACGTCTCCTTGCAAGTGCCCACCACACCAGGCAGGCTGTTACAATCCCTCAAAGTGAACTTCAGTTCCACAAAAATTCTCTGGGCATTGCCCTTCTCTATCCAGTTAGTCCGAAGCCAGTTGTTCTGATTGGGCTCCATGACTTGGCACACCTGGTATGTGCGAATGGGCGTGTAGTTCTCATCCAAACCGCTGATCTCTTCCCACTGGAAAACAAGCAGACGGTGTTGAATTAACGCATCCACTTGAGGAGATTGCCAGAGAGATGTGAAAGACCCTAATGACTGGCAATCGAAATGAAGGTATCTACTTAGATATGACTGTGGCGATGGTATAAGCAATATAGTAATTTCAGACTTTTTCTTTTCTACTGTGCAGTAAACGGCCGTGAATAAAGGGGCATTAGCCCGTTATCGCGATAAAATCCCTGACGAAAGCCCGAGCTGATGTGTATCTGCTCCTGTTCACATTACTTTATAAGTTTCATACATCAGACAAGCACATCGGACATGGGTTGCCCAAGGCCCTTTGTCCTCCGAATGTCAAAAGGCCGGGGGAACATTCTTTAAATTTGGAAGTATCTACCATTGGTCCTTATGTCTCTTCCAAAACGCACTCCTAAATATTATTATTCCTGTCACAGATGTGAGACATCGGAGAGGGAGCTGGAAGAAGAAAAAGGCAAAGATACGGAGCGCACCAGTGTGTTGCAGACATTCCGCGGACTTACCCCATTGGGAGGATAGGAGATCCACTCCAGGTCTGTCTGCTGTGCCTTGGAGTCCAGCAGAATCACTAGTGACAGAGAAGCAAGAGGCAGGTGGTTAAATCTCCCCGAACACCAGGACTGCGTATTACTGACAGGCCACACATCGATACCTATACCCCGTGACCTAATTCCTAACAGCAGCAGCTAAAGCTAGAATATATATATATATATATATATATATATATATATATATATATATATATATATATATATATATATATATGTATATGTATACGCACACACACACACACACACACACACTTGGATATATATGCAATGCAGCACACAGGTCCTCGTGCCTGCGGGGGGAACTTTTTGAGAGACAAATGAAGACACTGACAGTGCGCTAGGAGAGGATATAAGGAGCCTTAAAAATCCCCACACGCGCATTGGAACGTGCCGGAAATCATTGCGCGTAATATTTAAGCCTATTTCTTTTTTTCTAAGCATTCATTTATTACAACCCATTCCTGGGAATGGAAGTTGTGGCGTTAAGGTCAAAGCTGATGCCGCAGCTGCTTTATTTCATCCCGACGCGTACACGGCACGCGCGCTTCAACTACGGAACATGTCCAGCTGAAAAGAATTCTCCGATGCGCCTGTGTCCTGTTCCGGAAGCGTTTGGCAGAGTTGCGGCAACCACGGCGGGTTCTTTTATTCTCACCAAAACATTAAGTTGTTTAATGTTTAATATCAGCAGCTAGTTAAAATTGTGCGAGGGGGGGAAGCGGCCAGGACGCATGGGCGAACATACAATAATATGTGCATATACATTATGCGTTTACAGGACGCTGAGATGGAGGTATGCTTAAATCTCGCATTCTAAGCTTTGTGCGCCGGGGAGCTAATTGATATCCGCCACAACATCCTCAGCGCGCACGGTAAGCACGCCGTAGGTCTCTAGGAGAGAAAATCCATACCTGTCCTTGTGATTTTCTGTCTTTACGCACGCAATAATTAAGATTAATTTCATCACAATCCCAGCGATGATGTTATACATCTATTTTCTTATGTTCATTTTTTTTATAGCTTTGGCTGATCAGTTTGGATTGTCTGGTTGCAGATTACGGATCCGCATCCCACCTTCCCTCCCCCCGGCAAGACACAGACAGTTAAGAGCCGAGGCCACTTTGAGGAGGAAATAACCGTCCAGAAAACTGCGTCCAGTTTGGGAAAGCCCACTCACTCCCCGGGAGGACGAGCTTGGCTCGGGCGCTGATTTTAGCCTGCACACTTTTGTCGTAATGGATCCTTAATCTATAACGAGTTGTAGCGATAACGCTGAAGTAAAATATAATAAACACAATGTTTTTTTGAAACAGCAGGTCCCGCGTCTATTATCGTGTTTGTTGCCGTGCGTAACAGCCCCGAGAGGTCGCTCGGCGAACCGACCCGGGAACGTGGCGCTGTCATCCCCCGCACATCCCGGCCTCGTCCGACGGCGCCGGGTTTAAAACAAAAAAAATGAAAAGCGACATCCAGATATTCGTTAAAGCGTCGGCGTTGGTATTCAAAGGGGATATATGTATAAAAACAAAGGGAGCCCCCCTTGGTGAATTGTGGAAACCTCCGTGTCTTCACGGAGGTCTTTCCACCGACGCGACGGGGATGAGAAGAGAGTCCAAACTTTGGGAACTTACCTTCCTTCGCGTTCTGTGCTTCTCCGCTGTCTACATGACAGCACAAATAAAGACAAAATATAATCCACAGACACGGGGTGGACCAGGAGAGCATGGTGCTGCCGCGGATTTCTTTCTCCTTTTTTTCTCCTCTTTTTATTAATCTAGACCGTAACTCTCTGTGCCACCGCGTCGCGTGCTTCCCATTGACGACACTGAAACCGGCTGTATGTACAACAGCCTGCTGCTGCCCTCTCAAATAGCGCCCGCTGCCGCTGGGAGGAGACTGTGGCCGCGGCGGTGTCCGTCAACGAGACGGGCGGCGCGCTCCTCCAATGGGGGAGCGGAGAGTGAAAGCGGTCGGGGAGACTGGGGAGCCAATGGGCGCAAGGAGGTAGATCTTTTCTTTTCCAAGGGGGCGGGGAGTTGGTTGCGTGCATGGCGGAAGAAATGTCACAACTTCGTTCGGATATATTTTTGGTACGGTTGTTCTTAACACGCATACGCACGCACACCCACACTCCTTTAGAAGCGTATAACCAGAGCATTGTGGGAAGGCTAGAATACCGCCTATGATGCACAATGAGCCCCCACAGTGCACAAAGTTTGTTTAATTGTAGTTAAATGTTCATCTTGTTCATGCTTTTGGTCCTTTTTAAGAAAACAATTTCACACAAAAATGTTACCCATTTAAGGCGTTATGGTTATTTTTTCTATTTTCTTTCTTACTAGTACTGACACAATCAAAGCCCACCTCTTCTTGATTCATATGACATTTAATCACATATTCAAGACTTTTTTTTTCCTAGTAGAAGAACAGTGGCTAGGAAGAGGAGGAGGAGGAGGAGGGGAGCTGACCAACCTGTCACCGAGGCAAACCAGAAGGGCTCATCAGAGACCGTAGACCTCCCCCGAGGCCTTCAAGCCCAGTCTTCCATGATATGCAAATCTGCAACCGTTACTAACTTATATGTAAATATACATTTGCTGAAAATAACGTGAATATCCTCTGCCAGTATCAATCACAAACAAATGCAGTTATTGCTGTAAATGTCCAAATGTCACAAGTTTTCAAAATTTCAAAAGTTACTCAAAGTCTAAGCGTCTTATTGTTGTGTTCTGGAGGAATTATTGCCAATTTTTTATTTATTCAAAATATATTTAATGTTAGCGCCAAATCTGTGTAAAAAAACTGCATCAATAATTTTTTTGAGACATTTCCCATTTTTCCATCCATGTCCCCCTAAAAATATCTATTTTAGGCTCTTCGGTGAATCAGTTAAAGAGTTTTACGACAGAGTAAAAGTTTTTCCATTCTGCTCCTGCATTCTAATTTGCGACAGTGTCTTTAACATTTGAGCCGAATGGCGAGACACTAAATGGTGTTTTTTAATCCGTGGAAGGTCACCTTAAGTGAGCAAGAGTCCCACTGAGACGACAGCACCTGATTCATTATTGCTCTGCTGCTTGAGAGACTTTCACGGAGAAGATGGAGCAACCGCCGGGGGTCCTGAATAACAAACAAAGAAAAAACAACAACAAATAAACACAATTAAAAAGTCTAAAGTCAATTTCCAACTTTCGTGGATGACTTGAAATATCACTTAAAAATGTAAGCACAAAGCACAGCTCATTATCCCTTTACCCATAGAGCATTTGTTGCAGGTCACTAATTAATCTCCATTACCTCCCAACAAGCAAAACAGCTGTAATTATCGCCACAAATATTGATTAATAAACTGTGTACATACAAATGGACAGAAGGAGACAAGGACTCCCTTCAAGGTTTATTTACCTCTGCATTTCTATATTTGTCTGTTTGTTTGGCCTGTTTATTATGCAAATTACCGCTAATCCTTTTTGCCCTTGATACATTGCCGAGTCCTGCATGAAAGTGTTGAACTAATGATTGTCATATTATTCGGCATTGATGTAACCGTTGTCACGGTCAACGGTAACAGTCTGTGACACCATCACTGTACCATTATCAGTCAATTTATTACAAGTTTGGTTCTTATCTTATGCGTTTGTCCATTGTTCCCTTAGTCTCCGAAGTCCTCTGTAATGTTTCTGAGAATATGGGGATTTTAAGGAGCCGAGTAAACATTACAATTACATCATACCAAAGTGAAGACGAATGTATGTTCCCAGAGATTTGTTCAAATAGTGGACAAAGCACAGGGTCCACATTGACCCAGAGTAAAATATGTCTGTCTCTCTGAGCCACGTGGTTTCATCCCTCTCCACCGGTCACTCCCTTTACACTGCACAGGCACACACATACACTTTCACTTGTCACTTTCTGTTTGCGGGTGCACTTTATTTTTAACTTTTTATTTTAAAATTTTATTTTTTATTGAAATTCTTATTACGCTGTTGTTTTGCACTATGTTGTCTTATCTGTCTTGCTGTCCATTGTCTGCACCAACCGCCAAGTCAAATTCCTTGTATGTCTAACATATATTGGTAATCAATGTTCCTGATCCTGATAACCCAAAGCCAATGGGGCACTAGGATAGACCTGGTTGTTAGTGATCAGAAAAAATCGATTCGAAAAATTCGAAATCAGAAGAAAAACTAAATCCGAAAGAAATACGCTGCTTCTTTACGCTGCGTAATATTTGTGTTATGTGTGAAGGGACTAATGGAAAACATTTTATATTCATAAAAATGTATTGAGGTACACTAATCGCAATTGACATGAAACTGCCCTTGTGACAAAAAGGTAGTTATCCTGGCATTTTTTATTGTCAGTAGCTTTTTATATTTTCAACTCAAGTTATCATGAACACCTAATAAACAGTCATCTACGAATCCTTGTCTTATATGCTGAAATTATTGATGTTAGCCAATTTTTTTAGTGACCTCTAAAATGGGAAAAAAATACACCAGATGGATGCATGAAAAGAAAAGAGAACAGGGTCAATAGAAAACCATTTAATAAGTTAATAGCTGAATAGCTGGCCAGAACATATGAAGCGGACCTGTTTACTTTGCAGTATAACTGTGAAAGATCCATGGTACACCAATGGCAGCACTGCTGTTAACCTTCTGTCTAGTTCATCTTTTAACAAATCGTGCGAAAAATGACATATCCGCGTAATAAAATCATGGCGTCTGTTTCTTGTCCCTTCTGAATTTTCATGTTCCTGGGTTTCATCAGTGTCCTCGTTTATAGCTCCTTAGCGTCATTGGAAGCTGTCTGTTTCGCATCATTGTACCTGACCTAAACATGCTCGGTGTTGCTGTGGCGTCCTCTAATTAAAGGCCTCATATGGAAGTGACACTAAGCATTTAGAGCTCATTACGCTCGGCACCGAGGGTAACGAAGCCGCCGTCATCCAGCCTTATCACTGCCAAATTGATCTGCTAACAGTGGGCAAAGCGAGATTCTGCAACATGTGAAAAGTTGCTGCCGGAACTGTGATGCTTTTCGTGCCAGAGCTTCAGCACCGTGGGGGTGGGGGGACATTCTCAAGCTAATTTAGGTCCAACGGGGGCTCTGTCACACCGGGCAACAACGGGCAAGGGAGTACCCGTAGGAAGACGCAGCTGTTCTTACTGCAAACTGTGGACTGACACTCACCTAATGCACCCAGCGTGTTTAGGACTCCCAGCTGTGTAGACACCACGCCAAATGTATCAAATTTCTTTAATTGTATGTTTTACAAAGAATGCTTTTGAGCTGACCGTTTATAATAGTTTGGAAGCTCCTGTCAAATTCTGTTCCGCCATGTTTTCTGTGTTGGATTTGAACAGAGACCTGTAATACAACCCTTTTTAACAACACAGGGGACAAGGGGAAAAGTCTTCGTCATTGCAGGGGACCAACTCTTCTTTTGTTATGGAGGAGATGTCAAGGATTGGATCAAACGTTCAATTCCGATAACAATGTGTACAACTGTGAAATAGAATCCACACAGACAACCGTTGAATTTGTTTTCCCTTTCCAGAGAAGTCTGTTAGACATTCACCCGGTGTCCTCATCAGCAGGCTGCACTTAACTCCTCTACCAGTGTTTCCTCCCCTCTAGGTTCAAATTACCCGTCTCAGACTGCTGCTGAGATGTGTAAAGAAGTTATGTACACAGTTGTATCTTGTTTCCGTGCACCCTTCTCAGGCTGTGTCAGTAAGTGTCGTCCACAGCCGGTGGGGCTGAACCAGGCGTCCAAGGTGGGGATGGGGGGGGGGGTCTGAAGTCTGCCTGTCAGACCATTCCCACCCCCACCCCGGAGGAAAACACCACTCAGAGCATTAATAGCAGGCATGAGAAGTGGCCCAGAGGCCCCTCGTCAAATGGCGGTTGTTGCAGCCAGGCAATTTGCTTCTTTTTATAGATCGGTAATATGGAAAGGCCGTCCCGGAGGAAATCTCAAGTGTTGAAAACTCAACTGGTATTGTTGTGGGGCAGCTCAAAGCCATTTGCACCTGACACCATTTTTTTGTTGATATAATCACATTCCTGCCAGTGTCGGTCGAAGCCGGTGAAGTTTTACAACGTAAATCACCAGAGAAGACTAATGACGCCACACAAAATTTCCCCTGTGTTTAAAACTCACATATGCCTTGAGTCACAATTAGAAAAATGGGTTCATCCGGATACAAGGAAGCACATCTGAAAGTAACGTCTCTTTGTGATCCAATTAGGAGATTCAAAGAGAGTGTGGTTGTATTTGTTGAACAGATTTCTGTCTGGAATGTTGCTCTAGTTTCCTAAGTTGAGCAGGCAAAGTTTTTTTCTTAGTGTTGCGTCTTAGTTAACAGGTCACAGGATGTGTGATATTGCAACTTTGTATTAGGAATATTTCATTGCAAACTCATTTTTTCCACAGCACGAACATAAAATATGTATTTTTGCTGTAATTAGTAACAACTGCAAGCCAGAATGAAAAATGAGTCGGCAACAGAACTAATGGAGCCTCAAATGACTCGACATTCTCATCATTAATAAAAGTAATAATTGAAGCCACGACGTATCCAAATTAAAAACAAAACCACTCGTTAAACCAATCATTAAAATGCTTGTTAGATATGGCCATGCAAATGGAAATCAAAGGACGTTCTAATCAATGGGCCTTGCTCTCATAAGACTGCGGTTTTACTCCCGTTATTCCAGCATCATGGCTCTCTTTTGGGCTTTTCAGTGGTCCATAACGGCGGGATTGTTGAAATAGTTTGTTGACAAATGAAGATGGCCAGACGTCCACACTTATGGGTAACATGTGGTCGACTTCACTTCACATCATTCATGTGTGGAGACGCGGCTGGCTCTTCCGCCGTCTTTGTGTTGTTTGTTTATTTAGGACTGATTAAAATGGCTTCCGTTTTGGTCGAGACATGTGAAAGCGAAATGGGGAAACGCAAGGAGGCGAGGAAGTAAGGAGCGCCTGTTTTAATGCATATGTGTCACTGGCTTATTTTAGCGACAAAAAATGACAAAGCTGTAGCTGCGCTTGATTGTGCGCCTCAGATTGCTTTTTGGAATATCAAGCTTTTCAGACGAGGCAGTCACCAGCAGTTCACAGAGAAAAAGGCAATAAGGTATTGCATGAATGTGAGATTAGAGTTAATTCCAATCATTCATTGGTGCTGATGACGTTGGTTTATGCCGCTTTGCCAGTTACGCTGGACATCTTATTTCCTATTCACAGCACATGCTGTTAATACGTCCTCTGGCGATTGTTGCAGCAAACAGATTTCTCGACATAGGGGCCTTTCCTCGTTTAATAACGCTTTTTTAAAGTTAGAAAAATGTCACTGTGAAGTAAAAAAAAACATTTCATCATCGGGCCGTTTATCGCAATTTGTTATGAATATAAAAATAATGGAAATGAGCACTGAGTTTGAGCTTTAATATTGCTATTGGCCCACAATCCGAGGAACTGCACACACAGTGTAGTGTTTGGATTACAATGTTTCGTATTGCCCTGCTCAGGTACACAGTAAATCAGACCTACTCCAACGGTATAGCGTCCTGATCCAAATGCAGCAACAGCGTCCACTTACTTGACCGTGTCCTACACATGAACTTCCTCGGAGCAGAGGGTTCCAGTGGCTTGAAAGGGAAGAAGGAAACTCTCCTCCACTCTGAAGGATGATATAGGCACAAAAGGTGTTTTATTTCACTGTTTCTCCAGCTGCCCGCGCTGAGACGCCGACAGCTTTCAGTTTGGGGCGATGTGTCTCCCATCGGGCAACGGCTGTCCAACGGCTGTCCGCTGCCTGGACGCAGCCTTCAGCCATGCTGCCTGTCTGGCACTCAAGGCCCCTGAGAAAAAGATGCCCTCTCTTCTTTTTCTTCTTTTTTTTTCCACGATCGCTCTTTAATCAGCTGCTTACACAATGGTCTGAGCGTTTAAACACACAGATGAAAATGTTGTAGGACCTGGTATGAGAAAAGAAAGCTATGTGTAGTTTGTTTGCCATCATTTGCACATCCAATCGATTGCTGATTACTGTGTATCTGGACATTCCTTACTAAGGAGCGTTTCTGTATTGTGGTGAAGACAAAATTGACTCCAGCCCAAGATGAAGAACAGATGTCTAAGTAAATGAGGATGCTGAGCAAATATTAATTACTTTCAGTACGTTTAGTTTAAAGGATATTAATGCAATGCCCCATTGCCTTCAGAAATTCAACAATTTTTTTCGCGGGGTTTCCCTTTGCTGAAAATATGCTTATATGGTTTTGCAAGATTCCCAATCTCTTCATCACGACCCGCAGTCTAAAGTAAAAAGAAAGAAAAAAATATAACTATAATAATAAGGAATAATAGTTAATATTCCTTTCCTCCTCGTTTTGACAAAACCAACAAGTTATCTCTCCCGAATCTTCAAATATGAAGCTTGAGCAGATCGCTCTTGTTTGATCTGTGACTACAGAAAAAAAATGTTCTCCTGGATATTATCTGCCGCATTTACAGGAATGTTTTGTTCCTAATGTTGAACAAGGAGTGAACATTGATTTATTCATTATGTAACTTGCGTACTGCGTAAGATCCTTAACAAAAACAAACTTAGCTGCTTAATATGAAGACAGAAGTTTATTTGCCAAGACCAGTGCTGTAGTGGTAAAATTAGAGGTGGGTAAACTCTGAATTTTGTGATCATACAGACCTCGACGCGATGCGAAGCAACGCAACACAAAGCATCGCGACTCTGAAAGGCTGTCCTGGCTATATTGCATTATGTTATCAGTAAAAGTCATATACAATGCCAATGAATACATGTGTTAGTAGTTTATTAAATTTAAGAAAACAGTAAAGAAAAGTATGTCAACACAACATAACAACAGAATTGCAGATTAAGAACTATCTACATACGAAGTCTCTTTTTTACAGTAGTGCCCAGAGGGTCTCCTTGTCCTCCACGTCAGGTCCTGCCTTGCACAGAGGAGCCATGAACCCCAGAACACGTTCATGGCTCCTCTGTCCTTCTCCTCTCTCTATTCGACCTGGTGTTTCTCCTCTCCCTGTGCTCTCTGCATCATTGCCTGTCCTCTCACTGCCTGAAGAAATATGTTGAATTTAAGAGTTAACCAGTCAATTACACTGACAACATAAGATAAAAGAAACACTCATGTCTATACAGCATGTTTTTTTTCACATTGAGAACTGACTTGTTTTCCAATCTACGCGTCACCAGGCGTTTTTCTTTTACCGCCCGCAACGACTACTACCCCCCCCCCCCCCCCCACCGTCGGACCTTCTCGACCGGTCCGCGAAATATTGTCTGACATGAAACCGGTCCGTGAGGTAAAAAAGGTTGGGGACCACTGGGCTGATCCACAGCGTGTATGTGCCTCCTGGATCCTGATTGGTGTCGCTGCTGCAGCCGCAAGGCACTGATTGGATGCTCACAGACCGTAATACGTATGTACTACGGCGTTTATATGTTCAACAATAGGAAACGTAGTCTTAGCTGTTTTAAAATTACACCAAGTTTATATCGGATTATTCCAACGGAAGAATACAAGGCGCAGGGAACTTTGAGGTGCGTAAACGCCACTTATAGGTGCGTAAACGCTATTTATAGGTGCGTAAACGCTATTTCCAAATTCTATGCGTAAACGGCGTTTACGTGCGTTTACCCTCCACTACAGCCCTGGCCAAGACTGTATGCATGTAACAAGTATTTATTAAGTGTTGCTAACTTTAGTATGAAGATGCATGAAAAAAAGAGTTTTGTAAAGTAATATAGTAATTGATTTGTGAAGATACTTCTAAATAAAAAAATAAAAGAATTGAACAATGATGGTTGTGTGCATAAGACCAGGCTTAAGCACCAAAGCCCTGCAATCTCACTTAATACATCTAACCTAAAAGTGAGGAATAGCTTCATCCTCCTAACGAGTCAGAGGAAACATGTAGAATCCTCAGCAGGTCTCAGATAGGCCCGCAGCGATGCTGCAGCCTCTGGCTGACACTCGCTATCATTATAACATCAATCGCTACTCGCCTCCCTTAAACTCCGGCTGCAGTACATCAGCACTGACTGAGGTGGAATACGGGAGCAGGTAGTCATCCTTTAACACCGGCCACAGCCCCCGCGCATGTGTGCGTGTGTGTGTGTGAATATTAATGAGATGCCACTGGCTAGTTCCAAACTTTACCACTCGTCATTAAAAAAGCACACCTGCACTTTTGACTCCCGTTTCCGTTCTCTTTGCCCTTTAGGGGAAACAAAAAAGGATTATGTAAGATTTATGGGGATCGGCCCCATCTGTCCCCAGACCCTTTTTTTAATCTTATGATTCAAGTAATTATTGGTCGGTGGAGGAGGAGGAAGAGGAGAAGGGGAGGCTGGAGGAAATGCTCGGTGGATCATGTCTTTGGAGCAGAAGATGGACAGCATTCATTCGGCTTCTACTACATTCATATTGAGCTTCTTCATCATACTAAACGATTAGGTTCCTCACCGGGTTATGAAACAGTCTCAATGATATACTAATGCTTCTATATGACAAACAAAGTTAAACAAGAATATCAACGTGAAGAATGTTTCTATTTAGTTTTTATTGATGGTAACACTCAATTTGACAACCTTACTCACTTACAACATAGTAAGTGGTCGTTCATTTTTTTCTTATCAATTGAAATGAACAAATTAAATCCCATCGTTTAATTTAATTTCATAGTCTCCCTTTTACAACCAAAGCATTTATCTGTTCATAATCGCTGGTTATTTTGCCAATATATTCAAGATATTGTCAGCATTTAAAGGTTGATGCATGTTATAATTAAGCTGCCAAACAGTTTATAAAAAACAGTATATTGATTTTCGATAAGAAGCATTTTTATTGGTTTTGTTTCATTATCATATGATATACGTTATACCAAAAGTTACAGTAGGATTTGCTTGATCAAAGCTATTATTTAAAGCTTCCGCAAGTGACTTGAATTTCATTTTCATTTTGCAAGTACTTGTGGACAAAGTGGTAGTGTTCATCAGCACCAGATCAGAAAGCTTTTCAGCTTCTTTAGTGCTACAGAGATTGTTTTATGTTCCTCACGTTAAATATATTTACATGTATATATAGTTACATTGTTGAGGGAAGTTTTTTCTTCAGTACTGTTTTTGAGAGATGATCATTTTCTGATACAGCGACCAATCTCCATGAACTCCTTCTGACGGATATGTAAGATGTGCCCTGAAGCCTCTCTCTCTATTGACCACACTGACCTTTGAGAAGCTCCACTGCAAACAACCGTCAGGCGGCAACAGCATAATTTACATTAGAATGAAGACGCTTCTGTTGTAGCGTTGTAATTTAGCCATTGACCATGTTTACATCGGCATTAATATGCCGCTGGCTTACTTTGAGGCAGCAAGAGGTCACTGTTGGGTGCCCACATCCCTGGGGGGCTGAATTAGCATGCGGAAATATGTCACTTGTTAACTTGGGTGACTTTGGGATCCGCGTGTCTGTCAGAACCTCTGAGGCAAGACTTTTGTTTGGGGGGGGGGGGGGGGGGGGTTTAGGGGTAGTCACACTTAGATACTATGAGGAGTGTATTTGAGAAGTGTGAATGTTTGGTTTGGTACCATTTCAAAATGGGAAAATATTATTGGCAACATAATAACGCCTACTTTACCATACTTTAATTCGCTCTAAAGGAAGTTAATCCATTAACTTTTTATGTTTTACCCTTTCTTTCACAATTATATTGTGGCATTATGCTAGATCCTTGTTGGAATGAACAGCATCCCAAATTTACTTTATTTGCATCTAAAATTGGTAGTGAGAGTGAAGAAATGAGAAACTGGATGAGACAGAAATCTCCAAGGTCTTCTAAAAAAAACACAGAAGAAGAAAAAGCCAAGAAAAGGAACCAAAAAGGAAAGAAAAGTTTAATACCAAGCACAAATGAAGGATTACAGGGAGATTAAACAGAGATGCAGGCAATTATATGAGAGAGGAACAGAGTAGATGTTCATGTTCAGTCAATAAAATTATATGGAATTAAAAATGAAATTAACATGATCTAATATTTTAACAATTCATTTTTTAATCATAAACAAACTAAAAGAAGAAAAAGTCGAACGGAAAAACTTTTCGATTAAAAAGTGAGAAGCGTAAACCCTTTGCAGCCCATTTTTAATGTGTTTGAGAGTAGGTGAGGATTGAAACCGCACATTTGTGATTATGTGAAATCTGTCTGCGTTCCCGCTAAACCGAGAAAGACTGTTCATCTTCCAAGGTCTGCAGCTTGGTCTCCTATTCGCTCTGAAAAAAAGCCTGCCGACATGTTTCATTACTTTCCTATACTAAATCCATATGGATTTGCACCTTTCAATCCATTAGAGCTCGCTGTCACCAAACATATCCAGTGTGAAATAGTGTGAACCTCATCACCTTCCATGTTTCCTGCGTAAATCCTACCACTGTGCATATAAGCATTTCCAATATGTAACTATAAATGGGTTTGTTAAAGGCTGTTATGTGATGTCGGGTAGCGAAAGACCATCTAAGTCATCACCGCAACAAAGGAAAAAAATGCTTTTTCAACAATGAGAAATATGCATGTACAGTGATCCCTCGCCACTTCGCGGTTCACTTATCGCGGATTCGCTATTTCGCGGATTTTCATAATGCATATTTCTCATTGTGAAGTTAAATCAGAATGAATTCACCTTCTTCATATGTCATCAGCCAATCAGCTGTTATCCAGCGTTATCGGCGGAGGGGAGCAGTTAGCATCTAATCAAACGGTTCATCGCCGACAAGAAGACGACGCCGATCTAGTGCCCTTGGTAATTATGCAGGGAGCAAAGTCTGCAGTATGCTATGGAAGACGTTGTCTAGCATGTGAAGCAAAAACTACTGACATGACGTCATGCTAGTAAGGCCACAGAGTGTGGACAATTTTGTCAAAAGGCTGGTTTGAGGTTTCAGACTTGGTTGGGTTAATGCATTCAGTTGTGTTGGTTAAGGCGATGGTAGGGGGACAAGGGTATGCATTGTGTCCTCACAAAGATACAAGGATCTGTGTGTGTTAACCAGAGGATGTTAGAAAAAGACACTACGCCATTCTCTTTTCCTAGTTTGTGTAATCTGGATGAAATTGATTTAGTCTTTTTACGCGTTGGAAGATCCAATCATCATTAAAGCGTAAAGCTTGTCAAGGAAACAAATGGAATTGTCACAGTGAGATTCTGATGCCATGTGTGAACTGAGGTACTTAGCGCCGTCCACTTTAAGTCGGATCTTGAATCATCAATGAGGCTTGGTCGTTGCTCATCGGCGTCTGACATGGACATCTAGCGTGAAATTACTGGCAGCATAATTGATTTCGAGGGGATGTGTCTAATGAAACAATATTTTTTGTCAAAGGGAAACTGCTGTTGGAATCCGTTGATGAAACTAAAAGAAAACATTGATGTTTTGTCGTTAGTCATGTGACTATTGTACAGTAGTTACGTACGTAGCACCAGGCTTCTTTCAAAGTGGTTTTGTTGGCCTGTGAATAAAGATGCTTAAATTAGTGCATTTCGGACCTATGGGTATGTAGAGCAACAAAGTTTGAAGTGGTTTTCTTTGTCTAAACCCTAACTTACTGTACACATGAATGTCTCATTATAACCATTATCTCAGTATGACGCAACCGACGTATCCAAAACTGCCTCTAGAGAGGAATGTAAAGTGTCATAGTTTGAAGACTATCGAAACTGACTTAGTTGCTGTATTTGATGCATTGGTGTGATAATGCATTGTAATGCCGGGTGCCTGTGTGAGTGTTAACGGTAGGCGTATTTGATGGAGATCAGACGTGTGGAGTTTTGTCTCATTGCAAAGAAGGACCTACGGGGAATGGACAATGTGGAATTCAAAGATGGAAGCAATAAAAGAGTGACAGTGTGATTTGTGACTGAGACGATGAATTTTATGGACCTAAATGTCGGACCCGGGAAGAGATAAAGACACCGATTCAGTTTATGATCCAGAAGATGCTCAGAAAAGGCCAGAGAAAGCTTGACCACGATCGGGATCAACAAGACGGGGTGCTGAAAAGGAAATCCCAATAATCGGAAAAGCCATACTTCATACAATGCTATCAGATAATTAAATCTCTAAACAATTGTGCCTCCCATCGTCTTCCATGTCGGATTCAACATGTAAAATCGAAAACTGCCACTCCGGCGGAGGACGGGGCGCTTTATTTCCAGGCCTATTGCAACATCACAGTACAATAAAGGACAATAAAAAACACTTATTACTCATTCCAAGCGCTTTGCTTATTAATAGCCTCCATATAACAGAGGGCGTGAAAAACGCACTTTATGGGGCCGGCACCGTTGTAAAGTTATATTTGCCGTTAAATTGAAACCCTGCTCCCTTGACATAATAGATAAGGCGTCAGAAAACCATAATAAGTCATTTCAACAGCTCATCAACTTTGCAGTCGCCGGCGGCTTGTGGGCGCTGCTCGACACTTTTGTGGCTCGAGGGTTAACATTGGCTCTTCAAAGCCGCAACACATGAGTGACGTCCCGTGGCAGCTATCAAAACACATAGTGGCCAAAGCATCTCTCTCTCTCTCTCTCCCTTTCCCTCTCTCCACGCAGGTTCATGAAGATGAAGGGAGGAGAAAAAAAAGCCTTTATTTCATGATTTTTAAAATAATGTGAAGCTTTTCCCCATGGTAGTTTCGCACAATAATTGTTTTTCCACACCCTTGGGCTAGTCATCAGCGTAGCTGCCACATCACCACATGATATTCATGATAATCCCATTAGTCCCTCCGCTACAGAGTCCCACTTCAGTGAGAGTTTGATGCTGTGGATACAGTGGTTTTTAAATGTGTCGATTGCCTCTTCGCCTTCTTGTTAGGGATCTTTCTAGATTTACAGCTATTCCTATTTCTGATGACTTCAGGCAACAGTGGAGCAGGCATGAATCCAAGCACTGCACATGCATGCTGATCAGAGTTTTGCTCCTCCTCCCTCTGGGGTGAAGACATCCTTTCAAAATACATGCATACGTGCATACATGGCTCTCAGTGGCCAAACAGAGCAGCCCATTGTGCTTTCATATATACAACAGAGTCAAGAGTTTCCCCTCTGTATGGTTTATGAAAGAGTAAACGTGTTGCCTCCACAAATATACAGCTAATTGAAAAATGAGTAGAAGCACAGCTGTGATTCATTCACACATAGCCTAAGCATAAGTGTCAGCACTGACCGCTGCTGGGGGAAATGTTTTACTTTTGACCAGAAAACGAAGATTGTTTACACAAAGCATTTTTGCTTTCATCTAGGAAAGACAAAATTACATTAATCCAGATATATTTTCAATATGAATACATTCCTCATCCTGATACTTGAGAGAATACAATACACAGTACAGTTTGCTAATAATAAAACAATATATATTTTGTATTTTAATTTGCACAAATATACTACCATGAAGTGTAAAAAAGGTAACTTTGTAGAATAGCATTGGAGGAAATGTGTGCATAAGACATTTACATTTACAATTTAAAAGTGTTCACCACTTTGGCTGGAAAAAGCAAAGAACAGCCTTTACACATTAATAAATTATTTAAACTTTAATATCAATTAAACATCTGCTTGAAACAAGTAAACACCTGCTTGCAAAACAATATAATTGAATTGAATGACAGAATTGGCAACAAATCAGGAACAATCTGATCATTTATACATTTCTGTGAGTGTGGTTTTCTCGTAGCTAATCATTATCCATAAAATTCCTCATTCGTCTTCAGTGCTGTAGTGGTAAAATTAGAGGTGGGTAAACTCTGAATTTTGTGATCATACTGACCTCGACGGGATGCAAAGCAACGCAACACAAAGCGTTGCGACTGTAAGGCTGTCCTGGCTATATTGCATTATGTTATCAGTAAAAGTCATATACAATCAATGACAATGAATAAATGGGTTAGTAGTTTGTAGTTTATTAAATCTAAGAAAACAGTGAAGAAAAGTATGTCAACACAACACAACAAGACAATTGCAGATTAAGAACTATCTACATATGGAGTCTCCTTTTTACAGTAGTGCCCAGAGGGCCTCCTTGTCCTCCACGTCAGGTCCTGCCTTGCACAGAGGAGCCATGAACCCCAGAACGTGTTCCTCTGTGCTTCTCCTCTCTCTATTCAACCTGGTGTTTCTCCTCTCCCTGTGCTCTCTGCATCATTGCCTGTCCTCTCACTGCCTAAACAAATATGTTGAATTTAAGAGTTAACCAGTTAAGCAGCCTGTCAATTACACTGACAACATAAGTTAAAGGAACACTCATGTACTACCTATGTCATCATAAATAGCCTATACAGCATGTTTTTTTTACATTGAGAACTGACTTGTTTCCTAATCTACGCGTCACAGAGCGCGCGACTACTACACCCCCCCCCCCTGTCGGCCGTTCCGCCCGCAAAGACTACTACACCCCCCCTGTCGGACCTTCTCGACCGGTCCGCGAAATATTGTCTGACAACGTGAGGTAAAGAAGGTTGGGGACCACTGGGCTGATCCACAACGTGTATGTGTTTACGCACCTCCTGGATCCTGATTGGTGTCGCTGCTGCAGCCGCAAGGCACTGATTGGATGGTCACAGACCATAATACAGCGCAGATGAACATGATTCAGACTACGGCGTTTATATGTTCAACAATAGGAAACGTAGTCTTAGCTGTTTTAAAATTACACCAAGTTTATTTCGGATTATTCCAACGGAAGAATACAAGGCACTTACAATACAAGGAACTTTGAGGTGCGTAAACGCCACTTAGAGGTGCGTAAACGCTATTTATAGGTGCGTAAACGCTATTTCCAAAATTCCAGAGGTGCGTAAACGGCGTTTACGTGCGTTTACCCTCCACTACAGCCCTGTTCGTCTTCACTCGTCATTTAGTAACAACTGTCTAAATCCTAGATGAACTGACCAAGAAAAAAATAAACCAGCGACAGTATGTGGCTTTTTTGCCTTTATTATGAATGGACAGGAACAAAAACAACTTTATTGTATTGTCTGTAACAAGACAACTGCAAATTGTACATTGGTCTTTAGAAATCATTTTGACCAAATTTGGTCAACACTTCTCACTGGCATTTAGTCAAAGCACACAGAGCACAGATGAGCCCAACAACAGGGCATTGCTATTGAGATGTCGCATACAGTCCGTTGCTCAAAAACAAGGGCAATGCTTGTTGTTGTTGTTGGACTCTAGCGGACCGTTCCAATGTCACCTTAAACCGCTGTGACTATTCCAAGTTTAACTGCGTGGACACAAGACTCCTCCGGCTTGGTATTCAACAAAAAAGTAAGCATACAGTATAATCAATAACACCCCCTTTTAAAGTTCTCATTGTTTCCCTTCTCATTCTTCTAACAATACAATTTTCATGCGAATTTTAAAAAATAAAACATTGACACATTAGTCCTACCAGACAGTTCTTCAGCAAGCCATCGGGCTCCTCACAAAGAAAGGTAGACCCGTAGAACGGTAGACTTTCTGTGGGCAAGCACGTCAGTTGTCTGAAAAATAACAATTGGACATAAAATAAAAAATGTGGGGGCGGCACGGTGGCGTGGTGGTTAGCACCGTTGCCTCACAGCAAGAAGGTCCTGGGTTCGATTCCACCCAGTGGCCTTTCTGTGTGGAGTCTGCATGTTCTCCCCGTGTCTGCGTGGGTTCTCTCCGGGTTCTCCGGCTTCCTCCCACAGTCCAAAGACATGCTCTGGGGATCAGGTTAATTGGTGACTCTAAATTGTCCGTAGTTGTGTGAATGTGAGTGTGAATGGTTGTGTGTCTCTGTGTAGCCCTGCGATTGGCTGGCGACCAATCCAGGGTGTACCCTGTCTATCGCCCGAAGTTGGCTGGGATGGACTCCAGCCCCCCCGCGACCCTGTGTGCAGGATAAGCGGTTAGACAATGGATGGATGGATAAAAAATGTGTGCTGACCACAGTATATAAGGGGTAGAACACCAAATAGTGAGAGACCAAAATTTGTATTTTGGTACTTCTTAAAAAAGTGGAAAGATGATTATGTGTGTGTATGTGTATCTGTTTGCTAACATTCACAGATACATGCCCACTAGCCTTAGTTACCTCAGAAGATGTCCAATTAACTATACTAAGTTTTCGCTACTTCAGTGGATTGCACTAATGATTGGTAAAATGAGTTCAAATTTTTTCAAAGGTATTTGTTGACTTAACTTTAAAAAATGTGTTTTAGAAACAACAGCTGGAAGCTAAATATGGTAAAAAATAGTTAGAATTACATTGCTTATATATGTCTCCATAAGTTTGTTGAAATATCCATTTTAAATTGTCAATATATTTTTATGCAAGCATGTTATGCTCAGACGGAACGGTGGCGTGGTGGTTAGCACTGTCGCCACACAGCAAGAAGGTCCTGGGTTCAACTCCGTCCAGAGGCCTTTCTGTGTGGAGTCTGCATGTTCTCCCTGTGTCTGCGTGGGTTCTCTCCGGGTTCTCCGGCTTCCTCCCACAGTCCAAAGACATGTTCTGGGGATCAGGTTGATTGGGGACTCTAAATTGCCCGTAGGTGTAATAATGTGAGTGTGAATGTTTGTGTGTCTCTGTGTTAGCCCTGCGATTGGCTGGCGACCAGTCCAGGATGTACCCTGTCTATCGCCCGAAGTTGGCTGGGATGGACTCCAGCCCCCCCACGAGGATAAGGATAAGCGGTTTGAAAATGGATGGATGGATGTTATGCTCATTTTCACGTTACTACTTGAATTCTGGGTATTTGCAAATCATGATTAAATGTTTTAAAAAAGGTACAGTTTTAGCGCCTGTCTCTTTCAGACCCCCTGTTGAGAACCATAGCTATCAGATGTTGAAATAATTCTGCATGCAACATGGAAAGAATAACTGATTCTGAATAGATTTTGGAGTTACATGTTTCCAACAGAAAATAAATGCCCCCTTTAATACAAAAGCAAGAGGTTGAGGTAAGAATTTTTAGTGTGATTGTCTCAAAGAGCTGTGGAACTTTCTAGAATACATAGTCATTATGCAAAAAAGCAACGTTCCATTTGAATGCGTTGGAAATTATCAATGGTATTTTATTCTTCACCGCCATCTTTGATTTCATGTAATCCTGGAGATGGGAATGCTTATATCTCAAAGCAAAGTTGTTGTTTTCCTTCTTTTCTCCGTGTTCAGTTGTTGCCTTCGTTTCTCGTTTTTCACCTCCTGACAGGTATCGCTCTCTGCATTCTCTTTTGACCTGTCACCGACACTCAAGCGTGAGAAGTGCAAAGTGTGATAGTGGGCGCGTTGACTTTTTTGTGTGTCTTCACCCAAAGAATTTCCATAGATGGAGGAGTCTCCACCTTCTCTCTTGTTGTTCATTGCAACTCATTATCACTTGTTTAAAATATCACATTTCCCATGCTGATATCTGTCACATACAATTGTTGTTGTTTTTTGAAAGTCTCACAGTACTAAGCAGTTTGGACATCCCATCAGATTCCTGTCATCTTTATTTTTACCTGCAGTTTGTCATTACAACAGTGGGAGCACATGCTCGTAAATGCTCTAACGTCCGTCCTAACCCAATGGATTTTAATAGATTATGGCAAATACCAAAAATCAAGTAATCTGCCTATGAAATGTTCAAATGTAGGTGTTGGGCATTTTACAGACAGGTCATAAGACAGGTTAACGAGTAGGACACTAACTGGGGTCCCTGTTAACAACCATCAATTGCAATGCATTGTTAATAATATTCATTTGATGCTACTCACCCAATTGGACATTATTGTGATCCACCAGACCTTTTTCAATGGAGAAATTCTTTCAAACTGCACCTTGTTGAATATTAATTGAATACCCCTAATGTACATGTATCTTTCTCGTTGCTAGGTGTGTATACCTTTCTGTATATACCTTTTTAACTAAACAGTGGACCAACAGGACCAACAAAGACGGTTCTGATGAGTCTATCGTGCTTCACAACAATGAACAAGGTAAATTACTGTTGATGTCAATGGTCTTGTGACTAGGAGAACTCTTTAAGAACATATTTTGGTATTAATTCATTAATTTGGTATTAGTTGATGAATTCAAATAATTGTCCAAATGCCTATTGAATTTATATTTCCTTTTCAGCGTACGTCACATAACATCGTGCTGTTTAAAGCCTAAAATGATCAAGTCCTCCCGTGCATCATATTTCCATCTTTGTCAATTGAAGCTCGAGCCGAGGAAATACCTGTGATTACTGTGTCGTTATGAGTCATTTATGCCAGGAATAAATGCGGATTGTAGCTTTCCCCAGGAAATTTAGATAATGTTATGTGTGTGTTGTGTTTTGTAGCGCTTTTTTCATTCTTTTTAGTTCAGTTGGAAAGAAGCATGCAATGAAGCGAAGGGACTAAAATCTAAAAGAGGCTCTAGTTAAAATGCCCTGGTGGCTCACTTCATGGCTGGTAAGTACATATCGAGTGACAAACATTTGTGGCTCTTTTTTCCCTTTCTCTTTACATTTTGATGCACTGTGAACTCTATAATAAAGCACAATGTCAAAATAATGATCTTTCAAAAGAAATTGAAGCAACTATTACATGCAACAAAGTAGTTTGTTCAGTGGATCTGTCCTTCCAATTCTTTGTCCATGAGCAGCAATCCCAACAGCTTCAGGTCAGATTGCTCTGGAATCTGATCTGGGTTTTTAATGGTCCCAAGAGGACAACTCTTGGTAATGTTGGTGACCCTTAATGACCTTTAAAAAAAAAAAATCAAATTCTAATAGGTTGATTGAAATGACACCAATGTCAACATTCATGCTCCCTATAGAAGGGTTTACTTAAGTGGGAGAAACCCTTTGATTTTCATGGCCCCATGGCAATTCCAGCATTGACCTGCATAGTATTCCATGAAAATTGTCATGTCAACGTTCATTCTTTACACTTGTCTTAATACCTTAACAAAAAGAATGGATTGCGAGTCAGTGTTCCACATTGACCAATTTGACTTAAGAAATGTATTTTTAGCAATTGAGTCCCTTGTTCAAAGTGCAACAGTTGATGATCACACCACAGAATGCGTTGTATTATTGTTATTATTGTGATGGTTGCCAAGTAGGCACATTTTTCGGCTTTTACAGACACCGTCTTCAATTCAGGCCAGGAGTGAAGAGAGCCTAAGATATTTTCTACTGTTTGAGTGCATACACGCAACAATCTTCTCTGGATTCATATGTTGCATGAAATTAGCAAGGGACAGATCTGACTTTGGCAGCAAAATGAAGCCAGATTGGTTTTCTTGGATGTTTTCCACTTCCCGCTACACAATTTTTTAGTGAAAGTGTGCTTATTATAGCTCAGAATAAAGGATCTCATGCAAGATGGAGGATATCAATATGCTCAATATTTGTTGAACTATTAAGTATATAGCAGCAGCCAAATGATGATGACTGGGAAGCAGCCAGCGAAGCAAACATGCAAATGAAACTTTAAAAATAATTAAAATATATTGTGATTACACATTTAATTATACATAAAACATTGTTTGTGCTTGTGAGTAAAACATGCTGAATATCACATTCAAAATAATCATTGCTTACTATTGCCATTCATAACCACTGCCGTATGGTTCCTTGTAGATGAGATCATTCTAAATCAGTGAACATTATCACATTTCTTTTATTGCTCACTGCTGTAACAAATCATACATTTACCCACAATTGATCCATTTTGCAGATGGGTTGGGAATTAATAAGTGCACCAGAATATGTAAATTACCATCGTTCCGTCAGGATTTCCCTGCTCTTCATACATTTATGAATGCATTACTTATACTTACCATTGCTCCCCAGTTTTTTTTTTAGAAGTGATAGATTCTAGTATCTAGTTGTGGTTATTAAAGCTTGCACACTGAGTTGATGTCAATGTCTGTGAGAATACGCATTTCTCTGCTTCTCATAAAGCACTTCCTAGGTTTTTTTTTTAGGGCTGATGCATGTCCACCCATAGCACCATTTACAGCCATCATCAAAAGCATGTGCGAAAAGGGAAGTAGCTCTTGTCCATCCAGACCACTAGGTAGGCTTTACATATTGTATTCAAGCTGTTACCAGCATAAACACTTCTGATTGTTGACTTTTTTAAATGTGTGAATTGATATCAGTAGTTTCAAGTTCTACAAAATTTGGAAGCCAACAGGACTCTTTCAGAAAGAGAGCATCTAGTAAATTATGTAAATGTTTGGAATAGATAAGAAAACAGGAGTGTTTATTTGAAAATAGTTTGAGGACTTTTACAAAGACAGCCACACGTTCTACTGGTGTTTCCGAAATTAAGAACAACCATTAGGCTGAGAATCACCAGTTAACACGCATACATATTAAGCCAAAATACCTCTGTTGATGTGAGCTATTAAAAGTTTAGTCTGTGGGAGTGTTGACGTTCTGTTGATGAAAGAAAGTAATATTGTTTTTAGGATAAAGGATGGATGTCATTTCCTCCCAAACTGCAGGGTACATAGAAGCTTTTCAGTGAACATCAGTCACACGCCTGTTGCCTAGCAGTTAGAGAACGGGGGGTTCAATACTTTCAGGACAACTTCCCCATGTCCACTGGACACACTAACAGCTGTAGTTCTGTCCAGTTGTGGCTCAAATCTATTCATTTCTGCCCCCCAGGAGCACAAGAGGAAGTCTCTACATGCACTTGAGCATAAGCTTTTTAAATAACTCTACTCAGCGGTGCATCACTCAACCTGTCATCATGAGCATGCTGCTGTGCCCTGTTTATGTCCTAGATCTGAGTCATGTGGAATACATATATGGGTCGACGTTGTGTTTGACTCCAGTCTGGACATGCATGGACAGTGGATGATGCATTTAGGATGCGTCTCCTCAGTGAAATCTCATTCTGACTCACTTGTCTGACACAAATCCATCAGTGAGAATGTGGCTGATTGTACAGGATGTAACAGGAAAGTTAAGGTGTTTCTATTAATTTATCTGGTTGAAGTGTTTGACTCACCGGCTGTGCCGCTATCGTGTGAGAACAGCAGATCCTGAACATCCACGAGGGATGCTTTATGGATAAACAATGACGTACGGTATCTGCAAAAGCAAGCAGCTACATGTTTGCAGGGATAAAAACACTTTGTATATTTTCCACTTTTGCCAGGTGGCTACAACACACTGTAGTCTCACATAGAAAAACGTGTATATGTCTATGTGTTTAGTTTTAACAATATACACCAAAAACTGAAACAACTCACATTTGGTGAAGCCAATTTGTATCATATATTATTGCACTTGGGTAATGAAAAAGACCAAAAGACTGCCAGGTTTTCATCTGACTGCTCCAATGAATGGTTCCAAAGTTAAAGGCCATAACAGACTTTTAAGATTGATTATGTGAGAGTACTTAAAACTTTGACCTAAATACCGAATAGGATTACGTCTATAGCTGATTTAGCTTGTTACTAATTTCATTTTTACTACCCCCAAATTAAAGAGGCAATCAATCTGTATTTAACATTTTAATAAACGAGTGAAAGAACAAACAGCACTTAATCTGTCTGAGTAGACAATGATTACTTCATTATGCACACTGCTGTCAATAAGGTTTGTCAGCCCACTCCATAACATTGTTTCTATTTGTTCAATTAATTCACACTCCAAAAAACTTAATGAAAATGATGCTCATCAGGTTACAATAAACATGATCAAATAAGTAGAATAGTATGTTTTGGGTGACTCTCGGGTGAGTGTGTGCGTGTGTGGGTGGGGGGGGGGTGGGGAGTGGACAGTAAATCAACCGCTGGGCTTGCCTTATCCTAATGCATGCACTTCAGAGGCCTTGGCGGCGTCTGCTAGACTGGGCGTTCTGGTCCAAACTCCCATTGGTCACATGGCACTTATCTCAGAGAGGATTATCATTAACCTCCGCGTACCTGACAAATTCCTCGCCAGGCTCCCTCGTCTCCACCTAATTATCCCCATGTTTAATTGGCTAGATAAATCACTGTATTGCCGTTAACAACGGTGTCGTGCTTTTGACTAAATAAGCAAATAAGGATATCGACTCCAGCAGTCATTGGGACATATTGCTGGAACTGCAGCACATGCTGAGATCGGATACTGTAGATTTCCAGCAGGTTATGAATCCCAAGCACTGCAGGGCTGAGGTGATTGGACCAGTGGAGAATTCACTTCACTGAGGTATAGAGTGGGTGTGAAATTATAATGCTGTGATAGGGTTTTAGAGATTAATGTGGGTCCCCACATGCAGTTTCAGTAGCAACAACCACTTTTCGAAGATGCAAAACCATTAAAGGACAGTCTGTTTTACATAATGGAATAGTTCCCACACCCCACATATTAAGGCAGGTGAGGATCCAACTGGGCATCTACCATTTCCCCTCAGCTTATTGTTATACCTGACGCTAATTTCCCTTGTTTGTATTCAATGTCAGTGTGGGTAGCTATTTGATAAGTTCTTTCAGCCTATAAATGATTTGTATTTCTCATATTATCACTATCATTATTATATACACTATTCACTAACGCATTTCTAAGCAATATCCCTATATTGAATCTGTATTTGAATTTGAATTATTATAAAATAGCAGCTTGTAAACATATCATCGCTTTGCTGAAAGAATTCACAAAAATAAGAGTGAAATGCGAGTCTCTTAGAACTCCGTCGCGCACTGAACAGACATCAAGCGGGTAAATATGTTGTCAAGCATGAACCTGAAATTCCAAGGGCAAGATTTGAAGCACGAATCTCGTCTCGTTTCTCTGCTGCAGCAGTTTAAGCGTGAACGGCCCGCGCCCGGGCGGATCGGGTGATTGTGTCAGACGCAACCCTGCGGTGCACCCTGCTCAAATACCTTTCTAGATCTGTCACAGATGGAACCTGTGTTTAATAAAGGCAGTGTGTTGTCAGCTCATAACCAGAAAGAGGTTGTCACACCATAACTGCTTATCCAGTGGGATTTTCTTGCTTCCATGCGTCTGCTTAAGATTCCCTTCATGATGAGATTCCTCTTTCTGTCTCTATGTGAGTCAGGAAGTCCAATCCTTAAGCGAGCAGCAGGAGTTCTGTTCTGTCTGGGAATATATGTTAGGGAGTAAATTGCTTGGACACATCATTTAGAAACTATGTCTTAGTGATAGAAAGCAATGAATAAAAATCAGAAGCTATTACTGTCCAGAAGTGACCGGTTAAGGACAGAAGAGGCTCTTTTAATCCATGTAATGGCTCATTGACTTTGACCCTAGGGGAAAAATATTTCTAGACATGGGATGAGACCCTTTATTACTTAAACCAGAGTTCCATTAATAGCACAATCCAAATGAATCTACACCTCTCTTTCCCTAACATTACTCTCATTCTGAGTGCCGCAGTAGCTGTGTGGTTACAGCGAAATTCCAACAACGGGAACTAAAAAAAACCTTCAATCTTTGTTTATCGTAACAATGTATCGGCAGGATAGTGGATGTCTTTGAGCAAAACACATAATAAAGTCATACAATGCTACATATAATATGCAAAAGATCAGTGAGATCCCCTTTTTGGGGATTCTGGAAAATACCCTATTCCACGCTTATCTAGTTTGGCATTTGCCAGCCATCCTCCTCACAGAGAGACTGTCTATTTGAAAATAAGTCACCCGTAAGCCGCTATTTCCGTTAATTTGAATGGCATTTAGGATTCCTTTAACTGCCTCAGACAAAAGAAAACATGTCGAAGTTTGTTTTAATTATACCAAACAGGTGTTGCAGAGCAAGATATAAAAAACGTCAATCGCATTTGCAAAACAATGCACATAATGCGGCACATTTGTCCGTCATTTAAAATACTGCATAATTATGCCTCAGTTGAATAATTCTCCATAATTACTCATGCACTGATGCTCCACAAGAATGAAGGAGTGTGCAGTAAAGCCATGAGCGAGGAAGTCTATCCTCTGCAGTTGCCATCCAGTCTTTTTAACCTCCACTTTGAGAGGCCAATGTATTTGAGTGTGCATTGTGTTTTGGAATCCTCATTTGGACGTCACATTGTTGGCAAAATGCAGTAAATTATATCAAATCAAGCTAATGAAAAAGATTACATTGAGGCGAGGTGAAAGAGGTAGAGGTCTGGTGCTGCCCACATCAGCGTTTACCCTCCTCGGGGTCGGCAACAGGGTTGCTGTCTTCTCTTTTCTTTTTATTCTGGCATTAAACAAGGTTTGGAGACAGTCGATTCAAATGCCTTGAAAGCCATTCATTAAATACTTGAAAAAAAAAATGTATCCAAACTTACGTTTAAATTAAATGTCTTGTATTTCCCCTACAGCAACAACAGAGAAACTTCTGATTAAACTGTTCTTTTTCTTGTCATGGTAAAAAAAAACAGATGAATTCAGGTCTATTTGGCCTGGAGAACCTGCTTCAGCCGTGGTCAAGGTCCAGTCAGTTTTAGGCAGTCCCACAGGACCCAAAAGGTCTGGCTGAGGTGTTTTCAGCCCCAGCATTGTCAAATTTCTGATTCCTGTCTGGTAGAGGTAGAAGCAGACATCCCTGTTTTTTTTCCCTTCCCCTCATTTTCTCTCTTTGAGCAGGTGCCAGCACCTGAAGGTAAACAACATACAGGAGGGCAGCGGGGTCGGACCAGCGTCTGGACTCAGACTCTCCCCACAGACCGAGCCTGTCAAAGCCCGGCTTGTCTGGATCGCTGAGAGAAGTTGAGCCTCCGCGGCACCTTGGCTTGACACCGCATCAAGTTGTGGGGCAGGGACTGTCACGTAAGGGGGGGGATGGGGCGCCTACCGATTCACGGTCTACGATTTAACATGCAGACCCCATGCGGCAGGGCTCATGTTGTGGATTCCCCTCCAGTCAAAGGCTGGCATTGCTTCCAAGGACCAAACAGCCGGGCAAATGAACCTATAATCTCCCAGTCAAAATATATGGGCAAGGGTGGAGAGGACAGGGGTCTCTGCTGGTATGGGGGCTGCCCAGGACATACCAAGGTTGGGGACAAGCAGAACTCCAGTATCAGCAATCTCATCTGCAGCCCTGCAGGTGCCTTTCCACATGGCAAACTGCTTTGGAGGCATGCAGGGCTGAAAATAACAGTGGCCGTGTTGCTGCTGCAGAGCAGAGTAACAAAAAATAGAAATGATCAGTATCAGTGTGCGTGTTATGGTAAAACATATGAACCCCCTCTGAATTGGCGGGGATACAATACATCGATTCACCACATCACCTGCATGTCTTTTCTTGCTCATATTTCTCACAATTTCTCTCGGATACACAGGCTGATCTTCTTGAAGATGTTATTTATCACAATACACTCCAAAATATGTTATATGGCAAGTTCAAAACATTTTTTTCCCCTCAAAGTAGTTTATTTCGTATGGTGAGTCAGTTCATGTTCTTTTTTATGTCTCCCCAAAAAATCATTAAGCCTTCTTGACAGAAGCATTACATTATGATGACCACGGTGACACTACTGTAAACAACTGCAGGAACTGCCTGAACAGACCACTCAGCAGGTAGTAGCCTGGACTGACATGGGCCACCCCTAAATCTGCTGGGCCAAAGCAGCAGCCTAAACTAGGATTGGCTTGTCAAAAAAGCAGACAACAGTTTCACTTCCAACTAGTGAAATACATTAAGACAGTGCCCCTACGCCTTATATGTCACTTTAGGTTGCCCCCGTAATTTTTTTTACAAGTGACAGGGATGACGTTTTAGTTTCTGCATGTTATATAATATCTTTTCATAGTAAACTTCAGACCCGGCTTTGCTTAGTTTCTAAGTTTACTTGCACAACAAAACTACTTAGAAGAGTATTTAGTAAGGCTTAGATCATTAAAAAAAATAAGCGAACGTTGAATAACAAAAATAAGATCTCACAGATATTACGTTCAGCTCAATTTGTGGATTGTTTGCATGCTAAAACGTTAAGGTAAGATCATGAATGTGGAACACATTATACCTGTTAAACTTCAGCTTGGTAACATTAGCATTATGAGGATGTTTGCCCACTGATGTTAACATTTAGCTTAAAGCAATGCTTTGAACAGTCTCAAACAGCTGCTATCATGGCTTTTTAGTTTCCTAATTTCTGCCAGATGCTGAAAATATTTCAGTTTCTAACTCCTACCACACTAAATAAAACATCCTGACTTTACCAAAAGCTGTTCTCCTTTGTCCTGTACTACAGTGTCAGTTGTGCCGGTAATTACAAATGAAGAACTCAAATGACAATCAGAAAGACGTGGTCATTTATGATGTGACATTCTGTAAGAATATCTATAATCAGTACTGAAAATACCACAAACTTCTTACTATTCAGTATTACCTCGTGTCTGAGTTGGGCAATAACAGGACTTAGGACAAAGGTACATGGAAAAACGCTTAAAGTCAAGAAGTCATACATTTATGTAGTAATCAGAGCTTGTAATATGGTCTCAAAGCACAGGCTCCTGCCATGCAGTGTTTGTATCTAACCTTGAAAAGTAATTCTCAATTTCTTCAAAACCCACGTAATGAATCAGATTTAATCCAAATAATCTTGAATCATGGCAGAGTATGAAAAAACAAAAAGGTCAGGGCAGAGAGGCGGTCGGGGGTTGCTGGGTGGGACTAAACACAGCAGACTTTCAGACAGGATATTGCTTTTGTCCTGTGAGATTTCTTAAAGTAAATTTCTAAACACAATTAACCAAGACTTTCTGCTAATTCATTAAGAATCAGGTCCCTCCACCTGGCCTTCACCACAGGATACGTTTGTATCAACCTACGTTGATAGTTAACTGCAAACTTAATTCTACTTGGCATGATCAGATAGAATAAACTCCAGCTAACGGATCTGGTCTCAGAGGAGACCTGTGAAAACCTCTATAGTGGGTCTCTAAGCAGAAGTCAAATATCCCGTTTTCCTGTGCAGCTTAAATTGCCAATGAATACATTGAACTATTCTTGTGGTTTACAAATAAAAAACATAACCTTATTCAGATACCTTTTAGGAGACAGAAAAGCAACAACAAGTAGAGTGTATAATTCATAATGTATGCCATCACATTGACCCAAAGCCAGCTGGAGCTCAGCTGAGCCTTCTGGCTGCAAGTTAGCTTCTCCATTATGAAATAGGGCATACCCTTTCAAATTGTTAATCATTCTGTTATTCTGGTAAACAGCTCTCCACTTTCTCCACTATGTCCCACTCAGTTGAGAATGAAATGCTAAACAAAACGGCCCCTCGCAGTTTGTCTACAGGCCGATGCAACCCAGATTAACACAGAAATAAACCCACCAAGTGTGAAAAGTATTGCACACCATGAAGATTAAATAACATCCACTTACTGAGACCTGTAAAACATTGCTGCAACAAAATATTAAATCAGGCTTCATACTTCATACATCAAGAAAACTGACAAGAGATCCCTGGGTCATACAGTACAATTCATAAAACATGTCTGAGTAATACAATAACAAGACGGCATGTGGTAATATACAAAAGATACATGTTCTGATAGCAAATACATAATTCTTGATACTTAATATTCTAAACCAACAGTGGAGTGAATAAAAAGCTCTAAACACAATAATATCCTATAATTTTATTACCAATAAACCTGAGTGGATTGTCTCCAAGTTGTCTGTATTAAAAATGTCAATAAGCAGAATTATTGTAACATTCTTAAAATGATTCATTATATATGCCTCCTAGCCAACACCTCCCATTTCACCACTTCCCAAAAATAATCGATTGATGAATGAAATCTCAATTGCATCCACCTTATGAGGCTGATGTTAGGCACGAAGATGAAACTGCATTTTCACACCCACCTGCTAACACTTGTTGTAACAAACAAATGTTGACTGGGTTTAACAGTGTTTTTATATATTTTTTCTGGCAATGTGCATTATCATGATGTTTCCTTTGATCTTTTTTTATACTTACTTTTAAATATGGTAAACATTTTACATTTTACCTGATTCATATTTTGTTGGAAGAACAAATGTAAACTTTTGTTTTTTCATCGCAGCAGTTGATGTTTTAGCATAATAATAACTAATTGGCACTAAATGAAGCTTTTGCGAAAATTCAGTCAGGAAGACTGGACAGGCTGTGCCGTTCCCTGGTGGCCTCCTCTCTCCCTGGGGGTGCACGGCCAGCTGATTAGGGGCGGGTTCGGGTAGTATGAGACGTGGGTGTCGTTACCGTAAACCAATCGCATTGGTGCAGGCAAACGTTAAAAACTATTCTCCTCTCTTTTGCTGTCAGTTGTCATTTCAGCACGCTCCAAAGGTGACCCGCCACCACCCCTGACACCTCCAATCTACAGCAGAACCCGGCATATCAGGAGAGTTATGAAACTTGGGCTCTACCACCACCACCACCAGTGTCTGGACTCCCAAAGGGGGGGATATGCCTCGTCTTGGCTCGAGATCCCGGCCCCTGGTCTATCCTGCGGCAGGATTTAGTCCAAGCCCCAAACAACTTGCAATATCATATTATGTTATATTAAGGCATTGTTCAAATTTCAACAAGTCTCTCCGGATTGAAATGCTATCAAGTACTGCTCAGGCTGATGGGAACATCATTAAAGACATGTATAGTTTTGGGCATGAAGCAAAGTACATTTTTCTACTGATATTTAAGGGTTAGGGTTACAGAAAAAGTCCAGGAACCACCATTAACAATGGCATACTTTCTCTTGAGAAAATATCCGTACCATGTAATATGGGAATGTACCCAGTTGTTGCAATACTACTATCTTGACCGAAGTAGTGGATCTGCAGCCAAGTAAAGAGTTATAAACTTCACTTCTTACATCTATGTGGGGCAATCGTATTCGGTACTGAAATGGTGTAACGGGTTTGATTGTCTGGTGACTTAAACCAAGTATTTAATAAGAGTGAAACCAAGCCGTGTGCAGATTTGTGTGACGCCCTCATTGAACCTGTTCCAGACCTGGGGTTTCAGATGTCCTCAAGGAGAAAGTGAAGCAGCAGAGTTTCCAATCCCGAACTAGGTGCCCACTGGCATAGAATGAGAGAGATTACGGCTGCTTGTAACATCGTGGACTGGACAAGAACCTCTGCCTGACCTTTTTCACAACCCTAGTGGGGCAATTGTCCTGCAAATCACTAACATGGCAAGGATAATGTTTGAGCAAGAGCTTAAAAGCTCAGGGGGCCTGCAGGATGGTACTTCATGACTTATTAGAAAAAGAATGAGACGTTGTGAATAGAATAGCTTTGTCCAGTCCCACCCTCCATACGGTTGCAGGTGGCTCCCAGGCTCACCCCTTTGCCATGATGCTTGATTAGTTTGTCATTTTGTAAGGCATGTAGGAATGCTGACAGCTAAAGTCTGTGAATTGCACAACTGGCTGTATCAAATTATGTTTGGTTATCTTTTCAGTAAGGGTTTGTTCAAACTCTGGAACCTTTTTATCATCTGGATTCATTTGGACAGATTATGAGAACACATTTTATTTGGCAATAGAATTGGCTGACACTAAAGCTTTTTTCTCCTTTTTCTCTGGAACATTAAGACAAAATATTCTGCTTTGCAGATTGTTCTATTAGAAAATGACAAATTATATTTGTTGAAAGGCAGCCTATTGTTAGGAGGTGTAAACTAAATATCTTTGAATTAACCAAAATAAATGAAAGCAGAAATCTTCTCCTACACTGAAATATTAGGAGAAAATGAAGGTGAAAAGTCAAAGTATGACCCAAAGCATCTATTGTAAACCTTTGCCATTGTTTATAGTTGGACTTATTGGTTCAACCACAATCTGCCATAGGGTTTGGTTTCCCAATGATGGACTCTCAAGAAAGTTGGGTCTGCTCCATGGCACAACAGGCTAAGCTTTGGGATGCATTGCTGTCACCGGAAATCAACCCTCGTAAGCAATTTGTCTTCAAACCTATGTGGGAATTCTGTCTCTTAGTGAAACAACCCTGATATCTGATTGGTCAAGTCACAGACATCACAGGGGTCCCTCTGCTCTGGACGACAGAGCTTCCTCAAATCAGCCTTTCCGAATCAACTGGAGTCGATGATAGGATTATGGATTCAGGCTCTCAGCGGTTAGGCCTCTCCAACCCAACGCTTCCTGGACGAAACCTTGTCGGTGGGACCCATTTTCTAGCTGCTCCAGAGAAGTCTGGCTCCGCCATTCCTCACTTCGGGCCCAAGCAGCTGACCAAGGAGGAAAGCGTCCTCTGCCCTTCTTGGATCCAGCTTGCGTAATAGAGAACATGAACAGCTTTTGCGGCACCAAGTTTGCAAGATCCCGAATCATCGCATCAAAGGACACAGTGGGCATCAAGTAAACAAGATTTGAGGAAACTGCAAACCCTATCAACGCACAGTAAGGTTATGTCTGTGCAGAAGTTAGTGAACCAGAGTCAACATTCAAGTGTGAAATGTAGTTGCAATTGTGAATAGCTTTTCAGCAAATGCATGTTTTCCACACTAAGATCTCAAAGGGACAAATTACCTCATAAGATATAGGTCAGCTTTGTGAGAAGGTTACGTCTTCTTGAGCCCAGATGAAGGAGGGAAATAGCAAGGAAATGTTCAACAGTAGTGTGGAGAACGGAAAGCAAACTTCTGTTTGGGTATCCGCCTGAACTGATGGAATCTTGCTCTAAAATACAAGGTGTCATGGGCATAAGAGTACAGAAATTGTCATCTGATAGCAGGGAGTTGATGCCTGAAAGGCTAAGCACCACAAGGGGAGTGTAATTCCCAGTCTTCATCGATGCTTAAAGTCAGCTATTTCTTCAAGCATGTTTAACAGGTATGAACACCAGAGAGGTTAAATGGCCTGAAGTAAGTCCATTATGCTTAGCTAAGGTTACAGACAGTGATCAGATTTGTTTTGACGTCTCTTCAATGGCCAGACCGAGCGAGGGGAGATTAGTGTGCAGGTATTCTGCCTCTTCAGTGCATACAAGATGCTCACGTCTGCAGAGCGGCTGTCATGATTGTCTGGCTGTGTAGTTTCACAGCCCAAAGCACAGCCTCTACATCCTCACCATGACATGAATTTAACAACAACCCCCAAAAATGTGTCTTTTAATGGTTTGACAGGTGATATGACCTAGTTCATTGCCTAGGGTTGATCTCCACTACAATTTTCACTAAAGTTCTGCGCTTTGGCTGCATAGCTGGGGTTTAGACTGACTGACGCACTAGTGATGAGTTTTTAACGGTTTAAATTCAATTTTATATATATATATATATATATATATAACCAAAGGTACAGGTATTTTTTTCCAGGTATTTTCACGTCTTTGGTCCACAGTGATAGCTCACCAATCATGGTTAGATATCCATGCTTAACAAAGGATGAGTTATAAATACTCACCCCTTTTTTAAGAACCATGACATGTTTGGCTTTTAGCAACATGCCTTTAAAACTATTGGATGGAATGCCATGGCATGTGGCTCAGTGCCTCGGTTTGTGACTAAATGCTTGCATAACTAATAACATTCCTATCTGACTGCTGTTTTTTGCATTAATAAGCAACTATCTCTGCCAGTGTTGCCACAAAATAGTACTCTTCAGTTTAGTTCGATACATATTGAAATCAATGTTTTTGCCTTTCTATTTGGAAAAAGTGAGAATAGTACTTGGTACCCGCTACTTTGTTGTAACACCTCGGAAGATTTTCCGATAAGGCTGAGCTGATGTTAGCAAATGTTCAAACCACTGAATGGTCAGAGGGAATGGTCAGCGCTACATGGGACATGTTTCACACCCTTGGAAAAACCAACCTACTTCAATAACGACCACAATTTTTGCTTCAACAACATCCAGATTAGTTTTGATAGATATGGCCTTCAACTGACCAAGTGCAGAAGATGTTCTGCTTGCCTGCTTCTGAAAGGATTCAGAATACTCTGTTGGAGTTTTTCATGGTAGTTTAATGCAGCGGCACTACGGCGCTCAGTTACAAATCCTCAAAAACTGGCAATAATTTTCTGAAAAGCAACCCTCAAATGTGCTACATTAATCAAAGCTCAAAGCTAATCTAAAGGTCCATTGTAGAACTTAATTGGTTGTATGAGGCTCCCACGTGATGACAAAAAATTAATCCTAAACTCATACCATCATTCACTCTTCATGACAGCATTGGTAGGTCTAAAGGGTTAAGATTTAATGTGCATTCAAATATAAAGTTATGGGGATATATGTCTGACTGTCTGCTTTTTTGTATGCAGATATTTTGTTATTCATAACTCCAAATAAGAGTGCAGGGTTTGTGTTTGTGTCACGCTGTATTATAAAGGGTCTACACTGCAGGGTTGGCCAGAGCGGCACACATCAGTGCAGGCATGGTTCCGTGTTTCTTCTGATCTTCTTTTTTTTACTACAGTTTGAGATTAAAATGCATCTAAACTGGGCCTGTTTCCCTTCATAATTAATCCATCACCCAAGACACTAAATTAGAATATCAATTCTGCAGTGAAATATACAAGATTAATTCATTAAACATCTGTTTGTGTCTTATTTCAATGCCCAAGGCGCTGCTGTGCACTTTGGCCGAACCCAACATTTCCTGATAATGAGGCTCTTTTTTTGCCTCTATATTGGTATCCAATATGTGCGTGTGCAAATGTGAATACTATGGATGCGCGTGGGTGGATGTTGTTTGAAGTTGGGATCAAACTCACAATTAACGTAACAAACAACCTTCATTTGGGGGATGTGCGTATGAAAATATAGATTAAAAAATGGAAATTCTGTTTAACAAAGTCAAGATCTTCAGATCTTTTTTGTGTGTGTAATGATTGCGGCGAGTTAAAATTATAGAAGAAAGGACCTGAGAATGTTCAAGTTAAGTAAACAGTGACATCCCAATCTCTCTGCATTTCTCTGCAGTCAATTGAGATTACAGCCGCCATATCCCACAGAGCATAAACAGCTTAACTTTAATGTGTGGATAAGCTTTTGACAATGGTTCTTTTGTGGAAATAAATACCAGCTGCATATTCACAATAACCTTTTGCCCATGACCGAAGAATACAATCACATGAAGCTCCAGAACCGCAGATGATGGAGGCAGCAGTTTACCACTGACAAATACAGGAAAGTGACCCGTCGGGTGGCTCTGCGTGCCGGTTGTGATAGTGAGCGGTAAGGGCACAGAGTCTTTGCTGCAGAAGCTGCAAGTCTCAGCACTTTCGAGTTGATGTAGCAGCAGAGGTTTGACGGGGTGGCTGCCCGAGCCCCAGTGGGCTGTTTGTTAGTGCAAGGCATCTGCTCTGTTTGTCAGAGAGATGCCCCTGGCACTGCACCCGCCTTCTCCACCAACACAACACTGTGCTGCGTGGCAGCAGGTCACCTCTGCAGGGCCTATACAGCATCCAACTACACACTGAGAGAGAAAGAATGACATAGAGAGAGAGAGAAGCTGATTCTTTTTTTTTTACATACAGATACAACTGTGTTCTCCTCATTTAAAGGGGCCATTCCAATGTTGCAAACATTTTTTTTTACATAATTCTGTAGGTTCTGAGTAGTGTTTCTCATGATCTGGACATTCAATGTTTGATTCAAGCACATGTGTGTGACATCAGATTTTTCCTTCTCAAAACATTTTGTTAATGATATTCTACAGAAATCTAAACAATATATCGTCAATAGTCAGTTGCTTAGATGTCGGTGAGCCGGCTCCCAGTTTGAAGAAGCGGACAGCAGTACCATCTCAAAGGTTAAGCAATTTACTGAGGCTAACACCACGTTAGCTTGAAACAGAAAGTCACAAAATAACTCAAAGAAACTGACAAATCTTTTTAGTGTGAGACCACAACAACAACTGCCAAGTTGTGGCAGGGAAATACCTGTTTGGTCAAAAGGAGTTATCTCTGAATAGAGAAAAGATAATGACCTGAATAATGACCAGCAAAGGGTTGTCTGATGATCAATGAAAGCAGTGAAAATATTGTCAGTCGCATTATCTTTCTATTAGATAGTCATTTTAGAAGGAGAAATGAAATCGACATATAGCTCTCTTCAAAGCCACAAGACCACAATGAGAAAAATGTATTTTTACCTCACAAAATACTAGAGGAGTATGAATAAAAAAAACTCTTAATTAATTAAAAATCAATTTCCAATCGTCATGGTGACCTCGACAACAATGGTGACAAAATTCCAAAGCACACAACGAATGGAATGTGTTCGAAAGGCCTGATATCTCTGAACATCCAGACAAACTACAAAAAAAAAAAATCTTTTGTCAATATGTCAAATATATGACATCTTTTGAACTTTTAACAATGATTTGTTAATGCAAGCATAAGTATTAAATGTGAAAAGTTTGTTGGGACTTGGACTCCATCCAGCCGTAGGATAGACCAGGGGCTGGCATGCCGAGATCAGATGAGGCATATCCCCCCCTTCCAGTCCAGACACTGGTGGTGGTGGTAGAGAATAAGTATCTTTCGATATGCAGATTCCTTTGCTGATTGAAGGTGTCTGGGGTGGTGGTGGGTTGCGTGAAATGACAACTGACAGCAACAGAAATGAGAACAGCTTTTAACGTTGACATCCCTGACGCGATTGGTTTACAGAAACGGTGCCTCCACCCTCAATAATCTTATGGCATACCGACATAGACAGCCGGGCCCCCTAGGGCAGGCATTAGCTTCTCCGGTCTTCCTGACTGAATTTACGCCGAAGCTTCATTTCACTCAAACTGTTTTTACAGGGAGCCAGAACCTCAAGCATAATAACTTGTACTCTGACTTTCAAATGTTTAGTCAAAATCTTTACTATTCTTCATAACTTTCTATGTGAAGTCAAAGTAATGAGAAAGGTGTCACTTGTGCAAATGAACACAGGAAGAATTATTGTGCAAGGGCTGACATTATGCAACACTAAAAGACTAGACAAAACGTATCAAGTATATCAAAATGCATTTGGTGATTATGTTTATTTGAAGGCACAATAGAAAGTGAGAACACGTAACTTTTCAAAGCAGAAGAACAAAGGAGTGTGCACACGACTAGTAATACACAAGTCAAAGTTGAAGCAGATAGTGCACTAGTAAAGTATGATGACTGTTTGAGATAGAGAGTTTGGCTCATACTTTTACAATTTGTCTTTGTTTAATCTTCAAAAAAATTGTTTTTATTGAATCACAGGCTATAATGTACAATGTGGGTGTCATGAAGACTATTTTCTCCACTTCAAATATTTAATTTTTTCCGGCTTTAACGTTAGTCAGTTTCGAAGAAGGGAAAGTTTACTGTACCATCTAACTAATTTTAGAGCGTACGTTTGGGTACTATTGGTTTTTTAAAGTGCATTTGACTCCCAATTGGCTGCGGACAAGGGGAGACTAAGGGGACCTGGTTACAGGGCCCCCAGATCCTCCCTGGTTTGCCCCAGAGAGCAGATGACAATGTATGACAGCTCCTGGTTTCTTTGTACGCTCTATGTGTACTCACTCTCCAGAGATATTGAGGAAGGCCACTATTTTATGTACTGGAAGTTCTATTCCTTATATACGTCTACAGACCAACCAGTCGCCTAAAATAAATATGTAGGCGTTGTATGTTTCTTCACACATGTATATGTGCATATCATTCTCAATGTTTGTGAAGCAAACATATGTTTGATATCCACTTTGCATCATACATGTACAATGTAAAATTCCTTCTAACTGTGAAACAATCTATTGGGTTTTGGGCTTCAAAACTACTTGGTTATGATTTGAAGAAACAACATTCACATCACAATATTTTGATCGAGATATGAAATGTATTGTGGTATTAAGTATAGTTATTCTACAGCTGTTGTGATTTAATGTTAATGTAATAAACTTATATAAACATTCATTTGAGAAGTAAAAGCTTTAACCATGTATCTAGTCAGATTTCTCCTGTTGAATATGTAAATATCACTAATTATACATTAATCTTTATATATATATATATATATATATATATATAAATATATACATACATATGAAAAATATATATCCTGCACAACATTTCCATTTAGTTTGGTCTATTTAAGATTTTCTTTTTTAATACATTTTTGCAGTTTTGCATCATTTTTTCACGTGATTTATGTATTTTTTCTTTGGTCAGCACACGGTTGCAGTATGAAGAAGAAGAAGAAGAAGAAGAAGAAAAGGAAGAAAAAGAATGAGTTTAATTGCCTGGTGATAGTTCATAAGTTTCCAAAAACTTGGTGCTAAAATTGTGATGGTGTTGAACTCTTTCTTTGCATGCAATATCTATCGAAGCTTGACGGCCTGCAGTGTGAACACAGGTTGGAGTGTGTTGCGTAACTTAGTAAGAGGCGGGAGGAACAGAGAGAAAGAAGCTGTGGGAGTGAAACCATGCACTGGGGGATTATATTGATCCAAGGCTGATTGCGTTGCAGATTGGCCGATCCGATTCATCGACCACGCACATCATCGGTGGGAGCGATTACGGACCAATCTCCACCAGCTCTGACGCCGGGTCTCGCTTCGGGCTTCAGCCGGTTGTACATTCACAGGATTGGAACTGTGAGCTGGCATGTAAGGAAGAAAAAAAGAAAAAGAAAAACAGGATGTCCATCTGGCATACCAAGGACACGCGGGACATAGCAAAGCCTGGACCAGAGGCCTCTCGCTGGAGGATTGAGGGAGACACGTCAGCATCGTTCACGCTTCGCCGACTTTTCGTCTGCTTTCTCAAGAGTTTCTCTGTGAGTGAGCGTGGCTGGAAGGGGAGGGATGTTGGAGGTTGGGGGAGGGGGGTCCAGGTCACAGGAAACACGAAAGAATCGCAATTTGCGGCCAGAGACGTGTTCGTGTTTCTCACCTGATACTCTTGATTTGCTGCACAGTGACTGGATCCCTTCCTGCTCCCGTGTCGGCCCGTCACCTCTTTACTTACACCTACCTGCTCAAACATGTCCAACTCTTTGGCTTTGGATGCATATGTTTATATTTCCCCTCAGCCCCTTCATCCAAACTGAAAATAATCTGGATCAGCTTCCAGCAGTTTTTTTCTTACAATAACTAAATATGCAATAGGTTATAAAACAAACAAGCCCCCCTGCAGTTAAAATTATAAACCATGCTAATTGTTGTCCCGAGGTAAACACCAAAACGATGCAGAAATAGGCGCGCTCTGACAGCGAGGGGATTTAATCAGCACCGTTGTGGGAATCTGTGGGGTTTCCCAAAAACAAAGCATGGCTTGAGGCAGTGGTGAATGGATTCATTCCTGTCAGACAGACAAGCTGTATGACACACATTTGAGATGACTTCATTTTATTTGTAAAGCTCACACTTTTATTCTCTCTGGGGTTTGCACACTACAACCAATTAAAAGGTCTGCATGGCCAGGTCTGTGACAGTGGTGTGGCAATGTGTGAACAATTACACCTGAATGTCTCACACCTAGCACCGGAGTGAAGGGAGCTGTACTCCCCCTCCAACATGTTCTCCAGTAATATTCTCTTTATTACCACTTAAAAAGAGATTTCGAAAGTGCTTTAAACCTGCATTTTTTACAAAGGCCGTCCGGTGGCGATTATATAGAAGTCAATAAAAAATGAATAAATTACTATACTTCTCACTTGATGAATTTCCTGAGTAAACCCTGTGAACACAAGTTCAAGGTCTTTATTTCTAAGTTTCCAGTTGTCGTCAGTAAAGCATGATATTTCAAACATAAAGCGGTAGTAGATGAAAAAGCAGGGAATGCGTGGCTACCTTGATAGTCCTCAACCCCAGAGAGGTGTCTTTGAGGATAGAGGTGTACCGATGCATGTCCGTGGCTCTCCTGCCTAAACCCGCACTCGCCTGGAACAGTGTACATGAATGGTCATGTTATATGAATTCTGAGAAGTGTAAAACAGATGATTTCTAAAACGCCTCATTAAAGGCTCAAAAGCATTGAGGAGCGGCTACGCATTCAGCCATAACAAAGTCTTTCGAAAGAGATGAATAGATAAAGCTGCGGAGCCTAGCGAAGTTGCAGGCTTGTCATGATCATCCTGTTTGTTCCTTGTGAGAGTGTGTGCTGCTTCCTTGAAGGACATGTTTGTTAACAACCTGTCCGATCGGGTGACAGCTCTTGTTTCTTTTCTTCCAACGTCTCAGAAATTAGGTAGGAAGGAGGTCAATGATACAAAAAAAAATGTAGTGGAATAATTCTTGTGTGTGTGACTTTCTAATATCCTCCCAATTTCTCCAAATACAGAGATCAAATGATCACGACTACAAAGGGGAAAAACATATGCGGGAAACCAGGGTATCATGCTGTGTCGTACCAGGCCGCAAGCATCTTGCTAACGTTTTGCACCACTGAAAGCTCTTGTTTGTTTGAACTTCTTCCCTCTGAACTCTCCCTTCCTCCATTTCATCACCTCTCACAGAGTCGGCACATTAAAATAATTTACACTAACCCTTCGCGTTAAATTACACCGAAGCCGAGAAGCCTGTCTGTGCATGTCTCTCTGTGTTGTTTGTCAACTCAAACACAGAGATCATTTTGATTCCGTTCATGTAATCACAAAATATGGCGGCGGAGTCAGTTAGCTGCTAATTTACTGCTACGAAGCCGACCCTGACCACTGACCTCCTCGTGCAAGGAAAGACAGTTTCCCCACAACTATAAATTATCACATCACTCTGCATCTAACATGCTCCAAGGCAATTGCCTTGACCCGAACTATCTGTATGCCTCCGGACCTTTTGCCTGTTAATCTTTGTTTTCACTTCAGTTGACAGCTGGTCTCTTTCAAGAAGCATCTCTGTCATTACCAGCAGACCATTGATACCATCAATCAATCAAAACAGGATCTTTCCAGTTCATTGGTTTTAGTTTCATAGTTTGGGCTATTTTGGGGGGTTAGTAGTGACACGTTTAAATACAAAGATAGTTGCCAAGACCTAGAGACCAAATGAAATCAATAAAGAGGATGGACAAAAATACAAATACAACCATTGTTGATGGTAGTATAGTGCACCTAGACATCACGCTATGGCGCTGTAGGTACCGTTTCAGCACCAGAGTCAATTTCCGCTGGTCACATGAATACTTTATTTTCCAGGTTCTTTGGAATGTTCAATTTCCATGCATACAACATTTTAAATATGTCTAGGTTAGGTTTGGGAGAAAATTGCAGTTAGGGTTGAAATAAGTTTAGTTGCTGGGTAAGATGTCAACATTCATTTTGTTTCGTAGTGGTCTCCTGTGTGAAAGTTGTAGATCAATTTGACCCTTCCATCGAGTCAACATGACCCCAGTTAGCCAAGCCAACCTGAGCATGACACAGTTGGTGTTACAGTTTGTATCGCAGGGGATGTGTTCCGAAACACAAACTGTGAGCATCAAAGTGCACACTGGCACATACTACAATTCAGTGCGCTGTAATAAAACAACAGTATCAGAGCACCAAGCACAGTGAAAATATGACCCTATATTTTCATTACAAGAACTTCAAGCAACCTTTCAAGTTGTCAAATAGAATTAGTCAGAAACCAATGGATTCTAACAGCTTTAGTCAGGGATCCATCCTCTATCCTCCTGCACCGTAGCTGCAACTGCAACTACAACAATGATTGGATGTTTTCAGCTACAAAACTGGGAATGAGGAAATTTGCTGTGTGTATCGATGATACAAATCAGCCAATGCAATGCAACATTGTTGCTTTGCTGGTGTTATACTTGTTTTGGTCCGAGACATGGCGTGTTAGATTTGGGAAAGAATTCTGAATAATCCAAGCAGCAAGGAGGAGTCTTGTGTGAGATAATCCACTCCAAAACTAAATAATTGCTCCCTGCTTAATAATCCGGCAGCACATTAGCACGCATTAAACCACCACCATGAATCTATCCAACAAGCATGCTGCAATTTGCTTTGAATGCAAGCAAAGCCCTTTTCATCTGAAATTAAGCTCCGCCAACTTCCTGCCCTTAAGTTAACATGTGGGAGGATACTAACAGCATCCTGATTCGGAATTATAATGTACTGAAACCATGTGAAGCAACAGCACGTTCCAATTCCACTAGCAGAGCTGTTCTCATCTCTTCTCGTACTAATAGTATTTTGAAAGGGAAATAAGTCTACTATGCAGAGAAACACATGCTTTTATGCAAGGCGAATTCCCCTCCTCTATTAAAAATATCCAAATTAGCAATAAGCTAACAATCAGTATACGTAGATAGCATTCACAATAAAAACGAAACCCCTTAAAATAACTTCAAACCACAGGGAGAAATCAGGCTCGAGTTCATTAGGTAAGTCCGAACTAAACTTCCAAACTAGACCAGTGGCACCCATGTGGTGTGAGCTAAAATTACTCTTTTGGACAAAAGGAGTCTCGTGACTTTGAAGAGAACATAACTAACAACTGTGAAAGAGGGTAAAGCAGTAAAAACATTCTGAATATAGCTGCTGTCTTTTTCTCCAGCCTGGGGGGGGGGGGGGGGGGGGTGCCAATTGCCATCTACTGTAGGTAACACACTGACTATGGATAAGTACCTCAAAAGACCCTGCTTCAAAGGAGCCAAACTATCCTTTTAAGCAGACCTTGAATCAAGATTATTTGGTCAAAGTAGTTTTTCAAGGTCAAGGATGAGCTTTCACAGTGAAAGAAATATGCCCAATATAAGCAAACACTGTAAACTCTTTCTTATGCCTGTTATCAGCACAATGTCATTTGACCTTAAGTTAAGATTATATTGTCAGAAGTAGTTGCTTCATTTTAGTTTTAAGAACCTGACTCCAAAAAGAGACACCACATTTCTGAAAAATATTAGAAATATATGAGCATCACCCGAATGTCTGTATTTCTGGGGTTTTCTTATGCATGTGTACCACGTGAGCATGTTTTCTATCCTCCCGACTCACTCAGTGTGTGTGACTGTGTGTGTTTCCCAGGCCACCCAGGGAAGAGAGATTTCATTAGGCACATTTCATCCCAGTGATATCAAGAACTCCTTGACCTCCTTGACCCTGCAATCTCCCACACAGGCTAAAAGCAAACCCAGCACGCAGACACACACAAACACGCACACACCACAAGCTGCACAACTGAAATGAATAAAGTTCAAAGCTGGTTTACTAAAGATCCCAAAACTTTTGGATGTGATTCTATGAATGAAATTGCTAGAAAGTATTTTTTTTCTTTTACTTCCCACTAAACAGATTTCTTTGCCATTTCAAACCAGAGGAAATCATATGAGTCAGAGAATGCCCATCAGCTATTCTCTGGTTACAGTGTTGTCTGTGGTGAACATTTATTTCAGACTTTCATGTGGCTGGAACTCAGCCTCAGGACAAAACCTCCTTATTATGTCCTTCCACACAAATGCGCGACTCACAGGACGGCGTTTAAACGATTGGAGGAAAACAATAGCCATGGAGAAAAGGCAAAGTTTTTTTCTGTTGTCACCAAAGGGACTCACTGTAGTGTTTGATTTCAGCCTGATAGGCGATCCTCCTGAGGCACACAATTAATATTTAACTCGATAGGCCAGAGAGGCTTGCTTTGAGCAAAGGGAGGACACAACAATAGAAGCAATTTAAACGTGCAAAGCGAAACTATTGAAAAGTGCAGATCATAAGTCATACGAGCGATTGAAAGGAACCTGTGCGCCAGGCTGTGGACTCCACATTCAATGTGCCATTTTATCCCCTCTCCCCTATCCGTTGCTCTTTGTGAAGCATGCCATGTTCATATCCATTACTCATACGTGAAGTGGGACTGCATGCCGCCTCAGAATAGGCCATTCTCCGGATGCCAGATTCAATCAGGGAAGTTATATTGTTTGCAAATAAGTGTAACGCCTGTAATTCCACCTAAATTGATTATTCATCCTTTGCTGACCTCTGACCCCCTTCCATTCCTTTCAACTTCTCATAAGTGAAATCCAACACATCTCCTACAAATTATTCTTGTAAGCTCCCCTGGAGAGTCTGACGTTTTGCCCTTTCCATGCCCAGTCATACGGGGAAGTAAACATTCCCGTGAATGAGCGACACCGCATTCCAGTGTTCAGGTTTGACCCAAACAGAGCTGCAGTGAAAAGCGCATGTACAGAAAAGATGCCCACCGTCGTGTTTGAGCACAGGAAACCTCTTTATGCATCACTTTAGTTTAACCTTTTAGACTGTTATCTGGTTGGTTCTCCATTCATATTTCAAGCATTCTTCCGCAGCTCCAGTGGTTTTTGTTTGATTTGCCCAAGTGTTATAATATCTGTCCACTTAATGCAACAGAAGTAACGAGCATCTGAGTGAAATCATTTTTGTAAGCGAAGAACACATTTATAAAAATGAGCCAAATTTATGCCAAGGGTGCTTTGGAAAGAGAAAGTGCCTTAAACCTGCATTCTTCAGGTGTTAATGATCAGTGCCATGATCTCTAGTTTCAATTTCTCTTCAATACATCAGGATGTTCATTTCAGAAATTAATGTGACATTTTGAGTATTTTTTTGAGGAATTTACTCAAAAACATGAAAACCATAAATTCCAGGTAAAACGTGCCTTAAAATCATATCCCAGACCTGTCAAATTTGAGTTTTAGTCATTTTTCAAATACATTTTTAAGGACTCTAATTGACGCCAAGTACTAAATTGATGTAAGTTTAGTATGCAGAGGAAGAACAGCCTATTGACTGGTTCAACCTGTATAATCAAAAAGCCACTGCACACAGCAGATGTGTGTTTCGAGGAATTCTCTTTCCTCCCCAAAAGAATTCCATCTGCCGAAATGAGCAGATTAGCTGTCTCTTCATGTGAGATTTTTGCAACCAATTAGCAATCGTGGTACCAGGTCAATATTTGCATTGGCTGATATATTCTTTTCTCCTCTCGCCCCCTCTTTGTTAAACTGTCAGAAGCTGATGTCTTTGTCAGGGACGTTTCTGAATAGCACCAGGATCAGACCCCTCCACCCTCCCGGCCCCCAGCCTCTAGCTGCGGCAAGCAGCTTTAAAGGGGATCCGAGATATAATTATGGGAACCTTTTAAAGTTGCCATCGGCTTCAGTAGAGATAATTGAAACAGGCTGTTTCAAGGAAGCATTATCTTGTCATTTGTGCAAAGTAGTGTTACCTTTTTAGTTCTCCAAATGCTTGCATACATGGGTGTATTTACGATACAAGAAAAATCCATTCCTCCACCTTTCCTATGAATTATTTCTTCCCCCTGGAGAGCTATATATTGCCCAGCCTTCTTCATCTCAAATTCATAGGCTTTTACTGAGGAGGAATTATGGCTTTGTGATGTCTTCCTCCTTTATCTATTGTGACTTCCTACGTGTCCAAGACCGTAAACATTTTTGCAGCCGCTCTGTGCATTTGAACCGTCAGGCAACCACCCTTTCTCACTCATCCCCACTTTATTTCTATTCTTGTGGCTCTAAAAATATCTAGGGGCCACTAGATCCCGCCACCAAGATCGGCCGGTGTAGCACCGAGAGGGACATGAAATACGCCATTAGATTACATTTGAGGAAGACTGATGAGCAGTGGCGGGCTACACTGAGTGTGTGTAAGCAGTGCAGAGATATACCTCATTATAAAGGAGCCGTTTTTAAGAGGAGGGGGTTGACTCTCCCCTCAAAAGGAACACCAGGGACAGTTAATACATGACCAGAGGCATAGGGTGGCAGATGCTTGCCAAGGCCGGGGTCATGCGGGGGAGGTAATGGTGCTAGTCAGGATCACAGGGGGGATTTGGGAGGCTGGGATGGAGCCAGTTTTAACACATGGGGAGACACGGAATCAACCGCTGATAGGCTAGATTGACGATAGTTTCATTTGTTTGTCCCATTACACCAGTGACACCAATTTCTGTCTGGCATCAAATTCTCTGGCTTTGGTTAAGAATAGAATTGTAGAAATTCTGACACAAAACTAGTCCCATCAACATTCACCTACAAATTTGAATTGACACTTTTTGAGAAAAAGTTTGCAATAACTTCCCGCTCACAAATGGTTTTCACTATGCAAAGTGAAGACGGTAACTTTTTGAAATTTGTTATGACCAATATACCTTCTCAATCACTAGTGTAAAATCTGCTTCAATACTGCATGATATTCATTTCGTAAAATATGGTCCAGTCGACGATGACTACTATTCAGAGTGGCTATATTGTGATTGACACAACCAGACCGTTGTCTGTCCAACGCAGTTGTCCTTGTTTTCATCTCAGAACTTAAATCCTTTCACAATGTGTTTTCTGTTCATGAAAGTGAATTGTCACATTTTGGTCAACCTAAAAATGTTGTATATTCAGCATTTGGTTACATTCTCCTCCCAAAACTCCATAATTTCATGAGACCGTCTGGTTGCATGGACCAAAAAAAGCCAAGGCCTCATAAGAGCAGCCGACTAAGGCTAATGTCACACTAACTAAATTGACTACTTATATGGAGTCTATGGGGGAAATGTCTTTCGTTTTAGTGTATTCATGCAATATTCTGTTGTATAAGGATTTGTTTCTGTTAACGAATGTAAATTAGCAGTTCGAAAGGAAATGTGTACTAACATTATTTGCTGTATAAGGAGACGCTGTGTCCGACCCCCAGCTCCTCCAATTGGCATGTTGGGGATTAGGTTGGGTCTGGAACTGGAGTCGAGAGGGGCTTGTTGGAGAGGAACTTTTGGAACGCGGCGGCCCACAGATGCTCCCCAAAGAGCCGGATAAGCCCCTCTATCACAGACATAAGCACCCACTTCAGTCTTCCTGTACTTGGAGAGGAAAATGCAAATGAGAGGGCTGTTCTCTGTAAATAAACAAGGGCTGGATTTAAAAAAAAAAAAATCCTATTCGGCTGTTCATTCAGGAAACTCACCTCAGCTGCCTAATGGGTTGGATAATTTGTCTCCAATTTAGTTTTTGCAAGACTCGTGTTTGTGTTTATCTCATAGCGCCTGTTTGGAGAGGGGGGTGTTGAGGTGGATGTTCATCTTTCTACCAACCAGCTGGAGCCCATAGACGCTGGACAAACCGCCCTTCTCCTTTAACTCCCCCTCAGCACAGTTTCTCAACTGCGAGGCCACATCCGCCAGCTCTCTGGCAATGTGGAAGGCAGTCATTGCGGGAACAAGTGATTTTTCTTTCAGCCTGGTTCATGGGTCAATTGCTCTCTCCCTTTCTATTTCGTGGCAGAGTTGGTGGGATTGAAGCTCGCCTTCAACCTGAGCTCTTCATTCCCACGCATTCTTTGGGGCTATTGAACCCCTCCGGAGCCTCACAGTTTGCACTTGTGCTTTTGCAGCATTGTGTTTTATTTTATTGATCCTAACGAGGCGGCGATTTGTGTCATCCGAGCAGGCCGGGCACCCTGTTTTGTCGGAATTGATGTCCCCTGCCATCAGTGAAAATCCTTTCTCAGTAAAATCTTTAACACCCCTTGCTGTCCTCTTATTGAATAACTGTCAGCTGCCTTTTGATGACAGAGTTTAGGGCTTTTTTCTTCTCCTTAGCCGCAGAGGTCTCATCACATACCGCCTCAATAAAGGCAAATGTAGAACTGGCCATGAAAAAGCATGGCTCTGTCCAATTGTTTTGGTTCTTTGCGCCATACGTGTCCTTTGCTCCATACGTGACAAAGTGTAATGCTCTATTAATGAGTGTTGGGGCCGTCCAGCGTCCTAGGGTTTGTCGTGTCTCTCAGGAACTTTAAACAATGTTTTTTTTCCACAATGTTTATGGTGCTTTTGCAAAGACAAAAACAATAACAGGAGACAATAGCGTTTGAAGGAATACTCAGCAATGTATATATTGAGCATTAGGCTTTTACGGTGGTCCCTTGCTATTGAAAACTGTTAAGAGTATGGATGGATTAAGAGATTACGCTGCCAATTCAGAAGGGAACTCCTGTAACACTATCAAATTGAAGAACACTTTAAACAATACAATTGAACCAAGCCGGCCAACATAGTTTTGCATTATACGTACGTTTGTTTAACCCCTCGCACTCAAAATGGATATTCTCGCACAATATTCTTATACCATGTGATTAGCATAGGACATAATGTAACTACTTTTCCTGCAGGCGTCATCACCTTTTCATTATCCACGTAGGAGTTTCATCCAAATGACTCATTTTTTATTTATTCAACAATGATCAAAATCATTGATAGGATAAGAAATATTTGTGGGGCTTCTGGCAGATTTTATGGATTATAATCAAACTGTCGAGTTTGCTATTCCATTTAAGAGCTTTACCAAATTATACTTTTCGGTCCTGGCTGCACGGAGTCCATCCTATTATTACTGTTCAAAGTACTGATGTAGTACTGCATCACCAGCAGCACTGCATTAGTTCCTGACCTGTGAGATTTAAAAAATGACCTATTTTGCTTTTTCTTCATACTTTTCTTTATATATTGATATACTGCCACGATCACTACTTTCCACACTGATGATGAAAATATCCCCATCCTTTTTCCTACAATACACCATCCTCCCATGTGTCATACTCCAAGGTTTCTTTGAAGCTAATTTGACAATGACGTCCTCCGTGATGAGGAAAGGCGCAGGGAGTAGAATAGGTAGGAGCCACGCTCACAAAACACATAAAAACAGAGCAAAGAAATGGAGGAAGGGATTGGCGGTGGCACCTCCAAAGTCTTTTTGTTTCCTTGGATATGGTTGCTGCGTTGAACTGTGGAGGAAAGATAAAAACACAAAATAGGTATTTCATAGTCAAACTTAACAAATTAATAAAATTTGCAGAACTTAAGTATAAATATTTATAGTGCAAAAGTTATTGGGGCTTGGAATACAGAGGCGCAGGTGAGATAAAGCATATCCCCCCCCTTTGGGAGTCCTGATACTGGTGTGGTTGTTAGAGAACAAGTTGCTCCAATCCGCTGATGTGCCAGGTTTCCCGACCGACTGGAGGTGTCAGGGGTGGTGGAGGGTTGCCTCTGGTACAGGCTGCAATAACACATGACAGCAACAGAGAGGAGAAGAGTTTTAACGTTTGATAGCACCAAAACGGTTGGTTTATGGAAACGATACCCCGGTCTCGTTGGCTAATACTAAACAAGCCCGCCCCCAATCAGCTGGCAGCATTCCCACATGGAGAAAAGAGGCAACCTGGGAAAGCACAAAGCACAAAAGCCTGAATTTACTAAATTAAGTTAAATCATTTTTACCTCAGAGTGTTTTTGAATCAGAATGGCAAGTACTGCTGATGGTCCGGTGCACTTTGTCAGACCATCGCGCTGACTCTCTGCACGTTTATTCAAGCACATGACCGGTCCAACTGGGCCCACTCTACGTCTCTTCATGTATTGGACAAAGGACAAAAACAAACACCCAAACCAGGTTGGAATGGATCCATGGTGTGCTGATGTGGGTCAAGGCATAGTGCTCCTTATTGTTTGCGGTTTTATCCCGCATCGCACGCTCCAACGCAACAATGTGAGGTGATCCCTGACGGAGCTCAGGGCACAAAAAGAAAGAAAGTCAGAGCCCTGAGTCATAGTAGGGAAATATTTTCTCATCCTGTATTTCTCCTGATGTATCTAGGGGCTAGAGGGGTCAGTGTCTGTTATTACCTCATCTTGTCCTTGTCCCCCCACATCCTCCTCCTCAAACCTTCCTCCCCCGCCTAGCACTGGCCCACACTTCTGAAGGCCTTTGTGTAAACACAGCTGCGTTGTTGACTTTAAAGCCTGATGCTTCTTTGAAAACTCCCTCCCCCTAATACATTGGAGTGTATGCCCCCCGCTCACACACACACACACATTCCCATTCTGCTCAGCAAGAACACAGATGAATGCTCCACCAAACAAAAGCCCAGCCATTAAATTGTATCAGCCCCTCCTACCCCCCCCATACCTCCCATCCCTGAAAGGTAACAGGATCTCCTTGAAGCTCAGGTGCAACAAGTCGCACTCTGATTTAGGATCGTCAAACACAGGCAATTTATGCACTGTGTACATTACTGATAGCAAGCTGCAACGTGTTCACACAGGAGTCCTCGAAAGGGCAGATTATTTGGGGACACTTTAGCTTGGAGAAGAATCTCATAAAAAATACTTTAAAAAAATTAACAGATACTTGTTGTTGTGTCTGTGTGTGTGTGTGTGTGTGGGGGGGGTACTGTACCTCTTGCAAATCCAAATATATTAGCTTTTGTTTAGTGAATGCAAAAAAATGAAACAACATGGCAACAGGTGTAATCCGGGACGGGGAAGGCAAAAATCAATAGGGAAAGATGACAATGTTGACTCTTTACATACAACCTATGATATAAAGTACACCAACATTAATGTGTTTGACAGTATTTAATATTTCTCTGGAGGATTAATAGAGAAAGTAATCATGCCTGAACCAAAAACATCCATAACCTTGAATACTATATAATATTTTCATTATTTATAAACAAAAAAGTGAAACACGGATGTAATGCAAACCGAATCATGTCGTTTTGCTGCTGAAATATAACCATGAAGTGTGTTTCCCAATTTGAATTACATGTTTACAACTGCATGCGCAAATATGCAGCTTTGTCAGTCATTGCGGGGATGGACAGTGGGACGAATCAGTCTCAGTACAGATTAAAGATGTTAATGATAACATATTGTTATTATAATTTAAGTGTCTTGGATGTCCAAAACTAAAACGTTTTGAAAGGTTATTCGTAAATGTTCAAATGCACAAAGAGAATTCCATTCACCTGCAACATCTGTGAGATAATCCAATGATTCCTTGTGGTAAGAGGGAGAAACTGATGCAGAGCGGCAGAAGTGTGCAAGCCATCCACAGAAATCAGCTCTGATTGTAAGTCTTATTAATTAATAACATCACAGCGAGGGCCGGGGCATTAAGCGGATTACGGGCATACTTGTAAACCCACACAATCTACTGGATATGAGCACTCTCAACTCGCGTTTGGCTGCAGGACCGGGAATATATGTGCTCAGTTGAGTTAAACCTTCCCCATTCAAATCCCCGCTAATTTGACGGTCCTCTATACTCTCACATTTGGTTTGGCCAGGGCCCACAATGATTGATGTGGCAGAAAACCTTACTGGGAGACGCTGCATGTTGTGTTGATGGTCCACTTAACTCCATAATCAGGTGGAGGGGTGTTCGTGTGTGTGTCTGTGATATTGATTGTCCCACTTTCTTGTCCCCCTTTTTTTAAAGCTCTTGCTATGTTGGTGTGTTGGATTACCTGGTTGGTTATATCTCCCCTTCCTGCAATGAAATTCCAGATTGCCCCATCCTCAATGGTCAAATAAATTCTTACAGAAAAAGAAATTGCAGCTGCGGGAACCAAAATCGATTTGATTTGGAATTGGGTCTGCAGCGACGCTGCCTTTGCAGGCTGATATTTTATTCAGAGCTACTGACACGTCGCGGAGACATTTGGGAAAAGCGATACATGTCTTTTAGATATGAAGTTGTTGTGCTAGCTGCCTTATAAATCATGACTCCTCTCCCAAGCTTTCTCATTGCCATCCGGAAGTGTTAACATCTTTTACAGCTCAATTTCTTTTCCTTTTTTTACTGCAGCTACTGTTGCCTGATTGGCCGCAGAGTAGTATGATGGTTGCCTCCGCCCTATTTATGTTTTTTAAAGATGTAGAGGGGAAATGTGAAATATGAAAGCTATGAAAAATGTGGAAGCTCAAGAAAATGCCAGCTGTCGTTTGTGCCGTTATAGTGGATGAGGCGCGAGAAGGCTCGCTGAGACAGAGCGTGTCATGTCAGGTGTTGAGCGTCCAACCGCGCGCCGTCTTGTTTTCACTCGCGATCAGTCATCAACGGCGGGGGCGACGCCGACAGCTGCCAGTGCAGGAATTCTCTCTCAATCAACCGGTTGAGGTATTTTGTAGAATTCAGCTCTTGTGCCTCCTTAAAAAAACATTGGTTTAAAGCTGGTAGATGTGTTGGTATAATAACGTAATTGTGGTTCAAAAATGCTAAAATGAGGTAAAAAGGAAGAACAAATCACCACAATGTAACAAATTGCTGTAAATTTACGGTGCATTTCTAACGGTATCTTACAGTATGTCATAATATCTGTAACATACAGTTAAATTTCCATCCCTTGCTTGTAAATTAACAGCCAATGTCATGAATAAACAGTTAACGCTGTCAATTTACAATAATAGCAGACTACCGTAATTTAACTGCATGTTAAATATATTTTATGAAGTGGTGGAAATACACATACAAGTGCAGTGAACCACAATCCACCTACATCTGTTGTAGGTTAATGTATGGAAGCCCATGTCAGCCACTGAAAAACCGGTCCTCTAAGTCATCATAATGAGATAGTATCTCATGAGATACGATGATGAATTTAAATTACAGGACATTACTATACATGCAGCTGTTACGTTTATCCAAAATGCCCACAGGTTTGACATAATTTTATGTGGAGTAATCTGGGGTTAGGTGTCTTGTTCAGGGACACTTGAACTTGGCACAGGGAGCAGCCAGGATTCAAACCGCCAACCTTGTGCTGCACAGCACACCCTCCCTATCCCATGTGACGCCTTCGCCGTCGTTTCATTGGCCGGAATGTAAAGATTATAAATATTTGTATTATTCAAAGTGTTCATTACCTGAAAGTCATTTGAGTGTTAATCGTGACCGACTGCTCCTGAACGTCACGTCAGACGCGTAATCTCAGTTCATCCATAACACCTGTCAGTGCAGTTAAACATCGGAGGAGTTTCTCATTGCCTCGTCTCTCCAAGTAACGTTGGTAAGTGTTATTTGCCTAGCATGATTAACATTCTCCTTCCTTACATCTTGTTGTCTTCCTCAACTTTGTAATTTTAATATTTTACCAATGACAGAGTTTCTAAATATTTAATTTTGGTTTGTTTTACAGAGGCACTGGATTAAGGACGCCAGCCGTTTGCTGTGGTCAATTGAAATTGTTCCATAGCATATTGTTGCAGTTAGTTTACCTTGTTCCTAATGATTTCATGATTCATTTTTGTATTATTGAATACATGAGGAATATTTTATGTTTTGTTCTTGGTTACAAAGGTCTAACATTTTTTTCTTAAAGGCAACTAATAAACTCCAACCACTATGACCGAAATGAGTTTGGTTGTCTTTCTTTAATTTGTGAGGAATTAAATGCAAAAGTATAAGGTTATAAGTAAACGGTAACACTCTGGTATTTATAACACAAAAACAGTAATCGTATGGTAACAAACTAATCCAATATACGACAACATACCGTAAATTACGGTAGGGCACTGTAAATAAAACACTAGTGTCAACTGCCAGTAAATTGCAGTTAATTCAGAGTAAAATTTGTTCAAGTTTACGGTAACATACAGTAATTAATTTTACAGTAGCATAATGTAAAAACCATTTACGGTATTATACCGTAAAATAACGTTAAACTGTAACGTGGGAAAAATGTATGTCTATGTACATAGAAGTGAAAACAAAAGTGAAGTACAATGCACATTGCTAATTTGACCTAATTTGCTTTCCACGGTACTGTGTATATATTCATTTCCTGTTTAGTGAGTTATTCCCGACATTTGGCCTCCACCTTTTTAGCGATGTGGCCATGCTTTGTCCAACGTCATAATAATCTCGTAAATGGTGGATAGTAGGAGAAGCTAGAGGTCTAGCACACCTAGAGCTGAACTTTAAATGTCAATCAGCCTTCATGTATCACAGTGGTTTCCCCACTCAATTTCTGATGGAGAAATCAACATAGAGGAAACATAGTTTACTGTTAGTTTCAAACAATCATACAGTCCTTTGTTGCTCTTCTGAGGTCAAGACCACATTTTGTCCTTAAAATTTAGCAGAAGGCGAAGCTGAACATAAAAGTTTTCAGTCTTGTTTTAAACGTGGTCAGAGTTGGGGCAAGTCTTAAATCTTCAGGAAGTTTATTCCAGCTGTTTGTTGCGTAGTAACTAAATGATGCTTTCCCATGATTTGTATTTACTCTGGGAATCACTAACTTGGTGTCTCCTGATGATTTTAAAGACAGGAGAACTACATAAAGTATTATGTTATGAGTATTTTCATTAGCCCAGAAAAACAAAAAAACAAAACATACATGGGGGTCACATTCTCCTCGAAGGCCAAAAAGAATCCACCGGTATCAGCTTCCATAAGGGTCTGATTCTGTATCGGGTGTGATATCACCGTCAGCAGCGTTTCCAACCGGATGGAATATTTAACGGGTTTGATGTACGGTGGGCCACCACATCCGTGCGTGTTCCCCCCCCCGGCACCAATGAAGCCTGGAACTCTGGATCTGGTGGACTGGAGGAGGGGTTGGGTAGGGGGAGATCATCAGAGAGAGGGGTCTCCCGGGTCCAGCCGCGACAGCCTGCAGGAAGGAGGCTTGCCTCGGCGGCCGTGATGACCAAACGCGGCGCTGATTGGACATCTTGCATGCATTACGGAGGGTTAGATGATGCACTGTGTCCTTCAGCCCAGGAGATCCGATAACAAAGCCGAGCTGTATAGGGTAAGGCGATCCCGGCAGCAGGCCGCTGCCTCTGCTCCCAAAGAAACACCTCTCTGTTCCACCGCCGTGAAAGTGGAGACCTTGGGATGCACACAATAAAGAGTCGCATGTGGACGCGAACATGTGGAGAACAGGTATGGGGGACAGGGGAAGGACTGTGTTGTGAAGGTCCTCGGATGGAAGAAAAACAGGGGGGGCGGAAAAAGGCCATTTCAAAAAATAAAACTCAATGAGAACTTTTTCTCATCTCCTTTCATCAAATATTACCCCACCTTATTTCCTAATTTTGAATGCATCTTACGGTTTTTCTTTGGTAATTTCTTCATTTTATTCATTCACTAAGTTGTCACACATATTATATTTTGTAATTTGGTATTACATTTTTGCACAATCCTGCACAGAACATGTTTAATACTGTGATATCAGAGCAATTTCAGATCTTTAAATTACATATATAAATAAAAAAGCAAAAAATGGATTTTAACAAGCATTAAATTAGAAGTGAAAAGCACATTAAAACACACACACTGCATTTCAAGCCATATTTATTTCAAGACATTATCGGGAGCAAGGACGTATAATTATTGATTATGTGAATAATGAATAATAATGAATTCAAAGAGAAGGCACCTTTCTTTCTTTCTTTCTTTATTTACGTGGTCTTCAAGTGACATAAGGACTTTTTACTTACAAATTGCTCTGCGTGGAAACCTTCAATGGCCTTTACAACCACACAGTCCCAGAGAAGAAACAAAAGCAGCACATAAATAGAAACGTGCAGTTAATTTTTCTAACCTACTGTATAGATTTCACATCTATGACTGCTGCTTTCTGTATTCCAGCCATGCAGAGGCGTGACTAGAAAGATATACTGTGCATTTGATAACTGCCTCATGATTTATTTTGAAAATACACTTAACATCATTGATAAAAAAATAGCTCAACCTGGCCTAATCCCATTTGCTTATTTTTCCTCCTGTGTGTAAAAGGTGTGGACCAGCGCCCTGAAAAAAGTCAGGCTAACAACATTTCAATATGTTTTTTCTTTGTGGGGAGGGTTCAGACCTCATGTCTGTGCAGATGAATGGTCGCTTTTGTGCTGAGAGAGAAAACCAGCCTCTGGCTGTAATCAGCAGGCGACACTTTGGTTTATATGTGTCGACATTTTTATTCCTGACAAGATCACGTCACTTGCAGTGAGAACAACAGCGTGAGTTACGAGGTGTACTTTGTATGGAGCCCGTCTTTGGTGCGTGGGAAAGACAAATGGCGGACGTACAGTTCCCATCCAGAGAAGAAAAGCATCCAGAGAAGAAGAGAGATGGCACGTCTGGCAAATGATCATGTGGCACGGAGCAACAGATTATGTTCAGGGGGAAACAAAAGGTTGTCTCTACGTGGAGATTTGTCTCCTGGCTCTGAGCTGACTCCTTTGCAAGGATCTATTGTTCTGCTGCAAAGACACAACAAGCTCACTGCGACCAACGGACCCCTCCACCTCCCTCCATCAAAGAGGTGCATGATAAGTAAGTGCTCTCCTGCACAACCACCAGTTAACTCAATTCAAAGCGGGATTGGTCTCTTTCTTCTATTTGTTTCCCAGAGAAAATACAGTCACACTATGCAAGTGTAGATTTCATAAGACTTGAAAGGAAAGCTTTATCTGTTTATGTGTTACTTTATATAATAACAGGGCCGCTGCAGTGAGGGAGGGACTGATTTTTGGGTCATTAAGCTTCTCAAACTTTTGTAGACAAAGGGCCTAATTCAGATTAAGAATGACAACCTCCAAGCACCAAAACAATATACTGGGCTGTTTAGCGGTGAAATGACTCCGTCAGCTGTAATTACCAAACTAATTACCATAGCAACATTTTTTGAAATTGTTATCCATGTTAAAATGAAGCACTGAGAAGTGAAAGCTGACGTGATTAGTTTTCTTCCAAGAAATCATTACATGTTAGAGGATTGAAGAATTAGAGGCAGACACGTCGGGACTTATTAGAACGAATCAAGCAGCAAGCGTATTTGGTATTTTCTCAATTGTTTTCAAATTTTTTCCGTTTCTGCACATCCAGGCTGAAATACACCTCTTGAGCTTTCAAAGTAAAACGACTTCAGCATTTCTGTCAAAAGTCTCTGAACAAGGGTTTTTAGAGCTTGGGAGTTCTGTCAGAGAGTGGCATAAATGTAAAGGTTAAGTGCTTTTATACAAAAACGTTATAGTGTGGATGTAGCCTTCGAGGGATATTGATTTGGTTGGATGGGAAAGGTTCCATTCTATACCTTTTTCACATTTCCAAATTCCCCAAATCCCTCTCTATAATCAGACTAAGTCAGGCAACCTGCCCCTAGTTAGTCAAGGGTGGACACATCAATTAGTTAATTTACTTTAGTCTAATTAGTCTAATCAAATTAAATATTACATTAAATCAAATCCCTTTTTGTGCATTAACGCTGGTGTTTTTCACTGGCAATCTGGGCTGAGGGGGAGGGCCTTTGACTCTCCTCCTAAAACGTTTGTGGGATCAGACACTGTAAGGGTGGAGTAACATATCATTATGTATAGTTTTTTTTTCTCAGCATTTGAATGATAAATGTCCCTATTATTACCATGTTTTAGAGGGCTTATCCCTGGGTGGTTTACCTCACCCCTATGCAGTGGACTAGTCCAATTAGGGTGGGGCCAGGTGAGGCAGTAAAGCCAATATACTGGGCTGGTGTAAAGTTGTTGGAAGCAGTCTGCTCTGTTGCAAGGCTGCACGCACGCACGCACCTTTCCTCAATTTCATTGGCGATTCTGGTCAGTATAACCTTTATAAATCCTTAATGTCTTTAAATATTTTTTTAGTAGGCTAGGATTGGTAATTCTACACAGATTTATTTGAAACGTGTCTTGTGGAAAAAAACAAGTCCTCTTCAATGAAAGGGAGTAGCAGCTCTACTTCCAAAAGTCAAGATGACGACACTGATGGCCTTTCCCTTCAGGACTATCCCCAAAGCCACTACCCTAAAAGTATCATGATGAAAATAATGAAAAAGGCCATTTCTAGTACTCATCTGTCAAGCCAGCTGATTGAGGAGGACTGGTGACGAGAAATTAGCACATAATTGCTGTCATGGTGGAATGAGAATTTCGACAAATATATATTTAAAAAAGATTGCCCACACTGACTTGAATCCATGTGTTGTTTTCTGACCAAACTACCGCTGCCCTTGGAGTATAGTGTTTCTAATGACAGTGCACTCTGCAGTAGAATTGGGGAAGTGGCAAATGCAGCCCGTCATGCTGCTGTTGAAGTGGTTTCTGCGCTGCGACACACCCCATCTATCCCTCAGGCTCTTCATCCAGGAACCACGTATCAGCCCACCACCACTCCCCCTCATCCTTCCCAGCCAGCTCTGAATGAAAGAGAAAATAAAGAGATCTAAATGTCAGCGGGGAGCTGAGTGCATTCCTCTCGCCGTGTCCCCAGACCGGTCACCCAGAACAACTTGTGATCCTGGGACAAAGCTGACAACAGCAGGTGGCCATATAAAGAAATGTTCCTCCCAGAATTAGATCTTATCCCAGAGAAGTACCATTGAGTCATAGATAATACGCCCCCCCCCCCCACCACCCCCTACATTTCATTTCAATTTCTTTACACAACGATGCTTTTCATCTTGACCAGGGTGAGATGACAGGGCTGCGGCTATGAAATAAATGGGAAGCAGTTGAAAGGCGGAATTATCCCCTCGACCTGCAACATTGCTTAGAATGTCCCACTGTTTCCATTGATGGACATTTGTGGCATTCTCCAATGCAACGGGAAAAAAATATTTTACATACACTCAGACACACAGTCACACAAACAGAGACAAATACAATCAGACAGGAGTAGTATCTATCTTCTCGCTCTCACACACACACAAACTTTAATCCAAACAGGGCTGGTATTTTATAATTTCATCTCTTCTGTCTCATTTTTTCCGATCCTGTTATCTAGGGGGCATATAAATGATGCATGAGGATGAAAATGTCACCCTCAGAATAAAAAGGAAGCAATTTTGTTGTTTTCAACTTTCTGCCTTAGTGTTTGCTGCTTTGCAGTAGTGAAAGGCCAACTGAAAGAGCCAAGCACTTCAAAGTGATGGGCGCAGGAGAGACATAATTCACACTGTGTGATCCGAACTGAGTTATGTCTAAGTGACAACTGACTGATCAGTCGCAATTGTAGCTAATTCTGGATATCAACGTTTCACAATTGTACCAGACATTACTGAGCCTTCAACTTGGACTGACGCTTGCAATAAGATAATCCCTTCCATTAAGTCTGCTGTTAAGTCGCGGGAGTCTCATTTTCAGCCATGTTGTTGGTTGTGCAAAGTGCCATCAGAAACCTGGAAACAAAGTTAGTATGCATCGAGAAACAAAAACTTGAGTAAACCAGTTATCCAGGGAATCCGATCCGTCGTCCCCATCATTCGAGAAGATACCGCAATGGGGCCCAAGACAGACCCGAGGGGTGATGATATGATTAAAACCTGTAAAGTATGTGTTTCTAAATGGTTCAGAATTGAAAGAAATAAAAAAAAACTCAGGAATATGGGTTATCCAACAAAGCGAAGTCATGGAAACTTGTCATAAGTAATTATGACTTTGTGTGTTTCTCAGCAAAATGATGATGTATTGTAGGAATTTTGCCTTTTTGGGGCCTTTTTCATATGCAAAAAGATGTTAAATTTGGCATGCATATCACGACTGGTGAAAATTTGAAAATTTTGCGGCCTTGCATCTGGGTATAAGAAATATCTCTATAGTGCCTCCTAGAAATTTGAAAAGTATCACATTAGGCCAGTTTTTCCGCCCGGTGTCCGATTTACTTGAAATTAGGCACTAGATTTTCCGCCATTTTGAATTTTGTCATAAACACATTTTGGCCCATTTCTCCTAAATTCTGTGTCACGATTGTCACAAAATTTTATGTGGATCATTATTATAAAATCGTATTGATATCTTGTGGTTTTGAGGGGTAATGAACTTTGCAAGGGGTGTAGCTTAATCTGGCAAGACAAATAATTAACTAATTAATTGGCCTGTCCTCACCAAAATACATGAACATATGTAAACATTGGACCCCTGAACACACACTAATTTTTTAATAATATTTGAAGACTTGACTTGAATATTTGAAGGCGCTGCAGTTAATCGTTGAAAATCTGCCCTTTTAGCCTATTTTTTTCAATTTTTAGGGTTGTAAAAGACCGAACTCCTCCCAAAGATTAGTTCACCAATGTGGCCAGTCTGGTCTTTAGACCTTTGCCTTTAAAAATTGCATTAAGCTTGAAAAAATATTAAACTATGTGAGCATGGTGCTTTGGCAAAATACTACAATTTGCCATGAAAATTGAAGTTGTTTAAAATCGGGCAAAAATGATCTAAGCTGCTCCATATTTCATATTTCTAGTGACCTCCTTACCCTGTAGACATCCATATAATTTTCAATATCAGTCATAGCGCCACCTGGTGGCAACATTAAGTTACATGGTTTTTACATACTTTAATCACATCCCTCTAAAATGTAGTCAGAAAAGACCTAAGACCTTGATAATGTTAGTTTCCAAAAAGTTACTCCCAGTTTCCATCAACGCTGTTAACGACGACTGACTCATGGACGCTTTGTCCGACGGCCGCAGGCGTTCGCAGACACGTTTATAGCCGTCCAGCCAGTGCCCCTACGTGCGCGAGTAGCAGGCACCTGTCCATTGCTGCTTGCAGCTTCAATTGGCGTTGTCTCTTCTCCTATCATACTTCTTTTAAGCAGTGTCGCTGTGTTCCTAGACAATTACAAAAAAACGGTGGTGGCCAAAACTTCCCAAATTCAATCAAAAAGTTACATTATCAGACAAAAACCCAGATGATGTATGGTAAACTGTCTATGTTTTAAGTGTTTGGTATTTCAAGATTCATGCTGGTATTTGAATCACGTCTGGGTTCTATATTACTCATAAAACGTTTCAGAAAGTTTCTCTTGCAGATAAGAATGCAAACATTCAAACATATTGAAAAGAACCAATATCCATCAAAACTCCATGGCTTCATCAATTTTTTCATGGCAGGCAGCTCAAAGGGCTTTTTTGCATCTTGACATCCCTTGAATCTGTTGAGTAGCCATTCTATTTTTTGATCCATGCCCATCGACATTAGACATTGTGGATTCCTGCTGCAGACCAAAGTAAATATCTGAAAAGCTCAAAGTACTTTCATTTTTTTTTGATGGATAGCTTTGCTATAAGAACCGTAAACTGGTTTTGAGCCCTATTATGCGCCAAAGGCCAAGTTTGAGCAACCGTGAATGACTTATAAACCTAAAATGCATTATTTACAAATAGAAGCGCGCAATTGTGTATTTGGTTTGGACTTTGTCATCAGGGTTCATTTAATCCAAGAACATGCTCATAGCCTCAGCGGAAGACTCATGGAATGCTATTATGTTTCACTCTAAATTGCCTCAAATGCAACACCAGCCCGTAAATTTAAGATCCACATGCATGTGTGTGATGTTATGTGGGTTCAGTGCAGCTCCAGCCTAGGAAAAAAGTCAGTTGCCATTGGGATTGAAATAATTCTATATTAGCAGGGTTGTCTCTGAAATCCCAAGCCCGGATGCAAAACTGAGGGGCGTTTCCACGGAGTAGCCTGGAATTTCATTAGCCAACCCAGGTACTACTCCATTATAATTGTCCATAAGCCCCCGTTAGAAGTGGGGGCTAAATTTGAACTGTTTGACGAGTAAACCAAACCTTCGTTTACAAGCGCAATCAGGGTGGTTCCAAAAATGTTCTTATGTGTGTCGCGTACCTCCAGAATTCTAAGCTTGGAAAACTAAACTCGGGGACGGGGGTCAAGAATTTGTTTAGCTATCATAGCACCCCCATTCCGATTATCTATCCGCCCTAATCAGAGGAGGGGGCTTAGTTTTAATAGTTTGACAAGTAAACTGTGATTGATGGAGAGGGTGAATGGAATGTGCCTTGACAGCACTTGCACATATGTGGGATTCACGCTAAATACTTTAGTCAACTGGGAAACTTTCCTGGGCGGAGTTGTATAACTAGTAATATTTCAGTTGTCAAGCTGAAAGCTAACAACAGATAATTACATCCACTTGTATTCCTTTCAGTATCCTTTAAAGTAGTGGTCACCAACCTATATGCGAACAATTTAATAAGCACTAAACTCAATCACGTGGATATAGCCACAGTGGAATAGAATGGACACATCGGAACTCTACAACAGTCTCTGCACCGGTGAGATCAGGTCTCAGTTTACTCAAACGGTCCTCGCTTTGCTTTCCGCTCTGACATGATTTGAATCAGTCTGAAGTGTGTCTACTCAGTTGCATGCCCTTATAAGAAGCTGGCGGGGCGTTTCTGTATACGAATCCAGCTGCACGAGAACGTGCGTTTGGGTGAGCAGAGCTGAGAACACTCCGGCAGTGATCAGCCGTTCTTGAATCAGATCTTTTCTGACGTTGGTCTTTCGAGGTCCGTAACAAAACATTTCAGAAGACACTGCAGAAAATGTTTGAGAATGATAAACAATGTGTTTATGAATTTATATTTGTTTTTTTTTGGAGATTGACCTGGAAAGTCTCTGAGATAGACCCGTCGATTTGGCGACCTCTGCTTTTAAGTGACTTAAATGGCTGTAACAGATTTTAACCATGGTATCTGCCTACCATGTTGAATTAGAAATGTTTCTACCTTCAAAAGTTATCAGTAGGGTTAGTCAATTAAAAAAACTGAAATACTATAACAAGTGTTTTATTTGAATGCAGTATTGATATAGAATGTGCCTAAAGAGCATTGTGTCATCCTTGGTGACTCTGCTCTCTATCTGCAAACAGAGCCAGAGCCAGTCAATCTGCTATCCCAGCCTCACCTTTCCCGGATCATTTACTGGTTAACACCTGCTACTTTCATGTCGCTAACTCGCAGGCTGCCCACAATTGCCTGGCCAAATGGCCTGAGACCACCTATTCTGCAGGTCCCCATTCAGGATCAGTTGAACCCCGGCCAGGAGCAAACTCTGCCTAATTGACCCCATATGTTCTCCCACAGTTTGGATCCACCCGCTAGCAGTATCTACGGTTCACTACCAAAATGGCTTTTAGTAACGTCATGCCTGAATAAGCTCAGTGATCAAAGAACAAAGATGGTATTGATCAGTAGGCAGCAAGTCCCGGATAAAAGCTTCCTTGTTTTTGTGGCCGAAAGACAAATTGTGGTCGAATGAGCTGAAATATTATTGAATACAAAAATGCCAACAAGATTACGCACATGAAATTAACCGAGGCATTTGAAAAGATGAAAAAGACACACATTATTTTTATTTGGGACAACTTAATGTGTGTTGTGTTTATCTTGTCAGTACAGTGTGTCCTGCAGCCTGCGCACGGCCTTAAAGGGACATATCTGCCAGACGGGGGACAAGCAGTAGCTGGCAGGACTGTTGGAAATCAGCATCTATTGGCAGCTGCACAGCACGGAGGAGCTGTTGCTCTGTGTGGCCTTCACTTCCACTTGTAATTTATCTGCAGGTTGTTACGGGATTTTGTAGAAACAGTCTGGAACATTTGCTAATAATTATGTTTCCGATTTATTGCTCTTTATTGCACAAAATTATGTAATAAGTTTGTCAAAGCTTTGCATTCACTGCTCTGAGCATCTGTTCAGGTTTTCTGGGGAGAAACAAACAACAAATTAGAGGATATGTGTTCCTGGCAGCAGCTAAATTCATCTCTTTGAGATGGTGAACAAAATACACATGTACATTCTTACATGTTGTGTGTTGACTTAGCTTAATCTTATTTCTTCAGATAATTGGTAGCGGGGTTAGCTATTTCACTTAGGGTTCGGGTTAGGGGTTTCAACCCTAAATTGTGAGAACTGGTTCTTCACCCAGTGGGGTGGAAGGGGTTAGGGTTAGTGAAATCCTCTTCAGAGCAATGATGATTTAGTGGGATTTTAGGTTAAATTGTTTTACCCTTTTTGAAGACCTAAACCAGGGAGACTCCCTGGTATAGAATACTCGTTTCTCTACTCCATGGCACCCAAGCCAATGAGTTTCGACTTCAAAGGTATATTACACAGAGAGTTTGAAATGGCACAGTAATTCCCTACTGTTTTAGTAAACATTACTGAAACAGTGGGATATAGTGCAGCTGCTGGTGCCTGTTTCGAGCAGGCGGGTTCATACATATTTGGTGCTCTAGTGCTGGATCTTGATGCCAGTCCTCTCTATTTACTTATTAATGTGTACTTTTTGAGTGTTTCTAAAATTACATGTTGAATCCTGTGGCCGACTATTGTAGATAATGTACATCATACGTTTCACATTTGGTCCTGGATTTGGACTCTGGGAATAGTAACGGTTCTTGTGACGTCCTAGGTTACTGATAGCATTGATACCCAACATGGCCGAGAAGGGAAAAAAATTAACTCCACTAACACAAAGCCATATTCATAAAACCACCCAAATCTGAAGAAGGCCCATCATCATATTGGCTTTTGATTTGTTTTAAGGTTACCACCAAAAAAAAGTATGTTTTTGTTCGTGAGTGGGAGGGGAGACAACATTTCAAAAGAACTCATTGGTAGATACAAACAGCTCAGCATCTGTGGCATACCTCCCATAGTGCCAGAGGAGAGAACCAGTTTTTCAAAATAGCTCCCTTAAACTGTTCCTCCATCAAACCACCGCAGAGACAATCTGGAACAAATTGTGATCTAACTCTTCCTGGAATTTCAAGGACCTGCCTATACAAATATCAGCAATTTAAGGGGAACCAAATACAAGGCAAAGCCCTTGAGCAAGAGCCAACACTGTACGAGCTGTCAAAGAGGAAGAAGTCCTTAAATCATACCAGATAATTACTGTTGATTAACTTTATAAGGATGCAGAACATTTTTTGTTTCTTTTACATCTGATTAGGTGCTCATCATAACACAACAAAATGGCCTGCAAATATTTATCACCGTATTTTCACAGCTTTGTTTTTAATTGCCTCGTTACGGGGCCCAAATAATTAGTCCCTCAAAATGTGTGTGTGTGTGTGTGTTGGGGGGATGAAGGGAGGGGGTTTGACTGTCAGATGACAATCATGAGAATGGGTCCGATAGCTGTATCCATCAAGTCTAATGTCATTCCGGTTGCCCTGAGCAACACAGCATGCATGGAGATATACTGCAATTTCATTACCTCATCCCACATGAGTAATAATCCGAAATGTCTCCCAAAGCAGTTGCAAAGTGAAGCATCACAAGTTTCCATCTCTGAGGGGCGAGATTAGAGAGAAATTGTTAACCAAATGCTTTGTGGAGAAATGACCTCTCCCTGGGACTCATGATGGAACTCTGTTTTCAACATGTATGAAAAATGATGCGAAACTCAATGCCTCATAACCTCAAACCAAAATTACCTCCTTTTTTAAGAGTAATTCTAAGATTTGGGCTTATTAACATTCATTTTTCCAAAAGTAAGTTGAGAGGATCAATGTCAGTCTTGTGTCCATGTGACACATACAGTACATGTAGTACATGGACACAAGACTGACATGTACATCTGGAGTAGACTAATTTTGATTTAAGATTAGAAGCACGAGAAACAGGTACCATGTCAAGTTTAAAAAGAAATATGTCTACCAGCAACTCTAAAAAAGAACTAAGTGCAAAACAATGACAGTTAGGACTCATATGCATTGGATCTGTTTTTTAGTGAACAGCCAGTTCAAGTAGACCCTGTTTGAACCATTAACTATTCAGAGATCCAACCCATCAACTCAGCAACAATATATGGCAACCTGCACCATGACCTGAGGAAATTCTAATGTTGCTTTAGTTGCTCTTAAAATCACACATTTTAATTTACCTCTATTGTAATATTGTGGTTTGGGGACGTTATGAAGACAGTCAATCTATGACATCTTGGAAAAATAAACCATAATTACCACTGAATAAATACCAGTAGAGATAAATTACTGGTTAGATTTAGATTAGCTCTTATTTCGAGGTCATTTTAATGATTCTCTCATTTTTTAAAGCACAATGCTTCATCTTGTTATTTGTTTATTTAGAGGTCACCCAATGTTGATTTTTCTCATTGTTTGTTATTTCCTGCTTTTGTCATGGAATTTTTGTTGTGTGAATCATGCTGGCTGTGCTTGCTCTCAGACCTGCTGTGAAAAAGAGGCGGATGGAGGCCTCATTTCCCGTCCCAGGCCAGTGAACTCAAACAGTGAGCAGCTCTGTCCCATTGACAGGCTGTGATGAAGTGGCCTTTAAGACGACTGACCAGCGCACACGATGGATGGGAACACATATGCATGTGTGCAGGCGGGGCACCTGTACTTCGTCTGCCATGTGACATCGCCCTGCTGAGGTATTTCCTGGTTCCTGGAGTCATCACTCTTCTTCACATTGTAAAGTATTTTCTAAAGGTTTGATGAATATATGTTCTGCTTCTCCTCCTTGTTCTTCTGCAACCATTTTTGAAAGATTGCCTGACCTACATCCTGTTTGATGAAAGGTGACAGCAATTCTTATGCAGATAATAGTTTATGTATTGTAGTAGTTTCTTTGAAATAAAGAAGGAAGAGCTGGATAGTTAGTAGTGCATCATGACAAATGACCAAAATTACTACTGAGCTGATAAACAATAGTTGTTGCATCTGGTGATTCGTCAGCCACATGTAATCTGGCATCTGGATTTCCGCCGCACATTGTATTGCCATGGACAGAATTAACAAGCGGAAATTGTGAATTGAAAGAAAGGTCCGAAAACACTTCATCCACAAATACATTCTGAATTGCCAAGTTGTTCGATACTTTTGATAATCAAAAGCTCTTTCATAGTGCTCATTTAGGGAGTGACTGTCTTGAGGAGTCCAAGGCCAGAGGAAATGCAGAAACTGCCAACCAGGCAGACCCAGGGCTGATAAGGTTGAGATTTAGAGACACACCAAGCACCATACAACACTCATGCTTTGTTTGTTATCTTCACGTTATGTTAGAAGACCACACATTGCATGTGATTGGATCTTGTGTTGTGGCTAGAGGACCTGCTCCTCCTTGATGCCAGTTTAGGGCCAATAGAAATCTTTTCTTTTATATCTAACAAGAAATACAAAATGTAATGTTTTTCCTTATGTTAGTGAGTTGTTCTTCCGGCCAGCGTGCTGCCAGAACTGCTCCTGCCTTTGCAAACGCAGCGCTTATACTTGACCTGTGATCTGACAAATACAACTACCAGAACGAGAGAAGTTGTTTGGCTGAATTTGTGCAGAATAACCCCAACAGGGCTTCCAATTTTGTTTGCGATTTTTCACTTTTACTTAGTCAATGTTAATGCCAAACCAAAGAGCTTAGCCCAGTTGGCCACTTAATATTTATTTGACCCCAAACCACGATCACGAGCATACAACAAACCAACCAACCAAGTAAAACTGAAATCTAAATAAAGTTTATTTATAAAATAATTAGTTTATTATTTTGACTTGACACAGTTCTCCAAGAGCCACAGGTGACATACCTCTGATGTCATATGACTTACGAGGAGTGAAATGGATATTACGGAATTAATGTGAGTGAATTAATGGATATTATTTTAGAAATGATTTAGGTCATTTTGCATCTCCATAGCACCTGACCTCAGAATATTTATTAAATTAATGAATCTGTATGATTAATACTGTGTCCAGTGGCTATTGCCTTTTGTCCAATAGAAATTAGTATTAAATAGCATTACCACTTCAAAGTTTGATTCCTGTACAGATATATAGAAAGTATGCAATTATCATGAATGCTAATAACAATTCCGTTGCTGATGAATACATTAAACAGAGTGTGTAGCCCATTATCTGTGCTAATCTAAATTGTGTGCTATTGTCAGGGGGATTTAAGAACAGCATGAAAACCAGGAACTGTCAGCATTTGGACAAATTCCAGGAATATGCAGCTTTTCAAACTGTGAGTTCAGAACAGAACTTGTCAATACATATTCATTACAACAAGCTCTTAACTCACGGCACATGAGTGGCAAAGCCGCTGTAATGCTGTCTCTCCTCCTCATGATCTATTATTATTTTAATCAGTATTGAAACAACCATGTAAACAAACACTTCATCCGTTTAGTTGGAAACAGTGGCGTCGCGGCGCTGCTCAGAATTCAAATCTGTGAAACTGTAATGTTTTCTCATGGTCCGGGCCGCCTTGCTTTTGTCCTCAGAGGGACTCCTCGCGAGATGTGTGACTTGAATAACAGGCACGGAGCTGGCCCCTCGCTGCAGAGGGAAAATAGAGTTAGAAGAGAGAGATAGGAAGAGACCTTCAGTGTGTCATGGCAAGGTTTCTACTTCAAGAGCTGGTGTTCTCTGGGGACAGATAGTCGCTTTATTCAAGTATTTGCTGGAAACTTTGCATAGTGGCTGCTTCAGATAGCAAGTAAAGGTAATATTTGAATGGTTTGATCCCCGGAAATGGAGAAATCCGAGTGCACAGATTGGTATAAGGCAATCATAAATTGCACTCAAGTCTGGGATATCTTTATCAGAAAAGGAGATGAGAACGACTCAACATTAATTTTCTGTGAATTGAGTTCCTACTCACAGCTAAAAGACAGTTTGTACAGTTTGTTGCTTAATAAATTACATTCATCACTTTTTATTTTATGTAATTTCTACTGTTTATTTTATTTTATCAGAGACTGAACCTAAATGGCTAAACCATTAGCAAACATCATTGATCAAAACTAAACCACGTAGTCCATAGCAGCAAAAACCCTGTAATGCAATTGTGCAATGATGATTGTTATTTCCTGTTTCATAGCTGTGTTTTAAGTTGCTTCCCCACCACCGCTCACCCTCCTAACAACCATCCCTCCCACCATACCCTCAACAACCTTTCCAAAATACAGTACATTGTTCGGTGGAAGTTAGTTGGCGATCAATAAAATAATTCCTAAAGTAATTCTGGTTGTCATTATAAGTCACAACCACAGGGTTGTACGACTAACGGTATTCGGACACCATCACTTTCTATATTTGATTGGCCAAAGCCACGCGGTCAATACCACAGATTAACCCCAGTGAATTCTGGGTGGCAGAGCTAAATTTGTGTGTATTCCCTACCTCTGTGATCGCTTCCCGTCTCCCACCCATTGCTCATTAGCAGCTTCATGAAGGGACTTTTGGGGTATACGTTGTTGGCAACACTGAGCAGTTAGAACGATTATACAGGCCCCAGTTAGATACAGGATATATTTATTCATGTATGAAAAAAAACTAGAGCTCCCAAAAAAGAGGCCAAAATCACTTTTCTGTCAGTGAGTCATGCCTCTCCCAAAACGACTTTTTTAAAGCCTGATCAAGAACTATGAACAATTGATTTTTTGATTGGCATATGCTGTCCGTTCTATCTATCCAGGAGGAAGAGGGCCGTCACAGTCCCTCCAACCCTGCTGTCAGCCTCCCTTACTGATGCCCATGCCACCACCAGCTCTGACTGACAGCTTGATGAACACCCCCCTGATTAATGTGACAGATAATTGGCCTGAATGTTGGAACTCCCCTCCATGCCCCCCCCGCCGTTTCCACACAGCAGAGGGCACGGTGGGTGTGAGTGCCGTGGTTCCTTTTCACACAAAACCTTAAGAGGTTGAAGTTGATCTAACAGGCCAGCTGGCATCAGCAGCAGATTGAAGCTTTTGGTTCAGTGATGAAAGGGACTTTGCCCCAAAAGACATTTTTTTGATGAATTCAAAGCATTTACAGAGCCTTTGGCGAATGGAAACAATGAGCAGTTGTCTGCACACTCCAAGGTCCGTGCCTTCTTTTGCATTTGAACTCTAACCAACCCACCTTATTTTGTCAGGTCTAATACGGTTGAAGACACTCAAATCCTCCGCTGTGTCAGTTGTCTGATGCATAGTTAAAGAGTGTGCACTATTTTGTATCCAGGGGCCACTGTCTGGCCCTGTCTGAGCTGTTGCTTACTTGTCAAAATCATTGTGTTGCCATGTCAAGTTCTTTCATCTGGTGTCAGTGGGCTTCAGCGATTCACTATTAAAGTTCTGTTATCTTGTGGGACCGGGCCATGAACATGACAGTTTTCACAGCCTCTTCAGTCAGTCTGCCAGAAAGGCAGGGAGGTGGGCTGCTTTTGTCACCAAGGATGAAGACAGGACCAAAGGCTGAGGTTATACCAGTTACCCATTCCACACAGTTTGCACTGTGAAATTATATTTAAGTTACAAACAAACTCAAATACATTTTATACATTAACTTACCAAACCTTAATAAGCATGTTTTGGGCATAAATTTGAAGAATACAAAGGCCTTTCGTACAAATGATGAAATAGATAAAATAGTATGAATTGGAGTGCATTCCAAAAATTTCAAGGTAAACTGAAGCAAACAAACAACAACGTTTTGTCTTCAATCCAATTTGGTAACAGGACTGAAAACAAAACATTTAAGAGCAAAAAATCTTCACCAAAAATTACATATTTATTATATCTATTCTGAATGGGTCAAAGGGGTTACCAGACCACAAGGATCACCATGGTGGTAGGCTTTGGTCAGCTGGCTTTGCTAATATCGATGATGCTAATAATACTGACGGGTTACAAAATTTCACCAGCTTTGATTAAAATGGCCAATTGAGAGTAAGGTGGTGGGCATATGGACAGTCAGAGAAGTGAAACTGAACTTTCATCTGGTAATTATTGGATGTAATTCAGCATGCAACCCTGGTTTATCAGTGAAGTGTAAGAACTAGACTTCAGACTGGAGTCTCTGCTAATGAGGCAAGTAGGGAAGACAGCTGTCTCATTTGAATGGGTCTAGCGCGGGTCAAACATGCGTTGATAACTGCGTCATAAAGCAACTGTTGTCTGTGTCAGTAAGGTCCAACACTGATGTTAGGTGGAAAAGGCTTGCTCTCAGATAGAGTTCCAGTTCATTCCAAAGTTTATGGAGGTTGAAATTAGTGTTATTTGAAGCACAGTCAAATTCATCCACACCATTTTTTTATTTTTAGTGAGCTCAGTCCAAAGGGGTTGGAAAAACATTGAGAAATAACTTTATAATATAACATTATTTCATATATATATATATATATGAAATCGTTTATTTATTTAGGTACAGGGAAAATATTTGTTTTACACATTTTAAGTGAACTGTTCCTTTTAAGAGGATCATTGTAAAAATCTGACTTCCTCTCCACATATGCTGAGTAACATCCTGTCGGCATGAGTTGAATGCAAAACCACTAAATAAAAAAATGAAAAACTGCAAAAGCGAGACACCTAGGCTTTGAATTTTTGCATCACTGCCACAGGCGTCGCCAGTTGGTTGCTTTGTAATCAGACCAGAGGCTGAACTCTTTGCCCACTTTTCAACAGATGGAGGCCTGGAATTGAACCCTTCCACATAACTACCACCTTGCTTCTAGACTTGCCTGTAGATACAGGAAAGACCGAGCTGTAAAACTGAAAAAGTATCTGTTGACTGAAATTGAGCACACGGTCGCTAAGCTACTCTCAGGGAATGTCTGTGTCAGCTGTTTGATTGGTCGCTTTAGCAGTCACATACAGTACTGGAGCTGCAGTTTTAATGTAATTTGTTTACTTTTTGCTTTACTTTAAACACTTTAAAACTAGCATCTTCTAATTTCCGGTTAAATCGTCTGTCCACTTATTGAAAACATTTGCGTATTATATTTTACGGCTCTAGCTCCATACATTTGTACATATATTTCACGTTAGACTCTTACCTTATGGAAGTGCAAGTGGATGTTTATGTTTTATATATGAGTTGTGTAGTCATTTGATTGCTAACGTACTCTCAGTTTGGCAGTCCCATTAAAACTACTGGAATTATGTGTAAAAGGGAAACTCTGAGTGGTTGCTTTTTAACAACCACATTTTGGCCATTTCTATCACTTAGTGGAGAAAATATTAGTGTTAGGTTAACTGAATTAGGCAAAACTGTTGCAGTTATTTTCAAGGTTTAATGTCTTTAATTGTATTAACTTCAAATATTATTTATTTTTCCCCACATTGGACCAATGAAAGAACTGTTAAAATGCTAAAACATTAACTAATTTTTTTAAAAGAAAATATGCAGGGAGCCAGCCAAACCCGAAACCCAAGCACCAATATTTGAGGTGCTGGAAGGGAGAACATTTTGGCTTTACATACTGTTGTGTATTAAAATAATGTATTCATATCCTGTTGGTATGAGCATGTAACACATCTATCAGCAGGTAACATACCTAATGTTCTATGGTGTCTTATACCTCGGTGATCAATCAAAGAAAGGAAAACATTGACTCACACCATGAATACCAATTTTTTCTCAACAAGTAGGAATTGGTATTGTTTTGGCACAATAATACTTGTCGAAGATTACCAGTAACAGAGGAAGATAGGGTCCACAGAATCCATGAAAAATGATTTAAGGTCCCAACGGGAATTTGTCTCAGTGTCTTCTTTTATTTCCCCCCTTGCAGAAACGTTGAGGAAGGAAAATACATCAAATGGAGAAATGAGGGCCAATGTAGGCCATGAGCAGAGGGGATGCTTAATCAATGCTGTTGTCATTTGTTTGAGCTCAGATAGCGCTTATCATATTTACCGTTATTGTCTTTTTTTATCGGGAAAACCCAAACTGATAGAGAGTCTAATCATTAGGATTAGCATGTTCATTCAGCTTTATTATACGAAAAAATCTTAACCTACACAGCAATATTCTCCCATGTTTATTTCAATCTAATGCAGAATCCAGCAGCACTGGTATCCTTAAACTGTCGTTTAACACAACCCTGGTCCTGTTCTTTAGTCAACTCAGCCATCCTATCGCCAGAGACGAGAACCAAACAATGGACATCACTAAGGCACCTCTATGACAATTCATCAGCAGCGGCTTCAAGAGCTTTCCCGCCAGTTTTATCAGTAAACAGCCAGTGAATATGCTGTTAAACAAACAGCCATCCAAACAGGACCACCGTGCCTAACATCATTACTGTATGTCTGTGTCCTCAGCTTGTCGACGGGAAGAAAGCGGCAGCCTCGTCTCATATGGGGAATCAAACCGTACCAGAATTCTGATCTGACTTGGACCACATCCCAGAAAGCAGCAGAGTTAATAGCCTTCCACTCTATTGAATAATGCTTTGAATCCGTAATGTAAGGTATACACAGGAGTGCAGTCTAATGTGCCAGCAAGGGTACTTCATTTCCTCTGCTGCGGAAAGCTGAAAATGTTAGCTTATTTCTTCAATTTAAGGGGAGCTCTAATTGAACAGACTGTTTCTAGACAGTAATTCATCTCCAAGCATCATCATGGCCTCTTCGGCACTTGTCCCTGAAAAAAACGTTTTTTTACATAAAGGGTAGAGAAGAAAAGCACCCCTTCTGAATCTGCAGTGGTCACAGAGAAGGTGCAAAAATAGCAGGTTATTACAACACAAAAATCTAAAATGAGTGAATCAACTTTGAGCCTGGACATCTTGAACTAGCAGAAGCTAGCAGGGTAACCCTATTTGATAGTTATTGGACACAATTTGTCTTAAAAACCTCAAATTTGAAGGACATGACTTTTGCTTCCTTGATGTTTGCTGGGGCTATGATTGTTAACATGTGGTGCATTCCAATGAGCCATGCCGAAAATACATAACAGAGAAGATCTTTCACAATATTTGCAGAAGACCATAGGCAATGTCATTTTCACAGTTCAAAGTCAAACTTTATTTGGAGAGCACATTTAAAAACCCCATTGACAAAAGTACTCAACAAACTAAAAAAACCAGAAGAAAACAAGCTCAACCTCAGATAAATTTCAAAAGCAACTTAAATGTTTCTGTGGACTGAGTGTTTTGCCAATGAATAGGTGAGCTGCTAGGGGAATGGCATCAGGAGCATTCTATTGGTCAACCTCTGTGCTTTAACTAGTAAGTAAGTATAAAAACGCTATTTTGTCTATAAAAGTTTGCACCATCCTATTTAAAACAAGCAATATAATTTCAACATCAAACAGACAGGAAGTTAGTGGAAGGAGGCCAACACTGGTGATTTGTGATCCTCTTTTATTTTCCAGCGAGAAGATGAGCAGCTGCACTTTGTACTAAATGCAAACCATAAAAGAAAACTGTTCAACACTTACATACAATTACAGTAGTCCAACTGAGAGGTAAACAAATAATAAAGACCTCCCTTGAGATATTTTGGAGAGAGTTGGGCTCAGATCCATTACCTCAGATGTATGTCTTAATTGGAAAAGCCTTTCAATAACTTTCCTGATTTGTTTATTAAATTTGAAGAATTTGTTAAAAATCATGCCACATTTTTAAGTTTGATCATGAGAACATAAACGGCGTGTGAGGCCCTGAAAACATAATGATTGATTGATGATTTGGTCGTATTTGAATTGAGAAAGTTTAGATCCTTCCAAGTTTGTACAAATGAAAAGGCTACAATTATTATTTTCCATATTTTCCATGGAGAATATTTGCCAAGCTTAACCAAAAACCTTGTAGTATGACCCAGAGTGGTATAAAGACCCTGTGATCCACATTGTGTACAGCAGAAGTCTAAAAGCAACAGTTTCCTGACTGAACAGTTGAGAGCAGATCAATCATAATAGGGGCAAAAAAAAGCTTTTGTGCACAATGAACAAAGAACGTTCCGTCATTACAATACAGAATGTTTGGAGTAAAACTACGAGTACAACGTTGCATTAGTTAAAGACGGAGCTTAGAAAAAGAAGACATTTTTCCACCCGTCTTGTGTCCTCTCGAGCTGACAGTACAGTATATGTTTGGGCAGACCCCGGTGCCTCAGCCTGAGCTTGTCCACATGCCAAGCATTACTGTCGGGGCCACCTGTTGAAATTGTGGGTGGCTAATTCTAGTGGTGACTTCTGACTCCCTCTCCATTACACTCCATCTGACGGACCACCAGCTACACCAACCAACCACTAACAGCATTCCACTCTCCTTCCACAGCCCCCCTCACTCCCGCATGCTCCTAGCAGGCACCCTGTAAGGCAGCCCCCCTTGATTGATGGAGTATCCATACTCAGGGTTACTTTACACTCCTGAATAATGCATGAAATGATGCCACCAGTCCATTCGGCAGCTCAAAATGGGGTGAGGCTTCTGTGTTGGAAGAATCAAAAAGTTTTCCTTCTCCTTGCCACTTGTGCTATCTCAGAAACACTGGAGGATGCAGAGATTTTTTAGGAAATGACAGTTAGAGTGGCCAAAATGTTCTTTTGCTATTTATTATTGAGTTTTCGAGAATGGGAAACTGTATAAATTAGTAACATGAAGAACACTTCACTCCACTTCACTTTTAGCTTGTTTATTTACAATAAAAATGTATTTTAAAATCATCAGATTTTTCCATGACATTTTCTCACTCCTGATTTGTCAAAAAAGTTTGCTGTGTAGTATAGTTAATAATAGTCACATTATGTGACATTGGAGTGTAGATGAGGTCAGCTATATAGTAACAACAAGTGATTTAAAATGTGTCGTTCACACTGTACACTAACAATAGTCTCCTGGATTATAATCTGGTGAGAACGGGCTAAATATCTAGCCAGCATCTGCAGACGCTTTACTTGGTTTACTTGCGACCAATTTAAGGATTCCAAGAATATTTCAAAACACCGGCAGAGTTTCTAAACTCCCCTTTTGTATTTTTTCACACTGGACTATATTTTAAAATGGCTGACTTAAACATGATGGTGACTATAATACACAGTTTTTGACTGTAGTCCATATTATGAACTCAATAATACATAAACTGCAAAAGACAGCTTCAGCACCCCTGGACTGTTGCTCAGAAATGAGTAGCACCTCTTGCCCTACTACTGCCTGCTGTTCCTGCCAGCCCCTGATGTCTCGGGCTGGTGGGATTGGGTCAGTGTGTGTGAAGGGAAACCATGACAAAAATGACACGCTGGTGATTGATGATGGCTCGGCCAGCCAGAGACGGAGGAACTACCTTGAAAGCCAACATGTGCCACTCTTTTTCCCTGCGTGCGAGCCCCCCTGCTATTTCGGTCCCCCTCTACTAGGTGTCTTCATTTTTCATAAATGACAATTGTGCTGCTCAGTACTTTCCAGCCCTGTCAGTTGGCTAAGGGTGTGTCCCAATGTCTGGACAATGTGAAACAGTTCCAAAATAAAAAGGGGATGATGCTCAATAAAAAAAAAGTTATCTGCGACATGCCAAATGCTGTAGCTCAAATATGTTTTTCCATGGAATACCATGAATGATTTGAGAATATGTGTTAAAAAGCTGTGCACAACTTCATACACGTCAATCATTGTTTGTTTTATTTAATCTACGATATTGCCCATAAAAAACATAAACCACAAGAAAATAAAGTGAGTCGTTGAGATTTGTGTTTTTAAAAGATAAAGAATTCAAGTACAAACTGCTCATTGCACCTGCTTGAAAAGTTATCTGCCGATTTAAATGGTGGTGATCAGCTGTCTTCAGGAGTATATGTTTGAGTCGGAGCCTATTTCACTTCCAGATTGACTCACTAAACCGTTATTATCTGTTGGTAAGCTGGATCACCACAGGGAGGTTGGAAACTGTTTGGTCGCAGCCTCTGGTGGTAGTAGTTATTATCACAGGGACAAGGGTTGAAGTCAGGTGACGCAGTGTTAAGAGACAAAAGCTGTGTCTCATTTGGTTGGCTGCATCCTCCTGAGGCTGCTCATCATTTGTCAACAGTATACTTCACTTCGGCTGTGTCATTCCGTCGGCTCCTCCGAATGCTGTTGTTTTTATTGACTGTATTGATTGATTTTCTTTGCCTTAGGATCACAATATTACTTTTAGCTAGGGGCTAAGGCTTAACCATTTGAATTGACTTTCAAATTATATATAAAACATATTCTTTTCTCAGCCAAAATATATCACGCTCTAGAGGTGAACCATACCTTCCTTTATTAAAAAGGAATAAGATTACCATTTCAATATGTATATTTTTTACGGGTTATATAGCTTGGCGTTGACATTTTAAATGGATATTCCCTTGGGCTCGGTCAGCATCTAATGTTGACTTACAGAACAGGTTCATATAGGACTTGACATGTCTCCTTAAGAGCTATCAAACAGTCAACAGTTTGTCAATGGGACAGAAAGAAACCCTCACAGAGTCAGCGACAAGCGCGCCTTAAAGTCAGTGAGTCCCTAGGGATGGAGGTTGGAATTGGGCCATAGTCGGCATACGAGGGTGGCCCAGGTGCAGCCAAGAAATGTTTCTCTTATTACTACTACTACTACTACTGTTATGTGAGAACCCAAAAATGTTGATATTTTTTCAAACCAAAACGTGTACTCAAACCTCAAAATACAATAAAATATTTTTTGCCAATTAGGGATGAGACCACGCTTATACAAATGCCAGAAATGCTAAATTTGCATGCACACAATATGGCTAATAGAAAGGCATCTTTTTTTTTCAAATGTGTGTTTTACAAAAAATTTGGTTCAGAAAAGTTCCCCCTCCAGAGAGAAAACAAAGAAGTCATCCAGAAATAACAAAATAAAAGAGAAGTTGTGTTATTGCTATTAGTAATTGAGTCCTTTTACAGCTGAGAAGTGTCAATCTTGCAGCAAGGCTGTGCCTATTGTCAAATGGAGGGACCACCAATCATCCTTCTGGCCACTGCACTGCTACAGTCTGGCTATTGACATGCTTCATAAATCACAGCTATTGGATTGCCAGGCGCTATTTTTAAAGCCAGCGACATGACCTGCCTGCCAGGGACCTCACATCCTGGGGAGCGTGTATTGACCCGATGCTCTGAAGCAGAGAACAGTCACTAGAGCCCACCATTATTTCCCCCAGAACACATACACACATACTCGGTTGTACATTATTCACACCTACGCAGCTTCCAGTATTCTGGCATGGTTCATCCTATCTCCTGCACTTTCTTTGAGCCCTGGATACTAAGCAGCGACACACAGGTCTATCCTGTTATTGTCCCAAAACCTTGTCAACAAGCCCTGCCTTCATTACCGCGCAGGGCGATACGGACTAAAGCGAGATGTCTTCCATCTGTCCACAACCATTATGCTTCCCATTAGACGGGACATCTTCATTTCCACTGGGAGAAATGTGCGATGTGGATTGTTCTGACTCCTGTGCACTGATGGAGAGAGAAGATAGACTGTCAGGTGTCCAGTCTCATTCATGCAACCCAGCCATCCATTTTCATTATTATGCATGTCAAGAAAGTGGCATATTTTCCAATCGACTTCCAAATGTAACTTCCAAATGTAATTTGTTTCAGTTCCTGTTGTCAAAAAAAAAGGAAAAAAAGGGGTGCAGATTAAATGGCTGCATGGTCGCCTTGTTGGAAAAAAAGAAAAAAACCTTGACAACAAGGCAGTCGATGATGCTGTTGAGCAATTTTTCATCTTGTGAGATTTATCGTTGACCCGAAAATGTCACTTTACAACATTACATGCATTTATCATAATTTTTAGCAAGAGGAGGAGGTGCAAATACAATTGATAAATCTGTGCTAATGGAAATTAAAACAAAGTTGCGTGGCGGTGACACGGCCAACCAGTTTCAAAATACATTGAATATTCCCACAACCTTACCTCCTGAAGTGATGCAATAATTACAACACTTGCAAAAAAAGGACACATCTCACTCATCCATGTAACCATGAAAACCATGCATATATAATTTACTCTTGATACCATGTTGAATCCATTAATCCTTGTAACCCTATGCCATAACTCCTTGAGGAGCCAATTTTATGGGGAAAAAAGACACTCAAGTCGAATGTGAAAAATGATCACCGTTTTAAATTGTATTATCCAACTACATCAGAACTATCAGTGATTATAGCTTGTTACACTGCTTCCGATCGGCTAATTTGCAAGCACGTTCTCATTCCCTGGTCGTCAATCACCGACAAACAAGGAACCCTTTAGCCTCTGTATCAGTCTCACGGGGCGCTTGAGTAGATGAAATGTAAACCATTGGATGACTGGATGCTGGAAATTAGATAAAATACCAACAACAACCAACATCTGTCGCGCTGAGGGGAAGTGCAGAGTTGGTGGTGTTAGTGATCTGCCCATTTGTCAGCAGGAGTCACTGCTATTACATATTTGATTGGGTGTGATGTTAATGTAAAAAAGTGAAATCAAATCAGGCCTAATAGAGGACTCCTCTATTATCATTATCAATAGTAGAGGTTTATGCACGCTAGCTGCTTTGGCAATCACCATTCAACAAGTAGATTGATCATGAAATCAGTGTGTCAGTGCCACTCGCTGCAGTTCAGATCGTGCTGTGTGACTGCTGGGTCACATTATTCACACCCACTTAGCGGACAGCTCTCCATCTAATGACTCTCCGTGCACTCGCTCAAAGTCATCTTGCTGACAGGAATGCACTCAACCCAATTAATATGCCACAACTTCACATGGCAGCATCTGACTTGAAATCAGATACGGAGCCCTGCTAATTTGAGCAATATACAGAGCAATGCCGCGCAACAGCCGCTTGCACTTGTTGTCAGACATGTGTTGACGTGCATCAAAGCAGGAATACGAATAGCTCGACACGAGCAGCGTGTGTGAAGCACTTCACTGACTTGTAGTGGTTAATTGTTGGTAGTTTTTGGGCGATAATTTTGCAACACATTTCTGCTCCACTGAACAGCGGCAGCGGGGAGTGACAGCAGAGACGGCACAGACCGATGGGATGACATGCAACAAAGGTTGCGAGGAGGGGACATGTCATACCCCATGACAAACTGTCAGGGCGCCCCATTCAGGCTCGTTTCAATGCTTAAACTTACCGACATTCCGCATCGGTACTCCTATCCAAACATGTTTTTCAATTTGATTTGGAATTTTTTCTCTTCTACATTGCTGCTTTCTCTATCCTGAAATGTCCTTTTACTCTCACCAGACGAAGTGCGGTGGGATGATGGAGAGGACACAGTTTCTCTTGGCAGCAGTGATGATAATAATTACAAAAATCCAATAACACAGTAACGGAGATAAGCCAAAGCTGCTGACCGATATTGGAACCCAACTGGTTAACGTCCATTAGCAACTTTTGAAGTAACAATGGAATTGGATTTGAGACAACATACACAACTGTGTACAAGTTGTTTTACAACTAGCTACTTTACAAGCCCATTTTAAAAATCAATAATAAGCTACATTAATGGGTTTCCAGATGGTATTTTGGCTGTATGATCACCCCTCAAGGACTTTTTTACCTGTGTTTAACAAAAGTCCCCTCTAATGCGATTGGCCGATAAAAACACCAATGGACGCAATTCAATGGATCAACATCCAATTTTGTCACGGTTTGGGTGTTATTTTGTAGTTTCCTGCCTCTCGTGGTTTAGCTTGACTTCCTGGCCTGGCATGTTACCCCCTGTGATTGTCTGCCGTGGGCCTGATTATTTCCACCTGTGTCCAATCACCTGCACCTTCCCAGTGTATTTAAGCCATGTGTGTCTTTTGTCCCTGGTCGAGCCATTGAATGTTGTTACGATGTTTGAGTTCCTGGTCTTTGTCTGCGGTTTACCCCTCGGCATTTTTGATGCCTAAGGGCATCAAAAATGCCCCTTGTCTAAATAAAGTTCTGCGATTGAGTCCTGCTTCCACCACCTTGCTGTGACAGAATGACTCCAACCTACAAGGACTGTAGAGAATTGTTTCCTTCAAACCAGTTCTGGGCCGGCAACGCGGCATGCAACCTGCTGCCCGTCGCGGTTCCGGTCGCCGTTCTTGCCATTCTCCGGTCGACGCTGTGGCCAGCCGCGGACCTCCGCACCACCGCCTGCCGGGCCACAGCTCACCTCCGGTCCTGCTCCCCGATGCCTGACACCGACTCCGGTTCCGGCCACCTGACCCCGACTTTTTCTCCGACTCCAGTCCCGTCTCCCCGACTCTTGCCCCCAACTCAGTCCAGTCTCCCCGACCTTTGCCCCCCACTCCAGTCCAGTCCATTCTCCCCGACCTCTGCCCCCTACTCCAGTCCAGTCCAGTCTTCCCGACCTTTGCCCCCCACTCCAGTCCTGGCTCCCCGACCCTTTCTCCCGCCTCTCTGACGCCTGTCCCCGACTCCAGTCCCGCCTCTCCGACGCTTGTCCCCGACTCCATTCCCGGCTCCCCGATCTCCTGACGGAGGCTTCTCGTCCCGTGTCGCCGGTGCCCCCGTTCCTGGCTCCCCGAGACCTGTCGGGTACCCAGAATCCAGTGGCCAGTCAACTGTCGCCGGAACCCCCGTGCCCGATTCCTGACTGCCGTCCCGATTGAGTCCTGCTTCCGCCACCTCGCTGTGACAAATTTGAGTAAAGAAGCAACATTACGGGCCTGCTTGGTGCAAAGAAAATCGGAAAGGAATAACAACTACTCGATTGCAAAATGCAACGTTTTCAGACAAAACCGTGAAAATTGCAGCTGATTAAAAAAAATATTCATCTTAGTTAAATGCTGATGTTTTTGTTTGTAGTCCGTTAAAAAAGGGACCACATCTGAATTTTTAATGAAGTTTGTGTACCTTAACTGCAATGTTAATTTCGTTGATGTTTGGACATTGACAGCATGAACATTTTGACCTAGAGTTTATAACAAGAAGGATCACAATTCAGAAAGAACAGCCAACAGTTTGACTTTCATCTGAACCTTAAAATGTTGACCTCATGGTCGTACTGGTGTCAAATTACTTGAATTTCGTCTGTAGGGACAATGAATGCCTGTCCAAAATGTCACAGCATTACAGTCTGTAAAATCAAACAGTTGTTGAGATATTTCTGTCCGGAGCAAAGTGTGGAGCAGACCGACAATCATTGCTATCCCCACAGCCACATTGCTAACATGACTTAAAATTAGTCTCATATGCTTTGCCTACTGCTTTGTTCAGGGAAAGATTCTTGCGGGGAGGTAGTGTGTCATGTTCAATAACTCAAGGACGTTTTTGTCTTGATGAGTTGACTTTATGATGAAATAACATAGCTTGGTCCTTTATACAAAAATGCATACATGGAACTCACTATTGAATTAAAAGGCATGATGCAGAGTTTTGTTTAGTTAGGATAATTTCCTTTCTAGTAATTTCATCATGGTCCCTCCCTTGTACAGTGACATTGAGAAACTTTCCTAATTTGTCCCCCCATCTGTATATAGATCAGTGTAGCTCAAATATAACTTCCACATTAAACACTTATGGAACCTAATAGGATTGAAACTATGCCCACGGCCGATAATCACAGGGCGTGACACGACAGGGCAGGAAGTTAAACATATGATCCATAACCCTCACTGTGCTTCATGCAATGAGGCCTAAGCTGAGCAACTTCCCGCAAACAGGTTAGCGGTCCAACCCTTTAGTCACTCCAACAAACAACTCTCTCCCTCTAAATTGGACATGGCTGAAGTCCCAAGGAGAGCTACCGTTAGATACTGTGAGCCAGACAAGAGGCCATTCAAGGACACAGTAAAGACAGACAGGATGTTATCTGAGTTTGTACCACAATGCTTTTGGCTCAGCTGCAGAGGGGGGAGAGAGTGGGAGTGGCTCAGGGAACGGTGCCAGGTGGAGGCAAATGGCCTCAGCTGAAGAAAATGATGATTGTGTTTGTCTCCCGGGTACTTAAACGCAGTAGGGGCGACCCGGTGGGGCAGAGGGAGCTGCCAGACGAGGAAGCTGCACGCCGCGAGGTCTACACCTGTTACAGTGGCACCCAAGTTGGGCTCATAGTGCTGGGCAAGATGATTGGCGAGCTGGCGGTCCAGGCCCAGGTGGGGAGACAGGCTAAAGCACTGGAACAACTGGCGGCGCGACCGGCTAGCCGGGCCGACGCTCCAACGCATGACTGCGTAGGATGACGTACAGTTGTTTTTGGAGGCCTTCGACGGGGGAGTGACCGGTCCAGCTTTTACCTCTTCTGACGGAAAGAGGCGCAGACGGCGGCCATGGGGCTGCCACTGGCCGTGCGTAACGAACCAGCGGAGCCTCCCGTGGAGACTCCACCAGCTCCCGAGATTCAATCCATGGAAGATTTTCCACTCGAGCAGCAGCTTGTGACGATACTCTACGCTCAGCCTACGACCAAGAAGGCTGAGCAAGAATTGATGGTCAGCTGGTGCGCCCTGACGCAGCGCAATCATATCCTTACTTCTCATTAGATTGATTGAGTCGTGACACTCTGACCCAGGAAAACGCCCAGTTGCTGTTGCCGAAAAGCCGCCGGGAAATTATTCCAGACGGCTCACTATAACCTGATTGCTGGGTATATGGGGTACGGGAAAACACCGGACAGGATAATGACCTGACCTTATTGGCCAGGCATTTGGGGGGACACGCGTCGCTGGTGTGCGTCCTGTCCGGAGTGCCAATTACTTAACCACCCGGGCATTCCGGGGGCGGCGTTGCGTCCTATAGCCTTGGTGGAGGTTCCAATCGAAAGAATCGCCATGGACCTCCTCGGTACATTTCACGGGAGCGCACGCGGATATCGCTTTCTGTTAGTCCTAATGGATTAGGCAACACGATATCCGGAGGCAGTGCCGTTGAACAATATATCTGTAAAGAGTGTCGTGCAGACTCTGTTTCAGGTAATCTCCCGGGTCAGAATCCAGAAAAAGATTCTGACTAACCATGTTCATGTTGCGTATACTGAGAGAACTTTACGGGTTACTTGGCGTTAAATCTATTTGGACTAGGGTGTACCACCTGCAGACCGATGGGCTGGTGGAACTAGACTCTAAAGTCCATGATCCCAAAATTTATTAGCGAAGATAAACTTAATTGGGATAAATGGCTTGATCCTCTGCTGTTTGCAGTACAGGAGGTTCCCCAGGCCTCGGCGGGATTTTCTCCCTTTGAACCTTTGTTTGGCAGGACACAGAGGGGGGTGCTGGACCTAATTAAAGAAAACTGGGAGGAAGGTCCGAGACCCGGTAAGAACGAGATCTAGTATATCCTGGACCTGCGAGCAAATATCCACAGACTGGGTAGGGTGTCATGGGAGAATTTGCTCCGGACACAGGAACGGCAACAACGGCTGTATGACAGAGGAGCCAGGCTGCGACAATTCACACCGGGAGAACAGGTACTTGTATTACTTCCTTCTTCCAACTCCAAACTCCTGGCCAAGTGGCAAGGGCCTTTTGAGGTCACAGGTGGGGAATGTCGACTATGAGATGGTGCGGTCTGACGGGGGCGGAGCTACGCAAATATACCACCTAAACCTCCTGAAAGCCTGGAGGGAGGCGGAGTCTGTTTCTCTGATGTCCGCGGTATCAGAAAGAGAGGAGCTGGGGCCGGATGTGCCAAAAGCTCTTAATCCCACCCTAGTTCCATACAAAGCCTGTCTCTCCGAGGACCAGAGAACAGACATTGCCCAGTTGCAGGAGCAGACGTGTTGACGTGTTCTCCCCTCTGCCAGGCTGAACCAACCTGATAGTTCACCGAATCGAGAATCCTCCAGGGGTAACGGTAGGGTCATGACCCTACAGGATGCCCAAACACAAAAGAAAAGTGGTTTGGGGGGGAATTGGCTGCTATGTCGAAGATGGGGGTACTAGAACAGTGGCTGGTTTAGCCCCATTGTTCTGGTGGCTAAGAAAGATGGGTCGGTATGATTCTGTGTGGACTATCGCAGGGTGAATGACATGTCACGATTTGATGCCTACCCAATGCTCCGGGTCCACAAACTCCTGGACCGGCTGGGCACTGCACTTCTTTACGACCCTGGATTTGACTAACGCTACTGGCAGATTCCTCTGCCGTCAGAGCCAAAGGAGAAAACTGCTTTCCCCACTCCGTATGGGTTATACAGATTTACCCCACTTCCCTTTGGCTTTTTCGGTGCACCAGCCACTTATGGATTGGGTGCTGTGTCCGCACGCTGCATATGCTGCCACTCCTCCACACCCCTCACCCTTTACTCTGCAGACCGAACCATCGGACAGGGGCCTGAGGGGCGTTTTCTCCCAGGAGGTGTGGGGGGGTCGACCGCCCCGTGTTATACATCAGCCAGCTTTCAGCTGATGTATAACACGGGGCGGTCGCCGAAAGAGATGCCAGGTACAGCACGGTGGAGAAGGAGTGCCTGACCATAGGATGGGCGGTGGATTCCCTGCGCTACTACATCTTGGGACGCTCATTCACCCTCTGTCCGGACCACGCCCCACTCCAATAGCTCCCCTGCATGGATCACCCGGTGATCACCCGGTGTCACGGTGTGGTTCACTTCATGTTATATTTTGTAGTTTTCTGCCACTTGTGTCCCCGGGTAACTTCACTTCCTGCCTTGTCCCGTCATCCCCTGTGATCGTCTTAATAGTTTCCACCTGTGTCCAATCACCTGCACCTCCCTTGTGTATTTAAGCCGTGTGTCTCTTGTGTCACTTGTCGCGTCATTGTCTTTTGCCATGCATGTCCTTGTCTTTTGTCTTGGATGTCCGTAGTTCATGCCTGTGTGTTTTTGCCCCTTGGCCTTTTGGATTTTGGATCTTGTAACTATTAAAGCCTTTTGTTTCCTGCAAGTCTGCATTTGAGTCCTGCCTTCCACCCTCAACCCTGACAGAATGACGCGACCATCGGACTCAGCAGACCCGCTGCCAGACTACGGTCCGGACTACCTGGACGTAAGAAGTCCCTTCTGGCAGCGGAAAACGAATTTTGTTTTTGGTCCCAGGAGCTATCAGCTCGCCTGCCTCGAGCTCCGGGACCTCCTTAACCCAAGGAGGAGCAAGCGGAAGAAGCGCTCTCCCGTTCCCGCTGGGCCGCCGCAGCGCTCTCCCCTTCCCGCTGGGCCACCGCAGCGCTCTCCCCTTCCCGCTGGGCCACCGCAGCGCTCTCCCCTTCCCGCTGGGCCACCGCAGCGCTCTCCCGTTCCCGCTGGGCCACCGCAGCGCTCTCCCCTTCCCGCTGGGCCGCCGCAGCGCTCTCCCGTTCCCCGACTCTGTCCTCCGACCCCGACTCGGCCAGTCCCCGCTCCGAGACTCTCGGCCCCGACCCCGACTCGGCCAGTCCCCGCTCCGAGACTCTCGGCCCCGACTCGGCCAGTCTCCGCTCCGAGACTCTCGGCCCCGACCCCGACTCGGCCAGTCCCCGCTCCGAGACTCTCGGCCCCGACCCCGACTCGGCCAGTCCCCGCTCCGAGACTCTCGGCCCCGACCCCGACTCGGCCAGTCCCCGCTCCGAGACTCATGGCCCCGACGCCCCCAGTCCCCGCTCCGAGACTCATGGCCCCGACGCCCCCAGTCCCCGCTCCGAGACTCGGATTCCCTCCCTCCCGCCCCATGGTCCTCTCCCACCCTCCCGTTGATGATTTGAGGGCCGTCTGGGATCCGGCCCTTGAGTGGGGGGGCTATGGGGGGGCTGAGCCGCCGACTGCGGAGGTGTTCAGTGTCCCCGAGCTGGAGCCGCCGCTGACTACTGCGGAGGTGTTCTGTGTCCCCGAGCTACCGCCGACTACTGCTGACGTGTTCCGTGTCCCCGAGCTGGAGCCGCCGCCGCCGACTACTGCTGACGTGTTCCGTGTCCCCGAGCTGGAGCCGCCGCCGCCGACTACTGCTGACGTGTTCCGTGTCCCCTTGCTGGAGCCGCCGCCGCCGACTACTGCTGACGTGTTCCGTGTCCCCTTGCTGGAGCCGCCGCCGACTACCCCGGAGGTTTCCCGTGTCCCCGAGCCGCCGCCGACTACCCCGGAGGTTTCCCGTGTCCCCGAGCCGCCGCCGACTACCCCGGAGGTTTCCCGTGTCCCCGAGCCGCCGCCGACTACCCCGGAGGTTTCCCGTGTCCCCGAGCCTGCAATTCCAGAGACTTTCCGGAGCCGGCCAAATGACCGTCCGCCGGGCCGACCACCGGAGGCTCCCCGGCAGTGTGCCTATCCGCCAGGCCGACCCCCAGAAGCTCCTCGGCCGCCTGGCCACCCGCCGGGCCGCCCGCCAGAGTTTCCTGGGTGGTCCGACCATTGTCTCTGGTTTCCCTCCCCCCCACCCCTTGTTTCGCTCTAGTGTGAGCCGCCTGGAAGTCGGCCCTTAAGGGGGGGGGTACTGTCACGGTGTGGTTCACTTCATGTTATATTTTGTAGTTTTCTGCCACTTGTGTCCCCGGGTAACTTCACTTCCTGCCTTGTCCCGTCATCCCCTGTGATCGTCTTAATAGTTTCCACCTGTGTCCAATCACCTGCACCTCCCTTGTGTATTTAAGCCGTGTGTCTCTTGTGTCACTTGTCGCGTCATTGTCATTGTCTGTTCATGCCTGTGTGTTTTTGCCCCTTGGCCTTTTGGATTTTGGATCTTGTAACTATTAAAGCCTTTTGTTTCCTGCAAGTCTGCATTTGAGTCCTGCCTTCCACCCTCAACCCTGACAACCCGGTATCTGGCTCTGAAGCCTTTTAACTTCAAGGTGGTCCATAGCCGAGAATTATGATTGTGTTTGACTCAGTACTTAAACGTGGTAGCGGTGATCCAACGGGGCAGAGGAAGCCGCCAGATGAGCGAGCTGGACGCTGGGAGCTGACTTTTAAAATAAATAAAAGTATTCTAAACAAGCCAGCTGTATTCTGTGTCATTACGGACCCCCAAGGATCTACATCTGTATGTTGACAACATGACTAGTGAATGTAGGCCTACTCAGTAACCCAAAAGGTACCGTTTTACCGTTAGAGCTCTATTAAGGGCTAATATGGACTGAGAATAACTTTACCACTATAGATTGTGTTTTGGCTGTTAATGGATCAAAAAAAAAATTAACTAAAAAAAATGAATTTCTTTTAGAGGTTAAATCTTCCGCTGTTATTTAATTGTATTTTAAACACAAAGCAACTAGCGGCTCTTTGCTCTCAACTCTCCATTATATGATAGCTGTGTTTGAAGTGCCAACAATTTCCCGACATTTAGACAGGACGTTTTCAAACCAGTGGTGGTGCAGACTGTGTGCAGCGCAAGGTTCTTTATGTCGAGCCTGTTTGTTTTACTTCCAATGCTAAAAGCTCTCTCCATCTTGCAAGCTACCGTCTTTTCCGATGTAACTCACTGCAGCTAGCGACCGTTTTGTTTCCGCGGTCAACTTTAGGGAAACCGGAAGTATAGGTACGTTGACTACGTTCAAATACTTTGTCGCATTAATCTCGGCCACGCTAACCGCATAGATTAACACCTAATTCCTTCTACAGATTCCTAACTGTAGAGGGAACTTCTTTTGAAAATGTATTAATAAGACATTTCTCCATACCAGGAGCAACTCTTTGTTCTAGGAAGCTTTACGAACACACACGTGGCAAACTTACAATTCCCCTTGGTTCCAATGTCATTCATCAATTTGCACTTCTGCCAGCCAACATTTCCCTCCTTATTCAATCATATTTTGCTATCTGGAAGGTTTGGTCTCAGGAACCGAGATAAACTCCTATCAGATTATATTCAATAGGGCTTTTCTAAGGAAATCCGATCCGTGTGAAAAGCTAGTTCATTCTTACGGTGTATTTGCGGTGCAATAACAAGATAAATAAAGACAAGTTGTATAATCTTACATGTGATAACACTAATAAGTCAACCACAACCAAATGATTTGATCCAGACTCAATGGGACATTGCTTGGCAGGGATGCAGGCACCCCTGAAACCACAAAAGACAGTGACCAAATACCCCAATATGATTAAAAAGAGGATAAAATGCACAACCTGTAAAGAGGGATGCAATGTTGGGGTGTGTCATGCATTGTAGCGTTCTGTGTGCATGAAAACTGCTGTGTCATGAATACAGATCCCCAGGTATTGCAAATAGAAGAGCATCTGTGTTCAGAATACAGGCTGTGTCGTTGCTGTGATGGAATTGTCAAGAGTCATACTAAAAGTACAAAAAGGGGAGTTCTAAAAGAAGCAGTTTCCATCAAAGAGTTTGTCATTCGTTTCCTTGATCGTCCAATATTTCTCACAGTGTCTGAAACCAGCACCCCCTGGGTAAAGGCTCCACGTGAACTTGCCCCAGGATGCTGAAGGAAAAATAAGGCACACATTGAATTCGCCAACAGAAACAACTTGGCGCTGTGAACGTTAAGCTCCATTTGGGGAGGGTGGTGGGGGTACAGCAGGCAGGTGCATCTGTTTTGGATTTTCCGTGTTTAGAGTTTAGGCTTCGACGAAAGACGATTGTGTGTCTGTATGTTTGCACATAAGCATGAAATGCCACTGTAACACGGGCGATAAACGTAGGTCAAATGGACAGTAATGTTTTGAAATGGCTTGGTTTAACTGTGAGCCTTCCACTGAGCATTACTTTTACATTAGAATACATTTTTTCTGCATCCTGTATGAGGGGGGTTCCCGTAAAACATCTGCAGCATGTTTGGCAGCAATCTATAGGAGTATTTACACAGCTAGATCAATAGAATGCAGCAGGGAATACCTCTCTATTACCCATGCAAGCAGATGCTGGAGCTCTGTCACAAGGTCATAATTTCAACTAGAGCATTTTATAATTCTCAAAATTTTATTTTTATTTTTTTGAAATAGAGAAATGTCAAAAAGCCTTAGTGCAATGAATAAATGCGGTTCTTTTATGCATTTAAAACCTAAAGCGGGTTGCTTACTTCCGGTGTGCATTGACCCTTGGCACAAAACAGCTGTGGGCCTGCACTGAGTTAGATTGGAGAGAGCTTTTTGCATTGAAAGTAAAACAGAGGTGCGACATACATCTGAGAACTGTGCAGAGGAATTCCTCCACGTGTCAACCAGAACGGCGCTGAGTGGCAAACGAAGCACTCGGGGACTGATACTACCTGGTAGTAACATGTTGGTAGCGCTAGGCTACTTCCATCTCAACATCTACCCTGCGTGGGACACATGCTGCAGAGGACCACCACTGTGTCCCTAAAAGACGGTGGTTTGGAAAACGTCCTGGCTAAATGTAAAGAGATTATTGGCACTTCAAACAAAGCTGTCAAATGATGGAGAGTTGAGAGCACAGCAGGTGCACAAGGACAGTCAGTAGAAAGAGTTGCTAGTTCATCATGTTCAACCCGGTGGATTTTCTGCATTGAAGAGGATCAAATGTCCATAGTTTTGTGTTTTGAAATAGCTAACTCATATTGACTGATGGTGTCACGGTGTGGTTCACTTCCTGTTGTATTTTGTAGATTTCTGCCACTCGTGTCCCCGGGTAACTCACTCACTTTCTGCCTTGTCCCGTCATCCCCTGTGATCGTCTAATAGTTTCCACCTGTGTCCAATCACCTGCACCTCCCTTGTGTATTTAAGCAGTGTGTCTCTTGTGTCACTTGTCGCGTCATTGTCTATCGTCGTGGATGTCCGTAGTTTCCTGCCTGCTGTTCTTCCCCTGGTTCCTGTGTGTTTTTGGCCTTTTGACTATTAAAGTCTTTTGTTTCCTGAGAAGTCTGCGTTTGAGTCCTGCCTCCCCCGCGCATCCCTGACAGAATGACGCGACCAAAGAAGGGCTCAGCAGACCCGCTGCCAGATTACGGACCTGAGTACTTGGACGTAAGAAGTCCCTTCTGGCGGCAGAAGACCAACTTCATCTTTGGTCCCAGGGGCTATCAGCTCGCCTGCCTCGAGCTCCGGGATCTTCTAAATCCCAGGAGAAGCCCTGGCCAGAGGAAGCACAGACTTCCCGCTGGGCCGGCGCAGCGATCTCCCGTACCCGCTGGGCCGCCGCAGCGATCTCCCGTTCCCCGACGCGGTCCTCCGACCCAGAGACTCTCAGCCCCGACCCCGACTCGGCCAGTCCCCGCCCCGAGACTCTCAGCCCCGACCCCGACTCGGCCAGTCCCCGCTCCGAGACTCATGACCCCGACGCCCCGACTGCGGACGTGTTCCGTGTCCCCGAGCTGGAGCCGCCGCCGACTACTGCGGACGTGTTCCGTGTCCCCGAGCTGGAGCCGCCGCCGACTACTGCGGACGTGTTCCGTGTCCCCGAGTTGGAGCTGCCGCCGACTACTGCGGACGTGTTCCGTGTCCCCGAGCTGGAGCCGCCGCCGACTACTGCGGACGTGTTCCGTGTCCCCGAGCTGGAGCCGCCGCCGACTACTGCGGACGTGTTCCGTGTCCCCGAGCTGGAGCCGCCGCCGACTACTGCGGACGTGTTCCGTGTCCCCGAGCTGGAGCCGCCGCCGACTACTGCGGACGTGTTCCGTGTCCCCGAGTTGGAGCTGCCGCCGACTACTGCGGACGTGTTCTGTGTCCCCGAGCTGGAGCCGCCGCCGACTACTGCGGACGTGTTCCGTGTCCCCGAGCTGGAGCCGCCGCCGACTACTGCGGACGTGTTCCGTGTCCCCGAGCTGGAGCCGCCGCCGACTACTGCGGACGTGTTCCGTGTCCCCGAGCCGCCGCCGACTACTGCGGACGTGTTCCGTGTCCCCGAGCCGCCGCCGACTACTGCGGACGTGTTCCGTGTCCCCGAGCTGGAGCCGCCGCCGACTACTGCGGACGTGTTCCGTGTCCCCGAGCCGCCGCCGACTACTGCGGACGTGTTCCGTGTCCCCGAGCTGCCGCCGACTACTGCGGACGTGTTCCGTGTCTCCGAGCTGCCGCCGACTACTGCGGACGTGTTCCGTGTCCCCGAGCCGCCGCCGCCGACCCCGGAGGTTTCCCGTGTCTCAGAGCCTGCCATTCCAGAGACGTTCCGTGCCCTTCAGTTGTCGCTCCGGAGCCGGCCAAATGACCGTCCCCCGGGCCGACCACCGGAGGCTACCCGGCAGTGTGCCTGTCCGCCAAGCCGACCCCCAGAGGCTCCCCGGTCGTCTGGCCGCCCGCCAGAGTTTCCCGGGTGGTCCGACCAACGTCTCGGGTTTCCCTCCCCCCCACCCATTGTCCGCTCTGGTGTGAGCCGTTTGGAATTCGGCCCTTAAGGGGGGGGTACTGTCACGGTGTGGTTCACTTCCTGTTGTATTTTGTAGATTTCTGCCACTCGTGTTCCCGGGTAACTTCACTTCCTGCCTTGTCCCGTCATCCCCTGTGATCGTCTAATAGTTTCTAATAGTGTCGCGTCATTGTCTATCGTCGTGGATGTCCGTAGTTTCCTGCCTGCGGTTTTTCCCCCTGGTTCCTGTGTGTTTTTGGCCTTTTGACTATTAAAGTCTTTTGTTTCCTGAGAAGTCTGCGTTTGAGTCCTGCCTCCTCCACGCAACCATGACAGATGGAGACTGTGGCCTTCAGCTCTGGAAAAAGTTACTGGACCTTCAGTTAATTATAGTCAAATCAATTTCCAAAGTTATTCTCTCTTTTGCCTTTCTTTTACAGTAATGTATTCTTGTAATTGTATTCTGTTTGAATACTACAAATGTTCTTTATTTATATTGTGCCCCCACTGAATCATATATATATATATTAGATCCTAGGTCAAGACAAAGGTCCAATTAAAAACAAAACGATAGTAACAACAAAAAGTTTCAATCAGGAAACACTTCTTACATTTTTAACAATGATTAATTAAACACCGTAAGTCTGAATAGTGCAAAGTTTTTGGGGCTTGGACTCCATCCTGCTGTAGGATGAGTTGGGGCCTGGCTGCAGTGATCCGATAAGGCTTATCCCCCCATGGAGTCCAGACACTGGTGGTGGTAGAGACTATGGTTGCTCCGATCTTATGATACCTCGGGTTTTGCTGCTGCTTAGAGGTGTGTGCGGAAATGACAACTGACAGTAGCAGCGAGATTAACTGCTTTAAACTTGATTGGTTTAGGGAAATGGTTCCTGCATTTGGTAGGCTGTTACTAAACCAGCCTGCCCACAATCAGCTCATTGCGTCACCAAAGGAAGAGAGGAGGCAACCTGTGAATCCCACAGGCTCATTCAGCATATCTTCCTGACTGAAATAACGCCTTGGCTCCATTTAGCATAAAAACATACTCTAAAAACTGCAAATATTCCTTTTTTAGGTAGCTCAGTGGTGTACACTCACAGGATAAACTTTTCCATGTGTGGGAACTATCGAAACAAGGCTGTGTTGCTCATAGGTCATGCCATTTCCAAGTTATGACACACTTGTTACAACATTCATCTCGCCTTGAGGACTGCATGTGCACTTGTATTTGAAATGAGGAGCCGGGTGGGCGGGCGGACACAGAAGTGAGCGTGTAGCACATGGAATCATTATCATGGTCCAGAAACATAGAGATGTTTATGTCTTCCTCCTTATCCTGGAGCTCAAACAATATTTTCCACTTACGCAGTGGCTATCATGCTGAGAGATAGCGAGGCGAGGCATGTGAGTGGCGAACACCTTCTTTATGACAGTGTATTGAGGTTGCAAACCCGCACATGAACGCACTGGTTCGAGGAAAGCCGAATAATACAGCCTGGTGAACTATGCGTTTTGACATTAAAGGCATGCGATGAGCCACTGACAAACGAAAGACCATTAAGATACTTTGGGGCCTTCCATACATTTCAGATAAGCAGCCTTGAATAAATGAAAATATTGAGCTCCTGAAAGGATGTTGAGACAGGAAGAAAAAATCCCCAGGACTCGACTTTTATTCGTGCAATATGAGCTACTGGGGACCAATGTTATGTCAGTAAATTACAATTCAAGATTTTTATTATGGATAAACACCTCGGACTGGCAGAGCTCATAAAAAAAGTATTAAGAATTTATGTTGCAGCATTGACCGTTGAGCGGCCCACATGTCAGGATTTTTTAGCACCTCGTTAAAAGTTGAGCGCAACGTGAATTATGCATGGTGAAATATTGTTCTCCCGCCTTCGTGGGTGGGGGGGGGGGGGGTTGTTTGGTGCAAAGACAAATCTAAGAGCCACTTGAGCTGATCCTCTTAGGGACAGTTTACATATATGAGGAGGCTGATGGGATCAATCACACACATGAATAACACAGGGGAGGCATTGCAGTTGAGTAGTGGCTGCAAGGTATCGTTTGAGGTTAGCCTGTACTAAACTAAAACAACCACCCTGACTCCGATGTGAGATCACCCCTTGTAATTCCTCTGTTACAACTAGCTTCCCCCCCATACCCACACTCAAAAAAATGTTGCAGACATGGTCCTATGATCCTCAAGGTCATCTTATAGCATAAGTGGGAAGACAAGTGAGCTCCAAAAAGCCCTGCCCTTGTTAAGGGACTGACTGAATTTAATTTAAAATCTCAGTCCTCACATATAAAATGAGGTGTCCAGACGTTCTGGAATCCATAGCCATACAACATGACTTGTCTGTTTTGGGCTATCGTTAACCCAAAACCAGCTTTCTTTCCGTCCCTGTAGCTTTAAAGGATACATCTCAAAATCCTGGTCTCCTCTCAATAATGTGGGCATGGCCTCTGTTTGGTGATCAGACTGAGGAATGTGACGAAGAGACAGACCAGACTCATCACTCACACCCTCAACATGTGACTTCCTATCGTTTCACTCTGAGAGGTTATGAGCCAGGTCTTTGAAGGTTGAGGTTAGTTTTCTGATGGATACTCTATCTGGTGTGTTTGACAAGGGATTACAAGCTTGTAACGCTGGATTCAAAGATGTGAAGAGAAACGCCAGTGGATATGGCAGCAGTGGGACTCAAATGCATTGGGAAGTCAATGCTAGTAAATTGAATGAGTTCTCCAGATATTTTGTAGTTACAGGTTATCCAACCAACGAAGTTGCTTGCAGAAACGTTGCTGGTGTATGTTTTCTGAAAACCACTCCATTACACGTGGACGCAACAAAACACCAACGCTAACACAATTGTCATTAACAAGAAAAAGTTAACATTTACTTTTGGCTTCACAAAGGACCTAAACCCAGGTGATGGTTCTGAGTTTCTTTGACCCATCCACCAGAGCTCCCACCCCAAGTTGTCTTACTTCATTCTTTCGCTGTACTACATCAATTTCTATGCAAAAATGTCAACACTTAACGAATGTGTGGTTTGCAGGAACATATATGGCCAACATTTTGTTCCTACTTGAGCCGCAGCATTCACTGCATCCAGCCTGTGGTCATACACAGAACTGATATTATTGTCTGTAAAAAGGAAACCCTTTGCCCTCAGAAAAAGGAGTTATTTTATGTGGAAAAATGGTTCCATGAATATTAAATGAATTGCAGTATCAAGTTTGTGAAATGCGTTGACCCCAGTCTCAGAAAGTCGCAGGTCCATCACACTTGTTTTTTTGGGTGTTTTTTTCTGTTTGCTTATGTGCTTGTATGCCAGATATTTGAAGAGCAAAACTCTGCTTTGCATTGCAAAACCAAAACACACTGCTTGTCAGTTTAGATGTGGAGCGGAAAAGTTGGAGGGGGGGGCGGGGTTTCAGGGGGCCAGAGGGCTTTGCAGCTATTCAGCTGTGTAGGCCCCATCTCGACAAATCGTTTGTGTCAGCAGAGGGACGGAACGTGAGGCCCTGTTGTGGTTTTGAAGTACAGATCAATGTCAGGCGTGAGGTACCAGCTTGGTGCCATAAGGGGAAGGCTGGTGGTGGTGGCTTGGGGTAGAAACCAAGACTGGGGAACCTGGAATTGAAATGACGTTGACTTCCCTCGGTTGTCCCCTGGCAGACTTTGCATGCCTGAGACCAGGGAGAGCCGCGGCGGCGGTGGAATTGGTGGAGAGGTGTCTGATTTCTGGTGCTTGGCTCGGTCGTTTGGGAGCCCCGGAGCGCATGATTTCAGGGTCATGGGCTCACGTCTCAGGAGGGCCACAGCTGCTTCCCTGCTGGCTGTGACCCCCCCCCCCAACACAAACACACCGTCTGCACAGGGACTGACAAGACTTCTTTTAGGATTAAACCGCTGCAGTGTTAACACAACAGGTTATGTAATGTTACTGCTCCGTAATAAACCTTATGATTCTGAACTAGAGTTTCAATTTCTTGTAATAGTTTTATTACCGTACACTGAACTTTGAGAATTATCTGTGATATTAATAAAGACAGCTGCTCACCAGCAATACAAGCAGTTGTCAAGTGTATGGTTGTCTTTCCTCTATGTTTATGTTTGTTTATTCTGTGGCGCCTGGGTTTTATTATCATACAACAATCTAATATATGGGGCACCAACTCCCACACAGCTCAGATTCCTGAAACGTTTAAGGAAGGCTTTGAAATGCAGTTGCTGCCCCGAATGTATCATTTATTTCAAATGTATTTTACAACTTTTTACACACAAGAAATGCATATTGGGAACACTCAAACTGTGTTGCCATTGACACCATCCAATGCTACATTACATTTACTAATAGCTACCTGGACTTATGGCAGGTGGTGACTCTGCGTGGAATTTTCTTCTGTGGGATGCACAAGGAATATGGTAAGTATTCAGATACTGTGCAATTAAATAATCTTTATATAGCAAATAATTATGATTGATTATCTCCCTCTGCTCTTTTCTCTTACTATCACAGAGTTGGAGCGATGCAATGAATAGAAATGTCTTTTTGTATTTTGAGGTATCAGCTCTCTGTAGACTACAACAGCTGTAGAGACTTTAGATGAAGTTTGTCTCTGCATACATGTGCAGTGTGCTCTATAAAACACATGGTTAGCATCACTGCCAGAGCAACAGTGTGTTCATTCTCTTTCTAGCCTGCTACCTGATTAAGAAACTCCATTCTGCACTATTACTGTGCGCTGTGGCTGCAGAGTCTAATCAAATAACACATTAACAACAAATGGGGCTTGTCGGCCATTAGAAGACTTCCGTTAAGACTGCTTTAGTGTGCCTCTGCACATGGCTCCTCATACCTCGCTACAGTCAGCTTTGCTCTGGATCATTTTGTTGAAATGTTAGTTCGGACATTTTGCGTATTTTATTACTCGAATTTGAAAACTCCCAAAAGGACATGAACATAAGTCTTTGTTTTCATTTAATACTTTTTTAGTAATACATTGTTTCATCAGGTCATGAATGTTATATGATCAAATCCGTCTTGAAACATGCACATGAATAAAACTGAAATCTGCCCAAAGAAAATATTGAGAATACGGCCTTCATAGATTTGTCTTTTAGAATTGCATACATTTTTATGACGCTTCCAAAGGGGATAATTTACACATTACTTAACTACTCAACATATTATTACAAGTTGTCCGAATTGAGGCAATGTTTTGACCGATGAGATGCATGCAGTAAAATCAACATCTGAATGTTTATTATTTTTACCTTGGGTGTCCCAGCAACGTGAAATAATACAAACACTTAAAGCATTTCCTCTCAGATCAGTGCAGATATAAAAAGAACGGCCACTGCTTGAGGGTGAATATATTTCCTCACACACCTTGAGACACGAGAACACTTTCGGTGGTTTATCTCCTTTAGTGCATTTTCCGGTTCATGAGACATGAGCTCTCAGCCGGTCCCTGAGCCACTGCCGACTTGTGCTGTCTCAAACCCTTTTTAACGCTCACTAAGAACCCGTGCTGCGCTGGGCCGGTGGAACCTTTTGACCTTTTTAGAGTCGACGCAACGCACCTCTGCGGCTGCCAAAAAACACATCTGGGATTCTAACTCTCAAATGAGTCACTGTTTTGTGAAAAATCTGCAGTTTCTCAACGCTCTCATCGAGCTGAATAACAGCACGGAGTTAATGAAAATAAGGAATCTGTCGCTAATCTGTGGCGGCAGACCAGAAACAGGGTTTGCAGTGTGCTTACAGAGTAAATTCTTCCCTGTGTAACAGGTAGACTCGTACTGTGTCTGCCTGCTGTTTGCTGCTAAGCAGGTAATGCAGTGGGCTTTTCAACCCGATGCTGAAACAAGGCGCTTTGTAAGCATCTATGAGAGAATGAAAAGCTGAGCAATGCACAGAAACTCTAAATCTCTAATTTAACAACAGCAAGTAATCAAGTAAAAACAATCGAGGACAAACTGCATGTTATATTTATGTTGCTTTTATTTACCACAAGTCAGAGACTGAATACAGCTCAAAGACACAGGCTACATTTCTGAGCAAATATTATATTGGTTTGGAAGTTGCTTTAGGGGTTGTTGTTGGATGTAGGTTTTCACAAGAAATTTTCCGGCCTATAGATCACTAATGCATCACCCAACCAGGCGGATCGCAGTTTGTTCACAAACTGCAAACGACAAGGCACTACAGCTTTGCTTCATGCAATGCTGTACAACCTTGGATTCAGACACAAAACTATGTGAAATTAAACTGTTGAAAATAAGAAAGCTGTAATTTTTCTAAGAGCTTTTTCTAACATTGGATACCAATTTATGCAGTTTATAGATTCATAGGGGGAAGTGAAAAAAAGGCAGCATTAATGCTAAAAAAACATGTTGTATAAATGCCTGGGCTCTCGATTTGCGTCCAAATGTTATATAATATCCTTAAATGTGCCACAAAACAGCAACAGTTAGGCAGTTCAGCGGCAATGTGATGTCTTCATTAGACCCTGGAAAGTCATAATGCTGTAGCTCATAACTCCTCTTTCTCTCCTCGCAACGACTGAGTACATCATTTCACCATCATAAATGATGTGGGGTCCCCGCTGCCCATCTGAAACAAATGGATGGATGCTTGGATGAGGCCGCGCAGCAATGAATGTGCTGGAGCCACTATTCTGTCTCAATGTGACCTTTACACTGGGGATGCAAGCAAAACATGTGTTCCCTAACAAGAATGTTTTTTTCTGCAGCCCCTATTTATCTCTTGGGTCTACTAAAGTCCTAGCCCTTTGTTGTTTATGGTGACCCCTAGCTTCTCAAGCCGGCTCCAATGACAGTGAACTCCGAAGGCTCATTATAGTGATAAAAGGAAAAAAGTGAAGCCAGAACTTCATGTCCTTGCTGAACTTGCATTGCATTAGTATTCAGACGCCGCCTCGTCTCGTGCACACAGTGGGAAAAACACTTGAAATTGCGGTGAGTAGTTAGTGGCATCGTGTATAAATAATTCAGCATGCTGATGCTGCTCACACTGCGAAGTCCAGGTTAAACATGAATAAAAAGATGAAAACTGCCTATCGCTGCCGTCACATGTGGAGACACCATTTGAGTTTTTTTGCTGCTTCCTACTGGATATGGATGTTTAAATGACCTGCAACGGACTGTAGCTAATTCTTTCATTGTTTGTGTAGAAAGAGCTGAGTTAGTAAAGAATTCTGTGTGACTATGTTTTTTTTGCATTTTATTGCCATTTGAAAAACTGGATTTCTTTGCTTAAAAGCAGAATTACAAAACCAGTGTTGGGAAAGTACTTGAATAATGTAATCAATCCCTCACCACCTATTACTTATTTTAAAAATAGGTACACGTAAGTTATATAAGTTGCCTTGTAACAACTGTCCTTATCTCTGGGAAATGCAAAGCTTCAAACAGCTTAGATAGTGTCCATTATACGATTACACATGCAATGCACATGGAGCGCTTTTTAACGGTTGAAAGGGTTTTTTGTTGATTCAATTTTGTTATTCTTTAATGGTTTCACGCCAAAAAGTAGGTACAATATAAGCAAAAAACTCTTTTAGTCATTGATCCGTTTTCATTTATTTATTTATTCCTTTTTTTAGAAAAGGCTTCAATGCTTAAAAAATATCAATCATTTTATCTAAAGAAGCATTATATTGGTATTGTGTGTTGGCATATTTAAATACATGTCCAATATCTTTACAAGATAAAGTATCTTTTATGTTGTTCTTTCAAATACCTAAGAAACATGCAAGTAAAACAACATGGTGCGTTTTGCATTTTCTATTACACTCCTCTGCTTGACTGACAGGAAAATTTGTGTTTTATTATGTTACATTATTGTACCTTCCTTGAACAAAGCCCACTCCAAACTCTTCCTTCCATAATCCAGAGGAAACTGCTGGCAGCCAGAGAGGGATAACAGAGATCTCGAGATGTATACGCCTGGACGTCTACGGCCAAATGTCCCATTAATAAAGGTGAAATTATCTCGGCTGACCAGAACTATTTCGTATACCAACAAAAGTTTTTTAAAAACAACCTGAGTTGAACATTTAGTGACAGACATTTAAGAGGATGATTTGCATGAATCTCCAAATCAAAAAGAAAAAGGTTTCTTTTGCTCCTCTCGAGTCAACTTTTTAAAATCTAATATTACTTGCATATAATAGCTCAATTAAGAGTACTTGTTCTATTTGATGAGGACAAGACCTCTCAACATTTCTCATATTTAAGGAGCAGGCAAACGAGATGAAGAGATGTAGGAAACAGATTATTTAAATCCCTGGTGAGTACTCTTTGATTTCTTTAGTCCTAATTGGTGAATGAGGTCTTTATAGACTTGAACAAGTTTCAGTCTCGAGCCGGATAAGATGCCATCACACATCAGACACATCACTTATTCTTATAATAGAGTAGTGACACAGCAACTATCGTGGTCTTAACAAATGAAACAAGCCAATTACACTCCATCAGATCAAAAAGCGACACAGTCTTAGAAGAGAAAACAAAGACTACACAGGAGGTAACAGTGGGAATGTACCACAGTCATCCTCAATTTCTGAACCTCAAAAGAGGATCGTAACAAGGAAATAGTTTTCCAAAATAAGTGGCACACTATCTACATCAATAGGCCATCTGGAGATCTGAAACAGTCTATTGGTTGATTTGTCTTGTCTACCCTCCAAGCACTGCTCGGATCAGGTTGCAGGCAGTGCATAGCAGCTAATTTGTGCACATTGCTATGACTAGCTATTTCATTCTATGAAAATGGCTGTATTTTATTTGGAAAGACTGAAGAGAACTTGCTTTACACCATATATGGTAATGAAATTAGCCATGGAAAGAGAGAGAGACAATAATTGAATACACAGCCCCAATAGTTGGAGTGACTGGGGAAATTGTTTACTCTCTGCTATACTCTACCTGCCAACAACAATTCCAAAGATTATCTTTCGTTTAATATGTCTCCTAATCAGGTATATTCAATTGCCCAGTAACTGCTTAAGGCAATCAGCTTGCTAGCTAACTAGCTAGCTGGCGTTTAGATCCCCAAGCTCTTCTTAAGGAATCCAAAGGGTCCTAAACCAGGGCGAGATATATAATCCCTGGCTCTACCCTGGGGCCTCTCACCTTTTACTACTTGGGCGGGACAAGAAAAGCCTAGACTTCCGAGCTCATCCTATTTCCAAAACTGAGGCCAGCCACTTAATGAAGAAAGCTCATTTTGGCCACTTGGATCCAACACCTCTGTCCAATATTCCTGATGCAGATTAGCAAGAGTTAGCAACTAAATATACCTAATGTTAGTCACCATACAAACAATATGTACTGAAAGTCAATCAATTAAATATGTAAATGAATCACAATATTAAGCATGCATTGAGTTTCCCTTACAGTTCGGGCTCCTATCACCATTGACTCTGCATTTATTATTATGCCTCAACTGAAGCTGCAAAATACCGAACTGAGGGCGCAATGCATGGTTCTCCATGGAACACTACGGTCATCTGATTCAACACTTGCTAAATCCTCATTGGAGCACAGAAGTCACTTGACCTTTTTTCCTGCAGAGCCTTGCCTAGGAGCCGGATGCTCAAAGAGAAGCAAATTAAAAAAATTGAGTTTTGGGGGTAACTAACCCACGGCCTTTATTTAGGCTTTAGGTGACAGCAATCTTTCTAATATTTTGTAGAAGCCATTATTTTGGAGTGCCATTTCCAACAATTTTTTTACCTCAAATAAATCATTTGAGGCAGACATATTTCCCACATGGGTTGCCGCCAAAGACAACGGCTGCCAAATAAGCCCATTTGTTAACATAATGAATTCACCTCAACATAGTGACACAACATGATGAAATTCTGGCTTTCTTCCTCTTTGTAGTCCGTCATGGGGAATGTCTGGAGTAATAAACATGACTAATTACTTCTAACTTATCCTTTTCCCTCTGAGGCTCTGCTTCGATAACAGCTAGGTGATGCTCATCCTGTTGATTTGGTGCAAACATTGTGATTTTGCTCAACTACCTAAATGCATTAATTATTCATCCGCATCCAACTCCCCCACACCCCACCCCTTCCTTTTACTGCATACAGATGGTTGCAGGACTGACCTATATTGCATTTAGGAGGAGAGTGACTGTTTTTTTTTTTGGGGGGGGGGGTCATCAGCACAGCAAAGCAGAGCTTTAGTTTGCGAATTCCCATGTGCGACCTCATTCCTGTGACTGCATTCTCACCCCATTATCATTAAATGACCAGGATTTACAACCAAACTCCTGAGCCCAGATAAAGAACCCCTGTGAAGAATCACTCGTTGTTGTGCGGATCACAAAATGCAGCTCCCTCTGATTGACCGCAGAGCGAGCTTTTCCACTTTGGCTCAAAGCCTTCGATCACGTCGCTGCTTCACATTGCCCACAAAGCCACGTAACAAAGCTGGTGACAATTGACCACAGCACACACAGAGTGGTGCTGTTGGGAGGTGAAGGTAGCGGGGGGTTTTGGAAGAGTTGCAAAGGAGTGTGTGAGATCAGTGGTAAAGCCATTGTAATCTTCTTTCTAAGCTACGGACCTGCTCCGCAGAGGCCTAGTAAGCAGGAGACGGTCCGTTATGACTGGGCCTTTCATCCGGGCCAAGGAGATTACATCAGAGGAATTCTCTGCTTTCAGAAGTTCTTGCACAGAGCTCTGACAATGCCTCATTCCAGTCACATCCGCATCAGGGAGAGGCATCAAAGACCCTCCAACTAACACTTATATAATCTGCTTCAGACCTATATATTGCCTCGGAAATAAAGTGCACCTCTGAATGGTAACAAGATTGCATTTCAATCCGCTGAAGAAGCTGTAGGACCTATGTGAGCTGGCTTTCCTGAGGGCTACACAACAGCATGGGACACTCGGTATGAACATGTCAACATGGACTTTTATGCCAAGTGATAAGATCTGAGAAGTGCACATATTGAATGTATCCTATATAAGGATATAGCAGCTCAGGAGTGTGTGAAGATGAGAAGAACCTCATATCGTGTCGTAAGCAAAGTACAGCATGACAGCTTTTGCCTTTCTTTCTTTGGACGATCTGACAGAGGAAGCCAGTGCTGTGTTTTCCTCTGCAACGAGAGTATTTTCAGTCCTACAATTTATTAAGCTGATCAAGTAGGATGTAAAGAACATTGAAACCTGTAAAGCAGCGGTCGTCAACTGGAAGCATGAGCTTCCCATACGTTTCCATAGTAACAGATTGTAACCAACGTTCCACAGTGAACTGCCTCATTATTGAAAGTTAAGCATCAAGTATTTAATTATTGTCATGGATTCCCCAGGGAAGATATGTAAGTAATATATTGAAATGAAAAAATAGTTTAATTAATTACATGTTTTAGTTATTATAAATTCTGGCCCTAACAGTGTCTGACTATGAAAAAATTGGACCCTTTTTTTTAGGTACCATGGGTAATTGTATTTTTTTTAATAAGATATGAGTATTTGAGTGTTTTCCTCATATCATATATACAAAAAAACAATAGATTACCCTTTACACCCTCTTCAAATTCTTACAAATATTTGTTTATGATTTATTGATATTTGTTTGATGTCTAACTCCTCGGCTATTGAGAGGTTGTATTCATGACATGAGTCTGTATGAAAACACGAGTGCAGAGAGCAGTTCACTGGGGAATAACTTAGCCCGTAATATTGATTTGATGCTTCTATTAATATCATAAATGATCGAGAGCGGTCAGCCATGATGAATGAGGTGAGGCGGTCAAGCGCATTCCTCCTCGCCTCGCCGTTTGTCTCCAGCTGTCAGCCATTCTGCCACAAGGGGCAGTTTGGGTTGCTGTAGGGATATGATATGAACACCACCCGCGCCTCTGACATCATTACAAGCTGTTTTAAGAAAAGTGCCAGCTCAGAAGCATCAGCAGCACACTCTTTCGTTGTGTTCGTACAGCGGATGTTCCTCATACCACTGCGTCTGTGGTGGCTTAACTCACAATTATCCGTTATGTCCAATTAGTCTTGTAATCATGCCGTCGTAATTGCTGTAGCCATCGCGGCTCGTACTACAAAGCAACATTCACCCACATGTTGATTGCATCTACGCTGAATGGTCTTAATCTCAGATCTCAATGCAGCAAGTTTTTTTTGTGTACTTCAATGTAACTGAACTGGCTTGTCATCAAAGCAGCATGCTCATCATAGGACAATTGTTCGGGGGATGTGTTTTACATAAAATCACTAACAGGATCCACATGGCAATAATTGGGAGCACATTGTGATAGATGCTCATTGTTAACCATGCAAGGCCTACTCAGTGGGGCTGATCCCGGCTCAGGCTGAAACGGGAGATGTAATAGGTAGTTGTTGTTTTTTTATAAGTCACATATTGACAGATAGCTCTGCAAGCATTTCTTCAAGCCAGTTGACAGTTTCTGAAACTTGAACAACATACTAGTTTGGGATAGGATCAAGTAAAGGATATTTTTCTCGTTATCTTGCACTTCTATCAACATGTGTGAACCGTGTTGAGTGAATAAACCCGACCACAATGAAAATAAAATATAAAGCTGCTGTCACAAACAGACGTTCCCCGTCTCCGGAATACTAAGGTCCGAAGCTCGGGATCTCAGTCACCCCTCTGTGGCACGTTACAATGGTTTGTGCCACTCAGGATCAGCCCACTGAGCGGGCACAGCCACTCCCACCAACGCACATGTGGCTTGTCTCTCATCAGGAGAGGCTGGGCATTTAAGCTGCCGAAGCATCAGCGGCCGGTGCGAAGTCTTGTGCATGTTGCCATCACATTCTGAGCGTTCTCTAGATATCCTGTTTCTGCCTACCTGTTATTGACCTCTCCTTTGTCCCAGACCTCGTTCACGCCTGCCTGACCCCCGACGGTACCTCTGCCTACCTCCGCGCTCCCGGCTCTCGACCCCCCCGCCTGACCTCCAGCTACGACGTCGCCTGCTCCCTGACGGTGCCTCAGTCTGTTCCCTGCTTGCCTGGCTTTTCGACCCCTGCCTGTTCACCAGACACTACCACGCCTGATCCTTGTCTGTACCCCGCTAATAAAACTGCGCTCTGCGCTTGAGTTCACTCTGGTCTCTTGTGGTGCATTATAGAAGACTTCGCCACAACCAGACCCAGCAGAGGCGCAGCGTTTCCATCGCCTGTGGAAATGTCCGACCCGGATCAGCAGGCTGGAGGAGACCTCAGTATGCCTCAGGTCATTGAACATCTCGCCGCGGTCCAAACCAAGCAAGGCCAACGACTCGGCCAAATCGGGGAAGCCTTAAACACCCTAGCAGCAGCTCTTCAGGAGCTCAAGCAGCACGCGGTGCATACGTCCGCGCGGGCGGCCGCCCCTACTGCTTCAGCCGGAGTTTCTGCTGCCATGGAAACCCCCGCACCGGCAATACCGCTGTCAGCACCTCATCTAGCGCCACCTCAGCGTTATGATGGTAGCCCCCAGTCCTGCAGAGGTTTCCTGACCCAGTGCTCCCTGGTGTTTGAATTACAAGCCCCACAGTTTATTTCAGGTCGCGCTAGGGTGGCCTTTATTATCTCTAGGCTCACAGGGAGAGCTTTAGAGTGGGCCACTGCAGTGTGGGGCCAACAGGACCCTGTCTGTTCAGACCATGAGAAGTTCATGCAACAGCTAAGACAGGTGTTTGATCACCCCTATAGTTTGCAGGAGGCTGCCAGACGCCTCTTGAAGCTGCGCCAGGGACAACGGGCGGTGGCTGAATTTGCGATTAGACTTCAGGACCCTGGCGGCAGAGAGCAGATGGGAGGAGTCTGCTCTGATGACCACCTTTTATCATAGCCTTGGTGACTCTCTTAAGGACGAACTGGTGAACAGGGACTGGGGTAATACCCTTGAGGACCTCATCAGTCTGGCTGCTCAACTCGACCGTCGCAGGAGAGAGAAACAGCAGGAAAAGAGCTCCAGGAGCGGGGAGGGTCATCATTCCAGGGGCCTCCCCTACTCCACCTCCGAGGCTGCTCCTGGTTCGGAGGGAGAGCCAATGCAACTCGGGGGGACTCGACTGTCTCCAGAGGAGCGCGAGCGACGGAGGGTAGAAGGTTTATGCTTCTACTGCGGGAGGACTGGACACTACCGGAACACCTGCCCTCATCGGGGAACCAGAGGTCAACCACTGAAGGTGAGCACGCTTCTCTGCCCCAACATTTCCTCGCACCAATGTCTGTTGTCGGTCACTATCATCGGGAGTAAGGGGCGAGTAACCGTTCCAGCTTTAGTAGACTCAGGGTCTGCAGGGAATTTCATTAGTCGACGTCTAGTGCAACATCTTCAACTAGCTACGTCGCCCTGCTCTCCGCCGCTCCCGATTACGGCCATTAACAATCAGCCTCTCGGGTCAGGTCTCATCTCGCAGGTTACAGTCCCGGTTACCCTGGTTGTGGGTGTTTTGCACTCTGAAAGACTATCTTTGCTGGTTATTGACGACATAACGAATGAAGTTATCTTAGGCTTGCCATGGCTGGCATTCCATGAACCACAGATTTCCTGGACCAATAATGAACTGCTCCGCGACAAGTGTGTCTCCCAGTGCCTGATTAAACCCATTAGAGCAGCCACCATCAGGAGCCCAGCCGCCGCGGCCCCACCAGGGGTCCCCTCTGTCTACCTGGATCTCGCAGCGGTATTCAGCAAGACGAGCGCCGAATGCTTGCCACCACACAGACCAGGGGACTGTGCCATAGACCTGATGTCAGGAGCTACTCTACCCCGAGGTAGGATCTTCCCCCTATCTTTGCCAGAGTCACAGGCCATGGAGAATTATGTGGAAGAGGCTCTCGCCAAGGGTTTCATTCGCCCCTCCACATCACCCGCAGCGTCGAGCTTCTTTTTTGTGAAAAAGAAGGATGGCGGGCTTAGACCATGTATTGATTACAGGGGGTTGAACGCCACCACCATTAAGTACTGATACCTCCTGCCGTTGGTGCCTGCGGCTGTAGAACAACTACGAGAGGCCCAGGTATATACCAAACTCGATCTCCGCAGCGCCTATAACCTTATTCGCATCAGGGACGGTGACGAATGGAAAACTGCATTTCACACAGCAACGGGGCATTAAGAGTATCTGGTGATGCCTTTTGGGTTAGCCAACGCCCTGTCCGTGTTCCAAGCGTTCGTCAACGAGGTGCTCCGGGAATACATGGGAAAATGTGTAATCGTGTACATTGATGACATCTTGGTCTACTCAACAGATCTGGAGAAGCATGTTGCGCATGTACGCCAAGTCCTCGAGAAACTGCTTGAGAACCACCTTTATGTCAAGTTGGAGAAATGCGAGTTCCATAAGACCCAGGTACAATTTCTGGGGTACATAATTTCCTCCCAGGGGGTCCAGATGGACAAGGATAAGATCAAGGCAGTAGTGGACTGGCCGGGGCCCCAGACCGTTAAGGAGCTCCAGCGCTTTCTGGGCTTTGCAAACTTTTACAGGCGTTTCATTCGCAACTTCAGTTCAGTGGCTGCACCGCTAACGTCTCTTTTAAAGGGGTCTCCCAAGAAACTCGTCTGGAATGAGGCTTCCGCCCGGGCCTTCAGGGAGCTGAAGGACAGATTCACCTCAGCACCTGTCCTCAAGCACCCGGACCCGAACCTCCCCTTTGTGGTGGAGGTTGATGCCTCAGAAACAGGAGTAGGAGGCATCCTCTCTCAGCGCCATGGTAAGCCCACTAAACTACACCCATGTGCGTTCTTTTCGCGCAAATTGACCTCGGTAGAGAGGAATTACGACGTGGGAAATCGCGAACTCCTAACAGTCAAACTGGCCTTTGAGGAGTGGAGACACTGGCTGGAGGGAACCAAGCACCCCTTTTTGGTCCTAACGGACCACCGCAATTTAGAATACATTCAGTCGGCTAAACGCTTGAACCCTCGTCAGGCGCGTTGGGCTCTGTTTTTTACCCGGTTTGATTTCACCCTGACCTATAGACCAGGTTCGAAGAACGTCAAAGCAGACGCACTCTCCCGTCTCCATGATACGGTGACGTCCCAGAACACCCCGGGGCCGATCCTGCCCACACAACACATCATCGCCCCCATCAGATGGGACATCATGGGACAAATCCAACAAGCCTTGCCAGGAGACCCGGTTCCCCCGGGTTGCCCCGGGGGACAGAACCTATGTGCCCTCAGCGGTCCATGCCCAGCTCCTGCATTGGATACATTCATGTCCCAGTTCAGGACATCCAGGTATTCAACGCACTCTCTCACTGACCAGGGAGCAGTTTTGGTGGCCATCGTTGGTACGGGACGTCACAAATTACGTCACGGCCTGTGCCGTATGTGCCCAGACAAGATCCTCCCGACAACTACCCTCCGGTCTCCTGGAACCGCTCCCCATACCTAATAGACCTTGGTCCCACATGGCGGTGGATTTCATTACCGACCTTCCCCGTTCTCAGGGTTTTACCACCATCCTGGTGGCAGTGGATAGATTCTCCAAGGCATGCCGTCTGATTCCCCTCAAAGGATTACCCACTGCCTTGGAAACCGCGGAAGCCCTGTTTCACCATGTGTTCCGGACCTTCGGCCTACCGGAGGAGATTGTGTCAAACAGGGGGGTCCAGTTCACCTCGAAGGTATGGGCAGCATTTTTTAAAATGTTAAATGTTCAAGTGCATCTGTCTTTGGGATATCATCCACAGAGCAATGGGCAGACAGAAAGGCTGAACCAAGAGATTGGCCGGTTCCTACCGCTTCCAGCAACCGAGGGAATGGAGCCGGTTTTTGCCATGGGCCGAATATGCTCAAAACTCCCATAAAAGCTTGTCCACAAAGATATCGCCGTTCCAGTGTATGTTGGGTTTCCAGCCAGCCTTATTTCCATGGTCCGGGGAGTCGTCAGAGGTCTTGGCGGTGGACGACTGGTTAAGACGGAGTAGGACCATCTGGGATGCCGCTCGAGTCCAGATACAACGGGCCGTCCAGCGTCAGAAGGGGAACGCCGATCAGCACAGGTGCATAGCGCCCCGGTTCCAACCCGGTCAGGACGTATGGCTGTCCACACGGAATATCCGTCTACGCCTCCCTTCCAAAAAGCTAAGTCCCCGTTTGGTCGGCCCATTCAAAATCATCAAGCAGATCAATCCTGTGTCATATCGGTTGCAGTTACCCTCCCACTACAGGATCAATCCGACTTTCCACGTATCCCTGCTCAAACCGGCCATCAGGACCTGTGACGGTCAGTCAGGACCGGAGGTGCAGCCGACGACCCCCCCACCGCCCCTGGACGACGGGGCGACACACACGGTCAGGGCTCTGTTAAACTCGCGACGTCGCCAGTCTGGTCTCCAATACCTCGTAGACTGGGAGGGGTATGGCCCGGAGGAGAGAGCCTGGCGCCCAGCCTCGGATATTCACCCAGATCTCATTGCAGAATTTCATCAGGCCCATCCCGAGTGCCCCGGCCCACGGCCACGGGGCAGGCCCCCCCGTAGAGGTCGAGGTTCGGCTTCCGGAGCCGCCTCTAGACAGGGGGGTTCTGTCACAAACAGACGTTCCCCGTCTCCGGAATACTAAGGTCCGAAGCTCGGGATCTCAGTCACCCCTCTGTGGCACGTTACAATGGTTTGTGCCACTCAGGATCAGCCCACTGAGCGGGCACGGCCACTCCCACCAACGCACCTGTGGCTCGTCTCTCATCAGGAGAGGCTGGGCATTTAAGCTGCCGAAGCATCAGAGGCCGGTGCGAAGTCTTGTGCATGTTGCCATCACATTCTGAGCGTTCTCTAGATATCCTGTTTCTGCCTACCTGTTATTGACCTCTCCTTTGTCCCAGACCTCGTTCACGCCTGCCTGACCCCCGACGGTACCTCTGCCTACCTCCGCGCTCCCGGCTCTCGACCCCCCCGCCTGACCTCCAGCTACGACCTCGCCTGCTCCCTGACGGTGCCTCAGTCTGTTCCCTGCTTGCCTGGCTTTTCGACCCCTGCCTGTTCACCGGACACTACCACGCCTGATCCTTGTCTGTACCCCGCTAATAAAACTGCGCTCTGCGCTTGAGTTCACTCTGGTCTCTTGTGGTGCGTTATAGCTGCACTTATGAGTCATTTTTTATTTTAACAATCGATCTACTGACCGCATGGTGTGAAATCTCTTGCTGGTCAAAAACCTCTTCGATAGATCTCCTGCAGCACTGGATGGTGGAAAGGAAAAATTGTGTCACCAGCAGGCAGGCCAAGAAGTGGTACATTGAGCTGCTAAAGAGCCAGATGTTTTTCTCAGGAGGGTGGGGGGGTTGAAAAAAGAGCTGAAGGTGTAGTTATAAAGGTTACTTTGCTTAAAGTTGTTTTAGTAATTTTTTCCGATGTCTTATATATGTCTTATTTCCAACATATACACAGCAGACTTTTGGTTTTACGTGTTGCTTTAGTGCGTTTACTTGTATAAATACTACATATTTTTACAGATCTGAAATTTGTAGTTGCAGTGTTGTCACCTTTTTCGAGTCCATGACAATTAATTGAAATAAAACATTTTATGATCATTAAAACATTATTAATATCATCTTATATAAAATCTCCTGAAATTGCCTTTTTCCTAACTCCAGCAGGGAGGCATTGCTATTTGACACCACACTGAGGTATTGTGTTACATAAGCTACCGCAGCTTTGTTTATAATATAAGTGCTGATAGGATTGCGACGGCAATGATGGATGACATAACAGGAGCAGTGTTGTGGTCTCTGCAGCGGGGAAAGCCGGCTGGCACTCAGGGAGGTCAGGCTTCAGTCTCCCGCTCTGCACATGCTCTGTCAGAAAGGGTGTCCTCAAATCCGACCGCTTGCAGCCTGGCCAGAAAAAAGGAGACGGTGCCTCTGAGCGCCAGGGATCACCAGAGGACACGGACGCCCGGGGGACGAAATGAGGCAGACAATTCATTAGACATATATGCGGGGTAGTGTTTGTTAGAGTTTGGCATTCATTTTATGTATGTCATCATCATATACTCTCTCTGGGCCCCTATCCTGTCTATATCTATTTAGCAGCTTGTACCATGTTTAACTGATGTTGTTCCCATTTTTTATCTCTTTACTTTCCTTTGCAGATAGTTTTTTCTTTCTTTTTTTTTCAGCATGTTGCGAGGTGTCATGCAGAGGCCATTATTTAAAGTAAAGAGAGCGAGGATCTTGAAGTGGGTGCTCAAGAGAGATTTCTGCATAAATTCACCAGGCAGATGAATGGGATCTTTCAGTTTGCAGCGCTGTCAATCTGACGCTTTGAAGTTTATGCCGACTTCACAAGAGACCCCAAAAATGTTGTGTGTGTGTGTGTGCGCGTGTGTGTGTGTGGGGGGGGGATTCGGCTGAGAAGTTGATGTCTGTATTCTAGACGAAAATGCAATGCGGTTTTTCAGCAAACTTTTCAGCAAGAGCTTTATTTATGGGCCTAATGAGTAGCAGTCGCAGTGCTGGAGGAAGAGAAATGGTTAGAGTGTCCCCGTCGATCAGTCACAATAGAAATATTGCGCGACAAAGCTGTTACTTTAATTTGCATTTGGAGATTTTCAGATGGGGGTTTCAGCCAAACTCCAACAAAGTGCAGAGTCGTCAAAGCGCCCGGGCGGCAGATGGAGACTGAAACGCTCAGGCGGAGTCGAAGAGGAGGAGGATTACAGAGTGGGTTAGGGCACCCTACTTACCTCTCCTTATCGTTTTGAATAACCTGCAATTTAAAGAAAAAAAATCCACTTATCATTTGTCGCACCATCAAATAATTGTCGTTTAGGCCTTTTTTTCATCAAAGAGGTAAAGTCCAGTTTTTCCGCCGGGAAGCTTTCAGAAACCCCCTGTGTTGACCGCTCAGAGTGCTGACATTCAGCATGTGTCCAGATTGAAAGGTTTCAGAACGCCCACAGTCGTGTTCGGAACAATGGGGAAGCAAATGAGTGGACCTTTCACACCCCGCAGAGGCCAAGGGGGCAAAGGAAGGGACAGCATCCAGTTATTATTCAAATTAATGTTACAGGTGACATATGCAGACGGCAAGATCGGAGAGAACGGCAGCCTCCACGTTCGCTTCAGGGGGGGGTGCAAAACCTTTTCAAATTGCTTTAACTCAGACATAATTGAGCGCTCATTTTTTATTTATTTTTTATTTCCCAGGCTGAGTCCTTCAGGTGACATTTAAAACATTGCATTTTAGAGAAGTGTGTATCAGAGGCACAAACCAGATTTTCATCTTGCACATTTATACTGGCTCGCATAACTTCATTATCTCATAGTTTTTTGTGATCCGCAGAGAGATAGAAGACATTCACTTACGCATTGATTACAACTGATTAAAACGATGTAAATGGAAAGCAACGACGCCTCAGTGAGGTATACTGTTATTAATGAAACGACATATTGTTTCCCAGACACTAACATTAAACAGTTATGATGCTGCACTGATTACACTTACTGAAGTATTGTACATGTGTATTTGTTTGGACCGCCTGCCTTCATCGTCATATGGGATTTTAGTATTATCTTTTGATTGTTATAGAATTGCTATAGATACTCCTTAGCCCCTTAGCCTACAACAACTGTTTAACTTTGTGTAGAATTAGCCCCAAACTTAGGCTAATAAACAATTTACTCGCTCTTACGTGCAGCGCAGTTGTACTCGGCCAATGTAGGCGGTCAACTTTTCCGAGAAATACTTTGCTCCATCTACGTAACATGTTTTATTACGTGAATGTCTTAAAAAAAACTTGAAATCTGCAGCAATTTATTTATTTTGACTAATGGGCTGATCTGTGTGGTTTTTAAAAGGTCACCTGAAGAGACAAATCCAGCGTGTCTTTCTGTCTGGGTTTTATGTCACAATAATGTGCTAAGTCTGCTTCTCGGGCCTGACCGCATTTGCCAAGAGAGAAGTCTACAAGCAACTCTGGGAAGATTTTGTATCTATGCCATACATTCTGACTCGTAACGGTCTGTAGCCTACACCTTAAACAATTAAGTTTTAGATTACTTTTTTTATTTACCTGATAACATTTATTCAACTAAACTACTGGTTTTGGCTGTTGTAATTTCTATTTTTCGCCTTTGCCATCTTGTTTTTTGTAACAAGAAGTGACGGTATGGGCGCAGAAAAGTACAAAAGTAAGACTTTTATCAACCACCATAAACATTCATTAGCAAAAACACCATAAAATAGTTGAAGAAAAAAAGACTGACAGCTCCCATACAGGAAAACGCAGTGGCAGAGACCTGTCAATCGCAAAGTAGCCCTGCCTTAAAGCATATTCTGGTTCATGCTCTACTTTACTCTAAATGGGATCATCATCATTTACAAAATGATCAACATGCTATTTTTTGGTAGACTCAAAACTCAACATTTGAGACCACAAACGCATCAGTTTACAGAGGTAATTAAATTGAGAAGTAGTGTGTTTTGCGTCTTTTTGCAACCAGAGAAGTCGCCAGAGAATTTCACTGACTTTTCAGAGCCTATTGTTGCCGCCTGGTACTGGCACCGCCGAACACAAAATAGACGTCTGGTTCAGGAAGTGACACTGATGATTAGATTTACCATAGTTTGAGCATTCAGTGGTCATGATTGATTTCTTCATGTCCTGTTCACCCCTGGGGAGATTAACAAGAGATTGCAATTAAAAACAGAGTTCCAGACACCGCAGCCAAAGTACAGGGAATAGAGGCATCAATAATAAAAACAATATAATTCTATTTTAATTACCTCATGGGTCCAGTCATGATCGGCTATCTCACTTGTCAGTTTTCACTGCTATATTACAGGGAATTCCCAGTGTACTTCCTCTGTACCAGCCTAAAAAAACTGTATATATTGAGTGTTGACGTCAATATGGGTTTTGTTTGTGCAGCCTTGTGAAAGCTAGACAGACAAAGACGGCCAGTAAGTAGCAAAATAAAGCATTAAACACCATACCGGGCAATCCTGTCAATGTTTCTTTTCTTCAAAAGCACTCTCGATTACACTAGCAAAGCAATACACAGTGTGACGGCTCGAAGATCTATTAATATGGCTTTGTTATATTGCGGTTTGTACAAGAGCACACTGCCTTGTGTTCTTTATGCGTAGTATTTGATACTGTGATAAAAAACCTTGGGATTCTGAGAAGGAATGTGAGTCAACGAAAGGTTTGGAAGACAGTCAGCAGTACGGAAATGCCATGATTGTGTTATCATCAGAGTCATTTTACCCGCTGAATGTAAAATAAAGTGTCTAGGAGACGTTGGTTAGCAATGATACATTGTTTTTCTTTATGCATAGTATATAAAAGAGATGGAAAACATTTAGAATTCTGAGGAAGAATATGAGTCGATGGGGGTTGGATGTCAGCAGCAGGGAAATGCCACCATTTTATCATTATCTGATATATATTACCGATGCAAAATAGAGTGACTTGGAGACATTAGTTCAGGGACATGTTAATAACAACGCAAGACTGGTCAGCAGACGGATAATAAAGTAATACTCTACCTATAGAAAGTTGATGCTATGAGAGGCCAATACAATATGGTATGGTTACAATATAGATCTTTCCACCTGGACTATCCTTTCAAAATACTGTATGATGACTTAACCTGTCCTCTGCCAGAGACTCTGTCTGCTGCACAATTACATTCCCTAAAGTATTTCCTCTCGGAACGCTAACCCTCAAATTACAACCAAAGTTACCCTAATACTAACATAATAGAGAACAAATTAACTTGATTACATGTAGGCGTCTAAACTACCTGGTTTGGTTTTAAATGTATTTTACACACATACGTGGCTACATTAGTTGTTTGATTTGTCCATTTACCCAGAACTCCTCCCTCACTGGGATTATTTGTGATGTAATCGGGGAGAAAATAATTTTTCCTTACAACGTTATGATGCAGCTCCTTCACATGGGAGACCATGGTCCTGGCAGAATGCTTTATTTGTCAAAGGTTTTACATAACAAATGTCTTTGAATATGACAACAGGAATTAGTTAAACTATTGCTTCAAACTTTAGAAAGACTTTCTGATAAATATTGTGTGCACTTCCTCAAGGATAAAAAGTATATTGTTATTCTGTTGCATAACTGTTTTTGGAAGTCTTTATTAAACGCCTTCTCCTGCACGTCAGAGACTTTTAAATATCAGCAGCTCCCAGCTGGTTCAAACAAGAGTGTAACAAAAGTAGAACAAGAAGGGACGATGGTGTCAAGCTGTTCCTACGCATATTACAACTAAAAACTTTCAAAAGATGGCCTTCTCAAAGAACATTGGTAGATATCATCAACAGAAAGCAACAGTTCCAAAGATGCATTATGACCAGGGGAAGAAAGTATTATGCAATAAGACAGAAAGAAAGCATGTCATTCTCGAAAACCCGGCAAAGGTTGAAATAAACCACAGCTGTTCTTGGCAGGAAAAATAGCGTCCCTGTCTGTAAACTGTATTAATTGGCCATATTTGCCTTAACGTGACAAACTAACATTAGACTCACATTAGTCATGAAGCTCTGTGGGCAAATTGAGTCACCCAATAATCTGATGTCCATATAATGTGTCCTTAACCTGTCCATTCTCAGCAATTTGAGGTTATCACTTTGTATGATGACTATCTACCCTCAGTGTGTGTGTTTATGTGTGTGTTTGAATCTGGAGCCAATTGTAATTGCAGAGTAAAGCCCTCCATGAATGCAATTGTTTGCCAATTAAAGCGTAACCTGAACACACTCAAAGTGTTGATTTCATTGGTTATGGAGGGGAGACACTCTGGATGAATAGGATAACAACATTGAAACTAATCATGAAACCTATTTTTTTCCAATTGCAAGTTGTACACTTTAAATTATAGATATTAAAGAGGAATCATCCTACAAAAATGCTAATTTGCATACATTTCGAGGACTGGCCGGTCGGTGAAATCTAGAGAAATTAATAGAGAAAGCAGTAAAAAACACTTGACTATGTATTGTGGATCTCATCTCTTGCTCTCTCTCGCTCATGTTCATTGGCAAAAGGCCAAATAAACCCAATGTATTTGGAGGAAAAAGCTTCAAAATCAACTAATGGCAAGAAAACAGTTTTTGTGTGCCTTTGCTTCAAGATAAATACACCTTACACCAAAATTAATTATTTTATTTTTAAGAGACACCTGCCCATAAACTCCTTATCCAACATACAGTTCATGCAAACTGACCACCGGCAGTTTACTCATCAGTTATTTTTATATTAAAGTGCTTAAGAAGTTGTCCTCGCAGGGGTTAAAGAGCCCTCCATTAAATCTCATAACCCGTCTGCACAGCTCTTCTGCATCGTAATATAAATTATCTGGCAGGCCTTTCAAATGTAAAACAGTATATGGCTTTTCAAGCATCCTTCAGAGGTTAATCCTTCTTATTCAGCTATGACACGAATAACTCTTATGTATAGAAAGTGACGAGCAGAGAGGCCCAAATCGTTCTATGTACGCCATCAAGGAGGGCAATACACTTCTATTAGTGTCATGTGGCTCTGCAAACCCTTAATCTTTTTCAATTTAAGATAATGCAAGATTTACTTTATTGATCCAAGCTGAATTTAGGCTGAGCAGCAACAACGGAAAGGAACGAGATCAAAACACAATGAACAATTGAGATATTGAAGGTGAAAGTCACTTTAATGAACAGGTAATATCACGGCTGTGTTTATCAGTTTGTCATAAAACTGAAAAAAAATCCAAAATGCTTGATGTCCTTCCCATCCTGTGCTGCATGCTGAATGAATTTTGGCTGTGCTAGTTTGACGTCATGGTGATCCTCGGTCCTCGTGTCAACCCCCTGATGCCTTGGTGCAGGGAAAACGTTGGATTCTGGGTGACTCATGGGATTGTCATCAAGGTGCCACTGACACAGTGGCGGGTAGATTGTTGGCCTGAAGGTTGGAGGCTGATCAACAGTGTTGAGATGTTGACAGCCGACACTTGCTGCAGGAGTAGGTTCATGAGCCAATGGTCAAGGAAGAGACAACGTGCTGAGATGTCAGAACCTGTCAGCGATCAAGCGACAAATCAAGCCTGGCCTTGAAAATAGAGCACGAAATGAAACTCTCCACAAGGGGGCTGAAATGATTGTTCACCAATGTCATGAACTGAAGGGGTGCTTAACCTATCTGAGGTTATTTACAAAAAAGACGTTATTTATTTATTCCACATTAAGCATTAAGAGTATGTTAATGTAGAATAAATTATCACAGTGCCCTAAGAATGAATCCTAATGTTTTATTGGCTCCCTGACCTTTTCTAAAGCACCACCATGAGTTCAAAATTTGATTTCAACATTCATTTCTCCAGAAGATTTGTTCTAAAGATCTTTGTGATTAGCACAAAAATATGCACATGCAATATTCCCAGAGGATGAATCCTATAGCCTTTGCGGATCCTTGCCTCTGATTAGTGCATGTTGTAAGCCTGATCAGGATAGAAAGCTGAACATAGATGGAGGACTACAATGAACACACAATTCTGCTCTCTTTTGGAAAATTTTGGAAAATCTAATATCGGTTTATTAGCATATACTTTTAAATTTGAATTAACAAGCAACAGCCTTGGCAACAACGGATTGATTGATGAGCATAATCAAGTTCTGAAGATGTCGATTCTGAAAGGTCAAAATCATACAAAACAATCTAATGGATAACAATTATTAATGGAAAGCAATTAATCTTTGTTTGCAGTCAAAAAATACAAATGCTGTTCACTACAAAAATGTAAAAAATAAAAGATATGGGTTATATCTGCATATTACACTTTTTTTCCAAAACGGATGTAGATCTGTGTAGTTTCCTACTCAACAAGTAATTATAAGGAATATTTTTTGGGTCTGGGGTTGTTAGGTCTTACTAGCCAGTCGTTTATCCCACATCCTGGAGAAGCATTACTAAAACATTATGCACACACAGTTTAACTTTAAAAAATCATGTTTGATGTTTCACATTAATAGTGGCCCTCCACTGATTGTTGAATTGTAATTTACTTTCACAGCAGACTAGTTGACCTGTAGACCAGCAAGTGTAAAACATAATTATTAGCTTGCATTGCATTGAATTAATTGCTGGATGAAAGCAAAAATGAATATTCCACCAGTTATTTGTTTTGCAGTAATCATTCTCTGAAAAGGGAAAATGTCTGCACAAAAAAAGTATGTCAAATCTCATTTAAGAATGTTCGGACTAGCAAAGCTAGCAAAACTTTGGTTTAAGATGTATTGAAAGCAGAGCAACATTTGAAGTATAACACAGATGGATTATGATTTACTCGCAATATTTCAAGAGTGCCTTCTGTATTGTGAGTGAAAACAGAAAAGAATAAAGAAACATGCAAGAGAGAACTATGAATTTCATGCTCTCGATAATGTTGCTTCGTTGAAATTCAACTTGCCCCTTTTGTAACTAGATTTCCCTTTTCTAGCGGTCGATGCAAACGGAAGAAATGTGCATGTTGAAGGTTTGTAAAATGTTTTGGCTTTCCAAAAGAGGGCATGACCAATTAAAGCTCGAGAACCGATGCAGTAAATGAGTAAATATGAATTTGAACGTACTCTTTCCATGAACTCAGAATATCCATTGGGTATTCAGGACCTATAATGTATTCATGATGGTAAAAGATATTTGTCTTTGTTCCATTTTATTGATGCCATCCCATGTTTTAGTTTTCGTTCCGATTTATTTACTTCATCATCTTGTCGTTCTAACGTTAAACATACACCACTTGTCCCTTAGAAAGCTTCACATGGACTACTACGTCATTTTTATAATGGACTTGTTTCAGTGGACAGTGGCAAGTCCTAGAGGAGAAGAAAAAAGCCAGAACTGTTGAGCTTTCTGAGGTGTAAAATACAACTAACTCTTCTCACAAAAACATCCTAAAGCAAGAAAAAAAAGCCAGAAATACTTTTGTAAACTGGAAAGAAGGAGAGAGCTAAAACAACATTTGTGTTGTAGGGATGGAACAAAACTGTTTGGTCCTCCAAAGTAACTCATAAAAAAGAAACAATGCAGCACAGCAATGCAAAGTTTTAATAGATGCTGTGGAGTTTTAACAATCTAGCATGAGACACTTCAAACTGTCACTCCACATATCCCTCTAGCCTCAGTGTTGTATGTGTTAAATTCCACTAATTACATGCACAACAATGTTTTCACCGGAAACAAGTTTGTTGGGCAAAAGCACTTAGGTTTTGAAATGTTGTTTTTTTAATGTAGTTAAGTTGGCGACTTAATAGCGTAGTAAAGTTAAGCCAACAGGGATGTTTGTTTTAGCAGAGGACAAGCATACAAGTCTCCTGCATGAAAGTTCTGTCGTTGGATCCGACCATCCACCAAGTCCTCCTCCCTTCATCGTCAATCACTCTTAATACTCTATATCTTATTTCATCCTTCGGTCCTGCCATAAAACTAATGAGAGCCTTGTAGTTAGATGCTTAGGGCCACGGACCAAGCTGCAATTTTTGAAGGGATGGGGCTGAGAACGGGACGGTATTTTTCTTTAATTGTGCCGAACTCCCTTTCTCTCTCTCATTTTTCATACATCCCGAGTACCTGGCTCAGATTTCAGGGGTTCTCTGGGGGCAAACAATGTAGGGACTGAGTTCAAGTAATAAAATACTTTCAGTGCAGTCCATTCTAAGCTGTCTACTCACTTCATTATCCCGCGGGTGGCCCATTTTCACCTAGTACCCAGGTCTGGCTCTTACCAGCCGCCTACTCTTTACTTACACCTCTCAGCTGCGGGGACGACATTTTCTGCATATGTAACTGCACATTTCCATTTATACAAGGTGTTTATCTTCACCAAGCTTCCAGCCCCATCCCTGCCTGTAATTAGTTGCCACGTTTGAAATGGTTCACCCTCAAATTTTATGACTGCTCCTGGCAAGAGGAAAGGGGAGGAAAAATCATAAGGTGTTCCATTTTTAAATGACCTCTGAGTGAATAATGGGGTCCTTCAAATTGGCATTCTCACACATAATATGATGCAGATTTAACATGGCTGAGCTCTCTTCTGGCACACAGGAGCGTGGCACTTGTTGGCACAAAGAATTGGTTTTGCGCACGCTGTGAACGTGGGTGGTATGTTCTCACTAGGTTTAAAAGGAGACGGTGAAATATCCCCAAACAAGCACGGCAGAATGGTGAAGAAGTAAAAGAACATAACAAGTCTATCTAGTTTAATGATCTGTTGTGTGTTCCGGCCATAGATTGGGATTTCTATTCTTGTTGAAAGAACAAATATTGTTTTTTTCCTGTCAGTTGCATTCTTAAACAAAATGTTCCTTTGAATTCAGACACTAGCTGTTCTGAAGATTGAAAACCTTTATCAAAATAACAGCTTTCTAGCTGATGAAATGGACAGCGTTCACATTTTGGCACAACTAACAAATTTAGGTTGAATTCAGTCTCTTAGCGACAACACCAGCGGTTGTGACACGTCGTTGCAGGGTCAACACAGGTGTATTTAGGTGCCCCAAGGCCCTGGTGTTGTTCATGCACGCTCACTGGATTGGTTGTTACATACTGTTACGTGTCAAGCTGGGGCAAGAGACCCCCGTCCTGCCTCTCTTGGCTTGGCCCCTCTCGCTCTCTTCAATTGAGTGTATTGTATGCGTATGTGCATCTCAATACTGTACAAACATGTACAGTATGAGAGACAGACTATGAGACAGTGCCCAAGAAAATTCATGGCTGTACTAGCTCAAAAGGGTGTTTCTACTCAATACTGAGCAAAGGTCTGAATACTCATGACCATGTGATACCCTACACATTGCTACTGTCACACAGTGAGCGGTCTTTGTTTATTTTGTTTCTATATGTGGCTAGTCAGGCCTAGTTTTGTTATATTCATTTATTTTGCGTGGCTCAACTCCAGGTTCATCCAATCACCTTTTCACCTTCAATCACCAGTATTTTTTAAGGTCTTTACTTTCCCTGTTTTGGTAAACTTATTCAACCCAATAGCTTTTGAATTTACGGTTGTAAAGACATACCTTTTTTGATTTTTGCATTTCCCATGGGGTGTGAGCAATTCGTGTTCAATCTGCTTTCGGTAGGAGGCCCCCTATAGTATGTTCAATTAAAATTGAACATACTATAGGGGGCCTATAATATGTTCAAAGCTGTTGTGTTTATGTTCACAGTCTTAGATTAGCGTGTTAGCATGCAATAATTCTGCCACTTGCTGTGCCAAGGCTGATTTAAACTAAAAAAAGAAGTGAAATGTAGCACCATCAATTTGTAGATAGGCCTATTTGGTAGCCTCTCATGATCTTGTGTCTTTTTGGTCCTCTGGAACATAAGCTGACCATTCATCTTCCATCAGTTACCATATCTAGATGGCAGTGCCGTTGGGGCCCCACTCGCCGGTCCACTGATCCTCTTGATTGACTTTGTGTTAGGGCCTTAATTTCCAGCCAATCCCGCAGAACTCCATTTCATGGGGATTAATTGTTGCTTAACATTCCAGGCAGAAGACTAAAGACTCACAAGCCCAGAATATTCCAAGCAGGTTGCTCTCAATCCCTTTGAGCGAGGAAATTACTTTACATTCAATTTCAAAAACTGATAAGAGCTGAGATTAATGAAGGCTGGATGGAATTCATTTTATTGCCACACATTACAGGTATTAAGGCAGCGGAAGACTGCATTTATCAGTAATGTATTGGCTTTTGATATCTTTTTAATGGGCTTTGGAGACGTAGTAAGAATACAGCAGCCGGCATTGTCAAATTCTGTCTGAGGATGGAAAAATCAGTTCGTCAGATCTTTGGATCTTATCACCGCACCTGATACGTGAGCATCACTGAGCCTCTCAGAGGAGCTTTGGCTAATAGAAGATTTAACCTTGTATAATAGATTTTAGTTACTTCGTCTGAACCATTTCACTTGGCGTCATGACATGTTAAAACATTGTTTGACATAAATAAGCCTGCCTTTGATAAAAGTGAGACAGAGCCAATTTCCACATCACTTTCTTCTCCTCTTCTGTTTTTTTCTTCTTCTTTAGATTTACATTTCATTTGTTTATTTCTGCCCCTGGAGTTTAAAGAAATAAAACGCAATCATCACTGAAGTGCGCAGAAAGCACAGTCTTACATATCTGACAGGGGCCCCTTGTAACACACTAGGGATTTGCAACCGTACACCTGTATCATCTCCTGACAAGCCCCATATTTCAAAATGACGACCCAATCAGTTGTCATAGAGCCAGAGCTAACAGGTGGTAAAGTGGTCTGCTGCATTTCATTTCAGCCAAACGTTAGCGCTTCTGCTTGGGTTTTTCACCGTGACAAAAAAATACAACCCAGTCTCACAGCAAAACGTGTAATAGCTACGTTGTGGAACGTGGTATTCTCATGCTTATGGGAGAAAGTGTGCAACTAGGTCAAGTGACTATCAACTTTCCGACAGCTAAATAAAGAAAATTGTCGACTGTCTATTATCTGTGAAAAACACTATATTTTAAGAAAGCATCAGCATTTGTATGCATTTCGATGGCCTTTCTAGAGAGAAGTATGCGTTATATTTTCATAATCTTCTATCAGAGAATGTAGATGACCTTCCGTTTACTAGTTTCTAGTGACGTAGTTGTAAGGCAATGTAAATGAATCGGCCAAAATAAAACGTAGTATTGTCACAATTTTGGGGAGAAAGCGTGAGAATACCACGTTCCACAACGTAGCTATGCCTGGGTTGAAAAATAACACAAATTCTCTTTCTATTTAAAGTTGTGCTCGAAATACACACATTTTTAAATCATGCATGGATTGCTGTGGGTTTTGTTTAAAGCAGTACTAGATATTTCCCAGAGCACTCTCATATCTTTCTGCATACTCTGATCCGATCATTCAAACCACTTTCTGGGGTTGTCTGTAATGCATGCCCCACAACACAATTTTTTCATTTCCAGCCAACCTGGCACGGTAGGTGCCTTCCTGCCTTGCAGGACCCACTTTTTTGTGTGTTCATGTTTGCGTGTGTTTATGTGCATACGAGCGGTGATTTAGCCGCTGTCCCTGGTCCTGATCGAAGGCTTGTTTGTAGGATGGGTTCTGTATAGCAAAATAATAATTGTCTGCATTGCAATTGTCAAGAGTGCGCTCAAGTTTGGGGGTTAGGGTTAGGGTTTAGGCCCAACAAAGAATGTCCAGCTGTGCCAATTGCAGACATGTTATATTGCTGCTTGCCTCAGTCAAAAACTATAATGTATTTGGCCTTTGCAAAATGGAAACTATGTGATTTGTGTTTATTTGCATATAGAGAGGGGAACTGAGATCAGATCAAGGGTGGTCACTGGAAATGCCAGGTGTTAACTGACGCACTAAGAGCTGTCAACCTGCGAATGGTTCACCCAAGACGCATATGCCAGTGTGTAAGGTTGTATTTCTCCCTTTTAAATTAGGCCTTGCACCCCCACTCACTGTTTCAGTCAGCTTATTGTTTCACATCAGTCCAAAATTTCAGCTTATTTCATATATTGTGGGTGTTGAATCTCAAGTAACACTTGAAAATAAATTAGGACGAAATATCCCCAAAAACAATTGTAGTCAAAATGTCCTTATTTCTCAGCATTTTATGGACTTCCCATCAATGTTGGCTTCAAAGCTGAAATCGAAAGGTCATTCTTGACCTCGGAAAAAGTATTTGGCAAAACAATCTCAACAAAGAGTTTATTTGTAGCTGTTCTGGACCTAAAAATACACAAAGCAGTAACTGCTACCAACCATAGCTTTCTAGTTAATGTGTCCATCTTATCTCAAATTAAGGACACACGCCTTGTCATGCTGATAAAATGAGCTGTCATCACAAAGAAACAGCATTTATTGTCTGTTGAAATACTTCATACACCTGTATCTCTTAAAGGTCCGGCACAAAGGAGGTAGTAGTATAGGTGATGTGATTAGTGTAAACCAGTTAGAGGTCAGGAGGGATGTATCGACAAAGCTGGTGACTTTAAAAAGGAAGAACACTGATCTTTTCCCATTGCCCTGTCAGCATTTGTTTTTTCAATTTAGAGCTTGGACTTGCGACAAGTAAATCTTTTAAAAAAAAAAAGGTATAAAATACTAATACCTACAACAAAGGTAAAGGTTATTAGGAGTATTTACAAGACAGGAAGATGACTTATGAGACTAATGAATATATCTTGAACAAGGAGTGATGGTGTTTTTTCCTCCGGCTCTCCGATGGGTAGTACACACAGTCGCTCTCTGACTCGCTCTCAGGGAAGTGATGAAAAACAAGAATGTAGGTCAGCGGTACATCTACAAATGGATCCATAACTGCAGCCTTTCCAGAGGCTGTATGTCACACATGACCGCAGAAAAAAAAACCATGTGCAGTTAATTCTCAATTTCCGTTAAGCATCATTTAACAGATATCCATTAGCCACCTAAAATGTTTTTTTTAATGATTTTTGCTGCTGGTCTTCGTTTCCTAAACACAATATGCGCATATCCATTTGTAAGCGGCAAAGACATCCAAGGACGGGTGCTCACTTTTGATAGCACGACGTTGCTGCTCTTTCATTCAGTGTCTTCTTGAATCCGTTGCCTGAAATGGAAAGGCTTTCAGATGTTTGCAAATTGAGATGTCTGGGAGAGACTGACAGCCCAATCAGGAGGGATGTCTGGATGCAAGAGGAGTGGGGAGGCGGGGGGGATAAGAGACGTTTGGCAAGAAGGACAGTTCTCAGAGGAACCTTCGTAATCTCTTTCTGCCTTCCTAAAGCCCTCTGAAAGAGATTCTATAAATATACGAAGGAACTGAGAGTGTGGCGAAAAAGCATCACTCTCAATGTCAGAGGTTGAAAAATGTTTGCCGAGTGAGTGTATATATGTTCATTGCAACAGCAGCGATCTGCATCTCTTATCCTCTGATGATGAATGGGAATGAGGAGCACCTGGAGATTCTGGCTGCTGCTGGAAGCCACATCCCACGCAGGAAACTGAAACCCTTCATTATCCCTGCAGGTTCAATACCAGTCGTTTGATTGGAATGAATTTGAGCTGGTTCCGGCACGTCTCATACTTTAAGGGTGTTACTCAGCCACTTGTTCTCGCAGGTTTACATGCTAAAACAGGCGTACTTTACTTGCAGGACATATGAGAGGATACAACCGATGGGGAAGAAGAGATGGCTCAAATTTGAGCCGACTTGTCCTTTTCTATTCTGCCATAAACTGGAATTCACAGAAAATGATATCTCTCTGTAATGGAGATGAGCTTGGCAGCAGAAGCAGGGACAAGGTTGTACCTGTGTTTTTTTACCAAGGATTTAGAGGAATCCAAAGAAAAAAGTGCACAGAGTTTAAAAAAGGATGAGGGGATTACAGAGTAGTGACACTTGTCTCCAAGACAGAAGGGGTCAAAAGTTCAGCGCTACCCAGGAGTGGCGGTGCGGTGGAGCTCTTTCCAAAAGGGAGCCTGTGATGCAGTGCCAGAGCAACTGGGTTGCCCAAACGGCCTGCCAGAGTGGAGAGAGTGGTGCATGGCAGGAGATAAAGACACCCTGCTGCCGGTCGATAATAGGGAGAGGATTGTGGACCAGGCGCCTGTCCGGATCTCAACACACACACATACGCCCCATCAACTAAAAACACACTTTGTCCGCACGGGCAAAAGAGATGTGGGTCTGTTTGATTCTCCTTCACAAGACAGCCAGTGTGAAGCCTTTGAGTGTTATCAGAGCTGGCCCAAAACATGTCAATTCTTTGCCGGGTTGAGATCTTGTCTCCTGATTCCAGATCTTTCTATGATTTGACAAAAACCTTTTAGTTAAAAGCAAATGCCATAGGTATGTTGAAATAATTCATGTTCAGTTCAATCAGGAGAGACTCATTTATAGAATAATATATTTATTACACATGCATCAAATATGAATTGTGCAACGTTTCTGCCGATTGGACTCGATCATGAAGTACTATCACCGAAGGCAGAAGGCAGGGATACAGAGGTCCAATAGGCCTAATCCCCCTGGAGTCCACACACTGGTGGTGGTGAAAGGAATAGCAGCAACCTGATGATGAACCAGGAACCACGCCGATGCTGACCTGGAGGTGACTGGAGTGGAGGAGGGTCTCATCAGCTACACACTGAAATGACAGCTGACAGCCAACAGAGAGGAGGACACTTTTAAAAGTTTGACTAATATGATACGTGATTGGCTCCCAGAAACCGTGTGTAGAATCTGATTGGTTACTAAAATGTGCCCGCCCCCCAAATCAGCTGATAGAGTAATTACCTGGGAGGCAACCAGAGTCAGACAGATTGTCTTCCTGACTGAATTGGCACTTAAGCTACACTTCTATTGGGCATGAGGGTATAGCACCATAACATGACTCCACTGTATTTATGACACTGCTAATAAAAGCATGCATTTTAAAGTTTAGAATAAGCTAAATTGACAGTCCAGCTGTCAGCAGTTAATCATCCGTTTTCTCAGCTACCAAGTGACACCCTTGCACGTAACTACCAGGACATAGCCTTCTATGCGGGAATGCGTTTACAGCCACCATAATGAAACTCAAACTTTTTAATGGCCATTTTCAATTAGTGCATTCAAAAAACGTAAAAAAACGTAAATGGATTTGAGGGGAAATTCAAAAGATGAGTCCAGAACTCGTAAAGCTTATTCCTTTCAAAATAATGTGCCACCAAACATTCTGAAAATAAACCAGTATTTTTTTGTAATAGAATATGCAAAATACACAATACTTACTTTATTTTTTTCATTTTTAACTTAATAAGACAGAAATATTTACATTACATGTCATTTAGCTGACGCTTTTATCCAAACCGACTTACAATAAGTGCATTTCAACCATAAGGATACAAACCCAGAAGAACAAGAAACAAGAAAGTGCAATTTCATCAAATAAGCCAATTTTTCAACTTGCTAGACAAATGATACAAATAGTTGTCGGAACCCCAGCAGCTAGTTCAGCTCACTTGGGCCTTGGGGTGTCTCTCATTATCGCAGGACTGTTGCTGGTTACATTCATGAAGTGTGACATAGCAGCAGCAGATGGAGGGTCAGTGGTGCTGCGGAGGACCCTGCTGTACTCTGGTCACAGTTTGAATCACTTCCACTCTGAGATGCTGTTTCCACAAAAGAAAATTGCTACGCTGGCGGACATGAAGCATGAAGTTTATAGAGCATTCTAAAAATATATTTTCAAAACTGGGTCCTTGTGCACTTTGGCACTGAATTTAAGTGTTTTTTCTGATCCAAAATGAATACCATCATCACCAAAGGTGTTCTGAGACCACCTTCCAAGTATTCATTACTGAAGTTACACTTCTGATTGCACGAACACAAATGAAATACCGAATGAAATCTCTAACCAAAAGAAATTCAAAAAACATATCACAAGGATTAGTTTTTTGGATAACTACTCTTGGATTGGTGCCCCGAGGAATCCGAAGGAGCAGCTCCCACAACAGATGTCGAAGAAAATTTCATGACATGCGAGCAAACAGTTCAATCATTCTTCATTCAACACTTCATTCTTTCTGTCTGTCAGTTTGTTCCATCCTGTTGGAGCGGGTTCGTCCTAATTTTCAACTCAAAATGGATGATTGCTTTTCAATGAGTTGGAGCAGGCTTGCTATGTATAAAAACTAATTTCTGCAATATATTGAATTCTAACGATGCTTTTCAACGGTTCAGCAAGTTTAACGTTGCTTGCTCAGGGGTTAGATCATTGGAGCTATGGACACCATTAACATTATACTGATAGATTTTTCCATCTCAGCTGAAATTGATTGTTTTCCATTTCTAAAAGCTCTGAGAGACACCGCTGCATAGGGGATGTGATCCATGCAAAGGGGGAGCGATATGAAACACACAAAGCCAATTAAATCAAGGTCACACACACACACACACACACACACATAAGGGTCTTGAATTAAATGCAAGACAAGTTGCTTTTAGTGAAAAGTAACTAAGTACATACTTCTAACTTACTTTAGTATATATTTTTAGAATATAGTTAAATGGTCTTACAGACTTTGTCCTGGCTATACTGGCTATTTTAGCAACTAGGTAGGAGCCTTTAGAAACCAGATCATCCACTTACATTCAATGAAAGTTTTAAACATACCTTAATGGCGTAAAGTTCAGCTTCAGCTCTATTATAATGGGGGGTGGGGGATGGTTTGGTTTGCATGTAGACATTAACACACAGATTACAATGCACCTTTGGCAACCAGTAAAGCAGAGTAAAGCAATATACAGTAAAAATCAAATTTACTAAATATGGTGGTAACTTACGTGCAGTTCCTATTCAGAGCACAAGTCTCTTCAGTCTACAGCAATCAAAGAGGACACAAACTTTGAAGTGGGTGAATATGACTGTCAAGAGTTATTTGTGATTTGCTGATAACACTTTTAAGATAAATATCACCCTGCTGGCCACCAGCTGATTTTATTTTACAGACCGAGGGAACAACAGGTTTTCAATAAAATTTAAATCTGTATTTCTTCAAAGAAATTGCACAGAAGAAGAACAAGTAATTCTGGACTTTTTCACAGACATCATCAGAGCGGTAAGCAATATAATATATACACAGTCATTATCTGTAGCCTATATGTTGTTATTTTATTTTTTGTTTATTTATGTGTACTCTTTTGGCTCAACGTACATACAGAGTCAAATTCCATGTATGTGTATGGATACAAGGCCAATAAAACGTTCCAGATAATGTTTCCGTCACAACCAAATAAGTATTTCTGGGGTCTGCTCAACATTCAATGATCATGTTTTTATTATTGTATCAAGATACAAATCATCAAATACTGGTAAAACCCAATACCATTTAGTGATGGAAGAATTTGCATGGTACTGAGAGCGCTGAAGCACTTTCCTCGGCTGCTGACAAAAACACTACAGGACGGTGGCAGCATTCAGCCAGTGCGTTGCTCACCATATAACGATAACACAAATGGGTTGACATTGAAGTAATTTCAAAGTGTCGTGCTTGCCGGCAAGGGCTTCTGACCAGACAACTTTTTGGCAAATTGGGAGTGAGAATGGATTGCTGGAACACTACTGACATTGCACAACCAGAATGAACGAAGCGCTTAATTAGCGGGGGGTATGGAGAATACGACACTGTTGATTACCCTTAATAACCAACAAAGCACTGAAAAACAGACAAACATTCAAGCAATAAGCATCAGCTCCAATGGACAGGAAAAAACATTATACTGCATTCTGAAATACTCTTTTACATTTCTGAGCTTGAAAAATTGGTTTTGGCCAATTACTTACCCTAGCACCACAGCTCTGCTTCACTTCATCAAATAGACCAAGCTGCTTGTAATTCCTCTCATCTAGAGACACTTAGGTTAAGTAGCTGTTTTGGCTGGATATAAGCCTTAAACCCTTGAAAGAGGCTGCCACCTGCTAGCCATTGTTAACCCAGCCAGGCCACCTTGGAGAGCCATTCAAAGGCCAAGCTGCCATTCAGTGGGTGCCACTCCAAACTAGACCATACAAGGTTGAAACTCGTGACAGAGTAGCGAAGCAAATGCAAAGAAGTTACAGTGTCTGATTATCTACCTGCTGCTACTTCACACTGAGCAAAACAAATGACTTAATCCACTTCTACGGGCGGGGGAAGTCTTGCGGCACAATGAGAGCAAATTAAAGCGCTTCCAGTCATCCAACGATGCAAGCGTGTAATGCCTCTTCTAATTCAGGGGTGGATGTTCAAACCGGGGGTCTACAAACACAACCCCACCAACCACAGATCTTCTTTGTACACATAAGGCAGTGGTAAAGCGTGCCTGTGATTAATCATGGTGAGGGCAACTGCACACTATTATAGCTAGAGTTTTTTTTTTCCAGATAGAATGGGCATTATCTCATTTGTGTTAGGATGCCTGACTCATCTGTGATGTAAACAAGTACATTTTTATTTATTAAGAAATGGCCTGATCTAACCTGCATACAAAACCAGATATTGTTAATTTGTCTGATGCCTTTCTTGTCCAAAACAAACGGCACTCCAGCGTTTGCCGATTAGGATCTAATTCAGTCCAGCATGCTCTTTTCAATCTAATCTGATGAAGCTAATCCAGCAAAATTGGTCATTTAAACCTAGTTGGAGGATTTTTTTTCAATAGTGGTGTGCTTTTCTCTGAAAAAAGGGAAAATTAGTGGATATTGAAACCACAACAAGCTTGGTAGTGGGTGCGTTGGGAATCTTCAGAGTTTGCACTAGGTCAATGGATTTATGCACATGAATTTAAATTTCAATGTTGATTTTATAGCATGTATATTACACATCGGGCTCCACGATGTTTTCATGGTTTACGCAGAACCACACGCTCAGCTTTGTGAGTTACCAATGGGCATTGTGGCTCATTTGATAAAGACAAACTTATTTTAGTCAACAGATCATTCTCATTAACAGATCCTCTGAAGTGGCTTGGTCTTAAGTGAGCTAATTGTCAATTACATGCACTTCTGGAGCTTGTTCTTGTTGCTCCACTAACCGTTTCTGATTCATTTCAAGCAGCTTTGAAGAACAAAGCCCAGTTTCAAGTCAGTTCCAATAACTCAATTGTTCATGAATTGTTCATTCATAAAGAAAAGAACCCCAAAGTTGTGCTCAGTAATGCTTTATGATCAATGAAGAAATAAATTGGCAAAACATTTTTTATATTTCTGGACATTATTTCTTTGTCCTCCATCATATGGATTGAAGATGTACTCCGCTGAAAGAGAAAGATTAACATACTTTTCCTTGGAATTGTGCGGATGTCTGTTATTGATTTGTTTTTAGTTAGACACCTTTATTCACCTATACATTTTCCTACCTCAGACCATCTGAATCACATAATAAATGTGGTATTTTTAGTCCCGTGCTTAAGATCATTTGAGAGACTGTTTGACGATTGTTTAACGGCCACAGGAAACACAAAACATGCAGTGTGTTTTGGTGTGGTAGGGAACTTGCATAAACACAGCCAGAGCATGTACATCAGTACAGTGGAAATCATCCCCACCGGGGCCAAGATCCAAATAAAAGGGACCTTGTTATAACTTGGCAGCAGTGACACTCATGCTGCCTTTGACCGCTGTGTTTAGCAGTCAGGGTGTAAGTGACATTTTAGGAAATTGAAACATGTTGTGTTTATTGTTTGAAATCTTTTGATAAGCTCTCTGTGATGATTCAAGGAGGTTCAACAAAAACTGCGGACTTGGATAATGGTACCATAGAAAGATAGAAAAGATGTTTGTCACAATATTTTTCTACTCTTTTTCCTTATTCAGATGTGTGTGTCTACATAATTGAACCAACTTTTTTTGGTTATACGTAGTGTATCTCTTAAGTTTGACAATATCTGTTTAACAGCTCAACAGCTATTTGATGTAATGCAATGCAATGACATCTGGCATTTTCATGTATTTACAAGTACAGCCTGAGCAGCGACTAGCATCACTGTAAAGCATAGACCATAAGAAGTGGATGTAGTTGCTGTGGCACTGGTTTTTAAGCAGTTTCAGTTCGGCATTTTGGCAGTCCCCTTCTTGTCTTTTTTAAACCAGAGGTGACTGGAGAGGAGTACAAAGCATTCCTCTTTCAGGTTAAATAAATGTTAACTTTTATGGACTGAAAAAACATTTTGATTGTGTTTTCATTTTAGAACTTTAACCATAAGAACTCCCGGGCCGGTCCCAAATTTAGATCTTGCAAGAAAGATGCGTTATCTAGTACTCAATCAGTTATATGATTTCTAACGTTTGTTTGTTTGTTTGACATCTGAGCCTCTGCTAACGGGTACCAAAAATCCCTTGACGACACGTTTGTAAATGCAATTGTTACTGGCAATCTATTGATATTTTTAACCGCAAACAATGCAATGTTGCTGTTTATTATGAAGTGAGTTATAATCCTTTTTATTTTGATAGGTGTAATAGTTTGATGGATTAGTGTGATCCTCATTACTAATGACTATTGATGGCTCATCAGATGGATTTTTCATAATTTGGCAACCCAAAACGTGTTTTTAATGGCAAATGCGGGATCCATAAAGCACCTGTCAGTGATTTATAAACCCATTGTAAGCCCTTTAAAATCCTTTAGAAATGAGGAAAGTCTAAGAAAATAGTGCCAAATGTTTGAAAAATGTAAATGGCCTTTGTACTGTACCTGTTGGAACTTTCATTTAAAATGTTATAAATGTATGAAATTCTGCTTCCCCTCTCATTTGAAATTAATAATATTGCACGCTCTACACTCCATATTAGTAACGTGTGCGCGTAGCTGCATGCTTATCTATTTGTGTATTTTTGTGAATGATTGCATGTGCAAGTCTGAGCATTTTATCTGTGTCAACAAATTAAATGCCTTGCAAGCTATTAAAAGGCTGGCTGCCCACGTCAGTCTGGTAGTGTCTGTAATCTCCTGACACCATGCACAGCAAACAGATTCATGCTCCGACAAATCAGCTCCAGGAAATGGCTGTGTCGCCACAATCTGATTGCTCCAACTTCAGCCGCCAAACAGCCACTCGAGTGGCTGCTATCAGCTAATGGAAGTGAGTAGCTGTTACTGTCACTATGCTGTCACACGCTCCGAGGTCCTGCTCACATTAGAGGGATGTGGTGGGTGGCTGTGTGGTTTGATAACAACTGACAACTGACAAGCCACCACACAGTGAGAGCGGTAGCGGAGACCAGTCTGGGTCAAATACGGGTGGCAGGACATACTTCTCAACAGGTTTTAAACAAGTGGATCTCTATCGCAGAGCACAGCTGAGCCAATGCAGGAATGTCTCAAGATGCAGTATCACCTATAAACCCTCTCCCCAACAATGTTTCTACTCATTAGCGTGTCACTGTAGTGCAATTTAAGAAGTCTCTATGAAGCAATGCAGGGCATTCCCCATTAGGGTGAGGGTATTAATCATTTCTCTGTGTGGCCCCACTCTACTCCATACACAGGAGGCATCTGTCACTATAGATAACAAAGGACACTTGCTTGTTCTGCTGTGGTGTCTCCATTTATTTGTGTAAGAACATCCAGCGTATGTACCAAATTGAATCTCTATACATATGTGGATAGTGTTTTTGTGATGGTCTCAATATTTGAGTTTCAGGCACATTCTGCTTTGAAACTCAAAAAAAATGTCAAAAAATGTCATGGCATGTGAAAGCGGTTGCTATTAGTGAACAGAATTATCATCTAATGTAACTCACGAGGGCGGCTACAGAGCGGATCAATTCAATTCATTTTATTTTGTATAACCCAAAATCACAAATTTGCCTCAGAGGGCTTTACAGTCTGTACACATGTGACACCCTCTGTCCTGAAACCCTCACATTAATGCCACCTATGATCTAAAACCCTTAATCATTGGCGGCTCGAGGCTTCTGTGTAAAATATTGTGCCGTTCACATGGTGGATAAATAAAATATTTCAACTTCTCTTTAGAAATCTGTGGTCAACATTACAGATGCTTTACAGACCTTTTTTTTGCTTGTTTTTATCACAGTAGTGTGAAAAGCAGGGAATATCTGTACGTGAACGTGTTATGCATGTAATGGTTACAGTGGGGGGAGCTTCCAGCAAGTGAATGTAAATCAATGCAATATCCGCCTTAAAGACCTACTGTAATCAACTATGTGTGTATGTCACACACACACATATATCATGTTGTTAGCCCGCTTTCTGGGTGGGTGGAATCATCTGAGTCTCTCAGCCTTGTTCTCTTTGCGCCGGAGGTAACTGTACTTTAGGTGGGGCACAGCCATGTTCAGCCAAAAAAAGAACTCTTTGCAAGGCCCTACCACCATGCTCTATGCAAACCGCAAAAAGATGCAAAAAGGGATTAGATGGATTGAAAAGGTTAGGGTTAAGTTTGGATAATGACTTGAACTGTAACGCTATACCGTTTCTGCATACAAATATTTATTACACAAGTCAGAGAATCACCAGCCAAATCAGCCTGTTCTGTCTAAGGTTAAAGTCATGATGTGGATAATGTTTTACTTGCTGTAACCCGAGAAAATCAGCTCTGACAATCATGTCCTACCACAGCAAGATGTATTTGATGTGGTCATCCTTATGTGTATAACGTTAAGTCTTGATTACATCCAGACTTTATAAATCCCATGACAGTGTGAACAAATTCCTTTTGTGTTTATCCACTCTGGCAACATGCTTTTCTTATTTCCTGCTGCCTGTCAGTAGTAGGAAGCAGACTACTAAATCTGATGTTGTAAAAATCTAGGAAATATGAAAGGAATGATTTAAAAATGCTGTTGTACTCCACCAGTAGAACAAAAGATAAGCTGATTAAAATTGTCACATTGCCAGTTCCTTGATCACGATGCAAAAAGTTACTTCCTGCCACCACTGGCAAATACAGGTCTGTCATAAAACCAAAGAATGGATTCTTTCCACCACCTTTTTTCAAAGTGACCACAAGCAAGGACACCCAGACAAGATCCCTGGCACACTAAAGTGAATATTACGTCATGTAATTGGATTTGCTTCTTAAGCCGTCGCCACCAAGGAACTGACAATAAGGGAGAGTAATGGAGGATCTCTGTATCTCTGGCCCTCCATGGGATTAAAAGAGGAGAAATTAATTGAATTCAAATTATATGTGTGTTAATCTTACTCTGAGACCGGCTGCAACCTTGAATGCAAAAATGATCTGCGACTACTTCACAATGGAGTGTGAATTGCTCTAAATGATAATCTGCCAAGTCTAATATGGATCTAGTGATAGAAGTAGCGTTCCCTATTGATGGGAGGAGTGGAGAGAGTGTCTGAAATGTCAATCTGATCGTCAGTATGATTATCTCGTTAAAGCAAAGCTCCCTGGGATAGTCTTGGGTAAGTGAGCAGCAGGGCTTGCATAATGCTGAGAGAGATTAGTGCAGACATGGAAATCAAAGATAGTCTGGTGTGGGCGGGTGTGTGCTGGTTGCAAGGATGTGAGAATGACAGAGAATATTAGCTGTGTGGTGTCACAGCAGGTAGAGCTCCACCGAGTTATGCCTTAGAAATGATTCTATGGCTTTGTATACTAAAGTGATACTCATAAGGAGAAAGGATACACTGAGGAGGCACGCTGGTACCTTGGTATGTAGGTGTGTTTGGGCATTGATTGAAGATGCAAAAGCACGATGTTATGTCAGTGAAACAGGAGGTTACAGCGTTTTAACCCGCTCCATAGTTCGTGAAATAACTTGTCGTAAATGTTGAAGCTTTTACATGTCTTGAAGGCGGGTGCCATCAAGCGGCGACGAGAGGTCAAATGGCGCAGACAAGTCTGCCTTTGTACCCTTGTTGTGTTTATACACGCCCATGTGACGGTGATGAAGTTTGTTTATAGCGCATAATGGTGACTGCGTTCACGCCTCAAAATCAAGTTCATTTGCGGGAGATTATCTTGCCGAACAAATCCTGAGTAGTCTGTGACCTAATGTGCATCAATCTAGGGGTTGTTAAACAACCCCCCGGTCACTTAACAGAAAACAATAGTTTTACTGCCAAATCTGTCAATGTGCAACAAAAGAAATACTGTCCTTGTTCCACAAAGTAGACAGTATTTGTTTTGTCAACATGCTATGCTGACCTGAAGAATGGTTTAAAATTAAGACCCCGTGCAGACGTACTCTAGTTTGTCTGAACCCGGTGAACCCTGTCCCCGGATAGCCCTATCGTGCAGACGAACGCACTGTATCCGCACTCCCTCGAATCGGGGGTCCAAAGTTAGTAAACTCGAAATCCGATCACTGTTGGTGTTCGTCTGCACGCTATCCGCATACCTGATCGGATTGCCCCACGTGAATGCATGCAATTCAACCCAGGCATAGTCTTCTTCTTCTGTGGAGTTTTCGTTTGTATACGGCACGCATGTCTTATAGCATGCTCCTGTCTTCTTCTTCAGTTGTCTTTAGCACCTTAAAGCACCACCAACAGGCGTGGGGGATGTACTACAGCGGAGTCAATCGGATTCGGTTGCACGCGATTTAAAAAGTGGGTAGGTGTGAAAAATGAACCCGGGTTCAGGCAAACTAGAGTCCGTCTGCACAGGGTCTAAGAGATCCTGTGTTAAGAAATTTATTTGTACTTTTATTTGTATCTTATCCAAACAGAGATACAAAGGGCTAAATGTGCTCTCACTTTGTTAGTAACACAGAGAAAGTTAAAACCTGCTTTGTACGTAACTGGGAAGTTGGCCACAGCTCTTGGGTCTGAAGAACAACTTATGTCGCTGTGTAACTTCTGATTTACCTCACACCAACATCGTAAAGAGGTTTGGCGACGGCTTAATTCAATCATTTGGTGCTAACTGAGAAAAGAAAAGAGATTGTCACAGACTTGTGTGTCTGCGCTGTACGTACCTACGAATGCACTAGCAGCACATATGTGAAACACATCACTGCATTTCTGCCACTCCACTGTCGAACCAACTAGCCGTTTTCATTATCCATATTCAGTAAGTAAATTGCAGCTGGCTCACGGGGTCACAATCGTGAAAAAATCACCCACCCACATTTGTGCATAAATGTGCTTGTCTAATTCCATGGCAATTTTTTCTCTTGGAGTATAAACAATTTGAAATGAAAGCTTGTCTGTCTTACTTGTATCTTTTGATATTCCTTCAGAGAAGTTGAAATGCTGTCTTGGTGCTGGACGGAAGGTCAAGAAAATCTGACCATAACGTTGCAAGCTTACACATTTAAATCACCGACCAGACTGATGCTTAATCGTAAGTTTAACCTGATCGCAATGCCAGATCTACAAAGTCAAGGTGGTCAAAATCAATAGGAATAATTACCCGAGTAATGTGAATATTAACCCTAAACTTTAGCGTAATCTTGCCTCGGGCTGTTAAGTACCTCAGAATCAAACCATTCTGTAGGCAGGATGGCATTACAAACAAGGCGACACAGTCACACAGCCGGCACTGGTGCTGCCTCTTGGAAGGAGTCAGGGAAAGTTGAGAGGCAACATCGTCCTCCCCTAGCTCAATTCTCATTAATGTCAATTTCATAGTGCCGGTCCCGGGGCTACGCGCTCCTTAAATGTGTGTCAGAAATATAGTCGCGCTTTGAATGCCCTTCCAGACATCAAAAGAGTTCTTAGATAAGGCTGTTTTTATAAACCTTTGCCGTGTTGATGTGACAAACCTTTACCCTCATGCTCTTTTGACCTTCAATATGTGGCAAACTCTGAGATGGTGGAGAGTGATTGTGAAACAACTCAGCGAAGGAAAACAGCACTGAAATCTGAGTTTGCGGATGAGCAAAAAGTTGCTCGGTAACTTATTAAACCGTTGATATATGTCACATCGGTGGGCACATATAGATCTGTCACTGAAGGAATAATTCTGCAGTGGGGAATGAATTTATTTCAATGAGGGGTGAAGTTCAGGTCATCAGCAGTTAGTGTGTGTGTGTGTGTGTGTGTGTGTTATTCAGCCCCCACATATTCTGGCGGTGGCATGAAAGAAGTCCTCTCCTGCATTTTTCCTCCACTTTCCCGCTCCAGTGTTGCTCCCTCTCCGCCTTTTCCTCTCCTCATTTTGAGACCAAACCCGGTGTGCTCATCCTAACTTTGTTGCCATGGTCGCAGTGAAGTTGAGGCTTTTCGCTTGTTGCTCTTCGGAGCTGCCATTTATTTACAGGGACAGGACCAACTTTTCTTCCAATGCTGCAGCGCGATGAGTGTGCTGCCTTGACAGGCATGCCCCCTCTTTGCAGCACCCATCCAGTAGACAAAACAAATTTACACCCAGCAGACTCAGAATGAAGTATATTGCAGCTTCAAGTCCTTTTTTGGACGTAACACAACAGCCGATGGTAATCATTCATTTTCAATGAAAGGCTAGCAACGGACGCTCGGCACATAGGAGCCGACAATCTGGCAGACGAAGCAGCAAGTAGGCTCAGCCTGTGCCCACTCGCCTAGACAGCAAGAGATGAATGACCTCTATAGTGAACCCTGTGAATTGGAGATTAAGTGGCAAATAGGAACGCACAAGGACATTAACTTCTTACAGAAGGGTAGGGCCTTATAGCAGATAGCAGAGGACGGACCCTTTTGTCTTTTAACCCTCTTAATCCGAAGCCTATTGCCGGCGATGGAAAGTGACATGGAGGATTCAAATTACCGTGACTACCGTAACTATTTGCACAATCGGATTCTGAAAGCTGAGAAATGCCGCTTTCTAGATATTATGGCAATCAAGAAATCCGTGGCGGGAGAGGCTGTGATGAGTGCAGTAGGAGAGCCGCAGCAGAAAGTCACGGCGAGATGACGATGTGTCTTAAGTGTCCTAGTGTTTCACCATTGTTTTGTTGTTCAATTGTATTTAGTGTTGTAAATAAAATGGAGGGGTGCCGCAGACGATACGGCCGACACGGCTCGGGGACCGGAGTCCGATTCCGTGGCGTAAGGAACTGGATGTGTGGCGGGAGTGCGTGACACTTGAGAGCCCTGTATCATTTCCTGTTAAAAGACAGACAGTCCGTCTGTCCAATCAGAAGGGTCCGTCCTCTGCTATCTGCTATAAGGCCCTACCCTTTCCGTAAGAAGTTAATTTTGTTGCGCGTTCCTATTTGCCGTTGTGTTTTGCACTTCAGGACCACCGTAGATATAGCCTCATTCGTAAATTGTCATTCAGCAGGATTAAAATCCAAAGCAGAGCGGGCTTCAGGGCAGGCCACTGTTGAATTGACAGGGTCTTCATCTGATCACTGTCGATCAGGGGTATTAAACTAAAATGTGAAGAGGTCTAGTTAGAGAACATTTCTAGAAGCAAAAGGTCTAGATGATCAAAATGTGACTACTTAGTGTGATTAAATAGAGTTGTATCAACATTGATTGTTACACGACTAACAGTCAGCTAGAAATATTAGTGTAGTATTGGTTGTAGTTGTGGTACTGGTAGTACTAGTGTAACGGTTACAGGTATTGGAACCCAAAAGCACTCTGAGACCGAAATCCAATCAAAAGTTATTTTCTAATGCAGTCAGGGTCAAAACCAGGATATCAGTCGGGCAGGGAATCCATAAACGAGAGTAGGCGGGGTTCAGACAGGACGGGATATCAGGTTAATCGAGAAACGCTGTAAAACTTGGTATACACACAAGACAATCTGGCAGAAGTGGAAGGGTGGAGACCTAAATAGTGAGGGACCAATGAGGGAATGGGCTGCAGGTGGGAAGGGCATGAGGACCAGGTAAAGAGAATGAGATGATTTCTTGTTGATGACTGGATCTGGAATGACAGTACAGTTAATTGACAAGCGAGCAAGCAGGCAGGCAGGAGAAAAACTAATAAGATGGAGAATTTGTGACAGCTAGCAGTAGAAGACGAAGTAGCAGTTTTAGTTTCAATAGCAGTAGAAAAACTGAATATTTTTCCTTCAAACTAAGAAGTTATTAATTTATTGATTTTATTGATGTCTCTGCGGTCATAAATGCGGTTCTGCTCCACACACACCAAACAATAAAAATCAAAATCAAGCGCATGCAATTACACAGGAAATATGTAAAAGCGAAAGAAAATACCATCGCTTGGTCAGTGGCCCAACGATTCGATCTTTACCTGTTACTCGTCACTTTTCAACACACTCCCAAATTGGTTAAGTTTGTTGTGTAAAAAATGATGACATTAGTAAGTCAACATGGAGTTTTAGCAGACTTTGATACTCTTCCTACTGTGACAATTGCTTTCAACAACAAAATTCGTCATAGGTGGTTTTAGCTTTGGACGTTGAAGAGTGCGTAGTTGTGTCTGCATTTGATGAGTAGTGAGTGAGGACAAGTTGCATTGAGGAGGCTCAGTGGGTAAAAATATAAATTGCGCATACAGGCATGACAAGATGAAAGGTATTTTGTGTTTAAAACATTCAAGGTTGCTTGTCGTTGATTGCACATTAAGGAGTTGCTCATTGCACTTCCACTCACCGTGAGATGTATTTTTGGGACTCGTTGTCTGGCGGAAACTGACACCACCGGTGTTGGAATTGGAGAAACTCAAAGTAAGTGGCAACATAACCTAACATGTATTTACCCCAAAAACTTTTAACAGACTTTTCTGATGATATCATCATTGTATTCATTAAATAATTCATTTTACATCCTGTGAACTGAAAATTGTAATTCAGTAAATGCACAAAGGTATTAGCATAATTGTGTAATAAGTAAAATTAGAAACCAATTTCATTATGTCATATTATTACTTTATTATATACTGTGTGCACCACTTCAAAGTTGCAAGTAGAAAAGGTGATTTTAAATATTGTATATACAGTACCGCTGGGGGTCTTAACCTGTAATTAAATAACATCTCTATCTGTTCTATTAATAATCAGAAATTTTCCAATAAGGACAGCTTTCAAGGAGTTCTATATGACAATCGGAGGATTAATATTGCTCTGAATAAAAGTAATAATAGTTGGGTCAACAGTGGTCGTGAGCGCTGTTTGCAGTGCAGCACTTGCTGTTAGCTGTACTAGCTTCTAGATAAGTAAAGTACAAGTGCCTCAAAGTAAATGAACACACTGAAAGTGTCAAGTAACATTCTCATCACTCAATGAAATTGTCAATCCCTATCTTCAACATCCTTTCATAAACATATGACATTCTTTTTTCCACTCTACAGTTCATTCTTCTCTTTGCTCAGCCTTAAAAATCAGAATAATTAGAAGATATTCTGTTCAAAGTAATAAGAAACTCCACAAAATCAAAGATGCCCCACTTCAGGGTCTGAGAGCTTTCTCATATCAGCTACATCAATGGTCAGGCTTGAATACAGAAGGACGGTCTTCAAGCAAACACATTTTAATCTTTCTGATCCTCATTTTTGGTTGCTTCACTGTCAACATTCCACAGAGAAGAACATCCTGGAATAAGACATCTCCAGAATGATTACTTCAGTGCCTTTTGAATTCTACGTATTTCCTTACCCTGGTATCTGAGTTTGTAGCCATGATTATATTTCCCAGTTGACTAGCTTCAGATGCAGACACACTGCAGTTGGCCAAGAAAGGATTTCTGGTTTTCAATGCTCCTCAGAGCCAGCCAATCCCCCTTGGATGCAGAAATAGAAATCTCAATCTGCTTCTAATTGTAGCTGCTCAAAGACCTGAGCATGCCACGGGCAGAGAATCAGTGGAGCTGTCCAAAGCTCTGACAAAACTTGCTGATTAGAAAATAATCACTACGTGACTGTAATGTTTTTATTCCAGGAAAAAAAGGGTTACTGCAAGACATACCCTTTTCCATCATTTCAAACACATTTTACTCTGAAAGGCAATTTCAATGTGTTAATGAACGGAAATAGGCTGCCAAACCGAACATATAATTGTTTAAAAAAAAGATTATTATTATTAGACAAATTACGTAAATGTGTGAAGTGAAAGGGGTCATTCGCAGCAACAAAACCCACAGAGAATTATCACACACGTATCACAACACATTCTCACCCAACATGTCAATTACTGCCGCTTGGTTAGTGGCCTGCGTGTCACTTTCAATTGGTTACACTACAAATACTTTTAGGATTAAACTGTTGTACTCACAAGAAAGAGTTCCCATTTGTGAGTACCAATTCCAACATTGGTTTTATTGCATACTTGGGCAATAAAAGTACTTAGTCAAGCTTAGGAATAGATTGTGATTGGGTAAAACAATTGAATGTATTACATAGATAAAAATAGGCTATATATGTTATGTAACTCTTGATCTGTTTAGGATTTATGCCCTGGTAATAAACTTTGAAATCATAAGTTGAGTGCTGAAGAGTTCTTTTGACACGCTGTCAAAGCCAGCATGGACATGATGGAAATGAAAATATGAATATAGCAGTACAGTACTCCAAATCAGTTTACAGGGTGTTTACAGCAGTCCCTCTGCAGCCATGCTTGCCCTGCACCTGAACTGCAGGTTTTAGGGTTCCAAAAACAAACCTTGTTTGCATTCAAAGCCTTGGGAATACTGTAGTGCCACGAAATATGACTGATGGAGAAACGTTTAAAACTCATTCCTCTAAACTTGACATTTTTAGATGCACTAAAAACCCATTCAGTGTCCGCAAACAATATATTTACATTCCCTTCATGAAAAGTGCTCGTTTTGATTAATTATTATTCTGTGATAATGCATGCAATTAATAAAATACACAATGAGAATGTTACTATTGGGTTTTGTCTTTGTAGTCAGAAATATAACATTTCAATTAATATATATATATATATAATTATTTTCATATTATTAAACTTCAGAGAAAGAGGTCAATTAAACCACAGTCCCCCCCGACGAAAGAGTCAAGTGTGGGAAGTGCCCTTCACTTGGATTTGATGAATGGCACTCCCAGCCCTTCTCATTTCACACTGAAGGTCGATTATTTTTTAGGATATCATAGCCATAAATTAAAGACTTGTTCATTTTGTTCGCACTTACATGAAAGAAGGAGAGCAACCGTGTCTGTAGGTATTAAAATTTGATTTGAATGATGTTGATCCAAATCCGGCAACATTACACGGAAAAAACATGTTCAAAGAAATTCACTTTCAGGATAATTCTTCAGCATTTGTATGTTTTATCTCACAACACTCCCTTAACACCTGCAGATATCAATAGCAGGCTAAGCCAATGGCTGTTGGGCATGTGCAAGGTAAAAAATGGCCAGATAATGTTTATAGTGCAGATAATTAGCTGGGTCATTAGCAATAATATGCATCTAAGCCTGCGTGTTCCTGGCTGGTTGGGGACTGGAACGCCTGAAGCCAAGCACCGGTGCGGAAAGAAAGAGGAAAAGAAATCAATACTATATTACCTCAATTAAACTTGAATAACCACTGCCCTCTCCTCAAGGTGCGTATACCCTGAAGTGAAGCAACAGGGGTATGAGGTGAGCACAGCATTTAACTGGAAGAAAAAGAAATATCAGCCAGATGTCTTCAGACATTTATCAAGTAAGCAGAATGAAATCAGGGTCTTGATTGTCCAGAAAATACCGTCGCTGATTTGATTTGATAATAAAATGACATACTGAATAAAAAGACAATTTTTAGTTCCGCGCAATACACTGACTGCCAAGGTTCACTTGTTCCGCAACAAAGGAATCATGATCGGAGGAACCCAAGCTTAGAATGTGTAATCAAACAACATACCTATTTAATCAATGAATCAAATGATGACCTCTAACATGTCGCTCCAAGTGCTGCCAAACTGAAAGCTAGGGGTAGTTTACATTTTGGTGGCAAATTACGGGAAGCCAATCAGCAAACCGACTCCAGCGACTCCTGTAACAAATCGGCTTTCTACTGGAACACGCCCCCCTCGCCCTTCCCCCCTTCACTAAAGATGTAAAAGGTGTGTTTCCCAATGTGGACATTAAAATGCTTCCAAGAAAACTGATAATACAATGAAATTATTATTTGAATAATTTCTGTTACATGAATTGAATGTATTGTACATCTTTTACATTGTTCATTCTGTACACATGACATTCATTGTAGTCTGTCCATCCCGGGAGAGGGATCCCTCCTCTGAGGTTTCCTCCCTTTTATCCCCATGGAAGGGTTTTTCAGTTTTTCCTGTGTCAATGTGAGGGTTTCAGGACAGAGGATGCCGCATGTGTACACAGTGTAAAGCCTTCTGAGGCAAATTTGTATTTTGCGATTTTGGGCTATACAAAATGAATTGAATTGAATTGAAATGTAAATCTACATTCTAACAAATCCACATAAAAGTAAAATCTACGTATATTCTCTTTGAAAACTTGTTTAACAATGTTGTGGAAACATGACCTGTGGTTAGCAACCGGAAACAAAAGTGGTCTCCGGTTATTAATTCACAAATTTAGTTCATCTATATATAGATGTATATGACTATATAGGATATCTTTTTTTCACAAATTTTGAGTTTCACAATTTTAAATTATTCTTAAGGGCCGATCCCTGAGCTTAGCTTCAATAACCACAAACGTACATTTTTTCCCACTTGAATGGAAAAGACAAAGTTAATTAACTTGATGGTGACATTAATAATCCTCTGAGAGAAAGAAAGAAAAAGAGAACAAATAGGGGAAGAGTTTATCATTAGTATTCCCAACAATAAGGAATATAAGTGAGCATGCCATAAAAAGAATACTCTCTCCCTTTAAAGTTAATTGCCGCTGATTAATCAACGTGATTAATGGCCCAACAGCCAATCAGACAGTAATAATCCAGAGAGTCGTCCAAGGCCCATCTATTTCTCCAAATGTGTGTTCATTAGTGAAGGCCTCAGTCTAACTTCACTCCTTACCTGATATTTGTCATACTTGACAATGCTGTTCAACCTACAACAGCCCATGATGAATGGGCAATCCTTGCTAACGATACATGCTAGAGATTGCTTTGCCTAGAAACGCCGCAGAAGTATTACTTTTTAATTTGATTTATTGCGCTTTACTCTGAGCATATGTGAGGTCTGGAACAATCCACACCCACACGGAGAATCACCTGGCACACACACACATACTTTTTTTTTTTATATAATTGCACACAAGCCACAATGACGCGCAAATAAACCGGTAAACAGAACTAGACGGATTATGTTTCGCACCCCACGTGGTAGTCAAACAACGTCAATCATGCTCCCTCTAAATATTTTGACACACTAGCTGCTGCAGGGGAACTCTGCGCTGTGTACAGTGTGGGACGCCAGCAGACCGCTCGGTCTGTTACCGCTCAAACAGGCAGAAGTGCCACAGCAGCAGATTTTCCTCCATACGGTGTGGACAGAGCAGCGCTTCTTTCAGAGAGAGGCGGTGGGGCCGGGGTTGGGGGGGGTGTATGTCTCTCTCAACAGGTCCACTGTCATGCTCACTTTGGCTATTGCTTGTCAGTATGGTACACTCCTAAGAGAAAGGGGAGGCATGCCCTATGGAACAGCAGTCCGTCAGGCCTGCTTGGCAGGCAGGAGAACAGTCCAGAAACGAATGAGAGAAAAAGCCCTCTCCCCGCATCGTGCTCGCTTTGATAGGAGCAGTGGTGGAGCTTGCTTGTTACAAGCTTGTTACAAGCATTTCAATATTTTAAAGAGGGCATCCATGACGTTTGATGTGCGAGACCTTTATGCTAACCAGGTAGCAGATACCAATGCCACCCCCCCCCCCCCCCCCCCCTTTATACTTCACACCAGATATTTTTTCCTTCTTTTTAATAAATCTAAATTAACTCTCCACACTCCCTTTGAGCACCACCTGAATTCCTGAGTGTAAAGTCAAACTCCCATTTCTGGAGCTTGGGCCATGTGGACAATTTGATTTTGTGTGTCTGTGTGGTCCAAACACACCCGTGAGAATAGAATACACAGAGCTAATTGTACACGCTGTCACATGGAAGAGGGCGATAGCATTAGGCTGAGGTTACAGGTAATCTCAGGGTTTGGTGGTGAGTGAAACGATTCTACTTAGAGGGGAGTAAACACAAGGCTGACTTTTAGTCCAGCAGACACTTTATGGAGGCGTCTCTAGAGGCAGAATCAATCGAAGCGGTCAGGTGGAAGCAAAAGCCATTGACCTCTTCACAATGTTCCCCCTTCCTTGTTATATTGCATTAGCTTTCCACGCAGGGACTTAAAGCCAAAGGGCTTAATGTATTTTATTAAAGGAAATTTTGGATTTGTTAAAATTTTCATTTCATTCCCAACAGCAATATGATGAATGAAATGCTCTTCAAAAATAGATTAAAAACTGGTTTCTGTCACTGTGGCCGTACTGTAACATCCTGTTCAATAATTTCATGCCGTCCGGCCTACTTCTGGATTTTTCCGCTTTGGGACCAATAAAGGATTATTTTATCTTCCTACCTACCTAGTTACTTGTGTATCACTGAAAACTTTTGAAAGGCTGTCTTCTGAAAAATGCAATAATGTTTCAACCTTAGTAAGTATTACTTCGAAGACCGTCTGTGCTACCACACACAGAGGCACATTCTGTGCTCGGTCACATGAAATGTTTGTGCGTTGAGGTTTAGAATCTCGCGGCACAGTTTTTGCCCACAGCGCCCCCGCCCCACGTGTTGAATGTTTATCTTCAAACTGAAGATGAAGACCTTTGCGAGCCTTAACACATGACTTGTATGTGTGAGTCAATTCTGTCTTCTGCTGAGTAGTAAATAGTAGTCTGTTCAATAATTGTTTTTCTCAAATCTTAAAAGTTATCTTTTCTAAGCTGAATGATTTTGGTTTTATTTACAACTTCTACTGTTAAAACGTGGGTGTAGGTTGGCCCCATGGGAAGCATTAGAGCGGTGCCAATAACTACTGATAATGCCCATTCAACCGGATGGTCTCATTTGAAATGAGTGGGAAGGCTTCTGTGGGCTTTTATATCTCCGACTATCTCCCCACTCTCCATTTACAAGTGAATATATTCAAGCAATAAGGTACGAGAGGTTGTACTTTATCGTCCAATAATGTAACAGTTCGGGGGTGTTGTTAGGCCCAAAGCGCAGCGTGCTGCCTCAAGTACCTTATTGCTTTCATAATACGGTTACCAGCGAAATTATAAATAGTAAGTAAATAGCTGCCTTTCAGCACAAAATAGTATAGGCCACCAAACGTTGTCTATCGCATTTCAGTAGGAGAGAAAAATTTCTCCCGTACGTGCATGTAAACAGCATTGGGTCTTCTTGCAAGATCTCGCACCATCTCATTCATTGACATCGCCCATAACTTCCACTTTAATTGTCCGGTTGCAAAAGCTTGCATTGCCCAAAAACGATCGTTTGTGGTGTTTCCGGCCTTTTTTCGGCGATCGCCACCGAGTTAAAAACTGAAATGACGGTTGCGCAAAATCTAACCTGTTACTTGAATTAGCAGTGATATGGAACGCTCGGGTCAATGTGAACAGGTAATGTACATTATCGCTGAATAATGCACACACCGTGACTCACTCTCAACAAATAAGAACGCTGGATTTCATCTACCTGTATTATATGGTATTCTGCAGTATGTAACAGCCCTCAAATCTATACGGCTGGGTGGCAGTTTGCAATCATTCATCTTTCAAGTTTTGTTTTAGGAGTTTCATTTTATGGGAAGGTGATTATAGGTTGAATTAATTTAGTTCCATTTGTTTTTTTTACTTAGGCCAACCTGAAGCTGTTGTGTCCCCAAGGTTGTAAAGTAATTAATAATTTAAGGGTTGAAACTCTCTTGTTGGGTGTCTCATTTTTCATGCCACTGCAGGTTTCCCTTGTAGGCGGGGGCATATTATTACAAAAATATGATCCTCTTTGGCTGGTTTGGTGCTAAAATAGTAGAATACAGCTGGTTTATCAGAGCTTCTTTTCTGAAAGGATGAAAATGAGGTTGAAGAAAAAAAGGGTTTTGGGACGTAACATCAAAACAATCAACTAAAAGAAGGAAAAAAGTCAGCTCAGAGGCAAACTGCTGAGTTGGGGTATGGTATTGTTACGATGCATGAAAACTACATATTGAAACCATTGAGTCAATTTAAAAATGATTGATTAGTGCAGCTTTAGAAAAGGGTCACGGTTTGGTTTGGCAATGTATGCTTTGTAAGTGCGTTGGAGTTCTTTACAGATTTCCACTGTGCTTAAAAAAACAATGACTTGTATCAATGTTGAATCTTACAGATATCATCTAATAGAGTTCCATAAACATCCACATCACATAATCCTACCATTAGGATTCTCTATAAACTTGTTTTTCACAATAAAATGGCAGATCCATTTCCAGTCCATTCTCTGATGTACCAGCTATGAAAAATAGATACAGGCTGGGTGGATGACCAAAGATAATGGTTTAATGCGATTCAGGTGTACCGGCAAGACATTTAGTAATGCTCAACATTCTTTTTGAGTTCACCGACCTCCACCAGTCCTCCCACACAGGACAGCCAAGAGACTATTTACAGACTCTAGAACCGCAAGCTTTTCTCACCGTGAAAAAAAGATCTTAGCTAAGGCACAGTCATGCATAAACATGAAGCCTGAAAGTATTGCCACATTTTTATGTATTGATACAACGGTTGCGGAGAAACAAAGTGCTCCTGTGAGCTGCCCCTTCCATTGCAGATGGTTAGCCTGCAGCTCCACATGTCAAATATACTGTAGAGTAAAGCATGGGGGATTTAGGGGGGTTTGATGTGAACGTGTTCTTTTCCCTAGACCATGAGGGGGAAAGGTCCTCTAAGCATAACCCACTCATTCTGAACACTGTGACTTTGGATTCACATTACCACAAGCGGGTATAAATTCAGATTTCAAAACTTCACAGGCAAAAAAAAACAGCCTTTTCAAAATAATCCGTGAATTATAAATTTGACCCTCATTTATTGAGGGCTCTGCAATGCAACACATTCCTGTCTGTATTCCATTACCAATCCAACAAGGTGCAAAACAAGAGCTTCAAAGGACCGACTGCAGGGCTAAGAGTCAAAAGCAGCACAGTGAGGGTAATTACAGGTATTGATTCACCGCTCTAATTATACATAGAACATTTGACCTGTGCAGACTATGCTAGTTCTCTATCAATTCTCCATCTGTGTTTTCTTTTCCATAATGTAAATGATTCTTGGTGTAATCATGAAGCTTGAGCACTGGCTTATTTTTTCTATTCAAAGTCTGTGAGAAGACGGTCCAAACTTGTTCTTCAACGGCTTCAACACTCAATTTGGACTGTTTAGGCTGCCTTGTGTCTCTGTAGTTGTTTTGCATTTTATTGTGGTAATTTTGCATTTATTTTTAAAAGAATTTTCTTTCTTTCTTTCTTTTTTTCTGTATCCCTGTGGATGTTGTTGTCTCTTATTAGTACTAGTAGTTTTTGTGATTTTGTTGTTACATGTTTTACATCTCTTTGTGGTTGTTTTTTTGTATCTACGTAGTTTTTCTGTGGCCATTTGTGGTCTCTTTGTTGCCAATTCGTTTCCCTTTGTTGTATGCAGCTTTATATTTGTAGATTGTTGTCCCTTTGTGTCTCTGTCAACAGTTAGCATCCATTTTGCATATTTCTTTGTGTTTCTGTAAATGATTTGCATCACTTTAGTGGTCTTGCATGTGTTTTTGATCATTCTTGTCACTTTTTTTGTCTCTATCTGTTCGCTTTATTTAGTGTCTTTGGCACATCTTAAAGATTCTGTAGTTTTTGGATTGACTGTCAAGCTAGAAATGTTAATAGTCACTTCAAGGCTTTAAGGGCCCCTCAGGGCCTTGGGCCCCAGCGCCTGTGCCCAGTAGACCTATCAGTAATCCACCCTACTCTCGAGCCAGAGAACCATATGACAAGTTGTCATGGTTTAAGCCGAGGCTGTGCACTGCCACCTTAACAGGCAAAAAATGTGGATGTTTGTTTAGAAGGTCCTTTGACTGTCTACATGGCAAATCCTTCAGCAAGTAACTACCTAAATATGTTGACATGCAAGGTCATATACTATCGCGCCATCACAGGAGATGCCAGCGTGACATCTGAAAAGTCTTGTCCTCAATAAATTGCCACAAAACCCAAATGCCCGTGACAGTCATCCAAGGTGCATATTTCACCTGTATACCACACAAAAGGGGCGAAATCTTTAAGCCTTGAGGCCCCGTATCCAAAAGTCAATATAGTGTATCTTGAAAGAAACACACTCTGTTCTTGATTAGGTTGCACTGCTCTCGAATTTGATGTGGCTTTCAAGGCAGCGTGACGAAAAGGAAAATCTTTGGGGGTCTACCTCATTTTATAAAGGTTAAATAAACTGGAAAATACAAACAATCTGCAGAATTTAGACAAGGTTGTGCGGAGCCCTGCTGTCCACGGGAATGCTATTAATGAACGCCTGGGTCCAGATTCATCCCATCCCCATAGTAAATTGTGAGCCAATAAAAAAATGGGTGTAGCCTGTTATCAGACTAGCTGTTCGCCGGAGATTTTGCAGTTGAGCGGGGTCAAATCCCCTCAGCACATGAAAACATGAACACCATCTCAGATTCCCCTCTGTGTGGGAAACAAAACCAAGTTCAGCTCTGATTTTCACAAAGATGGAATCACTGCATACCCGAGAGGTGACAAAAAAATGAATGAATCTGCCTTTCTGTTGGAAAATCTTGCATTTGCCTTTCGAAGATTAGACTTGGTGTGCAATAACCACAGAACCACATAAACACTTGATGCTGGCCTGTCAGTAAACCAGCGAAGGATTTTTAATAAAAAAGTTGACAGGTAGGATTTCTTTGTAAAAGAAAGAGGGTAGGAGAAGTGTTCAATTGATGAGATGGAATTTCTTATTCTGTAATTACTTAAAAATCTATGAATTTAACCATGAGTGATTAATTTGTAAAGAACTTCTATTGCTATTGATGATAAATAAATGAGTTGTAATAAATTCAGGTTTTACATTTTTGATAAGTAAATGAAAAATGATTTACATCTTAAAGCGGCTATTGCTTTTTGGGATTTGGCAGAAGTTCACAGATGAAAATTCATGTCTCCAAAACATCTCAAATTGTTCAAAAGATATATTACTAATCACTTATTTTACATTAAATAACAAGTAAATATACATCTCACGGTTTTGGTCTAGTCATTCTTGTTTTTTTTAATGTTTTTTAAGGATAAGGATTTTATAAAGGTCATCGAACATTTTTTTATTTAACGAGATATCTTTGAGTCACATGACGGAGCCTGATGTCATATCATCCTCATCATCAATTGTAACCTACTTATAACTGGAATCTAATATTAAAAGATGACATACATTCTGTTTTTTTAGTTGATGAGAGGAATGAGAAATTAAAATAATTACGTCATCATTTTCTGTTGTTTACAAATTATGAATCATTGTGTTCCATAACATAATGTTGTTAAACATTTATCCTTTGGATATGGCTAGCTTCATTAAAGATTATATGGCAAAGTGCAAATGGAACTGGTAATGTTAATTGAACCACATGGGTGACTGTGGGTGAGTGGGGAGCACGGTCCTCCTCCAATCAGAGGGTTGGTGGTTCCGATCCTAGGCCCGGCTAACCCCTGTCGATGTGTCCTTGGGCAAGACACAACCCCAACATTGCATGGTTAGTTGGAGTTAGTTACTGATGGGAAGGTGGCACTGTGTATCATCAGTGTATGAATGGGTGTGAATGGGCCAATTATGTCATGTATGTTAAAGCACTTTGAGTGGTCGGAAGACTAGAAAGGTATGGCCCATTTACACTGTTTTTTAACTTTTAAAGAGGTTTTCCTAGAACAAAAGTACAATAGTACTTTCCAGAAATCCCATTCAATGTATGTACGACAATAACTAATCACCTTACCCAACATCTGGGGACTTCATCCCTCTTTATCTGACTTCCTCCCTGACTCTCATCATGACGACAGTCCTGCAAGGAATCATAGTTTGACAGGTGGGATCTGTGAGCAAGCCGGCGTGTTTTACAGATTGGGAGTGGGAAAGCCTTTAACAGTAAATTATTCTCAGACAAAATTGGTATCAATTGTAATTAATTTAGATAGATAGATTATAAGTGCAGCCTGAGAAAAAAAAAGTCTACTGTCTGACCGTTTCACATCTTCAAACAAAACCATATTTACTTTGAAAGCTGTTCTGAGGTTGAACAACATCCATGGCCATGACCTCAGCACACAGCTACACAAATAAACAGACACTGAAGTGTTTTTCCTCCTCATGTGAACTTTTAATTAATCTTCATAGAGTAATGTGTTCTCTGCAGTAGGAACTCTGTAAAAGGACTCAGTGAATATCTGTTTAAGATTATTCCTTCTATTACTTAACTACCTTGTGTTAGGAAAGTTACTTTAGCACCCATAACCACAAATAGTGTTGCAAATTTTGCATTTAAATCGTCCTTGTTAGTAAGCTCTATGTAAAGCAATCCAGAAGGAGATCAATTGAGATGCTAGAGTTACTGTTTCCCTTGAATTGCTCATTTATTGAACTAAACTGTGTTAACCTGGTATTATTCAAGCCATATAAACAGGAAGTTTAATCAAATAATGGGAGGTTGATCACAAGACAAATTAATTGATCCCGTAGGGTTGGATCAATTGCAACAGCATCACAGTGAGCCAACGAGAAGAGCTGGTTGCAGCTTTCACCAACTATTATCACCAACAAAAGGTTTCTCAACCATTTCTCAGCGATGTACCACCAAGTCCAAAGCATTTTGTGTTGAAAAAAATATGTAATATATAACATGGTGCCATCGGTGTCTGAAGATTGCTTTGTTGCATTGAATTGAGCGCTTTTACATTTTAGTGAGAAGCTTGTTCTTCACTGACGATGTTTTTCTGTCTTGGTGGGTACCCCCATTCGAGAACCACTGCGGTAGAAACACACTAGAATATGTGCTCCCAAATCAGTTACATTACTAAGCTCTTAATGAGTTTCTATGAGCGGGGACAAGTGCTAGAATACATTATTAGGTGTTCATGTAATAAATATGCTAATGGACAAAAACTCAAATATTTTGGGGAAATTATAGGCAGTAAATCTGTATCCATTACTGACTAAATACTTTTACTATCACACAAGTCTCACAGCAGGGTTCACTTTTAAACTATCACTGTTGGCCGTTATTGGAACCATTGCAGCAGCCTGTCGTAGTATGACTGACGTGAGCATGGACGTGTAAAATAAATGTACTTCTTTCAAGGATGAATATATCTTTGATATGTATCTTTGTCACTTTGCACTGGTTCATTGCCCTGGTTCATTTGGAGGCAGATGTGCACAGTAGTGGGGCACCACAACCATCCATAAAATCTCTATAAATGTATGCATGGTCCAATTGACGCATGCTCTATTACACAAACTCTGCGTGTCTGGACATTGACGACTGTCCAACCGAGCAGGCACTAGTGGGAATGGTGCTAAGCTAGCTAGCCACACGGTCATTGACTCTATTAACCGTGGATCTTTATACCCAGTTTATGTTCGAAACAGACGGTTGTGGAAGGTTGAAAGTTAAAGTAGATCTCCTCTGAAGTAGATCTCCTCTGGCCGTTACTATTCTGAGAACATTTCCAGAGTTTCTATTGCTTCAAACTGGGGGACGGCGGCGCATGGAGTAGAGAGGGTGCGCCCAGAACCGCAAGGTTGGTAGTTCATATCCCATGTCGAAGTGTCCCTGAGCAAGACAGCCAACCCCTGCTACCCGGGCAAAATTAAAAAAAAAACATAGGTTAAAAATGCAATGTATGTCGCTTTGGATGAAAGCGTCAGCTTAATGACATGTAATGTAATGTAAAAAGAGCAGCTGTCAATCAAGGCTGTTAATCATGTCTTCACGCTACGCTATATTAGCATTCAAAGAAAAAAAAGATAATCATATATCTACACAAAATGGCTTGTCATTACTATTTCTCCACAACGGATTCGCCAATTAGATTGATTGACACCTCATTGGAATTGTTAAAGCTTATACAATTGAGCCATTCCCATTGAAATGAGATTGACAGCACAGTTAGCCCACCAGGATCAGCAGAGCAGCTTCATGGGGAAGGGTCGTGCTGGCAAACGACAGGCGGACGCGTAACCTTCGAACCTTTCACCAAAGAATATACACATTGTAGAAAGTGGCACAGAGGAAGTTGTCGTTTCATAGAAGTGTTGTTCGGCAGCTAACAAACACTTTTCATGGCAAACTACTAAGCGGAGCATGTAAAAAAGCCAAAGGTATTCCAAAAGTAAGGACTTCCTCTTTGTTCTCACATTTTACTGGCTCATGTCTCATCCGCTTCAGTGTAAAGCTGCGGTGGTTGTATTACCTAATCTGTAGTCAGCCACCCAAGGGGGTTGAGTTCAATCCCTTTACAAGGGTTGTCATCCATTTTCATGCAGTCAGCCAGAACGCTGATGAGATGGAATAAGGGGACTATGCAGAAACAATAATGTGTGTGTCACATGCATCCACTTCTAGTCAGTCAGTATTTCATTGTACAACAACTCTTTTTTATTAGCAAGTTCAACACCTGTGATCCCTGGACACATATAATTAACAACTCAATGGATGTTGCAATCATAAGCAATCTGGGAGCACACCAGGTGTTTATATTTATTTGAATGTCTTTGTTGAATCCTCTTGACATTTGGCCCCAAAACTAGATTTTCATTGCTATTTGATGTAATATTCCAAGCTGGTGGTCACAATACTTTTTCCTTGGGTAGTTCTTCGCCGTACCTTTTGCAGTGGAGTGTTCAGACAATCTGCTCGCTCCTTTTCCGACTTTCTTCCCACAAAAGTCTCAATGGGATTTTGGCTCACCTTCATGTGGGCTGTAGGTGCAACAGAGCAATATGTCAAGGTCCCTTACCCACCACAGTACCATGACATCTGCTGATGGAGTTTGTCTCTTGCCCAGTATGACAGATCCATGCAATCTGGAGCCCAAGGACACGGGACATAGACCTTGCCAATGGAGAATGATTGACTCATCCTCTCATGAACTACGACTGAAATGGCAAAATACATCTTAACACCTCTCCTTACTCTTTTCCTTTCCTTCTTACTCTTTTCTTTTCCCTCAATTTCAGTGGCCCTGTCCTTCTTTTCTCCCTCTATGCCTTAACTTTTCTTCCCGCATGTTTCCTTTTCTCCCTTTTTCTTGGATAATGTAGTGTAAAATAGCGACAGGAGGAATAAAATAATGTTCTGAAATCTGGATAACTTCAGATGAAATAGCATATTTCCACATTGTTCAAGGAGGAAAGGATAAAAATTAAATTCCAACCTATCCAATGTGTCTTCAGAGTCTTGTGCCGAGCCGGAGCAACACCAAAAAATTCAGCAGGTCGCAACACAATATCCCCCCGGAAATGTTATCCTGACCTCAAAACTTGTGATATATTGTTTCCGCTGGGAGGACATCAGCCGCTCCCTGCTATGATGACTGAAAGCTGTTTCTTTGTGAGAATGAAATGATCCTTTTTAAGAATCACTTGAGCTTGGTGTTATAAGTTCCCAAAGGGCTCCCAAACAGAAAGAGAAAGTTTAGTGAAATTAGGGGAAGCCTGCTTGTGTCTGTGGATTGGTCATTGTGCAGCACCCTCATTACACTTGGCAGCAGCGCATACGACCATAACCTCTTGGACAGCTGACGCATTCTCTCTCTTTCCCTCTCTCGCAGAGTCGGCCTGCCTCTCTCCCACTCGCTGCTTCTCTTGCCAGCTTCGCCTGATCCGGCGGCTTCTCTGCACAGACTGAAATACTGTTAGATTAGCTAAGTATTCAACAAAATGTCTCTGTTGAAATAGCTCTCTTTGAATGTGCTCTGACCTTAGCACACCTTTTTATATTGCAATCAGTGAAATTAGCCGAGGGCTAAAGGCACTCAGCAGCTTTTTTTTTTTTTCAAACCCTGAACTGGAGCTCTTAGCCGTGGGGCAGCAAACATTTTGCACTGCGTTCTTTTGAAGTGGGTATATGAAAGGGCCTAAATTTAACTTGCATAAGAGCTCAGTCTTTCTTGAAACAGAGACTAAAACACTCACTAAATTGCTTCGAAATGTGTTTTCCACTTGATGGTGAAATGAATACGGTTTTGTGTGCGTTCTGCAATAGACTGAATGAACAAGTTCTACCTACATGTGGCCACCACCACCATCCGCTATAATCACTGTTAGCTGGCACCACCCACCTCCACCTCGAGGAATCAGAGAGAGATGAGATGTCATCACCACCGGGAAGGCAGAATCCACCTGCAGCTGCCCTGTGTCAGTATGAGGCCTCGTGCTAGTCCAGTTCTATTTTCAGGAGATTTTCAGTAGATGGTGCCGAGATTGAGTCAGATTTTGTTGCTGAACTTTCAGAAGTTCATAAACGACAACAGACCAAACTCTCCGTTATGAATATCCACCAAAGCTTGCAGCCTTTCTGGTTACATGTTGGCTCATTGTGCGCCTACTGTAGTACCAATAAAATCCATTGGAGGTGATACAAAAATAAGATTAATCAGAATTAATATGTCACTTCTAATACTGTAGTTTGATGTTGCACCACTTGAGGACAGGACGCAAAAAAGTTATAAACACAAACGTATTATCACCTAATAACCTGAACCTGAAAACATGTTTCTACCCAACAGACACGGAGCAACGTTCAAATTCATTTGGTTGAGTTTCTGCCCGCTTGACAGTAAATCCAATATCCATTCTCGTTTGAGCTGTGATTTGTCTCCACCAGCTACTGACCAAAAAATGTTTCCCTGTTGCTAAATGCTATGGGCCTATAATGCTCAGAGAATTTGCTAATTGTTCTTTCGGCCTTTTGGTGCTAGGCAGGATATGCAAACTGGGTTTATTGGATTTCTTTAGGCAGGGACAACCTGCAGGGAGGATAACCCTAACCCTCATCAAAAATGTATTGTGAAGTGTTTTTTCAGCATTCTGTTTGTTTTTGATGCATCACACACACGCATAATTGAGATCATAGTCTGTAGAATTCTGATTACTGCTCCATGTATACATGTATTGTATCCATGTTGTTATAACGTGGGCATTTTAAAGGTAGCCTGACTTCCTTTTGGCTTATAAACTTTTTGAATCTAACACATTTCTCATGCGTTTAATAAAACAAAAAGGATAATTATTAACAAACATCGTACATGTTGTTCATTGATATCTGTATACAAAGCAAATTTTTGCCCACAGTGAACAGCATCATAAGTTTGGCTGTTTGAAGTCGCAGGAGAGAGATTTTCACCGCTACTGGAACAATTGTGTTTACTTACCGACGACTTGATAACAATTCAAAGAAGCAATCCTTAGTTCTTATTCACTGAGGAAATATGACCTACATTTTTATCGGGGAAGCTTTGAAGTTTGAAATTAGACTGAGGAGACGGGCAATATAAAAAAATCATTTTTCATCATTCTCAATATCAAAGCTTTGGATGACTCAATTAACGTGTTATGAAGCTACTTTAGACTAAGATGTAATAAAGAGTCTTAGAGACCAGAGTTGCTGACAGCACTGTGGTGTAAACAGGCTGTTAAAGTTGCTTCTCCCCACTATCTCATAGTCTGTGTCAGGGATGGAGCATTGAGACTCTATGAATGACATCATTCAAGATTCCCCCGCCATCACACAGCAACATAAACCATGCAGCATCTGTTATTGGGTGTGTGTATAAATCCAATCTGACTCAAGTCTGTTTAAGGGAGCCCTCTGCTTACACTGCTGCAAAGCCAGCATGACAGAGAATAAAGTAAGGTTCACAGGGTAGGATGACAGAAAGAGAGTCAAAGTCATATTTGTACATAACTCTGCATACTTTCCGTGTGAATACTCAATACAGAAATCAGCAGTTTCTTCACTAAATCACAGAGTCAGGAGGACTAAAATAAGCGTGTAGAACTGGAGGTATTTCTTCAGTGAATGTAATTGTACTGAAGCACTGCTGGTAATAAATATAAAAATATTTTTAAATATTTTTAAATATAAAAATATAAAAATACTATTCCTGCATGTAAGGGTTGAGCGGAAAAATGTCCCTTTGAGTCAGACGAGAAACGGTACTCTGAAATATAAATCTTCATTTAATCAAGTACAATTTTGAGGAACGGTTTCTTATCATTTCCATTTTATGCTGAATATTGGTAAGATTATTAAGAAAATATGTTTACATTTGAAATATTTTCATTGCTAATTGATTTAAAATGTTCTGCCCCACAATTGTTGAAATTCATATATATATATATATATATATATATATATATATATATATATATATATATATATATATATATATATATATTCTATATACATTATTCAGAAACACAGAGGTTGAACAAGTTTAACAATGCATTTCCTTGGATTGCCCTTTAAACAAACACACAACAACAGGAAAACATTTACAAAACACTAACAGTTGATAAAAAACATGAAACCTAATTAAAAGTGGCTGATCTGTCATATACATGACTAATCCCTGAGCAGTTCTATTTTAAATTGTTCATAACTTTTGTCAGTGATAAAGGTAAACATCAGCAATCCCCACCATCCTCATGTTAGAATTGCAGAGTGTAAAACGTAATAAAGCTAATAAAAGATTAATTCCATTTCTGTCATAAAGGAAAATAATTTCCCTCTCAGCTGCTTCAGAGAACTGCAGCAGACTAGAAAAGTGTATATTTTTCGTGTGGTGGTAGATTTCATTGTTTACTTTTATATTAATGTACAACAAATCTCATATTCAGTCCTATCGTGCTGGCATCATTGGTAGCCATCGAAACACGGACGCTTACTTCCACACAGCCACAAACAACAAGATGTTTAATGTAAAACATTCATCCATCCTATCTGACTTAGGTGCGTCCAGCCTTACGCCGCCACCCGACCAGGTTTATGTTTTTTAAACATAATAAAAATCTACTAGTCAAACGGGTCGGGCCGGGACCTTCCTATATTCCATTTTTTCCACTTCCAGAAACGCTGCGTATCCCACCCACATTCTCCCTTGAAACCAGCAAAACCCCCCCTCCCACGAGTTACTTTAATCTTATAATATTCCTTTACCTTGAGTGGTCATTCAAACCTGAGCTTGAAGGCAGAGGATCACATAATATATCCTAAAGTTTGAACAAATCCACTTACAACTTTTCTCCCCATTCTAAAACTACCCGAGGCTGATTTCTTTCTTCTTGACTCTCATAGAAAGTGTGTATGTCACACAGTATCCGACTACAACCACACTATATACGCACCACATATGGAGGACGGTTATACGGGTTGGCCTCTGAAAGAAGTTATTAAAGAATCCATGGTTGTGAGTACCTTTCGGCAGACACAGAAGGACAGTTTCTCATCAAGATTGTGCTTTTTGAAAAATTAACTAGCAATTAATTACATACAAGCCTGCAGTGAGTATGCATATGACATATAATTACAGTATTCCACTCCTACCGGGTCTTTGCCGGTATGATGGAGTGCTTTGTTCAACACAGCACTTTCAGTTAGGCGTCCTGGAAGGAATGGAATTGCTTGTGGTCTACTGCTCCCTAGTGTTAGCAGGCCTGCTCTGCAGCTTGAGTTCCATTCGCTCTGATATCATGTTTCACTCTGTTGGCAAGGCAGGAATGCTAAGTTTAAGAAGGGGATTTCCAGATATTTCCCTGTCTGGGAATGTCAAATGGAATTGGTTTTGACCGCAGAAAGAAGCTGGTGAAAATGGGATCCGGAAAAAAAACTCTATAAATATATTTATATATCTATAAATATGGTAACTCTATAGTCCCTATTTTTTCTTGTATGTTTGTATACACATGCTTTTTATGCAACTATTTTCATTGTATCATATTTCAAATTCGATGTCCTCCTTATTTATTCACAGCCAATATTCTGCTCCAATTGTTTGAATGTTGTTAATAGAAATACAAGGTCTGAATGTAGGGTTTGTTGCTGAAATGTGGATTAAAAAAAAATCAGCACTGCCCTGAATTGCTCGCTTGCTTCCGTCTACCTGCCCCATCCCATTGGGGTACTTGGATCCTCGAAAGGACTCCTTCGTTTCAACGGCATCTGTGTGCCCAGAGTGGCAGTACAGTATAGGACACCATTGGCTCTGCGCGCTTTGATTCGGGTGGATGAGATTTGGTCCTTTTGGCTCTCCGTCATACGTCACTGTAAATGTTGACGTGTGGCTAAGCAGAGCGCTGTCTCGTTAGCCAGTTAGCTGGAACTTGCTCCCTGATTGTGGATGGTTGAGGAAACCCAGTGACAGCTGACTGCTTTCGCAAGCACTTGAGCTTTTAAGGATGGCGGCTGACTGGGAAGAAATCCGAAGACTCGCTGCTGATTTCCAAAGAGCACAGTTTGCGGACACGGTGCAAAGGTACGAGCAGTTTTCGCCCTAAGCAGCTGTTAGCAGCAAAGCTAATATGAGCTAGCAACTTTCCTTTAGAAGTAACTCCGCTAAGCCAGCTAGTTGTCGCCTCTCTTTTTACACCTGTCGATGACAACAACAATACAACCAACACAATTGTCTGTAATTTGAGGGCGAAGCCGCCTTAGTGACAATTTAGTAACGTGAACCTCTTTTCTTCAGGCTATCGGAGAGGAACTGCATTGAAATCATTGGGAAACTGGTCCAAGACAAGAAGCTGGATGTGGTGCACACGCTTGATGGGAAGGAGTACATCACTCCAGCACAGATCACCAGGGAGATCCGGGATGAACTCTACGTGCACGGAGGTCAGCATCACATTCAAAGTTGAATGGAACACATCTTCCAGAAATTGTGAGAAATAACTAGATAATAGTAAATTGTAGATAACAATGAATACAGCCTGTTGTTCTCTTTCACAGGCCGAATCAACGTCGTGGATCTCCAGCAGGTGTGTTTTAGAGTTGCTTTGAGCCCCGTGTGTATATTCCTATCATATAGCTATAGATAGGAATATACACATGTTCTCTCAAAATGTGATATTAAAGGTTTTTAAAGAATTCGGTCTGTACCCTCCTTCTTTTCAGATTATCAATGTGGATTGGATCCATGTTGAAAGTAGAGCAGGGGACATTGCCAAATCTGATAAAGGGGTGCATCTTTTACTGGGACAACTTATTGATGAGTGAGTATTAATATACCTTAATCACACTAGTGCTGAACCTCAAGGCAATGTGAGTCAGTTTGCCCATATTTCTCTCCATAAAGCGGAGTAAAATATGTGCAAATAGATTCTATAAGATGTGAAGTTTGAAAGACATGTCGTTTGTTCCATGGCTAGAAATTAAAGGTATTTTTTTATTTGAACATGTTTATTTAAAGTCTTGCATAATGTAAGATACACATTTAGTGATCCGGAAGGAAATTCTTGTGGTGGATATTGATGAATTATTTCCATAGTTGAAGAAAAGAAAAAGCAATAGACTCAAAAAAAATTTTGGAACAAAAGAATATGGCGTGTCAAAGCTCAAAATATAACCGTAAATGAAAGGGAAATTACACAAATAGAGGATTCAAAACGAATGATGAATGAATGATGAGGATCATGAATGATGAGGATTCAAATGTATAAAAAAGGAGTTTCAAGGAATATTAGGACTTGTGCCGTTAATACTCTGGAAAGTAACTGGTCAACTTGTATACTTGCAACAAACTATGTTGCTTCCTTTTTTCTTTTCCGTAGCACGTACCTGAACCGATTGGCTGAGAATGTGAACGACAAGCTGCAAGAAGCCGGTTTGATCAGCATCACTGAACTTTGTAAAAACTACGACCTCCCAGGAGATTTCTTATCTGAGGTGAGTCACAGTGTGCAGCTTCCATGCGTTTATCATATCAGAGGAATTAGGCAAAAACGTATTGATTAGTAACCCGAGCATCAATGGTCATCAATGGTTTTTACATGTTGAAATAAATCTATGATAGAATAAATGCATGTATGTTTTGTGATCATTCTCAGGAGCTGTCAAAGCGCCTCGGGAAGCTCATCCAGGGAGAACTGGACCAGCACAACAAGGGGATCATATTCACTCCAGCTTTTGTTGCTCGTCACAAAGCCAGAATCCGTGGGCTCTTCAGTGCTATCACTAGGTAAGACATTTCACACATTGGGCCTCACGCACAAACAACACGTGCAACAAAGTTTGGGGCAATTTGGTTTATAAATACATTACACCTCAAAAATCTGTATGAGAGTTACTCTCCATATGTTACCTTGGATTCTTGATGTAGTTAGGTTGTCTGGCCAGCTGTTGTATGCAGTAAATGGGTTATAGATCATACGTATATATATTAGCAGCGAGACCTGCACACGCATCTTTTCTACAGTACGTTTCTGGAGAAAACGTGTGTCGGAGAAGCAATGAGCACACAACTGAAGGACTGAGAGTGGGATTATATTGCATGTGTGCAAATTTTGTTTAAGACGTTTTCTCGCACGGGTTAAGCGGAAGCTCCAACTTTATTTGGTGTTTCATTGTAGTTTTCCAGTAGGAGGTTGGATGTTTTGCGCATTCCGAGTCAGCTGGAATGCAGCATGTACGCAGCAGGTGGTACCGGGGTGTCAATCTGCTCTCCACGCCATCCCTTTGCTCAAATTTTGCACAGTTGTGACAGATTAGTGACTCAAACCCGTAACCCTCGTATAAGTTGACAAACACAAGGACATTTAGGATAAGAATATGAAAATGTTCTTGCCTGAGGCTCCTCTTAATTGCATTGCTTTTAGAATGTGACATTAAATTCCTGTTTTCATTTTTATCCCTGAAGGCCAACACCTGTCAGCGGCATGATCGGAACATTTGGATTCCAGGAACATCTCCTGTACTGTAAGGAGAGGCTCTTTACTTGGTCATTTGACTGGGCGCGATGCTGCTGCGTGTTTTGATATAGCTCTGGGTTTTGTTTTTGTCGCCAGCTGTCCTGGAGGAGCTGGTGAATACAGGACGCCTAAAGGGAAGTGTGGTTGGAGGTCGGCAGGACAATGCTGTGTACATCCCCGATATTTACTCCAGGACGCAGAACGCGTGGGTGGACGCTTTCCTGCAGCAGAACGGATATCTAGGTGCAGGTTTTGAATTCTCTTTATTTAAGTGTAGCCTACGCCATCGCAGACCAGCTAACCACAGTCGGCTGTTGGGTTTGACTGTAGACAAGTTGACAGGATCTCTAAAAGTTCCTTTTTGTCTTTCGTCCTTATCTGATTCATGACAAGTTTCCTGATCCGTTAACGTGATTGGAGGTAGCCTCTGATTGGACAGTGGTAGGTGGATGCACTGATGATGATGATCCGTCTCCTACAGAGTTTGACTCATTGGTCCGACTGGGCATCCCGGACCCCACCAGCTACATCAGGAAGCGCTTCAAGTCCAGCAAGCTGCTGTTCCTCAGGGCCGCCTGTGTGGGTCAGACCCTGGTGGACCAGGTGGAGGCCTCCGTGGAGGAAGCGGTCAACTCCGCCACGTGGACCGACATACAGGTCTTTACCCAACTCGCTGTTTTATGGTAAAATATTAGTCGCCTCTGTTACTCACTTCCGACTCTCGCTCCTCTAGGCGATTTTGCCCAGCTGCCTGTCCATGGAGGACGTCGGGATGTTGATCAAGCAGGCAATGAGAAACACTAATGTCCTGTCCTCTGCCCAAGTGCTGGGAGAGACTGTTGTGGTCAGCGAGAAGTTCCTCAGCAACTGCCTCTCTTTGTTCGATGACGCCATGCAGCAGAAAGCTCAGAAGGTACAGCCGTCTCCGTCGCATGTCTCCTAACTACGGTGTGGTAAAAGGAATTCTCTTCAGTCAGTCTTTTTTCTTCGTTTTGAACATAAATGCAAATACATTTTAAAAAATTCAACAGGTAATTTGGATATTCACGATATTCACTGGGTGGTTCCGCCTGTAAACTCTTCGTTGGATCGATCAAGCTGATTAGCGTGCGAGTCAATCACACCTAAAGCAATGCAGAGAGAGAAAGTTGTGTATAAGACCAAAAGTCTCCCTCATTCACTATGTTAACACATAGTGTGTTTTTGTTTTGTTAACCTCTCAGGAGGTGAAGAACAATCCAGTGTTTCTCATAACTGAAGACGATCTAAAGCAAGCATCCATGCTGACTGAGAGCTCAGCAACCTCTAAAAAGGACAAGAGAGATGCAGAGCGCAAGAAGAAGGTTACTGGTGGGTCTGCCATGCTCAACTCAAGACCACACACACAGAAAGACTCGTGTCGAAAGAGAAGTGTCGATCCCAATTGGCCAGGCCAATTTCTCATATTTGAGTGTTAGAAATGTGGGTCCCTCTTTTTTGCTGCCTACACTTGTGACATGTCACGGAGCCTTAAGGCAGTGGGATTGTCCTGTTAAAAAACAAGATGATTTACCGACTTGGTATATAGTTTAAAACCGGGGCTTGGAGTTATCCAATACAATTATTTATATATATTGAATGAATGAAAGCTGACTGAGAAAACTGAGATTATTACTATTGTGACAACAGATAATACGCCAAGGAAAACATATAATGAAACACATAATATGGAAGGGTTGCTGGTGAATGAGTACGTTCCATTATCTGATTCGTAGCAGGGATGTAAGTCACTTACAGCGTAAGACCCATTGTCAGTCGCTTCTGGTTCATATATATACATATATTCCTGAAATTGAAATGTACAATATTACGCAACAGAGGTTTCTTTCAAATACTTAGATATTTACTTTAGCAAACAGCAATTTTGTTGAAGAAAGTTGAATATGGTTAAATAAAGTCATTACACTTGTATTACCTTCACAGTATCAAAACATACCACTCAAGATAGATGACGCATCACAGTGTGTTTTTTATGACTCGCTAAAATGGGAATCCCTTTTTTTCCCGCTTATATTTATTCTAGGAGTGCAGTTAGTAGCTGTGGCAGTATGATGGAGTAGTAGCAAGGGGCCGTGGCTTCTCACATTCATCTACTGAAGGGGGAAAGTTTCTTTCTGCGTACTTTAAAACTCCCTTTAACCTACAAGATTAATTTGGGAGTTACCAGCCTGCAACTAATACCTGTTCAATAGAAAAAAAAACTCTACATACGTTTAGCTTCTGCTCCTTTTTTTGATACGTGCGTTTGAGGCAGAATGAGTCACTTCTCCAATGAGCAGAGTTCCGGCACCACCGCTTACCGTCACGTGACATGTGATATTTAGACGCTTAGCCCTCATCTCTTCCCTGTTTGTGTCCCAGAGGGCAGCGGCAGTGTAAAATCAGGAGGCGGAGGCAACGCCAGAGAGATCCGGATCCGTAAAACCAAGAAGAAAGGGAGGAAAGACGAGGACAGCGACGAGGAGAGCGGCCCGTCCCAGCAAAGTACAGTCCCGTTTAGTCTCCATGGGGACACATTTGGCCTGTTCAGTGAGGCATTTTACTGTAACGAGAGCGTAACAAATCTTTCCCCTGGGTTGTTAAGAGTCATTAAAGACAAAGATAACTGTAGTCTTCCTGTGAGACTAACTAGCGTGTGTTTTACCTTTTTTTGCCAAGATCGCAGTAAACAGTCCGCCGCCCCCTTTATGGCCCAGGAGGATATCATAGCAGTTCTAGAGGAGAGAGTGAGCGACTGCCCCGAAGAAATCCTCTCTGAGCTGGCAGAGCATCTAGTAAGGTGAGACCCGGCCCTCTGTCCAAAGCTAGGCTCTCTCTCCTCCAACACGTCCGCTCACTGGGAACATGTCTCCAGGCCTTTAGCTAAAGCGTACCAGGAGGTACTGCGGGCGGTGTTCCTGTCGTCCTCCAGCTCCCCGTCACGGGCCAACAAGAAGCAGAGCATGAAGGATCTGCAAGAGGAGATCACCAATCTATTCAACAACATCCGACTCTTTGAAAAAGGCAACAAGTTATTCTCTGGTGAGGTCTGCTCCCGTCATAAAAAATTATTTGCTTGTGAGATTTGAGTGATTGTGACACGATCTTTTGAAAGTCACCCACACACATCGCCCACTTGATTAGCACTGAGAACTGCCAGAATTATATGTATTATTTTGAGTTTGTCTTGTCATGCAGATGAAACCCAGGTCCACATAGCCAAACACATCCTGAAGACCCTGTGCACCGACGTCACCAACATCCTGGTCAACTTCCTGGCCGCCGACCTGATGATGTCCGTGGAGAACCCCGCAACCATCACCAACGAGGTCGGGGGAAACGTTTCTGCACCTAGCTAGTAGCCTTGTAGCTTTAAATAGCAGTTTCAGACAGGGAGGCAGAGAGCCGAGAGAACATTTAAATCAACGTGGAGCTAATTGTGCGTGTGTGCGCCAATGTCTGATATGCACTGTGGGGTTCATTCGAGATCTCTGTGTTGCCTCAGGTCAGAGTGAAGATTCTGGGCAAGCTGTCGGATGAGACCAAAGGACCGCTCATGAAGCTCCACAACTGCCTTAATGGCAAAGTGAGTACGTTCCTGCTCGGTTCCATCGCCGGCTCCGACGCACTGAACATAGGCCTTTGCCCTTTGTCCCCTGCAGACTGTTGAAGACTTCCTGACCAACTTAGAGACCTGCGCAGAGGTGTGTGGCTTGATGCTGAAGAAGGGAGACAAGAAAAGGGAAAGGTAAGGTCAACGCTTTTTTCCCTGGATTTAGTTCAGATTCAAAAATGCTTCCATTTTGAAGTTGTTGTGGTTTTGACATGTGGGAGAACCGGGTGTCATCCAGACAGGCGCTGTTCCTGCACCGCCAGGCTCTCACCGAGCAGCTGAAGGAGGCAGAAGATCCGGCGCTGATCCTCCACCTGACCAGCGTCCTGCTGTTTCAGGCCAGCACCCACTGCATGCTGCACGCCCCCGGGCGCTGCGTGCCTCAGATCATCGGCACGCTCACCGGGCGAATACCCACGGTATGTCCCGACCCTCCGCCGGTTCATGGACCGGGCCGCACGACTGGGCGCCACGCAATTGAGGAAACGCGTGTTTATACGTCGCACTCGGTACAACTCGCGATGGATGAAGCGACTGCAGCAGACTGCGGGTCCACTTTGTGTGAGGGGAATCCATATTGCCATTTTACTAGTTGTAGACCTTTTCATAACTAAAGATGCATACTTCCTCTGGTAACACTTTGCAGGGCTGGTAGGAGCTTTATGTTGGTAGGAACCGTACGTATTTTAGAGGTGAAAGGATTGAAGTCTGTCTGGCGAGATGATACTGAGGATCTCCCTCTAAAAGCCCAAATGGTTTTGTGTGGGTCACAGTGGATGTAATGGTAGAAACAGTAGCTAAGTTCTTTTGGTGGCATCTTTGGTGTCTACTTCAGGAATAATATTTTTTATATTAAGTTGAAAGTCAAAACCCCTTATGGCATCAAGTGCAAAGGTGTTCTCTCCATTTCATTACACACGTCAGCCCCTTTTTTTTAACATGTTTGCATTTACATGAAAACCCACAAGAACACAACATGAGAGGCATGTTTGTGTGTGCCGCCGTTTGGTCCAAATGCTTCAGCAAACGATGGCCACGGCTTCATCGGCATCCAGTTTTCCGGCTCGTTGACGGTCTGTAATTGCGTGTTTGTGTGCGTGTGCCATTGCAGGAGCAGCAGCAGCTGCTGGCCTCCTACCAGAGCCTGGTGGTGAAGCAGCTGGTGAGCCAGAGTCACAGCAGCAAGCTGCAGGCGGACGACGATGACAAGGTGGAGGAGCAGGACGAGGAGGTCCGCGGCGTGCGCATGCAGCTCGCGGCACTCACGCCGCAGCTCAAAGACCTGATGCTGTCCCAGGGGAAGACGGCCGTCACAGAGGACTGATCATGTCAGAGATGGAGTGAGGGTTAATTAACCTCCTTTACATGTTAAAATGAATACTTTTAACTCAGCTGATAATGTATTTTTGTGATTTATCCATGTGGACTGAAAGGAAATTCCTGTTTGGGATGTCACTCTGTAAACATGTGACATGAAAATCCTCAATGAGGTTCTGATTTTTTCATGCATTGATTAAAGAGACTCAGTGTGTTATTGTTTATGGTTGGAGTAAATGAGCCGCATTTCAAACTACAGTGCTAGTTTTGTGGGGGTTTTCAACATACTATACTATTTTATGACACAATACACTAGAAGTAAGCAGCAGAAGTAAAACACTTTTTAAAACAACTTTTTTTAAAATAGTATGCTATACTTACTATCATATCTTTTTCAATTTACTGTAGTACTTTTTTAAAACATTCAAGGGTCACTTATTGTCATAACCAAACACGGATGTACGATGTAATACAGAATAAAAGTTATTCAAGCCGTTACATAAACAATGAATGTACCACATCGGAAAGCTTTACCATACTTTCATTTGGGCTTCATTTGATCGAGTATCATGTAGAGTCAGATCCCACCAACTTTGAGTTGAGTCCATTCCCCTTCACCCTGCCCTGCAATGGGCCCCTTCTTCAGAGGCCTGCAAGTTCTCTGGTCAGAAACATTATTACAACCACAAATGCCAATGATGTTTTAGACAATGCTGTATTTCCTCCTGGATATCTGTAACCTTAGCGTCAACGAAACCTCATTTTGAGTGGCTTTGCCCTGTGTCCTGACAATCTACTGAAACGGACAGTTGGAGGCTTTTTAATTGTATGGATGTTTTACAGTTTCTACCACATTTAACACCAGAGCAGAAATATTTATGTTCTTAATCAATTATTCAAACCTCAGCAAATGAATTGACTATTTTGACGCCAAAGTACAATTGCTTCAATGTGAGAATTTGTTTAGTAGATTTTCTATTTTTTGTTTTACTGACTAAATGATTATCTAACAATAAGTGCATTAAAAAAGCACACAAACAGCCAATAAAACAGTGACTGAAACAACTAAAACATTTATCAAAGTAAATTACAATAATAGCAAATGTATGTTTTAATTGGCATACACATTTCATTGTCCATCCATCCATCCATTGTCAAACCGCTTATCCTGCACACATGGTCGCGGGGTGGTTGGAGTCCATCCCAGCCAACTTCGGGCGATAGACAGGGTACATCCTGGATTGGTCGCCAGCCAATCGCAGGGCTACACAGAGACACGCAACCATTCACACTCACATTCACACATCTACGGGCAATTTAAAGTCCCCAATCAACCTGATCCCCAGAGCATGTCTTTGGACTGTGGGAGGAAGCCGGAGAACCCGGAGAGAACCCACGCAGACACGGGGAGAACATGGAGACTCCACACAGAAAGGCCACTGGGCGGAATCGAACCCAGGACCTTCTTGCTGTGAGGCAACAGTGCTTTCATTTATGTGAAAATATCAGTTTGCCCATGAACATTTGTATATAACAAATTATTGTTATATGACGGTCATGTTTATAATGCATTTGTGGGGCTTCATAAAACCCTTTGTGTTTATAATCATGCAAGACCACTTATTACGAGGTGCAGTCATAATACGTTTCAACAGACAGCTACAATTTTAATTCTCATTTATTTTCCTCTTACAGAATACTTGCAGTCAGCAAATACTGCTAATGTCTTCATAATTGTCGTAAGGCCTTTCATACAATTGCTATTTACCTTCAAATTTAGAAAGGTCAGGCCTGTTAATGTTTATTATGAGAAACTATTCCATTTAAAGAAATATATGCATTTATAAGCTCTCAAAGAAAAGAAAACATCTATTAAATCAATCTAATTAATAAACCAGCATTTATCTATCTATCTTCAATTTTGGGCCTGAGCCCATTAAGAATTCAGTTGTGTTGCTGTATGCTTAATGAAGTGAAGCTCATACATGGTGATATGTTTACCATATAACAATAACAATATGAATAATGCCTGAACACATCTTGTAAAAAAAGAAAACAGTTCTGACTTCAGGTTAATTTGTTCCTTTTTTAATACTTACAATATATAAAATATACAGCACAAACAAAAGTCTGGCAAATAGGTTGATAGCTTTGTGCTGAGAAGCAGCACAGGACGTTTTCCAGGATGAGGCCTCTGGGATAGTTCCATCAATCCATCCGTTAAAAAGATGTCCAGTCAAAGCAGTGTCAAGACATCTCATCGGTCGCTACAACGACACTACTGTCATCAGAAGGTTTCTCTGTCCACACAGTGTTAATCCAAATAAGTCCCCAGTAGGTCCAAGTATTTAACTGCCAGCCAGAGCCAAAGACTTCTGCAGATCCTCCAAATGGTTGTTGGCTTGTGTGATCATCATGCGGATGGCATCCTGAATGAACAATGAGGAGAAAGAAACTGAGTACGGTGTCTCTACACATATTCCATCACCAGGTAAGCAGACCATAAGTTCAGAATTGATTTTTTTACACCTTACAGATAGAAATAGAAGAAATATCAGGGATTTCCCCACCTGGACTGAAGGTTCCTCCTGAACACATCTACAGCCAGGATTAACCGAAGACAACATTTACGGCTGTAAGCTACATCCACACTACTGTTGGCCTTGGTTACAAAGGTTAATTCAAATCGGAGAACGAATTACAGGCTCTGCTGGATCTGTCGTCTGCACTGGCAGCTGTTATGCAGTTAGAACTGCCATTTTTATTCTGTTAAAAAGAGTCTGCTAAAAGTTGGCTGGGATGGACTCCAGCCCCCCCGCGACTCTGTGTGCAGGATAAGCGGTTTGACAATGGATGGATGGAATGGATGGATGGATAAAAGAGTCAACACTGTTAGGGATTTAAGTAGAAGTGCACGCCTAGTCATAGAAATTATTGTACATGTAGAAATGTTTAGTTTAGAATTGTAGTTTGTGTGATGTTAGATATTACTTATTACATTAGCGTGTTAGATGAAGTGAATGCAATATGAATCAAACACAATTTATAGTCATGTAAATCATATAAACACTGTACACATCAACATTCTGTCACAATGTGATGTTAAAACCTGGGGACAGATGCTAATTGCCGTCCTTTATGGATTTCTCCCAATTTTCCCCCCAAAGAGGGTTTTTGGGGATTTTTTTCTCCTGTCAGGTAGTAGATAAGCAACTGAATGCAAGACAGCCGATTGAGACAAATGTCTTGAGAATTTGACCACATATTAGATCTTATGATGTAGTGTGACAAACTGTGATCATTATGTTGGGTTGTAATTAAAGTGTACTAGTTATAAGACGAAGACAAACTATGCATGCTTTGTTATATTCACTAATTGAGGCATAAAGCCAAATGTATCAACATTGAATGTGTTGGAATGGGAGTGAAAGATAAGACAGAGAAGGTCTCAGATCGCAGCAGCAGCTTCACACCTGGATGTGAAGGGGACAATCCACGAGGAGACACGTTTGAAGGAGAAGCCAATGACATTCAAACGCACCCAAGAAGACAGACCTTAGGAGTTTTCAAATGACCAAGCGTGGAAAGGAGCCGCTTTGATAAGTCACTTTAGGCTTACTCAGAGAATTCTCTATTTTGCGAAATATTTCACTGTTCGCATCGTATTTCACTGAAATCTGAGCAAGCATCAAACTTCCTATTTACACTGGCACCAGCATGACCAGCGAACATGAACGGCAACGTGATATCTGAAGTCAGGCGCTCCACTATGGATGGATTTCCTTCAGAAAACCGTGCTAGAATGAATGCCTGTGTGGATGTGGGGGTTTAGTTTGAAACCCTGCGTTAGTGTCGATGTAGTCCAGCTCTCAGGTAATGTCCTGGTTAACATAACTCCTGCTCTGTCCAACAGACTGACGGGGTGCGTAGTGGAGCACATTGTCTCTTTACCGGATCTTGGGCGTTCTTGTTCCTCTTGAACTCTTCTCTCGCCCAGTCACTGAGGTACTTCCTGTCTGCCTCATCTGGAACCTTCCGTATTGTCCTCATCATGTTTCTGTAGATCCCCAAAACCCGTTGTCTCTGTAAGAACTGTCAAAGAATTAGCAGTTAATAGAGCAGCTAAAACACAAAAGAATGCCGCGGACAAATTTGAAATCTGAAAATCTTTTGCGGCCCACCCAAACCTTTAATCACAACTCTGATCAAAACATAAACTAGGGATGATTAAATTACCTTAAGAATTTAACCGATTAAAAATTAAATTAAATTAACCGAACGGATCAAAAATAGGTCAGATAAAAGAACAACACATAATTGAAATCATAAATATTTTTATATTCATTTCAAACTTATCCAAATTGAAAATTAAAAACATTTTATTTATTTATTGTAAATGACCTCTCGCGGCCCACACTTTGGGAATCGCTGATCAAATCAAAACAAAATATTACCAATGGCTGAAATAAAGGCCATTATTTCCATTTCGCAGCAACGAAATGTGTCTTGCTTACTGCCTTGGACATATCGTAGCCGAACACATACACCAAATCGCCCATTCGAAATTGGGGCATTCAAAAGGTTTCCGTATTAGTATGTTTTGTTTTTATGTCTTAACTGAGATGGAGAGAATGTTGTGGTCAGCTGTTCGTTTGCGTGCGTAAAGTTAGCCAGCAGGCTAATCCCGCTAGCAGGACAGCACAGGGGTTGCGGCCATGTGGAATTACGCTTCAATTCAAAAAAGGTCTTTGGTGTGAAAAGCAGTCCAGCTCGCGGCGACACAAAGTGCAGCGCTCCTTTCATCGCCGTGTGTATTTACCTGTTTCAGAGAAAGCGCTGCATACGGTAACCTTGAGACTCCCATTTCTACCGGTTTCAGAATTGGATGTTATGAGCGCTTCTTCTTCTTCTAATTTAATAGCGGGCTTCAACGTCTCCTATGAGGCTCATAGCGCCACCTACTGTACCGGAACATACAGAACGCATCTATCACTCACATCTATCACTTCATATAATTAGCGAATGGAATTATATCTGTGATGAAATAAACAAAACCAATATGGATAAAATGCTCTGTATCTATCCACGGATTAACTGTCCAAGACGCTTTGATCAGGTTGCAGTCCCCACCGGAAGCGTGTTTTTTAATCCAGTTACTGGTAATGCAGAGTTGGCGTATTAGACCAGCTGTATTTTGCTGAGAAAACATGCACCTTTTCCTTGGTTCATGTGTCAAAAGACTACTTTGTACACACTATTAAAGACATCACAATACGAGACAGACTGGGATATTGTTCGTCAATTAAATATAGTAAAGAACAACCCAAAGCATCCATTATCCTAACGAGCCATCTGGTTTGCTTTCAAGTGCAAATGTTTAAATTGTGCGATAATAATGTAGGAGTGAACAGGAGTAGCGGGAAAGGAGCAACATACACACACACACACACACACACACACACACACACACACATATAAACAAACACTTCTTTCTGATCAGATTGAATAGGCCTAGTGTTGTTCCGAACAAAGTTAAAGGGTCTAAAAGGTGCACGTTATACATCTTTTTTAGATGGTATCCTTTCATTTACTTGATGTTGATATATGATCAGTAAACAAGTGTTTTCCAAAATTAACAAAATTTTATTATAATTGTCTGATATATAGGCCCACATATATATATAAATTGCCATTTGATTCTCTCCTAATTTTGTGTTCTACTCGGCCGGGTATTTCGTCGTGTTTTTCCGCCACACCGCCAAGACTGGTCCGCGAAATATTGTCTAACATGAAAAAGGTCTGTGAGGCAAAAAAGGTTGGGTACCCCTGCACTAATATACACACAATGTGCAGAGAGTGCATGTTTCTTGCAGACTTATTTCTTGCATTCTTCACACAGATGTTGCTGATGCTGGTGGGACAGACCTGGCACCTGCCACGTTTCTTGTCCGCAGTTTGAACCACTGGAGGAGTTACTGTATAGGTTTCCTTAGCACTTTACCTCACTCTGTGTTTATAATTTCTCTGCTGATGGTTTACAGATATGAATAGACACATATGTAGCTATGGAGTCCGTGTTCATATTTAATACGTTTGTTAAATGTGTAGTTGTAGTTAATTTATATTCTTTTCAAAAGCTTGCCTGTATTCAAAAAGATAAATAAATATATTTTTTAGGATACAGTGCTTTACTACTGCATCAGCGTGCCACTGTGTCTCAGCACATTAATGTATCAGTCTATTGTTTTGGGCTGTGTTTTTTTAACAAAACACGGATATTTCGGATGCATAATATCCACATTAAAATATAGTTCTGATTGAATGATTTTAAACACAGTCTAAACGTTGTGATGTCACTCAAGTTCAGATTTCTAATAAACAAGTTTATAACATTCAAACGTCCTAATTTTTGATGTAATCAGTGATGTTCCCACTTGGTGTTCAATCATATTTATGATCTTCTGCAGGGTTAATAACAATTAATTGTGTTACTAATTAGGGGGAGAGTATCACAACGTTGCATGATGAACAATTAAAATGTCTGGCTCTCTGTGTTCAACGGACCTGTCCTATTATAAAACACATCAACATGTAGAAATGGCATATTTCACTTTTTGGGGATATGGAGTCGCGGTGCTAGAAAAGGACAAACACCAAATACAGTAGAACGCTTTTATCTAACAAAATAAATACACATAAATAAACAATAACTTTCTGGGAAAAGGGGAGGGCTGGCCAGACCAAAACAAAGAAATAAACAAAAAGGTCCCCACCCCTAACCTGTACTAACCCCCAATTGAAAACACAATCTCTACCTGGCACACGGTCAAGGCGCCCTAACCAAACTCACAGGTGGTGGTCCGCTCAGATCTAAACTGGTGTTTCTAGACAGAGAAGTAAACCTACGGGTGATGTATACCCCGGGGTAGCTCTAAATCTACTCCCCACTCCCTGTGAACAAAAGAGGAAACAAATAATCAGTCAAATGACACAAACAAACAATTGCTCCCTCCTCCTGCTGCTACACGTTCCAAAAGGAACACAAGTTATTTAAAACTAATCACAATTGAATATATCCTCACACAGGGTACAAACAAAAAGCATGCAGCGCCCCGAACTGGTCCAAAACTGGGCTTTTTAGAGAACCCAGCCAGCTGTAACCACTGACGAGGGGGGTGGAGCTCCGGGTCCCAATCCTACCTGAAAAACACACACACACACACACACACACGCAACTAGTAATCCCCGAATCGGAATAATTATACTAACCCAGATTTCTGGGGACGTAACACCGCAATAAATAAAAACGATATATATTTAATAAAAACGAGAGCACGTACAAACACGCACGCTTCCTTAAATGCCATGGCAACAGAGCAATGACCCGACCGAGGTTATTTAAGGTCAGCGGACTTGCTGATCGTTCCATTTGCACTTGAAACGAAAAAACCTTTAAACCTCTTGTGAAATCAAACTGCTGAGAGCGAACTCTTTGAGATTTTAACAGCTGGACGAAATATATCAATACGAATCTTGTTGGAGAAGTGAACTACTAGCTACTAACAACTCTTGTGGAGCACAGACGAGGCTGAAAAAGGCCCTCAGGCGGCTGAGCATCAGGGAAGAGCACCTGCTGGAGGAAGTCAGCTGTGATTGGGACCTTTGGGACCTTCGGTGTGCAAGTAAGACAACTTTTTGACCCACTTACATCCTTAGAAGGGTACCCAGGTTACAAATGAGTATGACACAAGAGTTCAAAGGTGAAATAAAAATGATTTGGTGGACAAAGATACTCATTTGATGATTTCTCCGTGTAGAAGGATTATTTTAGGGATGTGTTAAATGTCGCAAGACATCTGTGGAATGTGTCAACATTTAGTGTAGAAGTTTTAAAACACTATTATTTTGGTTTGAGGGTGTCAATTCGTCACAGTTTAACATTGAAATTTGAGAAAAAAGATGGCGTTGAGAACGCATTTCATGGAATGTTCAAATAAATCTAAAAGAAATAACGCCCATAGCGACGGCTGAGGGTTGACGTCACGACGTGCAGCCGTAGTCAGCCCACGTCACGATGGTTGAAACTTATATGAATGTATTGTTACATGCTGCATACACTATTTCTCTGATATTGCGCGATGTGCGCGTGCTGCACCTCCTCCACGCGCTGCGATGTGCAACTCATACACTGGTTGGTAGAATAAAGAGTGATACATTAAAGAAGTTCCAGTGGTCATCTTGGATCAATGCCGCTGTGTTTCACTGACTAGTTCAATGCATATCAAACACGTCCACACTTTTTATTACAAACCAATGACACACATGCAGAATAAACGTCTCTGTCCAGAGCTGACTGGCTGATTAGAAGGTTTTTTATATTATAAACACTACCGCATATTTTGTCACATAAAACAATAACAGTAGGGAGGACAATACTTTTATTATTATTGTTATATTTGTAGTTGGTTTGTAATGTCTGTTCAGCTTGACAGAGGCAGAGCTGTTTCATATTACTGTTCAAAGGACATTCTTCTTATGTGTTAGTGACTCCTTGTGTCGTGTAGTCATAGTTATTGTGGTGATCTGCTGTCGACTTTATAAATGAAATCTTTGATTGTTGCTTATGTAATACAGAAATATAGAAGACAAGGAGGAGGAAGACAACGAGTCTGACTGGGAGAGCGAAGGATCTTGCTACGACGAAGAAGAAGAGGAGGAAGAAGATGAAGATGACCCTCTCACACAGAGTTGCTGTCTCATCCCCTCCCCTCTGGTGTGGAACATCAGGATTCTGTAGGTGAAGGTAAGTTGCTTCCCTGGGCCTTTTCTGATGAGGAGAAGGAGGAGGAGGAAGATGAAGAGGTGCCGCACAATTTAGACTTTGAGAGGGAATTGGCTCTGGAGGCGGCGAGGATGATACAGGTGGATGTGGAGGAGGAGGATGAGGAGGAAGAAGAGGACGAGTACGAGTTTGAATGGGAGAGCGACGATTCTGGGTATGACTCTATGATGTTTGACGACGAGGTGGAAGGAATGGACAGGGAGGAAGAAAATGAAGATGGCCCTTTCTTGGTTGTGACCAGTGCAATCGCCCCCACTCCCTTCTCATGTGGAGTATCATGAAGAAGCGCCGACCCCAGTCCCCCAGATGTCAGGAGTGTACACCAAGAGGAGCAGGCAAGAGGACGACATGTATATTTAAAATCACTCATATTAAAATATTGTAAGGTCACGGGCGGTTCTTGCGGCCAGCTAGGGTGGAGCAATGCATGAGCTGACAAGTAATCACCATCACCGTTGATGAAAACATAGTTTATTCTCCCGTACCAGCTTTGGTTGACCACCTAAATAGCGTTTTATTAAGAAGAAAAAAACACCCTCTTAGTAATGAATTGTAAAGTAATAGTTCCTGCTTTGACATCACTTCTACACACCACAACCGTTTGCTGGGCTACCATGTAATTGTGACACCATGACTCATAAGTAACTAACAAGGTTTTTTTCCGTGCAGGAAAAATTCCACAGTTATCTCATAGTTATGTAATACATCTTAAACAAAAACAAAAAAAATATAATAAGAAATGCTCTCCTCCACAATGACCGCCAGGGAGGCACCAGACGTCGCTCTGAGCCTCGCGCCCCTCCCCATTCCTCAGCAGGTGCAGGTGATCTGCGCCGAGTCACAGCAGGAAGCCTCACGCGCTGAGCGCTAATGTGTTTCTCTCTCCAGGTCGCAGGTTGCTGCCTTTCCATCCCACTGGGACCGTGAAACCATTCCCTGTTTTTCCTGCCATGTGGAACACGGGCTCAGAGAAGAAGGGATTCGCACGCACCGCTTCCGCGCGCTCCCGCACTCCGTATGGCTCGCAGTGATTGACGGACACACAGCATGGAGTTCCAGAAGAGGCTTTCCTCCTGCTGGGAGAGCTTTTTGGGTTGTTTTAAAAAGCCGAACCAGCCCGTGGCCAAAACCCGCGGGGACGAAGACTTAGTTATAGGAAATCCCGAATTTGACGGTCGTGATGAACCAACGCCGCTTGAACCTGCGATTCCCGGCGTTTATTACATCGCCCAGTACAACTACTCGGCGCGCACCGAAGAGGACCTGAGCTTCCACGCGGGGGACACTTTGGAGGCTCTCGATAAAAGTCACGGCGATTGGTGGTTGGCGAAAGCCATGACCGGGGTCTCCGCGTCCCACCAGGGATACATCCCGGCTAACTATGTGGCGCCCCTGGAGAGCGTCGACGCTGAAGCGTAAGTAGTCCGTCATTTGTATCAAATTCATCTAGTGGTCGCTGATGAAGTATGAAGTTATTTATTTAGGTAAAACCCGGGTACAAGTTGGTTTTGTCCTGAGTAACGTAAACAAGGGTTAAACGAGTTAATGATTGTATGTCTGCGGGTTAGGGGATGTATGCTTACAGGTTAATAATTCCCACTGAGGTTCTAAACCCATAAACGCAAGAGGAAGACAAAGGGGAAACACATTTTTTAAATAATCTATAAAAGTAGCTTGGGGATTGATCACTGGAGGCAAAATATATAGGTCAAAGTACCAAACATATATTCAAAATGTATTAAAAAAAATATTATAGAATATTTTAAAACTTTGCAGATCAGTCACACTCGTTTTATTTTGTACAACCCCAAATCGCAAATTTGTCTGTACACATGAAACATCCTTTGTCCCAAAACCCGGCACAAGGAAAAACTCATGTGTTCAAGGGTGACTTTAAATTGTACAGGATACTTGGCTATGAAACAGAACACGAGGAACTGCTAATATCAATATGAACTTTTCTAAGCAAATATATTATTAAATGATATATTATGTTAACTCCAACTTTCCTGTTATTCCATAAAATAAAAACTTTAAAAGGCATGTTTGCTTGCTGTTTGGTGAAAAGAATACAGCAGGGATGATGTTTTTTTGAAGGCCAATTTGAAAGTAAACATCTTGTAGTTCCATTGAATTTTTGGATTATTGCAGAAAATGTATGATCCTAACATTAATTTCCAGCAAATGCATTCCTTTACGATTATTGAAATATAGAAAGAATTCCCACAAGTGTAACGCATTATTAGCAAACATTAGACCAGGAAACAAACTACACAGCAATCAGCTGTAACATTCTTCTGGAAAGTTCCCGAAACTAGTTTTACTGCAAACACATTTGTGGCAGTATGTGGCAACATACCTCCACACATTGTTTTCACAAATGGAAGCTGAAACACTGTACGTCGCTGAAATGTTTGGGGGGAAGGTGACGTCACAAGTTCCACCCGTATTTGTGATGCGCTGTCAGCTTACGTTTCCCTCTCAGAGGAACATGTTTCTCCTCAGCTGTCACGCTGGTTATTCCCGTCTGGTTGAAAGGGTTAAGAATAGCTCGGATTGCCCTCCCTTTACGGTCACAGTTTTGCTGAATAAGTGTGACTGGTTGAACCGCAATCGGTTGCATAACATAACAATAATAAGTATGGTAATAAATCAGTTTTGGTATTCTAAGAATGTCCGTTAAGCTTCTAGTTAAACATCATAGACCTATGTAGGTGTACTGCATAGGGGGGCCTGGGGTGGGGATGGGGGGATTTGTTTGTTGAATTTTATTTTTCTAGGGTTGGAAAATTTATTTAGCATTAAAAGCAAACGACTGAAATAATCCAAGATTTTAGGGCTAAAGCTGGTCTTATCCTGTATCTTATTCATTTCCAATAAGTCTCATAAAAAGACCATACCAACAATAGTTAAACTTCCTGACTGTCTACCCCAAACCCAAGAACATATTCCTATAAGTATACGTCTTAGCTGTACTTTTTAAACAAGTGTTGCTTAAACCAAAGGAAATATGTCATTCAGTGGGCAGTATTTTGTTGATGTTCATATTTGGTGGACTGATTACGGTATGTGAGACTTGAGTCAAAATGAACTGTGCGTAAAGTCATGATAATGAACATCGGTGGGTTGTTGCTCACTGTGGTTTTTATAGTTTGGGACAACAATGGAGCTCTATGGCAGAGAGGAAGTATGTACATATATATATTTGGAATTGATACGCACACAGTACCTGCTGGTGGATCCATATATTGGAGGTTTGGGACTGTCAGAAAGATTATGTTTGACTAGCTTGCTCCTTTTCTCATTGCTTTCGATTTTACAGATGGTATTTTCCCGACACGAAGAGGCTTGATGCCGAGAAGATGCTGTTGGCAGAAGGGAATCAGCATGGTGCCTTCCTCATCCGAAATTGTGAAAGTCAGCAGGGGGAGCGCTCCCTCTCGGGTAAGCTCTAAACATGTTACATTGGAAACTGAAGCTTTGAAGAAATTGTCCTCCAAACAGTGTCTGTGTTTATTTTGAAAGAAGAAATGGCACAATCTTTCTTTCAAAACGCTGAATTCAGATGTGAGGAAACGTCATCAATTCAGAAGCAAAACATATGGGGTTTAAATAGAGGGCCAGAAACTAATATTGGCTAAAGAAAACAAGGGGTTTCATGTATCTACTGAGCATCAATTTGTTCAGTTATTGGAATAATCAGGAACTGTGTAAAAATGTACTCCTGATGTATTACAATAAGAAATTGTGTAAAAAAAAATATAGGTTTTGAGAAGGGACCCAGATACATAGTTATGTATCTCCCAATTCCACAAATTTGTAAAAAAAAAAAAAGAACATAAGTACGACCCATAACGACTTAACAACCTGTTTGATGCCACAGTATTTAATTAAGTTACCTGAGAATCTCTGTACCTTGATGGAATGATTAGCCAGACGGAAACAAAAATTAAAATTACACTCCTGCATCATTTAGCGCGATCAATATTACTTTCTTAGATGAAGTCATGCTACTTGGCCAGTTGGGGGGGGGGGGGGGGGGGGGTGGTGGTGGTGTGTGTACACATATTTCCAAACAGCCCTGGCATTGTGACCAATGACTCTAGTCATTAAGTTAGAGGCCTATGCGCTCTCCATAAAGCCACGTGATCACCTTTATCTCTCTCTAATCTGTCTTCTCACTTTGGCCTTGCACTTTCTTTCCATTGGAACAAAGTTCTTTCGATGATAATTTATCAAAACCAGTTGATGACCACTCACCCAACGTTAATTCACTGAGTTTGGGTGTGAATCAGACAAAAACATATTCATATTGTGCTAATTTTGGCATAATGATGATGGCAGTATTTTCTTTTTTGTAATTGTGTCCATTATTAATATGTGATTAACATACCAATAACACATGGTGTGAGCACAGTTTGTTAGAATAGCTGAAAGGGTTGTCATTCAACACCAGCTTACCCTTTAAAAAAATGTTGCCCAAAATATTTGAGCTTTAAAACAAATGTCAGGCTTATTACTTGGGACCGTGTCCATGTTAAATATTACATTTCAATGCCCCATAATAGTATTTTGGGTAGCAATATACAACCATGGCCTCTCCTTCCTGATAACCACAACAAAAAAGTTGTAGCTTACAACAGCTCCTCGTTCTTTTGTTATCAATGTTACTTGTTAGTATTCTGTGCCATCATTAGCACCTCTCATCACTAAGAATTGCATTAAATCACAGTTAATAGAAACAAGCTTCTATCATGACGTTATGTTATATTGAAGTAGCAAGTCAAAGGAATAATACAAATATATGGTATCAATAAAGGATGTTTTACTTGCAATCAAATTTGCATCTTTGATAAGTCATCGTTTTTAGTTTTTTTGTGAACTTCTGTTATTGTTTCCACTGTTGATGAACTACTCGGTCCATCCTGTTAGAGCACTTCTTCTTTGACAAACACCATGTTTTTTTTCAAGCCAGTGCAGCACTTCCTTATCCTTCCCTATCTATATTTGAGAAATTAATGGAAAACTTCTTTGTGGATAAAGGTAGTGAGAATGTCTCTGTTGATCGTGCAAGATTGTGACAAACGTTTGTTGCCTTGGCCTTTGATGAAAACGATTTACCCTCCCTCCCATCCCATGACAAAAACCTGAGTGCGCCACTGCTTTCTGACTTGTCTTTCAGTGCTGGATGCTGGGAAGGTGAAGCATTATAAGCTTAAAAAACTGGCGAACGGTCACTACTACGTGTCGAGGAACCGATCCTTTGAAACAATAAGGGAGCTTGTGGAACATTACTCCAACCATTCCGATGGCCTCTGTGTGCGTCTCTGCGAGCCTTGCAAAAAGGTCAGACGCGCCGTCAGCTTAGCAAATGTCTAAATTCCATACATCCTTTTATACAGTATTCCGTCACATTGCCATCTCAATAAAGCGTAACTCCTCCCGTTCGTATAGATGGAGGCTCCACAGACTCACGGCCTCTCCTACAATACGGTGGACCAATGGGAGATTGAACGCAAATCCATCAAGCTCCTAAAGAAGCTTGGAGCTGGTCAGTTTGGCGAAGTGTTCGAGGGCCGGTGGAACGAAACCACATCGGTCGCGGTGAAGACCCTGAAACCGGGTACGCTATTGCCTCCTTTTTTGCTCACCGAAGGTGTTTAACTGCATCGTACTGTTCATCAATATGTGTTTGGTGGGGATTTTTCACTGTGGACGCAAGCGCTGGTGTTTCAGATAGCTTAATTTTACTGCAGCAAGGTTTTATAATCTGCCCCGTGTAGTCCTGGTCCTCCAGGGCCTCCCTTCATTCCAGCTGGGCCTGCATTACAGCCCACGCCTTTGTTACTATGCGTTCTGTGTTCGTTCCGATTCTAATGTCTAACTATTCTGATAAATAAAACGTTCTTTGTACTTTGACATAGCGTACTTTTACTACAATGCTATTATATTGTCATTATGTTATCAGTGGCATAAAATGGTTTGAAAATTGCAATAATATTGCAATAAATGTTGGTGCAATAATCGCACAACAACAATTTGATATCAGCCCTAGGAACCAGGCAGATCAGTGAGGAGAAGCTCTTATACGGTGGAGGAAAAATCAGGATCTGGGCCCGTCCACTGAAGTCTAAACTACAGGAGTTTCTTTTTTCGCCGGAATCAAACCCAATTGCATTGATTGCAATTGATTGCATCGTCGGTTTGCAAGCAAGCTTTTTTTTTTTGAGTGTGGAAAAAATTAGTGAGCGTACAAAATATCGTATATAAGATGTCACAGAAAATAAAAGTTCCACTCTTAATAGACAGTCACTGTGCTTTTGCAGGTACAATGGACGCAGAGGACTTCCTAAGAGAGGCTCAGCTCATGAAGAGGCTGCGGCATCCTAAGCTGATCCAGCTGTATGCAGTCTGCACTATGGAGGAGCCCATATACATCATCACAGAGCTGATGAACAACGGCAGCTTACTGGAGTACCTCAATAGTAAGACAACCTGTCATCCACTTCCCCACGTGATTAGGAACTAGTAATTGCTTTTATGGCAGGGTTAGACTCCAACGTTACAGTGCAAGGGTCGATCTGCAGCGGAGATTTATCCCACTGCAGCAACGCCATGTTGGATTCTCACTTCATGATATTCATATGCTGCACATATTTCATATTCTTCATTTTATTTTGTCTGTGCCAGAAAGTAGCCTGTGAAGTTACCTTGTATACAATTTTTTTCTCCCCAGTGTTCAGCTCTGCTCACTTTCCTATTCAGTTTATGTTTAAAAAAAATATACTGCTTATGTCTCAAACTTCCCTGAGAATCGGAATCTTCTTTATCAAATGTTTTGGGTAAAATGTTGCGGGTCTTTGTAGTTTGTGTCTTTTTTTAAAAGTTGTGAGTCTATTTTTGTCTTCTTTGCATTGCTAAGTTATTGTTTAGTCTTTTGTCTCTTGTCATCTTTTGTTTGTGTTTCTTTGTATTGATTTTGAAAATTTTTCTCTTTATCTTGTTGAATATGTAGATGAAAGCCTGGGGGGATATACATTTTTTCCTATATCCTATTTCTTTCTCTGCCACCTATGATAACTTGAACATCGTTGGACTGTGACTGATTATGTGCCTTTCTGCTCGATTACAGAGGATAAGGGCGTCACGCTGGGTATCTCCCAACAGATTGAGATGGCGGCCCAGGTTGCCGCGGGCATGGCTTTCCTGGAGTTGCAGAACTACATTCACAGAGACCTGGCAGCCAGGAACGTCCTGGTCGGCGAGAACAACGTCTGCAAAGTTGCCGACTTTGGCCTCGCAAGGGTCTTCATGGTGGGTTTGACGAAGAAAGTGGTGTCGCATAATGCATGTGTCAGCAAGAGTCATAGTCCTCACACACACACAATCTAATTATACACTAAAGAAATCCATAAGAAAATTAAATTTGATCCAATATTTGTCCATGTTTTTAAGGGGTTAGGGTTAGGGTTATTTAATGCCCCTTGTTTTACATAAGAAGTGGACATCGTTACCATGACGTTGGCCATTGGTTTGTATACAGAGGTTCTGAAGTCTCTGAAGTTTGGCATTTGGGCTGTCAACCTTTAGTTTCCAGAACCAGAAGTGACCAAATGAGTCCAGAAAATGTCCACACACGGTGGTGAATTTGCAACATTTTTCAGCGAAGCCACATTCCAACAAAGGAAGCGAGAGACTGAAGAGCAAGCCGAGACGCACTGGATACAGTGATGTATCATTTCTCTCAGACAAACCTTACCAACACCAGAGAAAAAATAACCTTCAACCAATCCACACTCAAGCGTCATTTTGTGTTCTACCAGTTTTGGCTTCTGAGCGGCTAAGGAAGCTATCGATCATTTCATCATGGGTTTAGGGGCAGATCGCCCAACCACAGCCGGAGCTAGTTTCTCTGTTGCTCTGCCGAGTCCTGCACAAAAGCCTTCATCAATGTAAAAATCTCCTTACTATGCAAAAAATGCAAAATACTCTACTGCACGTATGTCATGGTTGAAAATCCGGTTGGTGCTGCATTCATTCTGGTTGATGGGTACAGTTGTCAGTCAGCCTCAATGTAGTTAAAATGGACAAAAGAACTCTGCATGTTTGTAGAATGGGGATTAGTTGATGCCTTTATTCACTTTGCAAAAGCTCAGAGAAATGTACATATTTTTGCTATGTTAAATTTGTGTACCCTGTAAAAGTATTCACAACAAAACAAATGTTGACGTGGCACCTGGCTTGGAAAGGCCTGAAGGCAGCTTGCATTGGTAGCACCTTTCCCACCTGCAGGCTGCCACCAGATCTTTGTACTGAAAGTAAAAATATCTTTTTTCTTCTGTTTCCAGAAAGAGAATGAAAATGTGTATGAAGCCAAAGAAGGAAGTAAATTCCCTGTGAAGTGGACCGCGCCGGAGGCCATCAACGACCATAAGTTCACCATAAAATCAGACGTCTGGTCCTTTGGGATCCTGCTGTACGAGATCATGACGTTTGGACAGATGCCTTACCCAGGTGACTTTCAGCTACTTTAATACTTAATTCTCCATTAGGGTTTTCTGTAAAGCCAAAGCACTGTGTTTTTGAGGGGTTTTAAGTAGCTATTAAACAGGCTGAAGCAATTAAGTCTCAAGCAAAAAACAAGTTAAGCTTTAATATCTTCTTTTATCTCCCCCCCTTAGCCATGTCAAATTACCAAGTCGTCCATCAGGTCCCCCAGGGCTACAGGATGCCAAATCCCCCCAACTGTCCCAAAGTCATGTATGACATCATGGCGGACTGCTGGAAGGAGAAGGAAAATGATCGGCCCACATTCGAGACCCTGCAGTGGAAGCTGGAGGACTTGATCTTTGACCAGGACGTGACCTCCTACGACGATGCCAGCCGCTATTAGAACACCAGAAAAAAAATCTGACTGAACTTTTTGCACTGAATCAAAATCACACAATGTACAATAATGTCTTTATGACGCAACAGATTGAAATGTGATTTAAAATGCCACTCCTTTTTTCCGGTGACATGACGGATTTAATATGCGGCGAGGAAGTGCTGACTCACAGCAGAACGCACTTTCGAACTCTTGCCATCGGAAGAGGCTTCTTTCAGCAGTGGAGGCCAACTGGCCAGACTGGTTCTTCCTGCTTTCCACGTAACGCACATTCTGTCCTTTCCTTCCGCTAGGTACCTAGAGTTGTTGTGTTTTATTTGTGAGCTCCGTTCTGTTTGACGTGTGCTGATCCTTGCTGATTGTAATCATTACAATTATTTACACTTACACAGAGCAACAGTAGCATTGTTTTGACTATATCTTGCCTCCTGATCAAAGTCACATTCCCTCTTAGCTCGTCACTGGTCTCAACCAGCTCTGTATCACTATACCCACAAAGCTGCAGTGACGTCATTCCTTTCTGCTCTAAGAGGGTACATTAGTTGAATACATTTTGTTAGTCTTTCACGTGGGGAACTTCCAGTATAACTGCTCAGTGCCTGACCAAAGTGAAACTGGATTTAATCCCTCATGTTTTTTGTTAAACGCGGTAGTGCTGCTCTCATATCTATGACCACGTTTTTTCTGACTATGTATCTACGCCATGGAAGAGCTGGCACTACTAATCTAATGACGACAACTACTCAAATGTATGAGCCTGGTGAAATATCTCATGCTCCAGTAGTTGTATATAATGCGGTAAGTTCAATGAGCATAATTTGACATTTTTACAGTGTTTGTAGTGTATTTTATAATTATCCTGTGTATATATGGTAAGATTAAATGATTGATATTTACTTCAATGTTTTATCATTGATTTTGACTTGGAGAAGTGCAATTGAATAGCTTGTTATTATAAATGAAGTGAGCTACGTCATACATAGAGAGATTTGGAAGGTAAAAAATGAACTTGAACTAAAGTTCACTTAAGAATTATTTGCCCAAAACCGCGATCTATTTATTTCGATCTATTATCGATTTATTTTTTATTTGATCTAACCTCTGTCCTCCATACCTCCATGGGCCCACTAGGTGGCACTCGGACCCACCAGTGGGCTGCTACTCGGAGGTGGAAGATGTAAAGTTTCTCACTTTAGACTCTATTACACGGGATCTTTGTCCATTTAAGGCCATTTTTATGTTGCACATTGTCATCTCTGACTCACAATCTTGGTCTGTTTGCACATTATTGACCTTTCATTTTAGCTATAGGTTTCTCCACATTCTGATTCGACTCGCATTGTTTCTGTCTGTCCCATGTTCACGACATCAGGGCATGTCTCCTTCTGAGACGTCTTCGTTTTTTTTCTTATTTGTGACACACTCAGACACTTGGTTCAGAGATTCTACCACATGGTGCAGTGGTAGTTGACAGCTGTGCATAATACATAACTACAATGTCCACAGGACAAATCTGCCAAGTTTTGATGTTGATGTGCATGTTTACACCTCTTTTTCTCTCTCAACGTGTCTCCTGTCTTGAGTGTCGGATTAAAGGCCAGAATAAAAATACATATGTTTTTGTCATTCCAAAAAAGTTTGACTTAAAAATAAAATGCATCTCACACTGTAGACTGCAGTGTTGTTTTTTTGCAGTAAGGGCTATATAAATAAATCTTAATTCACATAAAGGGAGTTTACTTTGGTATAGTGGTGCAGAGCATACACACAAAAGGTAATGCACAGGACATGAACTTGAGATAAAGTGAAAAACATTATTGCAAAATAAAAAGACAATAAGACACAAATAAAATGACAAATATAAAACTGGAATAAATTGTTCTGATACAATTTACAGACAATATGGACAAAAGTAAAATTACAATCAAGGTATTGTTCATATTGCAAAAGCCTATTTTTCAGTGAAGGAGTTTGCCTTTAATGCAATACTAGAAATTTTATAATTCATAAATTCATAAAAGCTTAAAACATTAAAGCTTAAAACTTTTTAAAACTTAAAAAGGTTCATCAAATATACATTTGCTTTAAAAAAAAATAAAACAAATGTATTCTCTCAATTTCACCACACGGTGGTGCAAACACACTTCAGCATCAATCACACTGATGCTTCCTCCTGATACCTGACGCTCTCTCAACTAGAAAACTGGTGTGACAGTATCCCACAAACTTTAATGCGCTACTTCTACATTAGTCGTGTGTACGCCTACAATCCCTCTGATATGTATTCCTGCTACCCTCACTGTTTCTGTCAGAGGGCAGCGTGTGAGCAGCATGGAATCTGTGACCTTAGGGAGATCCAATTAGAATCTTGATAGCCTTCAGCCGTAGACAGGGATGCGTTTTACATGCGATTACTCTGGTCGAAATCAACAAGTCCTGAATTTGCGAGTATCGCACGATCACACTGTTGAGACATATGTGTGTCATTTCAAAATAATCTATTAAGGAAAACAAATGTTTACCACCTTGAAAATCCAAGACTGAAGTGGTGATATTTATAGCCAACTTGAGATATGCATGTTGCCAGAACCATATTCACTGGGGATGCTTCACAGATTGGTTGACTGAATAAAAATATCTTGCGTATTTTTGAACTCCAGAAACAATCTGAATTCCATCAGGTGTCCAGCTCAGCTTGTGTTCTCCAAAAACTCTCTTCTGGAGCCTCTTTAATGTTTGTCCAAAAGCCCACAAGTACTGCATGTTAGGATGTGCAACAAATTGAAATGGAGACATTAACAAAGAAGGTGAAGGTGCTAACTTAAACCATATAAGGTTCTTTTCTGTGCTCCTGACGGATCCACCTGGAAGCAGTTTAGAAGTGTTATAGCCTCCAACTGTAAGTGAAAGGTTGCACCCAGAGAGAGGTTATACAAAGAAACCTTACATGCTGCAATGGTTCCAACCAGTAACGTAGACAGGTTTTATCCAGAACCTTTCCACGTTCTCAGAGTACAAAAGTAAACCTACCATGGTACCAATAGTCATTTCTCATTGCCACTCAGGGGACCCTAAAAAGATTTTTTTTAAGCCCATGCTTTATCAACCCACAAAGACCTCGCGACCCACCAGTTGAGAACCACTGGTCTAATGGATCCTTTATCATACAGAGAACCCGTGAAAGCTCTCTCTCCAATCAAGGGTTCTTCAGAAGCAAACGTTTCTGGGTAGAACATCAGCAACCTGCTTTGAGAATTATAATATATGAAAAGATATTGCACGATCAATGTTGATCAACCCTTTTTTGTCCCCTTGACACAATGGGAAAAGTGTGAAATGCTTGTTTGTCTCATCTTGATGTCAAGGCCCTAATAAATTAACACACCGGTGTCCTGACGCCTACACTGTCACTGATACCTATTGTGCAACTTCCCCGACCTGTTCTCCCTAAGGTCACCGATTCCATTGTGCAACTGCCCCGACCTGTCCTTTACGTACTAAGGCTTCAATGTTGATTTAGAGATAATATTCATGTACATGTCGGCTTCCTTGATGTGTATAGCTTCCTTGATGTATTTTCTTTCGCATTTTGCAAGAGTTGGGCTGGAGAAGGAGCAGGCAGAAGCCTCCTGTAAACCCATATTAATTGTCAAATGAAACTGGATGAGGGCACTTCTCTATTTTGCAAATATTCATAAAGTATTTCACATTGCAATTGTATTGCTTCTGTTAGTTATTAAATTCCTTATAATTTTTAAACTCGAGCCAGTTGATTCTTTTGACTCCTTTCACCTCTGGCCGGGGCGACGGAAAAAAAGTTCTGCTGTTAGACCCCAATAATAGTGAAACCTTATGAGGATCCACCTGTTGGAGAGGAACGCAGCAAAAAGACAGAACAAATGTGTGACTGCATTGGTTATCTGCAGCTGCAGACAACCGCATCAGCTCAATAATCACTCACAACTGGCACTCACTCAAAAATGTTGACAGTGATACTTACAACAGGCCTTATTATGTCACAAAGCTCACCACACGCAGCACTGTGAACTCACTTTATTTAATAATCAAGTTGTTAAAGGAGCCTTAGTGCAACAAACAAGTCCTGATGGATCATCATTCATCGGAGAGGTGCGGAAGGAATGTTTAAAAGCTTCTTAAAAACATTTCACAGTGATAAACTATTTGCATAATTTGGATAATGAATGAGTACCATCACAAAATGATCCATCTTCCTTTTAGTGTCTCAGAAACGCATACGGCGGAAGATCCACCTTGGAAAGCACCTGTCTTTATCCATTAAAATGTGTATTTTTCTCCATTTACTATGATGCTTTGCAATAACGAGAGTGTGTTCTAATGCAACCCTGTAAAAACTGCGGCAGATTTTCCCCGTGGTCGTAAATTACAAGCAGACAACGGGTGATTGCCTCTCAAAGGGAAAACAAGTGGATGAGACAGGTTTAGTGAGAATTATTCAAATGAATTGCTCTTGTTTGCATAGAGAAAAGGGGATTTTGAAAAGATGGGCTGCTGAGAATGCGATCGGTAATTCCTTTCGCGGCCAACATATTTATGAGCCCATGGGTTAATTCCCCTTTTCACGGAGACATGTCAAGACTGCAGGCATCTACTAATGATTGACTGTGACACATTGCTAGTATACATGGAGGATGTAGGGTACATTTGGACCACTGTTGAATAAACCGCTCGATTGGACTGTGTGATTTACATGTTTTATGGTTCCATTGATTTTCATTCTTTGCATTTCATGAACGCTGTGAGAAAGACAATAAAACAGTATTGAAGTACATGGTGTTTGGGGGGGATTTTCATCATAACTTCATTGCTAGAAATAAAATAGGTATCCTCGACCCAAGTGATTGTCCTGGATGGGTTTTGTGAAGTAAGAACTTTTCTTTATACTATTTAAAACCTTCCTTTATTTGTTACTATATATTTATGATGAGCCTTTGGATTGGAATAAGATGTTGCAAACAGAGCTGTACGGAATTGAAAATGCCAACGTTTTCTATCTGTTATGTATATATGTAGATGTAAAATCGCTAGCTCTCTGCCTGTAACACAATCTTCAAATCTGTGATTGATGACTCCTATGAAACACATCTTGGGAGTCATAATTAACTTTGTATTTTTGTAAAGTACACAGGCTTGTTCTTCCGAAAATCAAAGAACCAGCAACAGTGTTGCTCATCTTTCGATGGACAAGTTTAATCAACACAGACAGTTGGCAAAGTCAGAGACAAAGGAGGTATCAAAGGAAGAAAACAAAATGTGAAAATAACTCAAATCCAAAGCAGCCTGAGTGCATCCCCAAATCCCGTTTGCACAGACCTATTGGACCGAGGGGAAGCGGAACTCTACTCATAAAACAAATTCTGCACATAAACACCTCAATCGTTGCTCTATGGGCTGTCAGTGAAGGAAAGCATTTTCAGGGATAGAAACAATCAAACCCTCGCCTTTCACTACCAGCAAGCAAACAAAACAGTTTTGACTATGTTGCCCAAGCTAAGCAAACGTAGTGTCTTAAAAACAGAACACGCCATGATCAATGGCCTCTATTGCACTCAGAGCGATGTGACACCCGGCTCACAGCCAGGAAGGCCACGTGTAGGTGTGCATCTGTTATCACTCCATGATGCGTTGCATTCTGCTAGAAAACCACAGGCGGTGTTGACGCACAGTGGAAATCTGTCATCCGCAGGCTTTGCAGTCCTGAACCGTCCTGCTGAGAGTGTGCTCAACAAAAGCTCTGATCAATACCTAATCTGCTCTACATGTGCATGTCTGGGTAAGGGATTGAGTTGGAGATGGCTCCAAACAGCCAGACTCTATCTCTCATAAACCCCCCTATGGAGCAATAAAGTTCTTTTCTCCACAAACGTGAACTTATGCAAGGTGAGGTGTGCACAGCTCACCCAGACAGAAAATGGTTATTAAGTAATTCTATTATTATTTGATAAAACAGCGGATACATATATAGGAAATTACTTAATGAATGTCAATGAAAGTACTGTCTGGTTGGTGGAGTTTATTTTGCCAGTATCGGCTGGATTTTACTTAGCAAGTCTGGCCTTTAGATAGCCCGACTGATGGTTGGAAAATGTTGTCACGTGCAGGCCCCGTACGATGCCCTGATTTGAACAGGTCCCAATCGCCCCACAGCTGGTAAAAACATCTGTTCAAGCGAGCATACAGTGCAGTCGATTGTATGCAGAACAAAGTCTTCAGCCGCCCTTCATTTGTCCTTACGGAGACCACCTGTGGACATCCTCGGAGCCCTGCAGGCCGAAGACGAGGCTGTCCTTAGGGTCAGTTTAGCGCAAGTTGGCCGAGGCAGAATGTAATTATATTTGTGGTGTTGGGTTAAGTAAGCTTCAGGAATCCCGGTCCAGTGAGTTGGGATGATGGATGGGTTTTATCCCAGGGCTCCTCACGTCGATCCTTCCTCTCAGAGATGAATGGCCCACACTTGGAGTCCTGAAGTGAAGACCCTGCTGTCCGGGCCTGGACTGCCACATCTTCATCACACGTCATTAGCCGCGGCGGTAAACGCCTCGCTGTGGTTGCTGTTTAGATTAGTGTGGAAAACTGTGCGAGCTCTTTTGTAGCAGGGACCTGGGAATCATTAGCAGAGCCAGATCAGCCCTGACCTGACATTCGTACCTCTATATTTAATCATCTCAACCGCAGGGGTGCAGAATTGGCTCAAGCATGCGCTGCATTTTGTTAAGATAACACCAGGTGCACTGGACATGGGGATGGCCTGGTATGATCAAAAGGTACAGAGTAACCACTGCCAGGAATATGTGGCTTGATGTCCTGGACTGGGGTTTGTCTGGAACCTTTATAAAATATGTTTTTGATGTAATGGCTTTGTCAACCCTCTATTCCAGCAGCAGCAGTTTTTTAGGAAATAAGCAGTGACAAACCTACCTGTTGGGCGCAAAAAAGCATGACGGAAATGATTTAAAGACTGACTGGTGAACACAGTTGAGCCTTTAGCAGGGCACGTAGGAGAGACAGATGTTTCCCTCAGGAGCTGGTGGAGTCTAAACCAAGGTTTGCGAAGGGATAATTTGTCATACAGAATATGAAGGCTTATATTTTTCCTCTCAAGGGCAGTTAACAGTGAAAAAAGTGCAGCAACAGCGCTAACAGTTTTTACATGCACGGTGGGTGGGTGCTGCTTTACAGCTCAAAAAACAACAGCAAATCCGGATTTGAGTCTGTTGCTGGAGTCTGAGCTGAAAGCGTTCCTAGTGAATCTTCTGTGAATCAATTCCTCTCATTTAGATCCCAGCGCAAGTTAGGCGATAGCCACTGGGTTTATTTTGCATCATCATGTGTAACGTTTCTAAAAAAGCACTAAAAGTAAACAAAAAGTCAGTAAAGTAAAGTATAGAAAAAGATATATTTAAAAATTGTACCTACATTGGAACTTGATTTGATCTGCAACATTCTTGCAATATTCGCGCAGTCACGCTTTGCAATGTATGGCCTTAATGTTACTGCTCTAATTGATAAAGACAGACACAAAAGTAATGAGCGTGAAGTCCATTTTTTTTATCTCCCCCTAAACATCTACATTTTGTAGCATCCGGCTTCTTTCACTCGATTCCAGACACAATCTTTGCATTTAAATTGGAATTATATTTGCCAATTCAATGCCACAACGTTTTGTAAAATCTGCCATTTGAAAAGAGGATATATCTTGTTTAAAAATATGTCTCGGGATGAAAAGGAGAGAGGATGAGATCACAGCTGGGCAACAGAGTATAATTTATCCAGATTGCGGTGACACTTTCCCAGCTCTTGAGGTCGGAGTCAAGCTGTTTCCTTAACGTGTGACGGTGGCCACCTGCTCCATCCACGGGCCACTGAGCATCCACAGGCCGGGGGCCCCCAGGGGGTTGTAATTCTGTTTTTCTTGTTGTTTAGTCGTTAGTCCCATGACATGGACAACACTCTCTAATAGAGCTGTCACATTTCGTTTAAAATCCAAACTATCATTTGAGCGTGAGAAAAAAAGCCTCGTTTTTTTAATGATTTATATGAATACTAAATCTAATAAACGCCATAGCCTGTTCTCCATCTCAAGAGCCATCAATTGCTCTTTTAAATTGACCTCTCGCTTGCCCTGTTGCCTTCTCAGCGAGCCACACAAGCTGTTCTCATTAACTGTTCGTAAGGATGATAATGATGATGGTGATTCTGAACATTCCAATGTAAAAGTCTATAAAAGTATGTAAGTATGGAGCAATGAGAGGAGCGCTCGGTGTGTTTACAGATCTGCACAGTGTTGGAGGTCGCGGCGGTGCAGTCGGATGCCGGTGTCCAATGACAGTCACGTTGGATCAACGCGAGTCAGTGCCGCCCGGTTATCTCAACTCTTCTGTCAAGGCTTCATCCCCATGCAGGGCGATCACCGTGAATCCCACCTTGTGACCATATGCTTCGCCCATTTTGTCAGAGGCTCACATGGAGGAGCGGTCTGCCTCTAACTGTTTGAGATCAAAGGCAAAAAACCACCACAGATAGAAGTCGGTAATACGGGGAGGAAGAGAGACGGGACACAGCTAAGCTTTGTTTTGGTCAGAATTGAAGAAAAATGGTAATACGATTTTTTGCACACCTTCGGCTTCAAAGTCAGAATTATTTTTATATTTTTCTTCCTCCTCCTTTCTGATTTGCATCAAAGTAACCATTCACATTACTGAAACCAATCTTGGCTGAAATCTGAAAGCCCGACAGGGCAGCTCTAAATGCACTGGCTCTCTAGAAAAAGTCCTTATCGCCTTCTACCAATTAAAAAAATTAACTTGACAACAGATGCTTGTTTCTCAAAGAAACCTGAAAAAAGTCCCTTTTTACCTCTAAATAATAAATATCTGCAGTTGCCAAGTACTATTTGACATTGGTCCAGATGCACGAGTCTATCAAATGGTATTCAAGGACTGCCGTGACCACTGTCAAAGCTGGCCAAGAAAGCACTTGGATTTTCTAATCTTCCCCGGTTCTTTGTGACTCTTGATATTAGAAAAAGAGCCTGCCCCTTCAACCCGAGTTAAGTGAGCCGAATGTGACATTGACAGAAATAGAGATGCTTTTAACACACTTGCTGCTGTCGCAAATCATGGGCCTGTGCTTTGATGTAAAATTAATAAACCATCTGCCGCCTGTTTTGGCTGTAGGACCACAAGCTGACCTGATCAAATACACAATATAATCAAATACTGTAGCTTTGTTTGGTGATTTGATGGATACGCAACACGGTATTGTCGACATGAAAGCTTGATGAGAAACATGCATTTTATATGTCTTTGTCTTGAAGTTTAAAGTGAAACCTCAACCCCCTCGAGCATGATTAAAAGAAGAAACATTCAACAATCTGTATTCACAGTTTGTGAGGGCCTCCGCCCCGTCCCTGCAAGCGAGGAGAGAAAAGTGATCGATTCAGGCTCCCAGAGAAGAAGATAGGCAATCATCCATCAGACCAGCGACCGCTTCCTAGGGTGTGAATGTATGATTACATCGCTCTGACTCCATTTATCCGCATACCTCTTCTTCAGCAGTGTGGCCCAGGATCATGCTACTACACCCCCCGCCCGCAAAAAAACAACCCCTCAGCGTAACATTCCTCACAATACGTCCTAAATCCTTCTAATGCTATCAATCTTGCTTCCACTCATTCCACTTCATTGTCTCTTTATTCCCGCACTTTCCTGCATGGGGGGGCTTGATTGATTTTGCTTTCAAGGTTAGGAGACAGGAAAGTTGGGGGGGGCTAGGCAAAGTGTTTGGGAGCATTGTATAAACTCTGACATTGACAAATGGTTCCTGGCTCAGAATGGGATGAATTATTTGACTTCCGTAATACAGCAGAGGGTCCCTTTCACACGAGTGGCTTCCTATGCCTTTTCTCCTGCTTGATAATATTGGGACACGCACATCTGTTTTCCTCTGGCCCGTACCACTTAACTGGAGCACATGATGACTAAGCCCACACTAAACCTGTTTGATAAATTACACATTGAAAGAAAAGAATGGATTCTTTGTATCATATTTAAGAATTGTAACGATCTGGGAGATATTCTCTGTCACAAACGAAAATCAATTTGGTCACTTTGCGTCAAGTACCTACACTCCTGTTCAAAAGTTTTTTGTTTTTTTAAAAGAGAAGCACATGTTTTGTCCATTAAAATAACATCAAATTGATCAGATTTTTTTGTGGACATTAATGTTAATGTTTTGACTACTATAGCTGTGAACATCTGCGTACAGAGGCCCATTCCCAGCAACCATAGCCTGCAAAACACCAACGTCAAAGGCCACTCTGGGATGCTGGCCTTCTAGGCAGAGTTGCAAAGACAAAGCCATATCTCAGACTTGCCAATAAAAATGTGTAAGATGGTCAAAGAACACAAACACTGGACAGAGTAAGAAAAAGTTTTATCGACCAACAAATCTCCATTTGAGGTTTCACAAAGACGAATATTTGTTGCTGAGTGCCTAACCCTCTATGGCATACTGTTGCCCTTGTCTTTTTTGGACCTTACACTACCCCATTATTTTTAAAATTAAAAACAATGTCTATAATGTCAGCAGACATGTGTGTCCAATCAAATGAGTGCACAAAGTGGGTGTGACCTTTTCTCTTGGGGTGAAGCATTATTTTATGGCTGCCAAGCTGCATGGGACAGAGTGCCACAAATCGGTCAGATAAATCTACTTTTCAACCTGTTTGAATTGAAATAACTTCATTACAGACATTTTTTCCATGCATGAGTATGTAAAGAAGTATCTTTGATAGTTTAACGTCTTCACCAGCATGGTGGAGGCAATGTGATGGTCCGGGACTGCTTTGCTGCTGCTGCTAAAAAGGGAGATTTGTACAGGGTAAAAGGGCTCTTGAAGAAGGAGCGCTATCACTCCATTTTGCAACGCTGTGACAGACCCTGTGCATAGCATTTGTTAGGAGCAAACTTCCTCCTTTAACAGGACAATGACCTAAAACACAGCTCCGAAATAATATGTACTATTTAGCAACGAAGCAGTAAGCTAATATGTTATCTATCGTGAAGTCACTGGATCTCAACACTATGGAGTTGCTGTGGGAGCAGCTTAACCGAATGGTACAGAAGACGTTCCCATTAAGCCGATCCAACTTGTGGAAGGTTCTTCAGGAAACATAGGAAATATCTTCAAATAACCTTAACAAAGTGACTGCTAGAATGCCACAAGTCTCAAAGTCTGTATTTGCTGTAAATGGAGGATTTAGAGAAAAAAGTCTACCTTTTTCTAACTTATGGAATAAGACTTTTTGCTATTTAGAACTTCTTTTATGTATGTTTGGAAAAACAACTACATATCCCTAAACATTTGAAGGGCAGTTTACCTTTACCTGACACCCGTCAAATATCAGCGAAGACCAGCAGTGAAGCAGCAAAGTGACAATCGAGAAAACCAACCTTTCCTAAACAATTCCTAAATATCTGATCCATATATGCAAGGCAAGGCAAGGCAAGGCAAGGCAATTTTATTTGTATAGCACTTTTCATACACAAGGCAGACTCAAAGTGCTTCACATCATAACATTTCATGTTATGAAATGCGCTCCTGAAAAGCCGCCTCATTGATAACCTAGTGGATGACTGACCCGTCTCTGACGTCTCTGTGTTCACATCACTGGATTTACTTCATTTAGGTTCATTTAAATTGAACAACTCCTCCTCTAGAGCTCCAGCACATATAAAGGGAATATAAAGTCATCTCTGTAAGTGGGTTTTCAGAGTTTGACTTGTTATAACATTGCAGAGGCGCCGATTAACACCACGTGTGGATTAATCAGTTGGAGCTGAGAGGCAGTTGAGAGACACACAGCGGGACAGGGACCTTTCGGCAATTAACAGCATTGACACAAAAACAGTGTTTTCATAGAAAGTGCCAGTAGCTTTCCCTCCCTAATCCCCAGCAAGATTTCCATTTTTAATTAACTTATTTTTGGTATGAGTGCTTTAAACTGTCTCTATTTGTCTTGTCACTGTCTACTAGGAGAGGCTTAGCTTGATGTTTTTGCCATAATTGACGGAACAGGGACCCAGCTGGAATAAGTCTTATATCATTTCCAACCGCATCCATTAAATGAGGCACAGAGGGGATTCAAAAGCGCACAACCTTAATGAAGAATTTGACCAGCACACATTACATAACCATGTATATAACTAATGTGACCAGACGAGAATAGGACGTGTAAAATGAGGGCAACCTGCAATAAAGTTGGCTCTTTTTTTCTTTTAAATGTTTTACTCCATCCCCATGTATTTTCAGGCAGTCCCCCCCTCCTATGGTATATATTAAATGGTGGTATATGTGAAGTGTCGCAGGTGAGGGTCACTTCATTAATGCTAAGTATGAGAAATATATGCAGCAAGTGGAGTGGGAGGAACACTGATTACCTAAGGTGATGCTAATGTTTCGGAAACAACAAGAGTCTAACCTTTACATTTTGATTAATGTGGTCGTCCTGCACTTTGAGACCTCACTGACATCCTCCAAATGTCCCGAAATTAAATGCATACAAGTTTCCTTTAAGTCCTTTTGAGATAACTAAAGTCAAATTTGTTCTATAAATGCCCATGTGCCTCTAAATCCAGCGGCATGTATTTTCCTGGTTGGAATTATTGTAAAGGAATGATTTCACATTTTTGTGAACAGTGCTTTAAAGCTTTCTGAAAGAGCAGAATGATTATTATTCTGTCTTTAGGATAAATATGAGGCTGCCAGCAACTGAGTATGGTTTCAACTAGTACTAAGATACATCCATCTCTCTCAATATTAGGCTTAAGAGCAACTGAAACACCAAAAACCGGTTAACGTTCTACATGACACCTTGTCAAAACAGAGCTCTTTTACCCTGGTATTAAGTAATCAGCCAAACGGAAACTTAGTTCATAGCTGTACTAAAGCCGGCCCGAGGTGTGCCATCGCATCTTTAGCTTGTCTAAGATTCTACAAAGATAGTCAATTTGTTGTTAAATGCTTTAGAACTAGAGGTCTTATTATTCTACATTTGAGTGTATATATATATATATATATATATATATATATATATATATATATATATATATATATATATATATATATATATATATATATAGATCTTCTATCTATCTATATACATCTGTTTTGCTCCACTTATCCGGGGTCGGGTCGCTGCGGCAGCAGCCCAGCAGGTTCTCCCAGACTACTCTCTCACTTGCAATATTTCACAGTTCTTACTGGCAGATTCTGAGGGCTCTTGGGCCAGCTGGGAGATATAACCCTCCAGCGTGGTTCTACCAGTTGGTACGAGCTGTGTACTCTTGGGCGAACCGTTTCTGGTCACTTTGCATGACTCACGCTAGACGCGACGGATACGGGCCGTGGCTTATCACTGCCACGAGGCTAATCGTTAGCCAGTTTAATAACCTGTTTGGTCAGACCGGAGACATTCACATCATACTCCTCTGCTACTTCTCTGCTGAGGGAACGGTCCCATGGCAAGACACATCCAAACGGCTCTTTTAAGAGCCACTCACAGGTTATTATTATTAGGCAAACTTCCTGCAATATTACTGAATATTGAGTAGTATTGTGTGCTTAAAGAGTACAATTAACGTTATCCTACACAATAATGTATTCAGTGCAGTAATGGGATGTTGTAAAAGGTACATATGGTTGTATCCAGTTTGTTAAAAGAGTGAGGTCTTTCCTGGACCAGTAGTAATGTAGGTACAAGGATGTAGCTCATGGTAACACATATAGCTAATGTTACTATTAATTTATCCATTTCCTCTGTTTCCGAAACTGACTGCAGGACATCAGGAACGCAAGGGGGAGCATCTAAACGCTAATAGGATATTGCGCCGCAGCGCCACGCCAAAAGTGGAAAAATTTCGCGTTTGCTGCATTTACCTGTTTAACGCAAGTTTTCACAACTGTGTAATCACATCTAAAATTAAATTTAATTAAATTTAATGAATTGCGTCAACTTTGTCGCAAGCTTGCCAAGCTATCACAGATTTGTGCCGCTCCAGTGTAATCGGGTCGCATAGCCTTTTATGTAATTCTGTGGCGCTGCGTTTGGGGTGAACGCGGCAAAAGGAGAAGACTCATTTGGCTGGTTTTATCAGCTACCTTGGGGGACTAATTGCACGCTCCGTGTTGTTACGTCCTGACTCCTCCCCTGACAAATTGGTGGAGAATACGGGCAGGACAGGAATAAGGATGCCACCGGAACATTAAAGTGGTGGTGGAGCCAACCAAAGCGGCCGCTCGGGCCTGGTCGGCTTGCTGCATCCTCTACTGCGCAACCCCACCGGGAGCCCCGTTATTGACGGTAAACCTCGATGGGAAAAGGGTCCAGGCGATTGTGGACTCCGGCAGCGTGGTGACCCTGGCACACCACAAGGTGTTACCCCCAGAACCCCACAGCAAGGGCTACATCCCGATCACCTACAGACACGGCGACACCCGGAGCGTGCCAGCCAGGAAGGCTATCCTCGAGACACCTCATGGTACCTAGGCACTGGAGGTCGGGATCGTCGCGGATCTGCCGTTCCTGCCCCTCCTACTGGGCCATGACTGGCTGGGGATGGAGCAGCAGCTCACCGGGGCTCTGCAAACCCCCCGCTCAACCTTGGGACGCCGACGAAGCGAAGGGATCAGAGAGCGGTACTCCTCACCGCGAAAGAGGGGGTGAGTCTTACCTGGAAACAGCTAACAGGTTTGTCGATCTTGTCCAACAGGTCTCTACAGGCGGATCCTTTGGTCGTGAGCAGAGGGAGGATGACCGGCTCAAGCACTGTTGGGGGAAGGTACACATCGTGGAAGAGGAGACCCGACAACCCGGACCTCACCCCCTCCCCTACTTTCTTGTGAAAGAGGGTCTGCTATACTGCATCGCCGAACGACGGGGGGAGGAAAGACACCTCTTAGTGGTGTCGAGAGCGAAAACCGACGTCGTCCTGGAACTGGCGCACGCCCACCCAATGGCCGGCCACCTCGGGGTCCAGAGCACGGTCCAAAGGATCCGGGATCGCTTCCATTGGCCTGGCCTTCGAGGGAGATGTGAAGAGGTTCTGTGCTGCATGCCCTACCTGCTGTACCACTCCTCGGTTGGCATCCTGACCAAGCTCCTGACCGACCAGGGCCTCTGCCACCTCCTCCAAGTGAAGCAGCTCCGGACCTCTGTTTACCATCCCCAGACGGATGGCCTGGCAATCACGGATTGAATGCCGGCAGATGGTGCCACCTAACCTAACCCCATTTAAGCGGCAGGCTTACACTAAAAGAGGAAGGCGAGTGAGAGAGACGTGTTCTAACCCCTTTTGTTTTGTCTTCAGACACCAGCGCCTGACGCTCAGCCCGCACAACGTGGAAGCTCAAGGTTGTCGTTGACCCCACGACCCACCCGATGAACGACCGCAAGAGGAGCACTACCGTCCTCCTGCATGTGTTGGACACTGCTTTACTTGGTACTTTCAACGAATGTCAATTAACCCCGTCGGGGGACTAATTCCACTCTCCGTGTTGGTGCGCCCTGACTCCTCCCGTGACAATCTCCAGAATCCTTCCTCCCCTCACTAGGTAAGTTCTGTCAGTCTACTCTAACTGCCTGGCAACTGTTCCAGTGTAAAGGGTCCTTCAGTGAGGTAGTGTGTGCGTGCCACAAATTCAGACGAAACCAAAATGAATTTAAAAGCAAGATAATTTATCTATACTCTGCATCACACCACTACAGTGAAACTCAATATAAAACACGATCTAAAATGAATGAATCTAAAAGTACTCCCAGAGATCTCATACATCTGTAAAACCCAATAAAAGAGGTGAACCTCTTCTATGGACAAGTTAAAAAAAAGGACACCAAATTTGGCCAGCACGGCCGAGAGGTAAAATGGGTATTACTGCCACAAGGACAACGCAATACTAATTCAAAAGCCAAATGGTCATCAGATTTGTAAAAACTCCCTTCACAATCCTTTGAGATCAAATCGACGATAAAACGTGCAAACAATTTAAATAAATAATACAAATAGAATTAAAAAACATGCAAATAAAAATATCTAAAATGGCTGTATATTTAAAACAAGTTTGCGTAACTGTTTCCAGTCTTTGTGCTAAGCTATGCCAAATGACTGCTTCAAATCTTATCATCGCTGGTGTACACTACCTTCTACACAGGAAACCAAAAATATGCTCTGACCTCATGTCAAAGTAACTATAAGGTGATTTATTTGGGAAAATGACAGCCAGACCATAACTGTGGTTTGAAAGAAGAGAGGAACCTACAAAAGTTTCACAAATAAAGAAATAGCCCTGTGGAGCCATGACTGCATGGTTTGACATGGGACATTTTCTGGTAAGTGCAAAACTACAACGGCAACAATTTCTCGCCCCAAAGACGTCGTCCCAAAAAACGTGATTATCTGGCTTCCAGTGTCTGAATGAACATCTGTTGACCACCACCGGTGCTTGAAGCGCGATCTGTGTTTCTGTTTCAAGGTGTTCCCACAGTGCAATGCAATATTTATTGAACCTTATGCTCCCCTTGTCTCGCCCTCCTCAAGGACCGAGGCAGAGATGTTTTGAGATGTACGGGCGGGAAAGCGGTGAGCGGCTCACTAATGATCAGATGGGAGCCTCGGTGCACTTGCCGCTTGCAGACTGTAGCAGCAAAATGCTCATTAGGAGGGTCACCCGTTACTGTGACTAATGAGGTCAACGGGAGGAGAAGAAAGTAAAAGTAGAAAATTAAAGCAGTGTCAGAGTGTTGAAAGATTCAAAAATAGTGCGTGTCCAAGTCTTGCACATTGATATAATGGAAAGATCATCATGAGAATGCTGGAGTGGAGTGTTGGATTCAATTACAAGCTGAATCCTCAATTTCCAATAATGCAACTTGATTGGCTTTTTCTTCCCATCCTTTCTGACCCCCCCCCCCTCACCTCCAAATGACATCACCTAGGTCTTTCTCTCAGACTTGACAGAACTGCAGAGCTACAGGACACATTTTTCAACCTACTTTCTTTAAAAAAAAATACACAACCCCTCGACTCAAGGTACACTTACTTGCTGTATCTCGAGCTTCCAACCGCCTCTTTTAAGTAATACATTCATCTTGATATTGATCTTGCTTCTTATCATTGCATGTATGCTCTCACTGGCTATAGGAGGTTAGAAAGGCTCAGGGTGGAGGATTCCCGTTGCTTTGACCATACATGTAACCATACTTAGATACTAGATCATAGATCATCATCATCATCATCATGATACTAGATCATCAGGAATGTAGCATAACACGGAAGGGAAAATAACGCTTTGTTTGTTTAAATTTTTAACATTTTGCCCTACTCGATCGGGTGAGGGAGTTTGCACAATCGAAACTAGTGAGTCAAGATCTTTTGCCGAGCTAATTCTAATGATAAGGACAAAATGGAGCCATTTGTTTTCTTGGGCAGAAAAAATGTATTTCATCACTTATTGATTTTTTTTAACGTATATAATCACTCCCAAAAATCCTGAGCGCAATCTTTCCAACGTCCACCATCCTGACCCTGAAGGTCCTCTGCCCTAAAACCTGTACGCACCTGATGCACTGCTGCATCAGTGTCATTCTCAAATGAGAGCAAAAGTAATTGAGCTTGATTAACCTGGCCCTTCGCCATATCATTAGATTGATAGATGGAAGTGGCAGATCAGACAGGAAAAGGCGGGAAGCACTAAAGTCATAAAGCAAGGTCATTCTTACCACGTGTCTTGCTCATTTGCAGTGTTTGTTTCCACCTGCCTTGGCGCGGGACTTGCAATGTCAATTGCATGAATGAGGGGCAGACATTCTACTTTCCCTCGGTGACCATCTACTTGATGGCTACATTGTAAATGCAAATTGAAAACAGGAGACCGTGAATCCCTATGCATCTACTATACCCACGCTGTATGGATGTCTGAAGTCGCAATATGTGCCAGTGCTGAGAAAGCAGCTATGTCAATCCTTTTATCACATTTATTCTGTGCTTATAAAAGTTCAATAAGAGTGAATTTATTTTTTCTAAACGTATTTACATTTACCCCGAGGTAGGAGGCTCTATTTTAACATTAGAAAATCTTTGGGTATTGTACTAAAGTACAAAACTGATTTAGTCCGACTCCACTATATTCTAGGAAATGTTGTACTTTTCACTTCCTTCCTGACAGCTTTAATCTGTTTTTATTCCTTTTCAGTTGATTAAATATGAACATTTTAGATTAAACTATCCAATAGTACAGAAGGCAGAGTTGTTCCAATAGCCACACCCCTTTCAGATATGCTAGTGATATGGGTCTTTGCACGGATTTGCATCACACGTCACGCACTAATGGATCGGTACATCCTGCCCTGACACAGCACACGGGAAAACTAGAACTTTTTCCATTTTTTCACAATGCTACTCAACAACAATGTTGAAATTAGCAGGAGGCGAGCGTGTACATGTTGCAGTTAGTTCAATGATGCAGGTATTAGGTGAAAAATTGACACCATCAGCATGTGTTCATATAAAATTGAAAACGGTTTTATTTAAATAATTACAGTTGATTGACCTGTTTAACTTTGTTAAAGTGCGCTAAGTAGCCGGTAACACAAAATTAAAACTATTCAGGCCAAGATTTTTCTTTTCTTACTAAATCTAAAATCATCATCACCATAACCGTTTTCCATCAAAAGGAAAAATGCAATGGCCGCATTTAGGCCCATGTGTCCTCCTGTGTGCGCCAACTAAGAAATCAGATGAAAAGTCACCCGTAGAGCTCTCCAAAATCTGAGACCAAATACTGTATTTGTCACTGTAGTCTTTGTCGGCTTATGACCTATTTCAAAACAGAACCGTGCTTTCAAACCTTGTCGCCTCACATCAAAGCCTTGTATTTCTCTGCAAATCTCAGGAAATAGTTCCTCTCCTCCAACTCTCTGTGTGCTTTCTTTCATGATCTCACGGTTTTGCCATCTTGACGACACGGCGTAAAGCTTGTAAAGAGCCCATTTGAGTATTCATTTGTGTGCAGCGCTCAATCTCAAGACGTGCTTTGGGAACATCTAATCAGGCCGAGTCTGGAAGCAGAAGAGTTTAAAGAGTTTAAATCAAAATGCAGAGGAAGACGTCATGTAATTGGTCTACGAACATCTCCGACGGTTGAGGGTCCTCCGCTGTGAGAGCACTGTTGGTGCTTATGGTTTTTGCGTGGGAATATTTTTGGTAAAAGGAGGTTACACTGATCTAATTAATTACCATTGTAATAACATGATTAAAGCGTAATTCCATTAGAGCTTCTCATTCAACCAGTAGTCATTAGCAGACGAGGGTGGGAAACAGGATGCGCCAAGGGAGAACAGGTGCGTGAGTCCACGCCGACACATACTTACACACACAGAAGACCACAGATCTGAATTCCGAACACCTTTGCTGGATTTATGCAATTCTATGGAGACATATCAGTGCTTTATGGGGGTTCTGGGAGATCTCTGTGGGGGCTATTCCAGCATACTCTAGATGAAATGTAACATTTACATTTTTATTTAACATTTACATTTCGATGAAACATTTATATTATTTAACAACTGTGTGTTACTGCCAAACGTACATTTCTCTATATGTGTTTGAAAAAGTGACATATGAATATTTGTCTTTTTTATTTCATCTGATAATGCTAAATGTACCAAAACTGAGCAGGATTTTAGAACGTGCAACATTTTACAAACGGCGTCCCATGGTGAGTCTCCACATTGTGTTTTTCCCACAACTCTGCAGTGGAAAAGGATTTTTGCTTCAACTGCAAATTTAATGTCACATATTTTGGACTCATGTGTAACTGAGATCAGTGATCAGTGATTTTCAGATGTAATCCCATGTGTTTCTTCACAATAGTGACATCCTGTTGGAGTGTAACTCAGGGGATGATTTGAATCACCTGTTACTTTGCATTAGTGTGTTACCTGTAACACTCTTTGACTGCAAAACTGAAAGTCAGGGAACCGTAAACATAGCTAAAGGACATATGCAACCAGGGTTTGAAAATAAGTTTTCACATTTCCCTGTGTAAACAGAAAAGTGACAGGAGAGTAAATATTTATCTATATATATATATACATATAAATTCAATTCATTGTTGATATCTCAGAAGTTTTTATTTTCATTTTAACAGCTTGGATACTTTTGATGTGTGAAATCTGGAATTTGTTGCAGTATTAGTTGTCATATTGAACCTGTTGTTATAAGCGCAATTTGTGGTGGACATTTCTTGTTTGTGCAGCAGTGAGACAAGCAGCAGTCAGTGAATCTTTTACCAGTCTCCTCGTCGAACCTTGATTTGAATATTCCCCCTATTTTTTGTCTATTCTTTACTGTCTCTAAAAGGACAACCTCCCAAACTGTAGACCCTCCTTCCCCGTACTACGCCTTGACATCCTGTCCATGAAAACCACAAAAAGGATTGGTGACAAGGCGCAGCCCTGGCGAAGGCCAACCCCCACTGGAAACGCCTCCGACCTACTGCCGAGCACCCGAACACAGCTCTCGCTTTGGACGTACAGGGATTGAATGGCCCCAAGTAGCGAACCCCTCACCCCGTATTCCCGCACCACCACTCACTCTGGGGGGACCCGGTCAAACGCCTTCTCCAAGTCCACAAACCACATGTAGACTGGATAAGCATACTACCAGCCCACCTCCATGATCCTTGAAAGAGTAAAGAGCTGGTCCATCGTTTAACAAACAGGATGAAAAACGCATTTTCAATCCTTGGTTCGACTATTGGTCAAACCTTCCTTTCAATCACCTTGGAGTAGACTAACAGGGAGGCTTAGTAGTGTAATACCCATGTAATTGGCACACACTCTCTGGTCCCCCTTTTTGAAGAGAGGTTCAATCTGGTTCAATCATGTAGAAACGTTTAATTGTCAACTTGACAAGCTTGCTCTTGATCTCAGTATTGAGAGGACAGATCTTCAGAGCATAACTCTCCTGGTCCTTTCCTGCAGCCTTGATAGGAGCACAGGGAACCCTATTAGAATCTAAAGTCTTATCAGCCGACCTATAAAGTAAGCCACTTTGATGAACTGCAGAAAACATTCTGTATAAGGACGAACTGGATTGCACTTTTTTGAGTGCCTGTCTGTCCTTTTGTGTGACTCCGAAGAAGGTTGTATGGAGACGAGGCCTCCACCCCAGATATATTGCTTTCGTGTGGTTGACTTCTATCTAATCAGACTTTTATCACTTAATCCATCTGCTTGACCTTTAGCAGCGTCTCAAAAACTATTTTCTTTTAACAGATTTTTGCATCGAGCCCTGTCGGATCTCTTGAGGAAAGCGAGGGCCGCTTCTGAATGATCAGTTCGCCGCTTTGTTCTGCCTGAATGGTGTTTGTGGGAAAAGCTTTTTTTTTTTAGCTGGAGATTGGTGGAGGGGAGAGATACTGACAATGCCACAGGAATAATCTCACACCCCGTAGTCAAATCTCACCGGCTGCTGACAATAATAAAGACAGTCTTTCAGGGTATGATTTATTACTGGCAGAGTGGAATGCAGATGCAAAGAAGCCTTGCCTTGCTTTCAACCTTTTGTTTCTCATTAGACATTAGCAGGACTAATAATCACAAACTTCACAAGATATCACAGAGCTATTTTTTTTCTCTGTCAGAAAGTTGAATCTACGAAATGTGTATTCAAAAGAAGCTACTGTGTTTGAATGTCCCCCTTTTTTTAACCCTTTTGACACGGCCCATCATGTATCAAATATCCAGTGATGGTGCAGAGGGGGCACACCTCACCTCCATATGGTAAAGTGTTGGGCAAACTCATCCCTCAGACAATCCCAAGTGGCAACTCAGACACTGACACCATGCATAGGGAGTGGCAAAAGGGGGAATGCAATCCACATGTGAGGATTTCAATGATTTAATTCTTTATTATTAAGTGCATTTTTCATGACACTACACAGCCTGCTTTTTACACCGTTTTATGTTCTTAGAGATGCACCAGACTTTCTAGTCACTGTACACCCATCTGCCACCATTTACAGTATCAACCACCTGCAAAACTAAATCCAGCATCAAAATAGCACACAACCGCCCAGGCTTTTGCCCAAGCAGTAACATATAAAGAGGGTTGAGATCACGTGCAATGTGACATTTTAGCAGAGAAGGAGGGAAGTGGGAGTGGGAGGAGGGGCGGGGGATTAGAAGCCTGACTGAAATGCATATCCATCCCATCCTCATGGTAAAGCAAGTGGTTGAGGCTTGATGCCACTACTATGGTTCCTGATTACAACCTTTTAGAGAATACAACACTATAGCCTCATGCTATAAAAAAAGAGGTTATTGTAAAAACATTGTTATTCTTAAAAACTTGTTGACTCGTCCACTAGCATCAGTAGTAACGCTATTTAAGTTGATGACAAATATTTTTTTTGATTTTGCTCTGTTTGGGCCTCCAACAATTCTGGAGAAAAATACCGGTTCCTCTAGCTGTTGTGGAAGAAAATGGGGAGGAGGAATGCAATGAGACTTTGAATCAAAAACGGTGACGTTATAGGCTGCAAAACCCAAACTATAAGTTGTCCATAAAGCGAGAAAGATAGTTGCGGAATTGGTGATGATATTATTTCGGGCTTGTTACTATGAACCCTCGCTTTAAATTAACATGAAAAAGGGGTTATTTTCTGACATTTAATAAATGCCAGGCAAAGTTCTACAGTTGTGGTTGGCAGCTACATTTTATTCATGCTTAAGTGAAGATACTAAACTGAACATGAAACACACTTTTCTGAAGTAGCTCTGCGCTGTACAACAAATGCATGGCCAATTGTCTAGAAAATGTACACAAAATTCCCCCGACAAAACCAAACTCCTCCAATCCCACTGCAACTCTCTTCTAGCCAGCGGTCAACGTGATCTCTTATTTGTTATTTGGCTATATCCTCAGCAGGAATCTTGTGCTGAACAGGCTGGAGAGTCAGACAGCACTGGGCTGCTGCCAGTACGGCAGTCCATTTGGCACAGGCCTGAGGAGTTGATAAGGCTTACCTTCTTCATATTCTGATACCACTGCCAGAGGAACAGTTTCTGCGATTAATAATTTGCGTCATAGTGATTGCGCACAGGGGTGTTAATTCCATGTTTAAGGCTAAATTGACCGTGTAGGAGGTGCTTTGTCCCATTTAATTCTTACACTGGGATATCCATAATAAGAAATGGCAGGTCTGTTACCTTATTGAGGCGGGGCTGGGGAGTTTGAAGAAGGACACATTGCTGTCTGGAAGAGAGGAGGAAGAGCAGACTGGGAACACGCAAAAGCAGAAGGAACCCGGAAAAGAATGGGAGGAGCTAGTAACACGATTTTTGTTTTAAGGAATCGTTTTTTTACCTCGGACACTTTACCTTGGCGATGGACTTCTTTGTTGTTTAAAGAAAGTACCTTGACAGTTGAACGTTTTTTGTGGAAGAATAAAACTTCCCCTTCTTTTAAACCTAATATCGCCTTGTTTTTCAGATAGATGTGCACTTCCCCACCCTAGCTACCTCTCTTGACACAATAAATATAATGAATACCAGCCAACTTATTACGTCAAACTCCAGGCGAATCATACAGTTCTGAGTTGAGTTCAGTGCATTATTTTTTGTTTCATACTGTGTGTATTTTTGAATCTGTCCTCTTTTGAGTTGATTTTGAACTTGGACAGATACACATCCACGTAGTGGCTGCTGGGATGGACTTGCCAACACAGAGTGGATGGATAAATCACCCTCCTTTAGAATAACAGCTGTGTCCCTCACTGGCCTCATCACACCAAAACCCTGTGCTCTCTCTCTTCTCCCTCTACATACGGAATTACAGGCGGAAAGGTCTTCAAATCTATTTGAAGTGCATACAAAAGAAAAGATGTCAGAGCTGCATATATTTAAATGGTTCATGCATTGTTGAATATATGGATGGGCTGTTTATAAGGGTTATTCTGGACAACAGTCTCACAGAGAGGCACGTCTTTGACTGAACATGCACTACACCAATGCCCATATAGAAGTATACCTGATGAGTGTTTGGTCTAAGATGTCTTTGCAAAATACTTATTGTAAACTGAAGGCCTCTGTCTGCTTCCTCGATTGCCCAGCGTAGATTCTTGGACAGACAGGACAACACAAGTGGTCGTCCTTTTCTCATTTTGTTATTTATTCAATAAGGCAAACTATCAAAACGTTATGGCCAGATCTTCCATATTTTTTATTGTGAGCAAGTTAGTGCGATTTTAGCAATTTGTCAGGAGGACCTTCTTGTGGTTTGGACTGGCTCTCTGTTCCTGTCTCTGCTCACTTCCCCTCAGATCATGTCCTCATCTACCCAAACTATCCACTCTATGCCCTCAGACTCTCTCAGTAATCCTGTCAACCTCAAACCATTTCTCACATACACACATGTTTCCACCCTGCAGCTCATATTTGGCCCTCTTCCCCACAATCTTTTCCACTTTTTCAAATTTGACTTTTGCTTCATGTCTCTGAGTATGAGCTACTGTTGTATGATCTCTTCAACGTTTCTCCTGTTTTCTGATCAGGATATAAGTTGGATTTTAACCTACAGTCTGTTATCACATAATTTCTGCTTGCCGCTCATTGGACTTCAATAACTGAACTAACTTCCTGGTGTTGACCCTTGCCTCTAACTGCCATCAAAGTGGTCTGCCACACTGTTGTCTACATCATTCTAGTTTGCATGGTCTGCATCTGGGTCCTATCACCGCTACCTCCACTGCACACACAGACTAACTGTGACACATTCAACTCATCTCACATTTTTACAGCCTCACTACAGCCTAACATAGTTGCAAATCTATGTCGACTTTTCAGCTGCGCCTGGAATCTCTCCATTTTCACCACACAGTGTGCTTCATTTACACTGCGCCATTCCCTTGTTATGATGGAGTGCATACGGGCAGCAATACCTTTCACTCAAAACCTTTTTGGTACGTGCAAACTGGTATATAAACATAAATTATAAGTCAAATCTAAGGATAAGAATGCTCACACGTCAGCTCTTTTACATGAAAAAAGAAAACCAGCACGGGTGCTCAGTGAGAGGAAAAGTCTGGTTTAAACCTGCATGAAGATGCAATCTTGGTTTGGGATCTGGCAGAGGAACACATGTGGAGACCAGACGAGTGGAAAATACATCCTGACAGAGCCATATGTTAATGAAACTAGTGTAATTAGGCATCTAGGGGGCCAGGCTGGGTTATCTGATTTAATATTGAAGTTTGATTGACACACTGGGACCAGAGTAGAACTAGTGGAGCTAGGTGATTATGTGGAGGTTGTATCCACTGCTTTGTTTCAATGTGTTTCACTGTTTTCTGATTATAAAGAGGGTTCAGACGTGACTGAGCAGCCTGAACATATTTATATATTCCCCATGCTGAAAAAACATAATAATCCATGGATAGACCATGATGATGTTAATTTGTTTCTGTTGGGTTGTTGTTTCTCATTTGCATCATTTTGATTCTCTTTGGGGTATTTGTGCCTCGTTATGGTGGTTTTGGATTTCTATGTGGTTGTTTTTTCACTTTACAATCGCTTTCTTTGTAATTGCTGTGTTGTGTAAAAATCGTTTAGAGCACTTTGGAATTATTTTTCTCATTCTAGACGTCCTCAATCTTTTTAATATAATTCTTTGTGGGTTTTTTTGGGGGAGGTTATGACTTTTAACCAAGCTCTTTCACTTTTCAAGGAAAAGGACACTCCTTACTATTTGGGTTCCTGGTCCTGTGCCCAATAGGCGTGTTTAGCAATTCCTTCCTGATTAATCCTTTCTGCCAGCTCCATTCAGCCTTTCAGAATGTCCTGACTAGCTTAATGTCAGGGAAGGAGAAGCATAAGGCGAGAGGTGTGCCTGTACTTACTTTAAACAGTTGCCATTAGTCGTGCCCCCCCACCGCACACACACACCACTCGTATTAGAAAGTCATTGAGCATGCAAAAAGGACACTCAAGCCATTCCAGACATATGAACTTAGGCAGGGGATAGAGGACAGTGTTTGACATTGACAATCCTCTGTCTCCCCTTCAGTAAAATTGCCTTCCCTCCTTTTACGAGAGTATATGCAGGAAGGGGAGGGGGGGACGGTCACTTGCCCCTGCATCTTTCAAATGGCACAAAAGGCTAGGCCGTGAAAGAAAGAAATTCCGCTCATTTATACAGAAAGGAAGAGATGGGTTCCCCTCTCAATCATCGTAGCTGGCAGGACGATGCATGCCGGTGACATTTGATGAATCGGAAATCGCAACTTCTGCCCTTCCCAGTGCAGCGGGGTCACGTCCGTCAGCTTCGTCTTCCCATGTCCAAACTTGGGATATAGGCCTCAGCCTGCTGTCTCAAGGCGCAGGCCCTGACTGACGTGTACAGAGGAGACAGTCAGAGAGGTGGATCTGGGGAGGAACCTGTCACTGTGCTAATACAGCAGCGCCTATCGGGCGCCACAGTGACACCTCCCTCCCTGTACGGCTGGGCGCGCTCAGGGGAAAAGCCCGCAGATTTTTCTCACTTCCACAGGCAGCCTTCATTTTCCACCCTGCTGGAAACTGGACACTGTCATTTGTTATTGAGTTTTCTGGGCTGCAGTGACTATCTCAGTGAAATTCAACACGAAGCTTTCTGGGATTTGGGATCAAAGTGGTCTCATTGGAAGATTGGCTGTTTGTACATGAAAGCACCCATTCATCCGTTTTATAATTTTACAATGTGTTTTAATGGAAAGACTAAAAAAAAAATTTCAATACCATAATTGGAAGGAAAATAACCTTTCAGTGTGAAAGGGAAGAGATTCACATTAATTGCTGGTCTGACAACACTACTTTATGAATGCGGTGTTTCAGTAGATTGTTCCCTTGGTAGTAGTTAAACCTGGAGCCTATGTGGTCTGGTTTACTTTATTTTTCCTTGCAGCCCTGGCAGGTTTCATGGGGATTCTTAGTTAATGGCCGTTTTTAAGTCTGGCTGCGGAGTTTCAGTCTTATGTCAGAGGTTTCATAGCGCGGATACTGTGTTCATGATGATGCACAGTGTGACATGTGAAATCTGATGGCCAAAAACATTTATACTCAGAGAGTGGGAACTTCTCCCAGCTGACCTCGGAGTCTCCTGCATGCTCGGCACCCAGAGGTCATATGAGTTTTCTTCTTCTAAGAAGGAGTCCTCATGCATCTCTCCCACTAAGCTCTGACTAGTTGTCAAGTTGCTCTCCGTGCTACAATAAGAATCCTTAAAGTTGTGCGGTTTCCCGTATAGGGAAATGACAAGTCTCCCCCACAGGAGTAACGCAAAGTGTTTGTCTTGCACAACAATTGCCACTCAAAGACCAACACATTTTCCTTTCCTTTCCTCCTTTTATCTAAGTAGATCCCACATTTATTTTTCTTCACATTAGCGCTGAGTCTTTCTGGTGTGTCCCAGGTGAAAAACGTTTAAATGCACAAAACACGAAACTCATACTTGATATTTAAACCAAATGTACACAGGCAGACCACCCGTGAAAGTCCGTGCAATGATGCGCCACTCATAGTCATACTGTAGTTAATCCAGTCCCTCCGATCTCGGTCTACAAAGCTTTGAATTTAGGCTTGGAAGTTGTCACAGGTGTTTTGATCAACACTAAGTGATGAACTGTATTATTTCAACATTGAATTATGTTTCTTCTAAAAAGAAATCAGCGGTACGAGTAATGATTTATGCATCTCCTTTTTGAAAAGAGGAAAATACTTGCAAACTTCTATTTTGTAATCAAATGAGATCGCTTTGTAGAGATATGCTTCTACTTTGACAGTCAAGAATATTTCTCTGGATGATTCAATTCCATGGGGAAAAAAGGGAGGAAACCTTAGGAGGATCCCTCTCCCGGGATGGACAGACTACGATGGATGTCATGTGTACAGAATGAACATGTAAAAAAAATAGGTGTAGAATAAATTCAAATCCTATAACAGAAATTATTTGAGTAGTAAGCCAGGTGTACGGCAGGACTACAGCAGGGACAACCATCCACAGACAGTAATATGATACATATTTAAAATAGTAATAATGATGATGATAGCAGGTATCAGCAGGGTAACGGCAGGAGTTAGGACCAGGGGCCAGACAGAACCACAATCTACGGAGACCTGCAAGGCGAGAAAGCACAACAAACTCCGGGGAAGAAGCTGAATTATTGATGTGTATTAATAAAACGCGGATTATTGTAGAAGGGGAGAGTGAGAGTGAGAGAGGAGCTTGGTGTGTCCTAAGAAGTCCCCCAGCAGTCTAGGCTTATAGCAGTTTAACTAAGGGCTGGTCGAGGCTAACCTGATCAGGCCCTAACTCTAGGCAGAATCAAAGAGGAAAGTTTTAAGCTTTATCTTTGATGAGCTGACCGAATCTGCATCACTTTAAGACAGGAAGTTCCTGATTTTCGATCTATTCCGTAGATAAACAAAAGGCAGTCCTTGAAGTCTTCTTTATATGAGATTTGAAGGATTTGACATATCCTGGTCGAAGTGAGCTCCAAGATTGTCGACTATGCTGCTGGATACCAGAGCAATTCCATCCAGAGAAACTGTATTACACGACAGCTGACTTCGAGGGCGCTCTGGGCTTGTCATGATTTTTCCGAGTTTAGCATCATGAAGTTGCAGGTCATCCAAGTTTTAATGTCTCCAAGACATTCCTGAAGTCTAACAAGCTGGTCGGTCACTTCTGGCTTGAACGACACGATACAGTGGAGTATCGTCTGCATAACAAAAGAAGATAATTTGTCATTTTCACCAGAGCTGTTTCTGTGCCATGATTCACTCGAAATCCTGACCGGAAATCCTCGAACAAAGCATTGTTTTGTAGAAAGTCACATAGTTGATTTGCAACGGATTTCTCAAGGATCTTCGAGAGGAAGGGAAGATTAGAGATAGGTCTGTAGTTAGACAACACCTCTGGAGCAAGAGTAGGTTTCTGAAGAAGTGGTTTATTACAGCTACCTTCAAGAACTGTGGTACATGTCCCGTCAGCAAAGAAAGATTCCTAATATCCAGAAAAGAGGTGGTAACAGCGGTATCCGATAAGCATCGACTGTAGAAACCCTTTGCAAGAGGAGGAGATTCCGGAAGTAGAAATTCAAAAGGTTATCAGACAATGGTCCGACAAGAGAAGGTTCTGTGGAGAGATTGTTAGCTGTCGTTATCGACATTTTAAGGACCAAACTTGTTAAGAACTGTGAAAATTCAGATAGAAGTTCTGAATAAGGACCTGGGCCCTGTATACAAAGAGGACCGGCTGGATTATTCCAACCGTGTTGATCACTTTTTCTTGGCATCATTCTGTCACAAATATCACGTGGCACGCAGAGCAACTTCACTTATTCACATCCCCCGGGCATCAGTTAAAGCCACTACAAACCTCATTAGGACTTAATGTGCTAATGATGGAGACGTGCAAAAGCAAACCTTGATAAATAGTTTAAGTTCCTCATAAAAGAGCAGGGGGCTATTGCAACAAAGTAGAATAAAGACATCCAGGATAACTAATAATAATAGTGTGATCATCGCAGCTTAATCAGTTGCATGTTTGCTGAGACAGAATGAGAAGGGGGAGCTAAGTCAATCCAGGTATACATAGCTGGGATAAGTGCACGTCCACGGCCTTCTTAAATAGACCACGGTATCGATCATAGATTTACTGATGCAGAAATGTAGAAGACGTGTATGGCATATTTTTCACCCACTGAGCAGCAACTAATTATGGAAATTCATGAGCCAAATTTATGAAGCATATAATATGCAAAAAAAGAAAAAACGGCAGCTGTAATTAAACAGAAAGAAAAAGTCTGGCAGATAATCGCGGACCGACTGAATGCGGAAGGATTTAACAATTTCTACTTACTAGGAAAGTTGTAGACTGTTATAATTGCTTTTAATATAATTGTTTCATGTGTTGGTTTTGTTGTATAATAATACTTTTTATTTATATAGTGCTTTAAAAAAAAACAGCACATTTAGCACATGAACACGGATAGTGTTTATGTGCTAAATGTGCTGGTCCGAGTTACATTGAACTCACCAGGAGACCACTCCCAGGGGTGTGGACACTAACTTTCACACCTTTACTGATCTGTAGAAATACCTGTAGGCACCAATTGTTCTTGAGTTTGATGGTAGAAGCAAAAGACAGTCACTATGGGTGGTCAATGGGCTGTCCTGTGGCCTGTTGATTACAGAGACCAGTGTCTCCTCAGCTGAGATGTCCTTTTTACCACAACACGCTTTCTTTTATTAAATACTAAATACTAAGCACATTGTGTGTTTTGAATGGACGTCTTTGTGTGAGTTACCAACAAAGCTCGGTTGGCGTTAATTAACTGATCAGTCATAGAAGGAATGAATGGATACCTAGTATAGGCCTCAACTGGTTGAGCGTAAACGTATAGTTAACTTATAGATTACATACGTAATGCACAGTGTATAACTTTCTAGCAGAGTTAAGACCCACGTGGCTTGCTGGGACCGCGTGTTGCTATTAGTCTATTAATTGCAATTTCAAAATTACAGTGGTATTACACTATTATTTCTCCATTAATTACATTTCAGAATCACAGCTGTATACTGGTGTACACTAAATGCATTTTATTAATTGGTCCAATTTATAAACCGGGTTGTCAGTTTGTTCATAATATTCCACAAGCCCAACACTGGTTGTTGAGCTGCACCCGATTTTCTGTGTCCTCGTACAACCGTGTTACATTCTGCCTCATTTATTCAAATTGAAATTCAGAGATCAGGAAAGGAAGTTCTCCCCAGATCTTAACACGATCTTTATGAGCCGTTCATGTCACTGCTGTCAAACTGGCAACTGGTCACACAAGCTGTTCTCTGTTGCAGTCAGCTGTCACTTCTTTTGTCATTTAGCCTCCTCTTCATCAGAACTGTGCTGCTCATTATTGTCCCATCTCCATGGGGACAGGTACTACTTAAAGCCTCATCGCCCCCGAAAGTATGACCTTACAATAGGGACTAATTGCTGAAGACTATAGACACTGTGTATACTGTTCACTGAAAAATCTGTCCCTATTTGAACAGCAGTGTGGTATCTTTCTTTGTCCCTATGTCTGTGTCCCTGTGCTTAAGAGACTCCTTAGCTGTTGGGGATAGCTCTTAATTTTAAGATGGTTCCAAAAGAAAAAGTTGTTAAGCACTTTCTTCTGTGTAGAAATTAAAATCTGTAGGGACGATAAACCCACACAGTAGTTGCATTGATGCCTGGTGGCAGTTTTTCTACTAATTTGGTTTTCATCCTATATAAAGAGCAGTATACAGCCGCACCAGGATATGATTTGAATGTGAAGAACGCTTTGAACATGAGCAATAATCTTGCTGATAGCCGTATGAGCTATTAAAGTCCAGGGGTTTTACATTTCTTCAAAATAATGAATGTATCAGAGCTTAATAGGTGCCAGATACACATTAAAGAAGTTACATTCACAAAAATAAATAATTATTTGCTTAACAAATGCATATAGGTTGCATTTTGTCAAGCAAAAATTGTGTTTGGCATACAAATTAAAGCCCGCACTATGTTCTGGTGAATACATCTACAGTAAACTTATATTCTCTAAACCCTAATGTCTAGTGGATGACAGGATTCCTTATTTAAGTGGAAATGCGCAAAGTGAAGGTCTGTATGTTGAATATGCTATGAATTCCTAATTTATCATTAACATTATTCTCCTTCAACAGTGTCACTTTGTAGTAACCCCTCATCCTGCAGCTAAATTCAGATGAATGCTACAGTTCCCTTAAGTTGATTGTTTATTCAGATCAGCTGTTAGTCCCTCACACTTGCCTAAGCTGCTCTCAATTAAGAATTGAGAGCAGCTTGGTGCATCGAGTCTCTTAGCTGGAGTGTGGCGACGCCCTTTCCGTAGGGCTGAAGAAAGTTGGGGAACTTGCCACACAGGCAACTCTGATATTCCCCATAAGGCAAACTTCCTTTCAGCAGATATTGTCAGCCATAAACGGTGCTGTTATGGTCAGATTGAGACTTCTTTGCATCCTTACTGTTTGTGATTTAGCTGGATTTTGTGCATTCTGCTACCTTGCTGGCATAGGTATTAAAGAACACGTTTCAACTAGACCATATGCATTAGTGCAGACCCTAATGCTACTCGTGGAAGACTTTGCTTGCCTCACTAGAGTGACCTCTACTCCCATTGTATTCAACAGACTGGACATAGTTGCAACGAACCCCCTGCATCCCACTTTAAAAGGGAAATCTTTTTTTATCCATCCATTCTGGGCAGCTTCAGTTGAAAGTTGCAAGAATCTTTTTCATTGGACCAAGGTTTATGGGGAAAGCCTATTCTGACGCTTCGAGTCCACGATTGCTTCCAGTTGCCGGAGATGTTGGTTATGTGGGCGCGGCTCATAGTAGATCTTGTTGGTGCATCTTGTTTGTGCCTGGGTGATAAACCTGCAGAACAATCTATGTTGCAATGTATGTTTGTCTTCGACTTAAATTCCAAAAGCCCTTCACCCTTCCTTCATGTTTTGAAGTACAGTAAATATCCTGAAAAATAGATGTGAAATAGATGATTAGGGCTAGGAACATACATTTTCAGTATGCAAACACTATCTCCAGCTAAATAAATTCTTAATTTCTTCGTTAATAATCTATCTGCTGGGAGCAAAGCCTCTCGATTATTCAGCTTCCCACATATTGAGCTCCTCGCACTGTGCTTCAAAGGTCCGGATAGCAAAGGACTGATAAGCAGGTAGAGGAACTGAGGAGCAGAAGACTATCCGGGGGCAAAGCTGACAGGTGGCAAACCGTCAGGAGAGGATGATACGAGTGAAGGAAGAGAGGGAACGAGTAGGGAGAGAGGGACATTTCGGGAATCTCTCTAGAAGGACTCCCACTGAGAGAACTTCTCCTTTGCTTCTCCTCAACATCTTTCTCATTTCTCAAGGGGTTGAGGACACTTGGCAGGGTGGAAATCAAAGAGCTCTCATTCTGTTTTGTGCTGGAGGTATTCGCTGCCTGTAACTAAAAGAGGAATTACAAACAGACAATGAAGAAAGAAAACTGTCATAGTCAAAGCACACAGCTGTTAAAACCACTTAGCAATGAAGGCTATTTTTAAGTTGAAGATAAAGCTGGCGTGTCTCCCACACATTATGTCACAAAGTGACTCAAATTTATGTAATTCATTTCTGCTGTTGTTGTACCTCTACTAGCTATCTTTTAATGGTTGTAATCTTATGCAGAGTATAAAACTTTACTGTCCCTGAAGTAAAACAAAGGCAGTCACTGCAGTTAGCGTCACCTCCCATTTAGTTGTGGAGGTGGAGATAAATGGCTGTTTAAAATGTTCTAACTGGAGTGAGTGAGGGGAACATCGGTGCTTTGATCTGATCATGGCACATAGCCCTGTGAGTGCATTCTCGTGTCCAACACCTTGGATTACAGCCCTCATGGTCATCAGCACAGCTACTGCAGGACTGTTTGAATTGGAAATCTATTCATCTGCTTTTATCATATTGATTTGTGGTGGCTCCGAGGCTACCCCAATACTCTTCTCCTCTTACAGCAGCAGAATACAGTTACTGATCAGTACAGGAAGCAGACTAGCAGGCTTCCACGGTGCTTCGTGAATCCCCTTTTTTAGGTTTTGTGAACTCCTCTACTTGTGTAGAGACCAAACTTCACATGTGGAGAGAACAAAAGCTACGCCGTTCGTCTGCGTTGACGCATCCCGGCGCAGGGAGTCGGCTGCTCCGCCATGCTTCAGTGGAGGGTGGGAGCCATTTGCAGCTACCTCCAAGAACATTACAGAGATTCTCCTTCCCTATAATGAGACTATAAATGGAGCTGCTTGGCTTCTCTTCCCCGCTGCATTCATCACTGAAACACAGTTCTTCTTGAGGATGGTGACACTTCCTGCTAAGAGGCCAGTTCTACAGTGTCAAAGGCTTAATCAGGGGGTGATGCGGTAAAACACTGCTGGTATTTGACCTTATGGGTTTTACTGGTAGGGGATGTTCGGTTGCATGTAGATAAGTCAGTATTTTTTGTTGAAAATTATCAAAACTTGTGTGATATCTTCTGCTTCAAAGACCAAATTCCTAGTATTGCTAACCTTATGTTGAATGGATTTGCCTTCACCCCTCTGCATACGTGGAACAATTGCTACTCTTTTGAATTAAACCTGCAGATCCTGTGTGGATGTGGCGCTCTAATCTATGCGCAACGTTCCCGCAGCTTCGCGATTAGTACAGCAGTTCTAGCGGCATAGCAAATACACTGTAGTAATAGCACATTTATTGTTGTGCCAGCAGCTAAATCCCTCCGAAATAATTTGCCTTTGACAAAGACTTTTAAACTTCAAACCTCAATAGATATTTCACGTTTCACGCCGATTATTTTTTTGCCATAAACTTGGAAATAATGGGGTTTTATCAAGTATTTATTGGGGAAATTACTAGTTACCAAAGATTATAAATCTATGTTGTGTTGCCGGTTGTGAAACCCAGGATGGTGGAACGATTTGAAATAGCTGTGAAACAAGAAGCAAGTATAAAAACCATCTGGTGACAATGCACCATGGAGCACCACCAACTAGCCAGAACCAAACTATTGTGTACTCATCATAAACTTATATGTGAATTCTTCACCTCGTTCGATACGTTAGAGTCTTGGCTATAATGTGCAATAATTCATTTGAAAATATTCCAAACACAACTCCTAGAGGTTAAAAAATACCATATGCAAATTAGTCCAGGAATCTGCACACGGCGGTGTATTTGTAACATTCTAAGCAAAGCAAGGGATGAACAAAGAAACCAGCAAGCGTGGGTGAAGTTGATAAATAATTTCTCTCAGACAAACCTTGCCAAAACTAGACCAAAAATTGCCACCAAGCATCGAGCATATGAATCATAAATGCCCCTTACCTTAGAGGTTTTTAACAGGATTATGAAATGAATACAATTTTTTTTTTGTGTGAGGTACGTCCATGCAACATTGAATGCGCATCACAAGCAAATCACAAGAAGGTTTTAGGGTAAGGGAGTCACTTCAGCTTCTGAGTCACTCAGGAAGCTGTCGATCATTCACGTGTGGTTTTAGGCAGATCCAAAAGCAACATACAATCCAACAAAGTGGTCCAAAGGGTGTGCCAACCACAGGCGGAATTCAGATTCTGACACCCGTCATTTGTCTGCTGTGAAGCCATCACAAAAGCCTATTTTCAATACTCAGTAGTATTTTCAGTACTCTATCCATGTGAAACTTTCCATGATTACTGTCCACAAAAAGGGCTATTATGTAGATGTGATTTTAGTCTGGTATCTCCAAGTTTATAGGATTTATAGTGCTGTTTGTGATATTTTTTACAAACGAAATGTCATGGTTTGGGTTCACGTTTTTTTATTTTGTAGTTTCATGCCTCTGGTGCTGGTTAACTTCATTTCCTGCCTTCCTGCCTGTCATCCCCTGTGATAGTCTGCCGTGTCCACCTGTGTCCAATCACCTGCATCTTCCCAGTGTCTTTAAGCCATGTGTGTCTCTTGTCCCTTGTTGTGTCATTGATCGTTCAACCCTGCATGTTATGCCTTGAATGTCTACCCTGGACCTCGTCCCTGTGTCATGTAAGTGCCTGTTCCCCGTCTGCGTTTTTCCGTGTCTTCGTTTGTTCCCTCCTGGCGTTTTGGATTTTGTTTTTTCGGGGATTTATTAAAAGTAATGTTTTTGTCAACTGTGCCCTACTTCCTGCCTCGCCTCCCGCATTGACACAAAATTAAAGTTTTTTTTTATTTGCAATATTGATTTATTTCTGGACCAGTAACTTAGAAACTGATTTTTACACATCATAACACACAGTGTTCCCCTTAACCTGACAGAAAAACAATTGTCCAAATGTGTATTTTACACGCAATATGTCAGCCCAAATTTATAAACATTTATTACACCTGTATAACATTAAAATTGTGCACAATCTTGGCGATTGGACTCCCTCTTGAACCAGGATAATCAAGGGGCCGTGATCCCGAGTTCTGCTCGGCAGAATCCCCTTCCTGGAGTCCAGACACTGGTGGTGGTGGTGGTGGTGGTGAAGAAGGGAGTTGATGAAAACAATGACAACTGAAGAATGCCTGACAGCTGTTGGAGGTGCCTGGGGTGGAGGAGGGTTGCATCCGGTTTTGCACTGAAATGACACCTGACAGCAACAACGGAGAGAACCCCTTTAAAGGTTTGACAGCAACAATATGATTGATTTAGAGACACAGTGCCGCATCTGGTTGGTTGGTTGCATACACCTGAATACAGCCAATATCAGCTGATAGAGTAATGCTGGGAGACCAACTGAGGCATGAGTAAATTACGGTTGCGTGAAAGGGAGTCTTCCTTCCTGAACTACCTCTTAATTTGAATGGAGTTTGTATTTGTGATATCCAGAGTATTATCAGGTCACTTTTAAATAACTCTACAGAGACATCTTTTTCGAGAAACCGTATACCGGATTTAGTTCTAAAACTAAATGCAGAAAAGGGGGTGAAATGTGTGCAGCTTTATGATAAGTGAATTGCAGAATATTATGTTAAGCGCAGCTGAATAATCTCTCCATCCCCTATTCATCATTTTGTTTATTGTTTATTATTCATTTACATGTCTCACTTTTCTACAAGACGATTGCTGGCCTTGTCGTACTTTTAACACTCCTGGAAATCACCGTCAAACTGTAACGCATTCTGTTCAACGGCAAACTAATAGAAATTTTATCCAGCTGATGCTGTCTCTGACAAATTGAGTTGTCCAGATATGATCATGTTTGGCGTATATATTTGTATGTGCCTTAAAAATTGGAGAGAGTCAGGAGGTCTGAATTAATGCCAGCTGCATGGCAGTTTCACCCGCTGTGTGCGGCAGACGGAACTCAATTCAGCCTAAGTGTGATTCTGTGCATCCTGCCGCGCCACATCCTCCTGCTGCTGATGATAATGGGACGTCGGCCCCTCATTGGCCTGTCAGATGTTACTGATGTGCTATTCTCTCCTCTAGGTCACCCCTAGGCTACAACAGCTGCCTCCTTCTGCTCACCCCACCTTCTACCGTGTCCTCCCATGAGAGGTTGCACTGAATGCCATCCAAGCCAGCTCGGCCCTCCTGAGTCAGTGGCTTCCGCATCCGCCCCTCGCCCCGGGCAAGCATTTAAAACCGCCACACATTGTGGAGGGCCATCGCCACTGCAAAGCATTTGCTAACCAAAATCCTATTACTGGTGTATTTTTTGTCTTTCATTTCCCCAAAGTCTCTCTCAGACAGGAGGTTTCAGCAGCAAAGACTGATAGGGCGTGGCATGAAGACTCTGGCAGCAGGTGATGAATCAAGAGGATGAACAAGCATGTATGAGCTGTAATTTTATTAACCGCAACCTGTGATGCATCATCTACCCCTCGCTCTACCACCCGAAATAAATGTTTGTTGCACAAACAAACCTTGGGAAAAAACACAGGAGGACCATTGATGTTGTTGTTCGCATTGTGCTCAATTTCCCAGCATCTGATGAGCAAACAACAGTAATGATCCATTTGCTCGCCTTGATATGAAGGAGAATAATGGACGTTTTGTGGAAGAGTGGGAACTGATGTTTAAGCTTTGGCTTTCTCTAGAGTCCACCCTCCCTCTCCTTTATTGTGCGTCTTCATAAATTTTACTTGTCAGCGAAAACGGTCCATTCCCTTTTCTCCGTCCACAATCTAATACATCATTCTATCAACCTTGCGTTCCTCTGATGTCGTTCAGCAAGATATTCCATCACGGTACGGGGCTCATACATCAACTGTGGGGAGATTTCAGATACCCTTTTTTGTTCTTTTACAAAAGACAACCTCTTTTTCGTGCATTTAAATATCTGTATAATTTGTACTCCAATGTGCTCAAATCAGTCTTCCTGACAAGTGCAAATGTCAAAATCACACGTCACAGGCATCATTACATTGCCCTGAAGTTTTCACTGAAAACTATTAATTGTAGTCGCCAGAGCAACTCACAGGACAGTAGTTATAAAATAGAATATCACAAAAGTAGTGATACGACCGAAACATCGAGTGCAAAGAGATGCATGAAATAAAACTCCATGCATACGTACACATGGACTGGGCACTCCTGAGCATCAGCCAGCGCTATGCACGCTGCCCTGAAGTTAAATTTGACATCCCCAACTCTTTGATCCTTAGGAGAAATATCAATCTCCAACAGGTCCTTGTGGTATGCAGAGGATGGGGTTAGCCTTGAAAGGGGACACGCTAGCCCGCTCTCCATTCAGTATCACCCTTTCTGGATTATAAAAAAAAACTCTACTCATAAGAGGGTTGCAAAATGTGTTTTTCCAGCCATATTGTACCAAATGTGTGTCTGCATATCTCATTCACTACCATAGTACTTGCATATCCTATGCAACATGAGGTTATATACGTACGGCACACAGTGAGGACTACTGGATTGGGCAGCAGAGGAGCGGATGATGAATGGCTTACTCATGGCCTCCCAGGGACGATGGTCGTTTGTGTTGATCAACATTTACAGGACAATTAATTTCCCCAAATGCATTTGAATTAATGACAAGCCTTGACATATATGCTTGAGTATACAAGCTGCATAGTAAACCCTCCAGTGTAACAATATTGAGTGTGTAAACCCTTTGCACGCCTGTGTATAAGCCCAATAAATGGAACTAAATCACCTCCTGAGCAGGCGTCATTCGTGCTGTTCTTTTATCAGATCACCCCGAGAAGTATTTTTGTTTCATCAGCAATGCTGTCTGTCGAGCCTGGTATCTATATGCTGTTCATCGCAGGTCCTTCCAGTGCAATCAATATGAAACCTCTACTTCTTTTGTCTCTCTCTCACTTTTTTTGTATTGCATCCAGTGGGTAAGGGGTGCAGCCAGGGCCTGTAGGAAAGATGATAAAAAGGTTTTACCAGAGACCGGTAAGTTACAGCTGCAGTCGAGACCCTGGCAAGGAAGAAGGAGAGCCATCACTTTATCTCTCCAGTGCCGGGGTCACAGGGGGCTATCATGCATGTCAGGAGCTCCAGTCTTTAATCACAGAGGAGACACTCTTCTACGTTTTTTTTCTTCGGTCGCCTCATTGCTCTCCAGCGAAGTAACCAACCAATCGGCCAGTGTCCTGTCCAAACGGCTGCTGAGTCAGCTAATGAATGGGTGTCTGAAGATTTGCCCGCCAGACCCTCTGTGATTACACCAGTGCCTCCGCCAGGCCTGCTGTCGCCACTCTTGTGAGAGATCAGCCCAAATTTACAGTGCAACTTGGGCACTGAGACCAGCGAGAGGTACTCGGGCCGAATTATACATTTATTTAAAGCCTGTATGTGGCTGAAGCTCTGAACAAAATATCGGCAGTAGACCTTAAGTTGAGACATTTTTGTAAAACAAATATATTCAGTTTGGAGGCTGGACATCAGTTTTCTTTCGAACAAGAAGAGGAGCGGGTACTGATGATTGGTCTGAGCACTTTCTATTAGCCTTAGTTGTTTTCATTAGCTCTCCACATTCTCATTCTTACAAGTCAATGGAGGCAAAGACAGAGGTGAAGTATTAAGGAGAGTCTCTAAACAGAGATATTTCACTTTAATGTAATCAGCTGAAAAGGTATTGGCTTTAGCACAGAGCAATATGAAAATTATTCTGCTCCCTCTTGAACTAAAAGAAAAGCCGGAAAAGCCGGAAAGAAAATGTAAATACCTTTTGTAGGTGTCCAACAAAAGGTATGTGTTTATTCTCATTTTAAGTTTACTTTATCATTGTAATAAAGGCCCCACTTGCTAATAGTCAAATTAAGTAATTTACTGTGGCAAGTTAGTATGCATTGTGGAATTAAGGTTCAGCATTAGAGTTATGGTCCATATATCTTCCTCTATTTTAAAGATGAACACAGGGAGTAGCCTGGCAGTCCGGCTTGTCTCCAGTTTGCAGCTTTCTGTGATTTCTTAATCATAATTCATAAGACCCTGAAGTTTTAAAATAAGAGAAAATTACTAAAATAATGCTCCGGGATGAATTGTGGAGCCCCACCTGGCCACTACTAGATATCACCATCACTATGCTCTGAGTCATGCCTGTAATTGTTTTCAGGTGTTGCTATGCACGGCTCATTTATTCCCTGAATAAATCACAAACAGAGTGGTGAAGTATTTTAATTGTGTACCGAAGCCTGGGGGCAACAGATTTGATGGATTCCCCTCATGCCAGGCAACGTGAACAATGAGACAGCGGTACCTCTGAGGGAGAAGATAACACCGTCTCCCTCCTGAAGGATCCTCATTAGGAGCGTTTAAATGTACAATGCAGGACATTTGAAATCCAGAGGCGGCATTTAAGGATGAGCTTCTCCTTGACCAAGTCTGATCCGAGCACACCCGCCTGCTGTTAAGACTAATCTCTGCCATCAACCCCGTCCAAGCCATTACACCCCCGGGTCTCGTTCAGCACCAAAATGCCAATTTATGCATTCATCAAAGATGAGCACTCACGGTAAAGGTGTTTAATTTCACATTACCGCATTAATTGTGGAACACTATTTCCTACAGTGCGGCAGTAGAACTGAAGGACAAATATATTTTTATATATTTAGTATAGTTACTCTCTTGATGACTAGAGAGTCATTTTACTTACTCACACACACACATTCTTATTTCTCTCAAGTTGTCTCTCCTCAGTCGGGTGGGTGGGTGAGCACAGGTCACATTAAATCAACGGCAAACAGCGAGAGGTGGAGACATTGGAAGATGAAAACCTCCATTGGCCTCTGAACAGAGCCTCTGTGAACTTGAGAATAGGAAATTAATCAGCACAGAGTGTCAGGGTGTGTTGGATCTTGCCGCAGTGACAAGCTGCTCTGTCGTGAGAGCCTTGATTACCGCACAGAACTGATAAAAAGTGCTCTAGCCGCACATGTTCTTATTGTATTATACAATCAACAGGTTTTTTTTTTATCCTACGCACCGCTAGGCTAAGCTAGCTGCTAGGCACCTTAAATCTCAACATCTACCCTGGGCAGCACACGGTCTGAAGAGGACCTCCACTTCAAGACAGTAGTTTGGAAAACGTCCTGGCTAGATATCGGGAGATTGTTGGCACTAGTACAGCCGTCAAATCATGGAGAGTTGAGAGCACAGCAAACTGTTCAACGACAGCAGGAAGAGTCGCTAGTTCAACACGTTCCACCCTGTGGGATTCTGCCTCCAAGATGATCAAATGTGTGTTGTTCTGTGTTTAAAATTAACAATTAAACAATAGTGTCTTAAATACAGTATACGCTTTCTAAAGTGATTACTCTTTACTTGTGAGATTTAGTCTTTAGAAGCAAAACACACTTTTAATCGCAATTAATGAATTTTAAAATGTGCAATTAATTATTTTATGCAACGGATGAATCTAACGGATGTAACAGATCAACCTTACAGTTTGGTTTCAGGTTAAGTTTCAGGAGCCATGGGGTTTTTTTTAAAAGGGGAGGAGAAAAATATAACTTTGCTTTCTATTTATTAGGTAAAGTTCAAAACAAAAGTTCCAAGCAAAGAAGTTTCAGTTGTTGAATCAAATATTTAAGCTGTCAAATTGAAAGCAAAATGGATCAAAATAAATTATACTCAATTCTGTTAAAGTGCAACATCAACTAGAAAATGCATTTCCTGCTGAAAATGCGTTGGAATGCAAAAAGCTGAAAGCTGAAATGAACTTTTTAAAATAGCTGAAAATACAGAAAGTTGAAGGGAATTTGAATACATTTGCTGAAATTATAGATATTAGAAAAGCTGAAATGAATTTGAAATTGCTGAAAATACAGAAATGGGAGAAGCTGAAAGGAATTTCAATAGATTTGCTGAAAAAGCAGAAATGAAAACAGCTGAAATAAATTTGAAATATTGCAAAAAAATACAGAAATGAATATTGAAAAATTGCTGTTGATAGAGGCATAAGAATAGCTGAAATTATTTTAAAGAACTGCTGAAAATACAGGAAGTGGGGAAGCTGAATTTCAATAGATTTTCTAAAAACAGAAGTTGCAGGAGCTTAAATTTGTTTAAAATTGTTTGTAGTAATATTAGTAGTAGTATTAGTTATAATTGTGGTATTAGTAGTACTAGCAGTAATAGTAGGTTTAGTATCAATAGCAGTAGAAACAGCTGTAATACTATTAGCCATAGTCGTATTTGTAATAACATTAGTAGTAGTTGTAGTATTAATAGCAGTAGAAATACTAGTAGTATGGTAGTAGAAGTATCAGTTGTAGTACTAGAAGTACGAGTAATATTCGTAGTGGGAGACAGAATGTTTGTTATTCAAACTAAGAAGTTTTTAATTAATAGGCCTCATCACAAACATTACAGTAAAAATTCCCTCCATGTGGCTTTTATTTTGAAATTATTGGATTGGGTGGGTTGGGGGGGTGTAGATAGAGGGAGGGAGGGTGAGAGGGTGAGGAAGGGAGGGGTGGTGAGGAAGAGATAGAGGGAGAGAGAGAGGAGGAGAAATAGACAGACATACTGACTGACTGAGTGATTAACAGTGAGAAGAGGTCAGGGTGGAGGGGGGAGGGGGGGCTAGTGTCTTTATCATATTGGTCTGTTGACAGAAAGCATAGCTGCGTCATGTGACTCCACTAATCACGTCATTGGAGCAGCTGTGAGTCACACACAGAGATACTGCAGCGTGTTTACGAGTAACCACGGCAACGGCGCACCTATTGCATTGGGTGGGGTGGGGGGGTGTAGATAGAGGGAGGGAGGGTGAGAGGGTGAGGAAGGGAATGGTGGTGAGGAAGAGAGGGAGAGGGGAGGAGAATTAGACTGACTGACTGACTGAGAGTGATTAACAGTAAGTAGAGGTCAGGGGGGAGGGGGGAGGGGGGGCGAGTGTCTTTATCATATTGGTCTGTTGACAGAAAGCATAGCTGCGTCATGTGACTCCACTAATCAGGTCACAAGGAGCAGCTGTGAGCCACAGACAGATCCTGCAGCGTGTGAGTGCTCGTAACCACGACAACGGCGCACCTGTGCGGCTGCAAAAGTGCAGACACAGGACAGCGAGTTACACAGAATCCACACCTCAAACAAATGAGAACCAGCGCAAAACTATAACAGCTATCTAAAAAATACGGCGTTTGTATGAGACCCAAGACTCTACCGAACGCGTGGATGTGTTTTTATGTCTGTCCGGTAATGAATACGGCTCCTATGGCCGTTGACAGAACGTGTACCTTGTGGATTTTTGTGAGAAATATGTCGGCAGATTTGTATTGGAGCCTATGGGGCTTTTGGCAGAGGTTGTGTCACTCAAACACTCCTTGCGCCAAAACTAAAAAACTCTGGGATTCCATGAACACATTAATCCAATCAGCACAACCATACCCTCATTAATCTGAAGAAATGAAGCCTCTAGAGTGTATACTTTGGCTGCAAGGACAGAAGTTCCATATTTTTTTAACCAGATTCCTGCGATGCCCCACACTCTAGCCGTCGAGCTCTCCACTGTAGCAGACGCAATACACACTCATGTAAAAGTCAGAAACGGAGCGAAAAACTAGTGAAACATAATCAGTGATTATGAAAAAAGTACAATAGATATCCACAAGCAGTTTTTTTCATAAAATAGTTTAGACCTGTGTCAACATTTGAAAGTTTAAATGGTGTCTGTAGCTGAAAGATTTGCGAAGCTGAAAAATCTGAAAGTTGAAGAAGTTTAGGAGGATTTGAAAGCAAACTCCATTTGAAAACCATGTTAAAATATTAATGATTATTGATTTATATAAATTCAAGCATAAGAGGTAGAAAGCTGAAAAGTCATAGCCCTCAAGCCAGAAAGGAGCTGAACATTTTAATATTTGAACGGTTTTAATAGCTGAAAGTGTGAAGGAGTTGAAAGGTGCCGCGGAAGAAATAGAAGATGAAGAACTAGAAAATGCATTTCCTGCTGAAAATGCGTTGGAATGCAAAAAGCTGAAAGCTGAAATGAACTTTTTAAAATAGCTGAAAATACAGAAAGTTGAAGGGAATTTGAATACATTTGCTGAAATTATAGATATTAGAAAAGCTGAAATGAATTTGAAATTGCTGAAAATACAGAAATGGGAGAAGCTGAAAGGAATTTCAATAGATTTGCTGAAAAAGCAGAAATGAAAACAGCTGAAATAAATTTGAAATATTGCAAAAAAATACAGAAATGAATAGTGAAAAATTGCTGTTGATAGAGGCATAAGAATAGCTGAAATTATTTTAAAGAACTGCTGAAAATACAGGAAGTGGGGAAGCTGAATTTCAATAGATTTTCTAAAAACAGAAGTTGCAGGAGCTTAAATTTGTTTAAAATTGTTTGTAGTAATATTAGTAGTAGTATTAGTTATAATTGTGGTATTAGTAGTACTAGCAGTAATAGTAGGTTTAGTATCAATAGCAGTAGAAACAGCTGTAATACTATTAGCCATAGTCGTATTTGTAATAACATTAGTAGTAGTTGTAGTATTAATAGCAGTAGAAATACTAGTAGTATGGTAGTAGAAGTATCAGTTGTAGTACTAGAAGTACGAGTAATATTCGTAGTGGGAGACAGAATGTTTGTTATTCAAACTAAGAAGTTTTTAATTAATAGGCCTCATCACAAACATTACAGTAAAAATTCCCTCCATGTGGCTTTTATTTTGAAATTATTGGATTGGGTGGGTTGGGGGGGTGTAGATAGAGGGAGGGAGGGTGAGAGGGTGAGGAAGGGAGGGGTGGTGAGGAAGAGATAGAGGGAGAGAGAGAGGAGGAGAAATAGACAGACATACTGACTGACTGAGTGATTAACAGTGAGTACAGGTCAGGGTGGAGGGGGGAGGGGGGGCGAGTGTCTTTATCATATTGGTCTGTTGACAGAAAGCATAGCTGCGTCATGTGACTCCACTAATCAGGTCATTGGAGCAGCTGTGAGTCACACACAGAGATACTGCAGCGTGTTTACGAGTAACCACGGCAACGGCGCACGTATTGCATTGGGTGGGGTGGGGGGGTGTAGATAGAGGGAGGGAGGGTGAGAGGGTGAGGAAGGGAATGGTGGTGAGGAAGAGAGGGAGAGGGGAGGAGAATTAGACTGACTGAGAGTGATTAACAGTAAGTAGAGGTCAGGGGGGAGGGGGGAGGGGGGGCGAGTGTCTTTATCATATTGGTCTGTTGACAGAAAGCATAGCTGCGTCATGTGACTCCACTAATCACGTCATTGGAGCAGCTGTGAGTCACACACAGAGATACTGCAGCGTGTTTACGAGTAACCACGGCAACGGCGCACCTATTGGATTGGGTGGGGTGGGGGGGTGTAGATAGAGGGAGGGAGGGTGAGAGGGTGAGGAAGGGAATGGTGGTGAGGAAGAGAGGGAGAGGGGAGGAGAATTAGACTGACTGACTGACTGAGAGTGATTAACAGTAAGTAGAGGTCAGGGTGGAGGGGGGAGGGGGGGCCAGTGTCTTTATTATATTGGTCTGTTGACAGAAAGCATAGCTGCGTCATGTGACTCCACTAATCAGGTCACAAGGAGCAGCTGTGAGCCACAGACAGATCCTGCAGCGTGTGAGTGCTCGTAACCACGACAACGGCGCACCTGTGATCATTAACGGCTGCAAAATGCAGAGACATGGCAGCGAGTTACACAGAATCCACACCTCACACAAATGAGAACCAGCGCAAAACTATAACAGCTATCTAAAAAATACGGCGTTTGTATGAGACCCAAGACTCTACCGAACGCGTGGATGTGTTTTTATGTCTGTCCGGTAATAAATACGGCTCCTATGGCCGTTTACAAAACGTGTACCTTGTGGATTTTTGTGAGAAATATGTCGGCAGATTTGTATTGGAGCCTATGGGGCTTTTGGCAGAGGTTGTGTCACTCAAACACTCCTTGCGCCAAAACTAAAAAACTCTGGGATTCCATGAACACATTAATCCAATCAGCACAACCATACCCTCATTAATCTGAAGAAATGAAGCCTCTAGAGTGTATACTTTGGCTGCAAGGACAGAAGTTCCATACTTTTTTAACCAGATTTCTGCGCTGCTTCAGCCTCTAGCCTCGAGCTCTCCACTCTAGCAGACGCAATACACACTCATGTAAAAGTCAGAAACGGAGCGAAGAACTAGTGAAACATAATCAGTGATTATGAAAAAAGTACAATAGATATCAAGAAGCAGTTTTTTTCATAAAATAGTTGAGACTTGTGTGAACATTTGAGAGTTGAAATGGTGTCTGTAGCTGAAAGATTTGCGAAGCTGAAAAATCTGAAAGTTGAAGAAGTTGAAGAGGATTTGAAAAGCAAACTCCATTTGAAAACCATGTTAAAATATTAACGATTATTGATTTATATAAATTCAAGCATAAGAGGTAGAAAGCTGAAAAGTCATAGCCCTCAAGCCAGAAAGAAGCTGAACATTTTAATATTTGAAGGATTTTAATAGCTGAAAGTGTGAAGGAGTTGAAAGGTGGCGCGGAAGAAATAGAAGTTGAAGATGAAGAAACTAGAAAATGCATTTCCTGCTGAAAATGCGTTGGAATGCAAAAAGCTGAAAGCTGAAATGAATATTTAAAAAAAGCTGAAAATACAGAAAGTTGAAGGGAATTTGAATACATCTGAAATTACAGATATTAGAAAAGCTGAAATGAATTTGAAATTGCTGAAAATACAGAAATGGGAGAAGCTGAAAGGATTTTCAATAGATTTGCTGAAAAAGCAGAAATGAAAACAGCTGAAATAAATGTGAAATATTGCAAAACAAAGCAGAAGTTGCAGGAGCTTAAATTAATTTAAAACAGTACAGAAATAACAAAAGCTGAGATGAATAAAAAGAGGTTTAAAATTGTTTGTAGTAATATTAGTAGTAGTAGTAGTTATAGTTGTAATTGTGGTATTAGTAGTACTAGCAGTAGAAGTTGGTTTAGTATCAATAGCAGTAGAAACAGCTGTAATACTAACACTATTAGCCATAGTAGTATTTGTAATAACATTAGTAGTAGTTGTAGTATTAATAGCAGTAGAAATACTAGTAGTATGGTAGTAGAAGTATCAGTTGTAGTACTAGAAGTACGAGTAATATTTGTAGTGGGAGACAGAATGTTTGTTATTCAAACTAAGAAGTTTTTAATTAATAGGCCTCATCACAAACATTACAGTAAAAATTCCCTCCATGTGGCTTTTATTTTGAAATTATTGGATTGGGTGGGTTGGGGGGGTGTAGATAGAGGGAGGGAGGGTGAGAGGGTGAGGAAGGGAGGGGTGGTGAGGAAGAGATAGAGGGAGAGAGAGAGGAGGAGAAATAGACAGACATACTGACTGACTGAGTGATTAACAGTGAGAAGAGGTCAGGGTGGAGGGGGGAGGGGGGGCGAGTGTCTTTATCATATTGGTCTGTTGACAGAAAGCATAGCTGCGTCATGTGACTCCACTAATCACGTCATTGGAGCAGCTGTGAGTCACACACAGAGATACTGCAGCGTGTTTACGAGTAACCACGGCAACGGCGCACCTATTGCATTGGGTGGGGTGGGGGGGTGTAGATAGAGGGAGGGAGGGTGAGAGGGTGAGGAAGGGAATGGTGGTGAGGAAGAGAGGGAGAGGGGAGGAGAATTAGACTGACTGACTGACTGAGAGTGATTAACAGTGAGAAGAGGTCAGGGTGGAGGGGGGAGGGGGGCTAGTGTCTTTATCATATTGGTCTGTTGACAGAAAGCATAGCTGCGTCATGTGACTCCACTAATCAGGTCACAAGGAGCAGCTGTGAGCCACAGACAGATCCTGCAGCATGTGAGTGCTCGTAACCACGACAACGGCGCACCTGTGATCATTAACGATCTACTGCAAAAGACAGAGACATGGCAGCAAGTTACACAGAATCCACACCTCAAACAAATGGGAACCAGCGCAAAACTATAACAGCTATCTAAAAAATACGGCGTTTGTATGAGACCCAAGACTCTACCGAACGCGTGGATGTGTTTTTATGTCTGTCCGGTAATAAATACGGCTCCTATGGCCGTTGACAAAACGTGTACCTTGTGGATTTTTGTGAGAAATATGTCGGCAGATTTGTATTGGAGCCTATGGGGCTTTTGGCAGAGGTTGTGTCACTCAAACACACCTTGCGCCAAAACTAAAGAACTCTGGGATTCCATGAACACATTAATCCAATCAGCACAACCATACCCTCATTAATCTGAAGAAATGAAGCCTCTAGAGTGTATACTTTGGCTGCAAGGACAAAAGTTCCATATTTTTTTAACCAGATTCCTGCGATGCCCCACACTCTAGCCTCGAGCTCTCCACTCTAGCAGACGCAATACACACTCATGTAAAAGTCAGAAACGGAGCGAAGAACTAGTGAAACATAATCAGTGATTATGAAAAAAGTACAATAGATATCAAGAAGCAGTTTTTTTCATAAAATAGTTGAGACTTGTGTGAACATTTGAGAGTTGAAATGGTGTCTGTAGCTGAAAGATTTGCAAAGCTGAAAAATCTGAAAGTTGAAGAAGTTTAGGAGGATTTGAAAGCAAACTCCATTTGAAAACCATGTTAAAATATTAATGATTATTGATTTATATAAATTCAAGCATAAGAGGTAGAAAGCTGAAAAGTCATAGCCCTCAAGCCAGAAAGGAGCTGAACATTTTAATATTTGAACGGTTTTAATAGCTGAAAGTGTGAAGGAGTTGAAAGGTGCCGCGGAAGAAATAGAAGAAGAAGATGAAGTTGAAGAATAAAGATTCGAAGAACAATACTTGGAATGCATCTCAATGCATTCCAACTAATAAAGATTCGAAGAACAATACTTGGAATGCATCGTTAATGCATTCCAACAATAAAGATTCGAAGAACAATACTTGGAATGCATCTCAATGCATTCCAACAATTATGTTGACCTAACACCTCCTTCCTTTAATCAATACTGAATAATCAATTGATGCTGTAATAGCTTCATTAGCCCGGTCAGATTCTGCCACTTATGCAGTGAGGATACCTTGTTGCTGCGGCCACGTCGCTGATAGACCAGGATTTTTTCAGATGTGTGGCCATGCTTTATTTCTAAACAATGCTGAGCCACCACAATGCTTTTGTTCACCCATACCCCATCATTATAATTTACCCGGAAGCCAAAATGCTCCCAAATTTGGAACTTATGAGAGGCCAGTGGCATCTCAAGTTCCTCCGTTCGCTATTACATTACATTACATGTCATTTAGCTGACGCTTTTATCCAAAGCAACTTATATGCAATAGCAACAATATGACCTTTACTGTTAAATACTCCAGACATGCATTGTTCGAGTGAACACACTACTGCCTTCTATATGTTTACTGATACTTTAAATTGATATTCAAGGAAGGGTTGTGACATTACCAAAATTATGACTTCGAATACCTTCCATAAATATGATACCCGATACAATAGGGCTGGGCAGTATACCATTTATACCGGTATAAGATTTCCTTGCAGTATGAATTTTTCACATACCTTAACAACACAACAGCTTGTGACACAAACAATTTTTTAACACTAATAATTGTATTATTATAAAATTACCCCACTGAACTGCATGCTGGGTTAAGCTTGCTCGCTATTACAAGAAGAAACCCGATTGCAACTTGAAAAGAGCGATACATTATTATACACGGCTATGTTACATAGCAAAACCACATTTCACTTCTGGCATATTTTTTTTTACCAAGTCGACGACGGTTGGCAAGTGCTTGCGCATGTGAGGCTATGTCTCCCCTGCGATCCCTCGCTGTGAGCTCATACTGGGTAGTCGCGCCTCCTTCCAGTCAGTCTGTGCGGGCAGCATGACAGGGAGCTGAGCAGTGAGTGCGCTCAGATCGAGTGCTATGTTAATGAAGTATTAAGACTAAAATGCTAAACTAATATGCAAAATTGTATTGTTTAACGTACGGGCATATCAATACATTGCGCAACATTAATCCTGGAACTAGTGGCTACAAAAGGAACATCAGCAGTAAAACTTACACTAAAACACACAAAAAAAGTAAAATACTTGTTAATTGGTTCTCTATGACTCAATCTATGTAGTTGGTTGCGTGCACAAAGTCAGTCAGTGTTCTCTTAAACTGCTTATCCATAGAGGGTCGCATAGGAGCTGGAGTCAATCCTAGCTAGCATCGGGTACACCCCGGACTGGTCTTCAGTCATTCACAGTACTGACACAGCCATGCACTCACGCATTCACACAGAATCTTTTTGGACTCTTTGGAGGAAGCCAATGTACCCGGAGACAACCACACAGGCACGGGGAGATCATTCCAACTCCACACATTATGGCTCCAGCCGCTTGGCAGGTTTGAACCTAAGACCTTCTTGCTTTGAGGTGACAGTGCTAACCACCACACCATCATGCTGACCAGGACCAGGCATAGTGTCTTTTTAAAATAAACTTCCGATGTAGGTTTATGGTTTTAGTCTAACGTTAGTCTAAACGTTGTGCAGATTAGTGCTACATTGTCACCTCAAACAGAGTGCAGATGCACTGGGCACACATGAGGAATATCTGCTGCAGCTAAACGGGGAAAGTGTGCACGTGGCTTTAGCACTCTGACCTAAATTTATTATTCCAAGCCTAGTGCTACAAAATGCACCTCTTGCAGTTACAGCCATTGCAGTTGGTGCGGAGCTATGGCCTGTTTAGAGGAAAGCACCTGCTCTTCAGATCGCATTGTCTATGCCGTAAAGGTCTGGGAAGCAGAAGCTGCTGGATCTCATTTCTGCGCTCGTGATGAAATGGCTACCCATGCCTCGCCAGGCGACGATGAGAAGGAGGAGGCGGATGAGGCCCACGGTTCACTAATACCACATTCAGACCCGCTGAGCACTGCAAATATTTGAAATGTCAATCCATTTGATAATGTCAGTAGGCCCCAAAGAGCAGACTCGGCATTGCAGGCAACTCGCGCCGCTGAATAGTAGCAGCCCTCTCCACGCTCTTCACCCATTTTCTTCCCATTTCGCCGTTTACTAATCTCTTTCTAGAGCCACTTGAGTCCAGATTACCAGCAGAAAGCAGAGAGCTGACCGGGCAGGACTCAGGCAGCTGCTCATCCTTCCGTAGCCAACAGTGAAGTAAGTAATAGGCTTTTTTAATAAGCCCCAGCAGGACATTTACCTCAAAATACCATGATGATATGTTAATGGGTCGTGCAGAGAAGATAATTGTTAGATCATTTAAATCAGCGAGCAGGAAAAGAGTCAATATCACATTCAACGGGTGACCTCAAGGATGCATTTGATGGTTAACCTCAGTGCTGCAATCCTCAATATACAGATATTGATCATCAAAACCAAATAGCTTTTTGTAAAATGTCCGGTTCAATGGCTAACCCCCTTGTTGCTACAAGAATATAAAAGCACATCTGTATAGGGTTTTATATATATATATATGTGTGTCTACATCCGCATATATCGTCGCCCCTAAAACCTGTGGTTGTGGACACATGCTTCCTCCCGACTGAGAGAGACAGGCACCCACGATGCGTCGCGAAGTGGAAGGGGGGGTCGGTTTGAGAAGCAGCCGACATCCTGACTAAAAGAGAGCGTCTGCGCTTGATTGCATTTATGGAGATAACTAAACATAGCACATGTTAATGCCTGCACCTTGCACTAAAACAGCACAGCAATCCATCACTGCGCCAAGCCTGAGACCAACTAGAGTCAGACAGATGAGGAGCTGAGTGCTGCGTCAATCGCTAAGACACTTTATATATAGTGGTGAGCACGGAAACAAACACAGGCGCTATGTAATAATGAACGGGTTTCTTCACATTTGCAACATAAAAAAACATCTATATGAAATTTGGGTTGAAAAATTGTTCAGTGCACAGTGTTAATGATCTGAGGCAAGACGCTTTTGTGTGTGTGTGAGTATGTGCACGTTCCGTTGAGCCTAGTTCGCCTCTGATGTGAACTTTTTTTTACCTGCATCTATGAAGACAAATGGTGTTTATTGTCGCCTTTGCAAACTGGGCTGTAACTTTTCATGACTCTCTGCTGTTCAGACTGCCGCTTTGTTTGCTTTATCTTGGCTTTGAAAAAAATCAACACAAAGCAACATCTATCGCTAAAACATAGTTAATAACAATGATGGGGGACATATTCATCTCTCAATTGCGGGTACCCAAGTGCACCCGGAGGCCCTTTGCAGATCAGAAAGAAATATTTCAGGCAGGCTTTTCATTTGGTGCATCTCATCTGGCTTCTGGCAGAGATATGAAAAAACACATAGCCAATGAGTTTCCCTTGGGTCTGTTTTCCCCTTTTCATTAATCTCATAATGAGAGGCAACAACGGCAGTCTCAAAGAGACGACGTACGGTGAGATTAGAAAAGGCTGCCTTTGCCACAAAACAACTTAGTTTAGGAAATGATTGCAGATGGAGGTAAAGAAAAACAGATATGCAGTAACCGCAATACACAAGTTATGTGACAAACTAATTGACTTCTCATTTCATGAGGGGAACAAACGGCATCCTTATGGCCGAGGAGTCTCAGATTTTTGAATCCATCCACATGTACGTATGTTTTCATCCTTCCTCGTTCATGATTAAGTATATAGCATACACCATCGTCTGTGATGTGGACATACTGCACCGGTCTAAATTTTGACCAAATCTTGAATGAGACCAGCCCGAGAGAAAGCACAGAGGAACTCTGATTACAACACACTCCAAGGGAGAGAGTGACTTTAGCTCTGCTAAACCGCTCTGCTAAAAGTCGATGTGTCCTTGGGCAAGACACTTAACCCAACATTGCTCCTGTAGCTGTGACTACAGTGTGCGAATGTTAGTTACTGATGGGCAGGTGTCACTGTGTATGGTTCTCCTGTCATCAGTGTGTGAATGGGTGTGAATGGGTGAATGATGTCATGTAGTGTTAAGGCGCTTTGAGTGGTCAGAAGACTAGAAAAGCGCTATACAAGTACAGTCCATTTACCATTTACTTTACGTACCATATAGTTTGTTCAAGAATGTCTGACCCTCCAGATATGAATGAAAGGCAGAATTGTGGGTTTTTCACGCCTGCCTGAGTGGCTTATATAAATGGCTACATTGCCATTTTAAAAATAAAGACGATGTGACATGAAATCATTTGTATGTAACTTTTATGGTTAAAAAAGGTCAGAAGGGACTATTGGGCCCCGGGCATCCTCACATTATCAAATCTGGCCCTCTTTGAAAAATGTTTGGACACCCCTGTATCACAGCTTTTAGATGAATGCATATTTTTGCTTACAATTTAACAGCCTTTATATTTGGCTTTACATCCAGTCTGAGGGAAGGAATTGCTTGACTGAAATAAGAACTAAGCCTACTCCCAAAATTACTAATTTGACATTTCCCCATTCAACTGTAGGGGTCGATGCTTAAAGAAGAGTGGTGTTTCCTATTCTCGTTAGGCAAAAGGGACTTGCTTAACGAGATAGTGTTCAAGTAAAAGAGTTGAAGCTCACACATGTGTGTATAGCAAGAAGAATAGGCACAATTCTCTCACCTACAGGAATTGCTGATGCAATAAAACAACAGTGTGTCACTCGCTGTGGGGGAGGCTGGATGCAGACGACCCGGGATAAATCTGCACCAGATTCATGTGGACAGAGGGGCCAGCAGCAGCCAGTCTCCAGGGCGCCGTGGCGCTCACAGAAAGCACACACACACAGACGGCAGGCCGTGATTGGATTCAGATCAGGTGTCTCAGAGAGGCTGAGCGACATCGCAATGAGGGCCTCCTCGGAGACTGTTGCCGTGCTGATCCATCTCTTCCTGCAGCCGCTAGAGTTTACACAGCAGCAGGGCAGACAGAGAGGATGGCCCTGCGGTGAGCCGCTGAGCCCCGTGGGGTTTATTCGCTGGCATCAGAGTCATCTCTCGGCACACCGCTGACATTTCAAGGAAGCTGCCCAGCGAATCTTCCACACATCACACTTGAATGATGGGGATTATACACTGAGTTGCGATCGCTTATTTTCCTTTTTTCGTGAGGCAACTGCCTCTGTGTTTTGTGCTCTGATCCGTCATAGGTCAGCTGGCAGTCAGAGTGCCCTGCGGTCTAACCACTTTTCTTTTTGTGGATGATAAAGTTTGAGTGTGTGTATGGGGACTCCCCTCTGGCCATGGTGGGATTATTGTCCCCTGCTGAAAATGTGGTGTTTGAAAAATTGTACAAATATGCAATCCCTTCCAAAAATAAGTACACCTCCCATGGTTTTACGACAAACTGAATTGAGATTGAATTAGTATGTATTAGTCTGTTCATTAATATTTATTGATAGATTTGAGTCATTTATATGGCCAGAAATGTCAAGGTATTCATTATTGAATAGTGTCAGACCTTGGCAGTTCTTGAGTTTGTGCTGTATCAAGTTTAAAGTTGAAGAGCGGCAGAGTGTGCAGGTGTCCCAGCCTATATAAATTGGCACTATTGGCACCTCATGGTGAAATAAAATGAATAACAAAATGACCATTGTTTTGTCATCATTCCTTTCCTGCTGTAGTTTACGGCAGGACCACTGCAGGGAAGAAAGTCAAATGATGCTAAAGCCCCCTTGCTTTAGACAGCCAAGGAGTGTGAGGAAGAAAACGTGGGAACCACTGTCTCTCATTGGAGTTTAAGGTTTTGTCAAGCCAGCAATGAAAGCATTGCTTCATCAAACTTGCTAGTCTTTTCCACCACTCAATGATGGAACAGCTGTCACACGGTATTTAATCTAGATCCCCCAAGTTTTGGCAGTGCTCTGAACCTAACACACATGTTATGGATAAACATACTTGGTTTGAAATGGACAGCTCGACTGAAGTAAGGTCAGCAGTTGGCTGTGAACGAAGGTTGAGAACAATGCCCTCATTCTGACTTGGTTCTCTCTTGTACTGCTTGTGGAATAACTTATGCATGTTTTTATGCCCATGCAAAAGCCAAAATTCTATTCCCACAGTCGGCCATGAACAGCTGAAAAGACCGCTTCCATTATCTATTGCTATATTGACACTCATCTATCTCTCGCTGCTCACTCATTCCTTTACAAGCCATACAGTGCAAAACCGTGACAGTGCCATGCTCATAGCGTAGCGTTCGACCACTGCTTTAGGAGCAACATGAACTCCTGTTTCTGTATTTTCACCAACGCGTGACATAGAACTACAGATTGGATTCGATGAGCCTCTAAATTATTCACATTTTCTTGCAAATCCATTCTTTCCTTCTCTTGCGCTCCATTGGTGTCTGACATCTGTGTCCCTTATTTTTGCAAAGTAGTCCCAAGACATGATCCTTCCCTAAACCTAAGAAAATTAGCCTAAACAAACCCTAACCAGAGGGCTGTGCCATCCCCAAACTGAATGATGGTTTTTCATGTTCGTTTGTAAGAGTTTGAAGGCATAGCCACACTTGTTTAGCTAATGTAAGCAGTGTAGTCTGGGATGGGTAATGTGCGGTCTGTCTTTGCAGTTGGTTCATTGGTTCCGCAGGCTGCCTAATGGCTAATGCCTCAGCTGTTTTGTGTGTTGGACGTGATAAGCATTTATACCTTTTGCTTTTTACTTTCTCTATGTACATCCATTTTCCTACTGTACAAAAGGGAGCTTTAGAAACCAATACAAACCACCTCCTTGTGCTTGTCAGTTTCTTGCCCTCTTGCCCGACAGTTAACCCCCCGTTTCCTCCCACCTTTGTCTTTGACTCCCATTTCCCTCCACCCCCTTCCTGCCAATCAGTTCGAAGTCTGATCATAACATGGCATTATCCGGCATATAAAACAGTTGACGATCTGCACTTTGGTTGATTGCCGGCAGCTCACACACATCCTTACCGAGTCATAATATTTAGACCCAAGTTAGAGGACTCATCAGCATGTTTCCGGGGAGAGCGGTGCTTGTCACGATTTATTGGCCATTTCATGCTCCCATTTCCTTTAGTAGGTATTACGTGTCACTTTTATAACACTGTGAAGTTGAAGTGGTGAGGTGAAATGTTAAGTGATGTTTCAGCGATATGCAAAAGGAAGAGATTGGCTTATCCTTAAGTGGATATTCCAGCACTCATCCAGCCTTCAGAGGGATCACGGCCGTTTTCTGACTTTGACATAACAAGGCTGAATGCAGCGTCTATGTCCTTGAGGAGCCCTCGCAATGCTTTACAGCCTGTGGGAGAAGGCCATCCCACTGCAAGTATTGCAGTGGCATGTGATTGGTTTGGTTTAAAGGTGACTCTTGGGAGCCTTGTTTTTTTTACCCTTGGAATTCAGTGAATTTACCTTAGACTCTGGCTTTGATTCTTCAGATCATTCATCAATCCAATTTTTCCCCTACTGTTATTTTAGTCACTGTTGTGAAATGCTTCCTCTTCGTCCTCTTTACTTGGCATGTTCAAGAGAGGCCTGTTTCTTAAGGAATCAGTCATGTCAGTTTGTGTTGTAATGACAAGCTAGAGTTATACTGTGTCTTTGACGTAGACATGGGAGATCACAAAATATCCATTTGTTTAATTCAAATTCAGCGATGGCGGTTGCAAATGAAATGACAACCTTTTTTAGTCCCAACGTTCTGCCTCACCGCATCATATAGACAGAAAACAGTAAATGCAAGCTTAGGATGAAAAAAACGTGATGCAGACACGCACAGGCACACCATCAAGCAAAACAGAATGGGTCTGCTGTTGCAGTTTACGGCAAATCAATGGTTTACCATGGCAACAACTGACAGGGATTCAAAGCTTAGAAACCGAATCATCCCTCTGAAAATGCTGCTTGAATTATTATTATATTAATCAACTGCTTGCAGTGTTTCTTTAGGAACTTTTCATTAATTAAAATATGTGAAGAAGTTTTTTTTTGCGGTAAATTTGTACAATCTTCCAGGAAGAACATGATTCTTTAAAAAATGTCCAAATATATCAAATATGCATAACCAAAGAATAACTGTCCGTATGTTTGTGCATATTTTTTTCACTTATCAGAGGAACTATTCATCAGATCTACAACTAAGCTAAATTTGCATTCTCATTCACAGCAGCTCTTGGATTTATAGCTGGATATAGTTATACAATAACCAAACACATCCCTATGATGACTGCCCCAGTATTTTTTTTTTAAGTAATTTTCCAAAATAGCAAACATAGTAGTTTTTCATGAAATATTATTAAAATGGCAGGACATTTTTTTTAATGAAACTCAATTTTGCTCACCCTCATTAGAGGTTCCTCTGCATGATGCCAGTCATTCAGACCCAGAATTACTTTCCCTCTCGCTGTTTTTTATTTTACTGTGTTTGCACATTGGCTTTCGCACACAGTCATAAGCTCTTGGCTGAAATGACCTTTCAGTCCCATTAGCAATTAAAGCCTGGCATATCGCTGTCTATTTACTAATTAATATGCAAATAAACTGAGGAATTATGGAAATTAGTTTAGTGGACTAAACTTGAAAGAAATGTTGAGCAGAAGACGGCGTCCCTCTGACTGTTGTGCTAATGTGAAACAGTGCGGCAGAAATGGGTTTAGCTATATAATCAGTTGCTGAGAGATCTGTTCTGGGTTCTGTGCATGTGTGTCACATATCACATTTTACTGAAGGTGGCTATATCAGTGTAAAAATGGACTGCTACAACAACAATCTTTATCGCGAGCAAGCAGCATGATCTTTTCAAAATTGATTAGAAGAAGGTCTGGTCATGTTCGTATTTGTTCCAATAAAGGGTCTCTCAAAGCTTTCTGACTTATCTACTTTGCTGCTTTTTCCCATTGGTTGAAGACATAAATGGATATAAGACTCCAAATTAAGGCTAAGGCTATGTAAAGCTGGTCACAGTATAGGTCTTGCAAAAAACACATTAATTGTTGGTTTTTCATGAAAAAAACAGCCCTTAAACTGCACATTGGCTGCCTTAAGGTAAAGCATTAAGGATCCCTTTTTCTTGTGGTTTAGAGTGTCAGAGTGGCGGACCAAACAAGGGCTCCTATTGTCATTTTTGTTTGGTCATGAGTGGGCTCATCGTAGCTACTTGCTATCCAAGGCCACGGTATAGGGAAATCGATCTTGATTTTCATGCTACACCACTACCAATTTCCAGAATCGTATTTCTCTCTAATATTGTTAGACGCCAATAACTCTTGAGAGGCAAGTGACAGGGGACTGCTGGTGTGGAACGTCACCAAACATGGCATCCTGCGATGCTGAGGCAACTCATGCCTGTAATTAATTTCTATACTTATTTCTTCTGTAGATAATTACAAGATGATTGACTAGCATCGCAGTGGACAGTAACTGTGACGGCACCTCTGGCTGCGAGCAGGGCCTGCTGGTGTGTGTAGGTTTGTCCCTTTGTCCTGTCTTGCAGGTCCATTGTAGGAGGAGCTCGTCAGCTCAACCGGGAGCACCTGACCAGTCTTCCAGTTGTATTTGAGACCTGTTCGCCCCAGTCCTCACTCTTTTTGAGCACTCGTTTTTTTAAAGTATCTATCTATCTATCTATCTATCTATCTAGTTTTGCGGGAGCCTCTCGGCTTTGTTCGTGGGACCTCTGTTTCTTTGTGTTGTTGAATAACAAATAAATTACACGTGCCATCTACAACCCCGTGTTTCTCATTTTTGTCATGGCCCAAAAGCCAGGTCGTGACAGGGCTGTCTGAATAGTTTTACCACATAACTCGTTCAAATTAAGTTTTTACCATTTCATCACTCTTAAAGCTTTTACAGACTGAGAAAAATACTAAAACAGACAACATTAAAGAATTCATTGGTTGACAATGTTTTCATCAACCTATTACTTTAGGAATGTACAATTTTCAGTTTTGTGATGTTATTATGGTTTCTGAATAGAGTTTCTCAATTTTTGTCACGGCCCAAGAGCCAGGTTGTGATAGTGACAAGCAAACAAGAGTACACAAGAATGATGCAGTGCTGCCAACACATTTTCCGGGTAAGTTGCTAGGGCAGGTCGATTTGCTAAAAGTTGCTTAACCCTCCTGTTGTCCTCGGGTCAAAATGACCCGCCACTGTGTTAAAAAAACCCCAAAATTCCCCTAAACGATATTTTTTTTACTTGAAATTTTATGACTTTTCCTAGATTGGCCCCAAGAGTAGAAAAAGTGAAATGTTGCTTTTATTCACATTTCCATGTAAGCTGTACAAAAAAAGGTACAAAGATGGTCTTCGGGTCAAAATGACCCATGAGGCAAATAGAGTTGAAATCAAGGTCACACAGTTATTTACACACCACAGAATGTTACAATGTTTCAGTTGTGTCTCAGATCAATCAGTAGCAGAAGTAACCAAGACAAATCAGGTGGTCCTCTCACAGACTGCTGTCCAAAGGTCGTTGTCCTCTCCGGCAGTATATGCCCAGCAAGCCAGCAAAATATGGGATCAAGTCATGAGTGGCTTGCGATGCCAAATCAAGCTATGCTTGGAAAATGCAAGTCTATACCGGGAAGCCGACCAGTGGATGCCCAGAGAAGAACCAGTGGATGCGAGTTGTCCTTGATGTGACAGAGGGACTGAGGGGTCACAATGTGACATGTGACAGTTTCTTCATCTCGTGTAAACTTGGACAGCAGCTCCTGAAGAGGAAGATCACCGTGGTTGGTGCAGTTCGAAAGAACAAGCCTGAGCTCCCACCTGCACTGCTTGCGTCAAAGAGAAGAGAGGTCTTATCATCAAAGGACAGGAAGCCAGTCATCATCTTGAACTACAACCGCAACAAAGGAGGTGTGGACAACCTGGATAAGGTGATTGGAACATACAGCTGCAGAAGGATGACTGCCCGGTGGCCCCTGGCTATCGTCCACAACATTATTGATGTTTCCTCCCACAATGCCTTTGTGATTTGGAGAGAGATCAACCCGACCTGGATGTCTCGTAAGCAGAACAAGAGAAGGGTGTTCCTGGAGCAGGTAGGAAAGGCTCTTGTAACTCCACTCATTGAAAGAAGGAAGCATGTCCCCCGCACAGAAGTCTCAGCAGAAGTTGTGAAAGCTATTCAGAGTGCAGGAGCTCCTGATCAACCTGAGGATCCAGCTACTACAGCCACTTCCCCAGCTAGGGCAAGTAAGAGGAAGAGATGTCAGTTCTGCCCTCAAAAGAAGGACTGTAAAACACATACTGTGTGCTGCAGGTGCAAAAAATATATCTGCAAAGGCTGTGCACTTGCATACTGCCCTACATGTGCTAATAGGTTGAATTGGTTATGTTATTTTTCATATTTTTGTAGTGTACATTGTCCTAAATTGTTCAAGAGAAAAAAAAGAAAGAAACTGAGTCATTGGGATGAATAAAGATTTTTCTTTTCTTAAGCTTACAAATAAAGTGAAGAGGGAAAACTGAGGTAGTCACACATTTTGTGGTGAATGACAAGTTGTTTCTTCAAGCAAGATGAAATTTGGTGTTTAAAATTCAATTAAGCTGCTTATATGGGGGGTTTAGTGAAGACGGGTCATTTTGACCCGGAGGACACGGGGTGTATACAGGAAATGAGGACAACAGGAGGGATGTCATTGCGTGATGACATCATTACATAATAACATAAAATTGCATCGTTACGTATAATAAAAAATAACATTACTCAAACTGTCCATCTCGACAAAAGATATGTTTGACATTTGTTAGTTTAAATGTTGTTGTTCATCATCCCATATTTTTTTATTTAGAAATATAAAAACATTTTATATGATGAGATATTTCTACATAACACAACATATTGAATTATTGAACAGTTACACGTTCCACATATTGAACAATTATAGTTTAAAGCAGTCTATTGGTCTAGTAGTTAGTTAACATGTTACCAAACTGATTATTGGTACAAGGTAATATATATATATGCTATTTCTTCGAATAAGCAACTTAACTCAAATAATGATGTGTGCACTAGGCATCTCTTTCCAGCTGTCTCCAGGCTGTCGTGCAGCCAACTGCTGCCTGTGCACAAGCACCTGCTGTTGAAGTCACTCACAATGCACTTTTGCAGCCAGGCAAATGTTGTCTTGTGTTATTTAGACTAGGGAAAATGTGTGTATTTTAGCATTTGAGAAAAGCTAAAGTATTTATCCAATGTTGTATTTGTATTCTTTTTTGTCCGGACATTTTTCATTTGCTCTGTGATTATGAAATTCAATACTTTTTTATTTTTATGGTTAACTTCCAAAAACCTGCCTTGAATTTTCTGGCCTTTTAGATTGCCTCTGACTTTTGTGAAATTCAGTCCACTAAAAACATGAGAACAAGGTGACAGGTTAAGGCTTTAAAAATTTTAATGTAATGGCACTGTAGTGGTCAAATGAGTATGAACACTGAACGTATGTGCTTTGAGCTTTACGGGGATAAACTTAAACTCCATGCTCAATTTGAGAAATCCTCCACTGGTCTCAGAATCTATCAAGTGAATTGTCCGTCATGCTTACAGCCGCAACCTAGACTATGAGCTGGCATTAAATCAGCCAGCTTGAACGATGACTAGAAATACATAATCTCACTGATTTGTGCTTGCACATCATTTGGCCCTTTGAACGGCAATCCAGAGTAATGAAATCAGATGAAACCCCATCAATCGGCCTGAATGTGCTCCAGCTCTATCAATCCCTGTTATGACACCCCCGTCGAACACTAACAGTGTCCAATATGCTATTAAATGAACATGACAGATATGTTTCTTTTAATCTAATTGATTTATTAAGGCCTTTCACGACATCCCAGTAAAAACGATGCAAGTCAGCAAGTTTAAATGGCCTGCTGGATCCTCGCGGCTTTACTGTTTTCACTCCATCCGTGTCGAGATTCAAGTGCGCTGTGCCAGGTTAGCAGCTCACCATCTGGTCCGACAAGTCCGATAGTAGATGGTGGGTCTGACATACACTGTGTGCACAATTATTATATAAATTGTATTTTTGAGGATTATATACTACAGTGCTCTCGGTCAATCCAAAATAAGAATAAACCCCAAACCTGAATATTATTATTAATATACTACTATATTAAGAAAGTAAAAGTGAGGTTTTGGCCTTCTTAGGAGAATATATGTGCACAATTATTATGCAACTAAATGAAAAACAAAAGATTTCCCATCTCACTTTTCCGTCTGTTAAAGTGAGAATAATAAACAAAAGTACAATTTACAAATAAACATTCCTGACATTTTAAAAAAATAATTAGTGACCAATATAGCCACCCTTCTTTTCAATAATAGTAAAACAGTTGCCATTTATGGAGCAGGTCAGTTTCTTGATCTGTTGGCGATGAACGATTTTGTGCAGCAGCAACCGCAGCCTCCCAGACACTGTTGAGAGAGGTGTACTGTTTTCCTTCTCTGAATATCTCCTGTTGAAGAAGGCTCCACAAGTTGAAAAAGGGTGCCATGTCATTATTTCATTCACCTTTAAGGCCTTTACTGGCTAGGCACGCAGTGGAGTATTTCGATGCATGTAATGGAGCATTGTCTTGCATTAAAATCATGGTCTTGTTGAAAGATACAGACCTTATTCTGTACCACTGCTTAAAGAAAGTATCTTCTAAAAACTGGCAGTAGATTTGGGAGTTGAATTTTAGTCCATGTTTAACCCGAAAAAGTCCAACTAGCTCATCTTTAATAATACCATCCATCCATTCAAACTGCTTATCCGTCATACAAGGTCACGGGGGGGTTGCAGTCAATCCCAGCAAACTTTAGGCGAGAGACAGGGTACAACTTGGATTGGTCACCAGCCAATCGCAGGGCTAACACAGAGACCAAGAACCATTTACACTCACATTCACACACATACAGGCAATTAACCAATCCCCACAGCATCTCATATCTGAGCTGTTGGAGGAAGCTTTAGTACACGAAGAGAACCCACGCAGACACGGAGTCGAACAGTGCTAACCACCACACCACCACACACTACCAAAACCCCACCTCCACCTTGCTGGCGTCTGAATCGTGTAGCTTAGTGCCCGTTACTGATCCAGCCACGAGCCCATCCATCTGGTCAGTCAAGAGTCACCCTCATCTCATCAGTCCATAAAAGTCCTGAAAGTAGCCCAGGAGTGATGAGTTTCTGAGACTGCTGTGTAGTGTAGTGTACCATATGTAATCACAGCCTCTGTTGCTCCCTGGTGTCTGAGCGCCAGGGAGGACAACCCACCATCATTCTCGTCATACATACACCGTTATGCCTAAGAACCGCTGATGAACACTGGCAGCCCATCTCATTCTTCCCCCTCTAATCCGTTAGAGGGTCGATACAGTGCTTGAGTTGCCCCAGCGACCAAGGACATCAACCCTGCCCACTCCTTCATCCTCCGATCCACTTGACAAATTGCACGAAGTGACCCTAAAATCAGCTTGTGCTAGCGCCAATACGTCTTCATCGCACTTGCAGTAGAGATCCTCACCATGCCAAGATGAAGCAGAGATTTTGGCCATCCATCTTGATCTCTTGAGTGGGATGACTTTCTGTGTCTGCCTGAACAGCAGCTGATAGCCAAGGACGCAGCCTGCTCACTGGCCTTCACAGCTCTCTGAGCGAGTGTGAGGAATGACACCACCAGGCTCAGTTCAATCTCTTGGATCAGCCTTGATGTCCAGTTTCTGGACTCCAACTTGCCCGTGGGTATAGTTGCTGGTGATTTGTTAGGGGATGGCAGAAGAAACTTGACAATGGTTGACAATAGTCAACAGGAATTGACAATGGTTGTGACTCTTTTTGTGACTTCTGTAAAGCTCCTTTTGTGCTGCGTAGCTCACTAACAAAAGGTCAACATATACTAAGAAAGAACAAAACTAAATGCAATGTGTACAACCGTGACAAGGGTGGCAAGTAAAATGGAAAAAAAGTTAAAACTTTGCGGTACCCTTTATGTAAGATACATTCTTCAGAATCAAAGTTTTTGAGGTCACGACATTTCTTGTTTTGAGATCTCACAATCGAATTGTACTCACTGCCCAACTCGTCCAATACCAATGAGCATTAGTGCACCTCAGCTTCTGATATCACGAGGCCCAGAGGCATCCCAAATAGCTCAAATGTAAAGCCAATCTTGTAATCATTATCAGAGCAACTGACATAATGTAAAGAGCGAGACGGTCTACTTCGGGACGGGTTTAGGGACGATTGTTGGGTCAAAATGATGGCCACAACGTTACCTAGGACTTATTATATGACAGTTTTGTAAAATGATTTCTATACATAGCTATTGCCATGTACATACGTATTTTACATACCAACCACACTTATTTTAATACACTAAGTGTACATTGAAAGTATAATTTAAAAAGAGACAGTTTAGATGTAACAAGGAACTTTTCCTGTGAACATGAAAGTCTATTTTGAAAAGACACCATAAAGACCAGAACAAAATCTGACAGCGATCCTGACTTGAACAAAACTTGCTTGAAAGCATCATACTTTTAAAGCTATGCGTCACTAGCCAAGTGTTGAACGCTTCTGCCAATTACTAGTGACAATGTGTTGACACAACTGATCAGAGTAGATGTACTGATAAAAAATACATTTGCAAACATTAACGACTTGTTGACTTGTATTAAATAAGCCTTAAAGAAATAACAATGAGACAAATGTTTCGTCCTTTGCTGTAAAATACCTAAAGAAGAGACATCAATTGCACCACCACAGCAACACTATGAATGTAAAATATTAAACTCCACCAAAACTGCACTGCACTACTTTTTTTTTTTAATCCTTTATCTTCTATCTGCTTCTAAATTGATTTTCCAGTTGCCAACCACACAAGAGGTGTGTGTGATATTAAAATAATGGCCGATAGATAGAGTATTTAATTTTCAAGTCCTTTTCATCCTGAGGAAGGCCAAAGAGGGTCACATTTCCAGCACAAAAGGGCCTCGCCAAATGATGCTCTCTTCCTATTAGAGGAGAAGACAGAGAGGGTAATTTCATACTTGTTTATACCCACATTTCCCGGCTCTTCTCGCATCAGAGTAAATTGATTTAATTCCTCATATTGCAGCAATCCTCAGGTTCCTTCAATCCATGATGAAATTAATCATGGTAATGTCTCCTCTAAGTGAAAAGAAAATTCATTTGCACCGCCAAACTGATCCAACTAATAACGGGGTACAAGTAAGGAGAAAATGGAAAATCATTACTCTGCGAACATTATCTTCATTATTTGCACTCACTTCTGAGCAAAAAAAAAAGGGGGGCCATGAAGGAAGTTAAGGCGGATACCTTGAAGTGTATCTGACTTTCAACAGGATCCAGGAGAAGGCATTAAAATGGCAATTGGCCATTGATTGCTCGCTAATAACAGAAAGGGGAAGAAGGAAATTTGCTGCGACAAATTTCTTTCTTTAAAAAAAAAATAACCTTATCCATTCATGCATGTTATTAAAGCCATTGAGTTTAAGTCCTTTGTTGAAAGACCCAGAATATGGAGGATGGGATTTTGGCTAACAGGTAACTTATTAACATGTATTTCACGTCAATAAATTAAATGACGTCCTGCTAATATCCTTACTTGAGATCTAAAGCAAATATCCTTCAAGTCACATCCTGATCTTCTCCTTGTCACCCTTTTTTGTCATCTACCAAAAGTAACTAGAGTGCCTGGCAATAGTTAAGTCATTGAAGTGGTGCATAGTTTCTGTAGTTTCTACAGTTACACGTTCACATAAATTGTCTATAATGAATGCTGGTGGGATTATACAGCACAAAATTGTGAAGAGATTAGAAAAAGTGGAGCGTCATAGCGTCAAACTAAGTGTAGCGCTCAGTGTAGTAATGGTTAATAAGTAGGTGGCCGCCTGTCGTAGGGGTTCTTCCAGCTCTCATTGGGGCAATAGACTACAATGCACTAATGCCAAAATAACTCAAAGAGATTTTGTATTTCTCTGTGCGAGTGAATGCAGACCATCCCACTGAAATCTATTGTGATACTTACTGACATTTTCCTGTTAATTTGAACCCACAGACATTTAGGGTAGAACCTATATGCGGGAACTCCTTTTTCTTTTTACTGCTAAAAACCACGGGCGGAAACTGGGACGGGTAGCCAAAATGCACTCTGCAATCTCTGTCTCCTCATTAGAACCACTCATTTTCAAAATCAAATCCTTTTATTCAATATCATTATTTTTCTGCCCTCTTTAACTTTGATGTTGTGACAAACCCCACAGCTGCATTTTCATGCCCTACTGCTCCACCTCAGCTCTGGACTTGGGGAAAGCTGAGTAATTTCCCTCAACTTCTTACTGAAGGCCTATCAGAAAGTAGCTAGATAGTTTTGCATCTTGCAGGATTATTATTATAATTAAGGATTATGCAGTGTTCTGAAATCTACACCCGGTCTCTGCACAGCCGCCCGTGATCTAAAACACGCCTGCTCTAAAATGCATCTCTTGATATTTTTTTTCCCCCTGCAGGAACCCAACCGCTGATGGGTTTCCCTTTGTGTCAGTTAACAAATTGATTTCCGACGGTTTGCTTGTACAGTAGCTACATCACTACTTCAGCACCAGCTGATGTTGCCAGACTCGCCGCGCTGACTTAACATGCAGCAGGAGGAGAAACCATCTACAACGTATGAACACGGATGAATACAGTGGATTTATAACACTCTTGCCTCTACTTAGAGTTTGTGTAACCATGAAGCACAGCTACATGCTTATCACGTTATATTAATCATATACCACTCTGACGACCAATGGAAACTTACACCTTCAAACTATAGTGGTTACAGGCCCCTTTAATATCTGCACGCTAAAATTAATTAAAATAAAAGTTTCTTCCTGTCCAAGCTCTTGCTCCTTATCCTCTGACCTGGTTTGGCATGGCCTTGGTGCTCCTTACTGTTTCCCTCTGCTGAGGAATTTTGTGCACAGCCATCTCTCTTGAGTCTCCTGATGGAGCTGCCTTGCTCCATTAAGTCTTCGTGCTCAGCTCTGAGCCCTGCTGACTGATGCAACTCCCCTTAAATACCATTACCGTCCCTTAGATAAATGCTAAAATGCTAGATTGAATATCACTTTGAAGAATTAGCAATACATGACATTGTTTTTTTGGTCTGGTAATAGGTCATATGTAGAAAAGTTATTGTCATAATATATTTTTAAAGACTGGGATTGCAACAATATTATAGGGTTGACTATTACTGCTTTCACCAAATGAGTATGGTGTGAGAGTATCTGTTAGTGTTTTGCTGTCTAATTTACCTTCTACTTGTGTCATTTGAGCTCCATCATTGTATAGAAAGTATTAAAATGAAATTAAAATGCAGTATTTTCTCCTGTTTCAGTGAAGTCTAAAAAATACTGTGCCCCAGTGATATTTCCCAAATTTCCCGGTAACAATCTAGAAGGTTTCCTAAAGTATTCTATCAAAACGCAAAAAAGAAAAGAAAGCGGATCAATCCACGTCCCCGTGCCTGATGTGTCCTTTCTGTGTCTCATTTTGAACAAATTCTCGGTGAGGTCCCAGGCAGCGTGAGAGGAATGGCCTGCAGAGGATAATGACAAATTTCTTCGTCCTCTCAGAAAACAGGCCATGGCCCCTGCTTACCCCGCCCACCCTCCCATCCCTTCCTCTCTCTCTCTTCGTCTCCAAGATCCACATGCACATCAGCCAGTGTTCATGAAGCATAACCAGTGCCAGGGCCAGAGGGGACGGAGGAGAAACAGCAGGATGTTCAAAGTGTCTCGGGCTCTGCTGCCGCTCGCTGAATGCAAAAGAAATCATATGCATATACAGCCATGTGTGAGTTGCTTCAACTCACACAATCAATGTATTGATTGAAGACACATTGATAAGGAGTCTTATTGTTATTAAGAAGGCAATTATTCAGGCATGCCTGTCAGTGTGGATGAGTAATTATATCCTTAGAAAAGCCACACTGTGGACAGGAAATCAATAACAATAAGCACTGAAATGTTGTTACATACAATTATAGATATTGTATTCCAAGCTGAGTCTTATGGCGCGTTTCCACCGAGCGGTATGGTATGGTACGGGTCGGGTCTGTTAACCATGATTTGGCGAGCTTTTCCACCTCCAACAGTACGCCTTACTTGATAGGCGTGGTGTATTCCAGAAAGTAGTGATAACGTCACTTGATAGGCGTGGTATATGACGGAAAGTAGATTGACGTCATTTGATTGTGCGAAAACTGAAAGCTAACCGCAAACAACAATAGAGGACATACAGCCGATCCTGTTCTTGCATCTCGATATGTGGCTGTTTGTCACAAGGAGACGAGCAAAGGCTACATGCTGCAAGCCTCGTGTGTTGTCTTTCCCCTTGCGGCACGCACAAATGACGACACTCTTTCAACCAATCAACGTTCTGCAGTGAGTCTAGCTCCACCCTTTAGTACCAAACAACTGTGCCAGGTAGCCCAACGGAAGGGTACCCAAAAAGTGGTACGGTACGGTTCGGATTTTTGGTACCATTCTCAACTTTTGGCAGTGACAGAGAGACACCGACCCGACCCGTACCGTACCGCTCGGTGGAAACGTGCCATTATTAAAGTGAAAATCTCCAGGAGCTCTATGCTACAGTTACCCGGAATTGTCATTGTACATTGAAGGACCGTATAAAAAGAAATATGCAAAACAGGGTCAAGTTATATTCTCCCTCACAATCAGATTTCCATCCCTCAGGGAAAGCATGTTTGTGTTCCTCACAGTGCAAGATTGACCAGATAATGTAAACTATGTGTGACTAACTGAAATTAGACATCGTGCAAATTCTGTTGCCATAGGTTATTCTACAGTGAAGTATTAAACAAATGCAGGGTTGTCTAAACTGTGAGGAAACAAACCCACTCGTTTCACCTTTAAAATATCCCCAGGGGTGATGTCACAGTGTACTGACACATCGGTAATAAAAGTTGGCTCCTGATAATGATGCTCTAAGGCACCCTTTAGTGTCCGCATAAGACGCACCCGGCTTTCTACTAAATACTAAGAAACTCAACATCATTATTTGCCGATCAGAAGAACTCAATAGCGAAAAAGTCCGTAAAGGGCAGGTTAGAGATGAGTATGGACAGGTAACATAAATATGGGACTGACAAAGGTTAGAAAAAGCAAGAATAGAATCTCCAGCTACCTTTTTAATTTAGAAAAAAACGCTTTTTGCAAATACACATGGAAACATGTTTTCTTAAAACAGAAGTATTGGTGACATATTTTTGTTAAAATGCCTTCTGGAATACATAGAAAATCCCTAGTTAAAGACGTTTTATGGAAGCAAGTAAACTGAAGAACTCAATTTTAAGTACAAGAGTTGAGAATCTAATTTGAATATAAAACACCTACTGAGGATGTGCCTTAGATGTTGAGGGATGTAGGAAAAGATCAGCATGCACTCGTCTCCTGGAGGAATCAACATGAAGCAGGTGGGTGAAAGGGCACCTCTTCCCACAGGATGGTGAGGCTGGTCACTGGACGCGAATGTCATCTATGGGGATCAATGAACTGACAGGAGCCAGTAGAGAGGCGCGACACGCTGACAGCTACACTATGAATATTTACTCCTTGTCTGCTGGAGCCTGGCAGCCCCATCCTCCCCCCTCATCTTCCAATTTGACACATACAGCATTGTTTTGTATGCAAGCCTCAAGATGTGTGCGTTTAACAAGTAGATTCAAACAGCAGGCTAGTGTCTTGTGGCCGAGTTCTTCTAAGAATTTTTAGTTTAAAAAAAAAGACCACCGGCAAGATGTGCCCCTGACTCACAAACAAAGTTAATACGTCTTTACATTCAACCACATTTCATCCTGAGATAGAGGGTGTTTTTAATTGTATGTTAAAGAAAAGAATGGAGAGAGACAGCAGTGCCGCTAGTTTAATCTGGCTGTGCATTCTACAATTCACTCCCTCACTCACATCTGTAACTACCCTTTTCCCTGTCCTTAATCTGTTAATTATTAATCAGATTAAGGACAAGTTCCTGCCATATATTTGTAACAAAACTTAATATTTAAGTCGAATAACGGATAGAGAGATAAAGAGATTGTTGGATTTGCAAAGCTCAAAGATCCTGTGTGATGTTTTAAATGATTTTAACATTGCTATATTTTTATAACAATGGATGAAATTGTTATGTGTAATTTTTCCCCCTTGGAAGGGTTTTTTCATCTTTTGGGGAGTTTTTCCTGTGCCGATGTGTGGGTTTCGGGACAGAGAATGTCGTATGTTTACAGACTGTAAAGCCCTCTGAGGCAATTTGTAATTTGCGATTTTTGCTCTATGCAAAATAAAATGAATTGAATTGAATGAGAAGGGTGTCCCTCTCAGGGATAAATCACAGGGAATTATCCACGATAATGCAGTTTCCCTCAGTTGTTGTCTTTTTAGTGTCTTCCCCTGTCTCCTAGAAATGATGTCCATACGAATGAGGTGCTACATTTTTGTAACCAGTGGGCATGTGGCCGGGGCTGGATGATGGAGGGCATGTAAAGAGCAGGAAACTGCAGTTCTCTTCAGGCAACAAAGCCCTGTGGTGGGGAAAGATTGTGCTTTTTTCCAGTAGATTTATTCTTTTAAATTTAAAAAGATGTTTTGCTGAAAATGTAAAATATCTTGTCAATGAATGTTTTACTGATGCCTGCTGTACGATTTTAAAGGAACACTCGTTTTAACTTAACTTGATTGCTTAAAGTGCCTACTGTGCAGCTCGATTCAAGTATCTTATGCTAGAAGGCTAATGTAACCCTGAACTTCCAACCCGTTAGCAGAGATGACCAGTGGAGTACAGAGGCAGGCAAAGTTCATTTCTAAGCTAACTGAAGAGAAACAATGTGGTTTTCGTCATGCAAGGATCATGGACAAGGCATTAGAGTATACTCATCCAGTCTACATGTGTTTTGTGGATCTGGAGTAGGCGTATAACTGGGTCCCCCAAGTGATAATGTGGGAGGTGCTGCGAGAGTACGGGGTTAGGGGTCCCTTCTTGGAGCCATTCAATTTTGCTCAAAGCGAGAGCTGTGTTCCGGTGCTCGGCAGTAGGTCAGAATCGTTTTCGGTGGGGATTGGCCTTCGCCAGGGATGCGCCTTGGCAGCAATGCTTTTTGTGGTATTCCTGGACAGGATAAGGCGCATTTTGGGTTACTGTGGATCTCATCGTTGCTTTCTGCAGATGATGTGGTCCCGATGGCATCTTCGGTCTCTGACCTCCAACTCTCCTTGGAGCGGTTCGCAGCCGAGTGTGGAGCGGTTGGGGTGAGAATCTGAGATTAAGGTTCTCAGCAGGAAACCGATGGATTGTCTACTCTGGCTACAGAATCTGTCCTTAACCCAAGAGAAGGTGTTCATGAAAATGGAGCTGAGTCGAAAAGCTAATCTCTCGATCTACTGGTTAATCTTAAACCAAACCTAAACCCTCACCTATGGTCATGAAGGATGGGTCATGACTGAAAGAACAAGGTCACAGGTACAAGTGGCCTCCTCGGGAGGGTGGCTGGCATCCCCATTAGAGATACTGTGAGAAGCTCAGCAATCAGTGAGGAACTCTGAGTAGAGCCGCTGCGCCTTCGCATTGAAAGGAGCCAGTTGAGGTGGTTTGTGCATCTGGTAAAGATGCCCCCTGGCATGGCCAGCTGGGAAGAAACCCCTGAGAAGACCCAGGACTAGGTGGAGAGATGACATCTCCACACTGGCCTGGCAACGCCTTGGGATCCCCCAGTCAGAGCTGGTAGATGTGGCCTGGGTCCCCTGCTGGAGCTGTTGCCCCCGCAGCCCGAACCCGGATACGCGTTTGAAGAGGAGATGAAAGATAAGAGTTGGGGTCCCAGAATCACATGAAATCACTTGAGGATATTTATCAGCATGCACACAGCATCTTCTGGACACATTAAAAGCTTTATATGGTACAGGGCTATTCAGCAATAATAATAAAAGATCACTGAATTGGTTGAGTTATAAGTGGCAACATTACATTTTTACAGCGCTTGCACTAGCTGTCAGGGATGCGGGGAAGGCAGGACTCAAACGAAAACTTTGAGAAGTCTAACAAAAAGACTAATAGTCAAAAGGCAAAAAAGCAAAAGGCCAACGGGCAAAAACGCACACAGGAACCGGGGCAAAAGGGCAGGCAGGAACATGGAACATCCAGGACAATAGACAATGACACGACAAGTGACAAGAGACACCCCCCGCAGAAATGTTTCTTCCAAGCATTTCCCTTCTAGATCATGCAATACACTTGGCAAGATGGTCAGCAGAAAAATCAAACCTGCTGTTCTTGGAACACAAAGTTACGTAACTTTGTTGATGTCGTTGCATTGTTAATGTGTTATTATTTGACCAATTAAACTTTTATTGTACTTCTGTACTATCATAACAGCAAACTTCTTTCAAACATTATCCAGGCTGATTTGTCTCTTAGACCTTTTAAATCATTCCAACATGGTAACTAAATGGCATTGAACATTTCTGCTAGTGGGATAGAAGGCTGATGGAACACACATCCATCAAACGTTTTCATTCTGACGTATCTTGTCATTTTTAAAAAGAAGTTACCGCTAACTCTTTTCTGGCGACTGGGGAGAAACTACATTAACTGCGTGGTTTTAACTTAATTAATGTTTAACAAAGCTACAAACCACTACTTTAAAATGTTTTAAAAACGTTCCTGATTCGCTGTCTTCATCCGATAGACAATTCGCCTTGAACCGAAGTGTTCACATTGCATACGTGTGCACACATCTGTACATTAGTCAAACGCAATTAGTAGATACTCGCTGTACCAACCTCATCCAATTACTGTGTGTGCCTCTCAGCATTGTTTCCCACACAGGTTGCTGTGTGGAGTACATAACTACCTTGTTTCTCTGTCTCCAAGAGGGCCCTCATCTTAAATCAGGAACGCTCATCGGGAAAGAAGCGCCCGCCTGAGCCTCTCGACTGAAGACGTGCCATTAACCCATTCATCCATCAGACAAGGAGTCTCCTTTCTCACTTTTTAAAGCGGTGGAGCCGGTTAGCCTGGAGAGCTTCGCTGTAGAGCCCCTCAGCTGGGGATCAAAGCACCACCCTACCCCCACCCACACAACAACTGGATTAATGGGACGCTCTCAGGACGATTACAACACCCACACACACACACACACACTCAGGTGTGCACGCAGTGCCCTCCCCGTCAAGTGGCTTCTATCGTCTTTTTTGAAAGGATTAGCCCCTCGCCGAAACAAAAAGGACGAGACCACATCCTTGTCATTCAGTTCAGACCGGCTCAACCTTGACAAAGTCTTGCTGTTTTGAGGTGGGGAGGCGAATGAGGAGAAAGTGAAATATGGAACATCTATCAACTCTAATGCAGCGATATATTGTACTGCGGTATTTTGTAATGGTGTGTATTCAGAGTGTCAATGGCTCTGTTAAAGTGACAGGAGTTATCCCGCTAAATTATGACTGCAATCATGATCCCTGCCATCAGTAAAGCCTCACTCTAATATCACTAATGGCCAGTATGGTAATTGTAGCACATTAAATGTCTAAGGACCTACACGATGTCTGTGGAAAATTTATGACAATGTTTTTGGTTTATGGCATTTCCACACATTCCTGTCCAACTTTAGTCATTTCCATAATTGTGTTTGACACGCTGGCTTAATGTGATGCATTAGGCAACGGCACAAACAGAAACTGTGTATCTATTAAAAAGCTTAACTGCTTGTTTCTTGATGCCCGCGCCGCTGTGAGCTTAGCATTCACACATAAAAGCCGTATCAGGTGAATAATTTATGATTTTTATCCCTCTCTGTGAAAGCAAAACACACTCAGTCTGAGTCTGATCTGAAACATAAAAAAAAGATAATGATTCCATTGCTGCAGTATATATTCACAGCCCGGCCTGAATTGAGCATTGGTGATATTTGAATGTGGAGTTGCGTAACCTGATAGCGTTAGACACGCTCCACTGCGGGTGTTCCCTGTCACAGGAAGAAGCTAGCCAAGTGGTCCAACGCACGGCAGTTTCAATCTGCTGCGGGATGGCTGAATAATTCAAAGTTCTTACACAGGACCATCTGGCATCCCAAAGCAGGCGCGCGAGACACAAGCCATCCGAGAATAAAGAGTATAGGATGCATCAGCAAGACCCCCGCACAAGCTTGCGTGATTGAGCTGCTTACCAGCAAGCTGAAATGTGCCTTGTCAGACTGATGTTTTATTGGGAGGATATAGGCGAACAGAGAGAGCTCAAATGTTGTTGATGTGACATGAAGTCCATTCCACTTCAAGTTCAAGCTGGATATCAGCTTGCATGTTCCGCTGTGTCTTATACCCACACACACATGGTGGGATTACTGAAGAGCGCTACAGGGCACAGGCCTGGGGGGCCACAGTGTCAGGGGCTGCTCTGGCCTTCACCTACACAATGTCGCTCAAAGAGACTCCAACCAGAAAGAGAGCACCAAAAAAAACCAAAGGCAACTACGAAGAGACACAGAAATGACTATACAGACTAACACGAGAGAGATACAAAATCACCATGAAGAGACAAATAAACCAAATGGAAACAACTATTAATTAGCCTAACAAATATTAGGAAGAGGCCACAACAACTACAAAGAAACACAAAATCACAAGAAACAGAGAAATCTCAACAGTAATGATTGTGTACTTTCAATATTAATTGATATACTTATCCCATTTCATAAAGAGTCTATAAAAGCTGCTGGATCTAAAGAGCATGATGCATCTGGATTGTGTTGGTCATAATAACAACCACACAGAGAAAAAATATGTACACTCGTGTTCATTTGAGGGGTGTGTGGCTGTTATGTGGGATGTGTTGAAACCAATCTGCAAGATTGTTATTTAGTAATATTATTTTACGCTTGGGAATAGTTCATTTTTATAGCTAGCTCTTAAAGACTGTATGAAATCTGTAGTGCAGGTGGAGTGGTACTTGTTTTGGAACAGAAGGTATTACACATTGCACCTTTTAGGAAATTGTACAGGAGGTTCTTTCCCAGAAAAGCAGATGAAACATTCTATTTTTGTATTTTCCTAATCTTTGCGTTTCCATTTCTTTGTGAAGCACAATGTAAGTATTGATTCAATATGAGGGGTCACCATCTGAAAAGGTTATCTTCACGCTAAATTTTTTTACTGTAAATTAACGGTATTTTACTGGCAGCAAGGACGCCAGGAATTTACCGTTTTTACGGTATAATACCGTAAATGAGTTTTACACTATGTTACCGTAAAATAGAGTACTGTATGTTACCGTAAACTTGAACCAATTTTACTGTGAATTAACTGCCATTTACTGTCAGTCGACGCTAGTAACTTACTGTTTCATTTACAGTCCCCTACCGTAATATACGGTATGTTGTCGTATATTGGATTACAGTTTATTACCATACAATTACTGTTTTTGTGTTATGAATACCAGAATGTTACCGTTTACTTATAACCGTATACTTTTGCATTTAATTCCCCACGAATTAAAGAAAGACAACCAAACATAAAATATGTCGCATGTATACAATAATGAAAAAATGAATCATAAAATTATTAGGAACAAAGTAAACTAACTGCAACAATACGCTATGGAACACTTTCAATTGACCACAGCAAACGGCTGGCGTCCTTAATCCAGTGCCTGTGTAAAACAACCAAAATAAAAAATTTAGAAACACTGTCATTGGAAAATATGAAAATTACAAAGATGAGGAAGACAACGAGATGTAAGGAAAGAGAATGTTAATCATGCTAGGCAAATAACACTTACCAACGTTACTTGGAGAGACGAGGCAATGAGAAACTCCTCCGATGTTGAGCTGCACTGACAGGTGAACTGAGATTCCGCGTCTGACGTGACGTTCAGGAGCAGTCGGTCACGATTAACACTCAAATGACTTTTAGGAAATGAACACTTTGAATAATACAAATATTTAGAATATTTACATATAAGCCATTGAACGACAGCGAAGGTGGCGCATGGGATGGGGAGGGTGTGCTGTGCAGCACAAGGTTGGTAGTTCGAATCTTGCCTACTCCCTGTGCCGAAGTGTCCCTGAGCAAGACACCTAACCCCCAAATACTCCACTAAAATTATGTCAAACCATGGGCGTTTTGGATAAAAGTGACAGCTGCATGTATAGTAATGTCCTGTAAGTCAATGACGTCATCGTATCTCATTATGATGACTTACAGGACCTGTTTTTCAGTGGCTGACATGGGCTTCCATACATTAACCTACAGATGTAGATGGATTGTAATTCACTGCACTTAGATGTGTGTATGTGTATTTCCACCACTTCATAAAATATATGTAACATGCAGTTGAATTACGGTAGTCTGCTATTATTGTAAATTGACAGCTTTAACTGTTTATTCCAGCCTGATCTCCAAAACCTGTTCGGAAAAATGTATACGAACATACAAATTCGTAGTGATACATACTAAATAAATACGGACTGTAACTGATGACGTCACCCTATTCAAAGTGAATGGGGACCTGCACCCCATAAACACACTTTGTGAAGTCAAACGATGTAAAATAAACGTGTTATGATTGCATTTTTAATGAGAAATCAATGTTAAATTATAAGAATACTATACTAACCCCCTCAAAAAATCCAACATGGCGGAGAGACGTTCACTCAAGAATCCAACATGGTCCGCCATGTTGTTCACTCAAGGGGCGTGGTTAACCACCGGCAGTTTGTATGTATTGTTACGAATTTGTATGTTCAAGATTTTCGTATACATTTTTACGAACAGGTTTTGGAGATCACGTTTCATGGCATTGGTCGTTAATTTACAAGCAAGGGATAGAAATTTAACTGTACAGTTATTATGACATACTGTAAGATACCGTTAGAAATGCACAGTAAATTTACAGGAATTTGTTAGAGTGTTTCTGTTTTGACGGTGTTCTCGACTTTAGTCTAGAAAACCTGGTGTTATTCCAAGATACCGAGGACGACATTAATTCCTCACTTTAATTTACTTGTATCGTTTTCTCTTTGGCTTTGTTTTGGGGTTTTTTCAAAATAAGTAGGGCTACCAGGATTTTAGATTAACCAACGCACAACTGGAAAACGATGTTCATATTGTTTTCATCAAGGATAAATCTTTGGATGTTAAATGTATTGTCTAAAACCCACCCTCGTAAACCTCTCCATCTGAAATCTGCATGTTCTCTCTGACGTACTTTTATAGGAACTTTTAAACCCTCTCACAGGGCGGATCACCGCACATCCGCCCTTCCCCGACATCTTCCTCACCCCCCTCCTCCTCCTCCTCCCCCTCCTTCAGGAAAACGCCCCAGCTCTCCCCGTGCATCCTACTCCTCCACAGCAGTAACGCAGCGAGGTCCGCGCGTCTCCAACGCTGATCCACGGGGCTGCTGAATGAGGGCGCTCATGGAGAAAGTGCACTCCTGAAGGGCTTCCATGTTTACCTTAACGTCTCCTTGAATTGACGGAGAAAGAAGAAGAAGACGAAGAAGAAAGGGAGAAATGTTCTAGTTGAGACCCGGGACGCGTATTTTCCTTCCCGCGGACTCGCACCTGGCTGTCCAAGCGCGCACGCAGAGAGGGACATCTGATTTCTGACTATTTATTCCCATTCCACCCGCGCACAACCGCCTCCACTTTTCCCCGTTAAACCCGAAGCCACTTGCCCCCGTGCCGAGGGACACGTGGAGAGGCTCTCTTACCTGCGTTGCATCCCAGCTGGTCCTCGTCCTGAGCATCTGGCTGGAAGGGTAGCCGCCGTGTCCCGAGGAGGATGCCGAACAGGTAATTTAATTTTTTATTTGCTTGTTTGGTTCCAGCATTTGCAGACAGAAAAACGCCCTCTGCAAGCAGAAGTCCTTCCTCTCATATCCACAACGCGTCCCGGTGGTATACTGACTTTAAAGTGACCCCAGTGCAGTGGTTTGACCGTGGAGTCACTGTAACATTCCCGCAGAGACGCAGCTGTTTTTATTCCTGCACTTTCTTTGTCGCCAATTCTCTGAAATTGATGAACTTGTCTTTTGCAGGATGTTTCTATGACAATCAAAAAAAAGGAAACTCATTTTCTAAATGTTTGTGCATAGATGCATCTAGAGTAGTTTCCCTGCAGTGAACTTCCCATCCAGTTTATTTTTCATGTGTGTGTCCTGTTTTACCTGTCTTTGCTGACAGTCACTCCCAACCCCCCTCCATTGTTTACAAGGGGTAGAGGATAAGTTCAAAGAGTGGTTCAGTCAGCAGCACATGCAGTGCCTTCAATGTCTCTCCTTCCCTGTGCTTGTCCATGCACCAACAGTCTCGTCTGTTGATGTTTGGGCGACAGTCACCATTAGTCTGCATTACTACTGCTACTCTCTAATGGGCCTTTTGTTATTGTTTAAGCGCCTAAAGCTCTGTGGCTGTGAGAAGGAAGAACGGAGAGACGGAGGGGAAAAAGTGGTGAGCGATGAAATGTGTCAGGTTTGGTTTGATAATCGCAGCAGGAGGCTGCTGCTTATATAAACCCCACCAAATAGTCTGCTGTCTCAGTTCTGCCATTCATCCGTGTGCCACGTTTCAGGCCTCAGCATGCACCGCTAACCCCGTTGGGGCTCCGTACTAGTCGACAGCTGTGAGACTGCTCTGGATGCAAGGGATCGATGAATGCTTGGATTCAGGAAGTATAGCAGCAATCTACTTCTTTGTAATATGAGACTATATGAGACTCATCTTTGGATGTTGGGACAGACACTGTCTGTGAAGTGCATGTCTGTCCAGACTCACAACCTCTTGTGGTCAGGGGGAACGATGACTTTTGGATCTGGGAAGCAATGCAACATTGTTGCGGTTTTCTTTGATTGACCACCATCTTTTCACCGACCTTTATTAAACAGTTTCCAATTTCCTGAATCAAATCACACCTTTTAGAGGTTGCAGTTACACTCGTTTAATGTTCAATGTTTTTTCCAGGGAATTTAAAAGAACTATTTGAACCAGTCGATTATGGCCATGATCAGTACACCTGTTGGTCAGAGTGGAAGCTTGCAATTTTAGAAAAATGTTATTTTTATTGTCACATTTTATGGTCAGGTTCACAGTTGCTGCAAGTGTGAAGGCCCTTAAATTTTATGAGCTAGCTAGACGTGAAAAGCCAACAGGATAAAGCTCAACTGGCCAAAAGAGAGTAACACTAAAGGATATCAAAATAATTAACTTTTAAATAGTCCAAAAACAAGATTCAACAAGACGTTCAGATGTGGCTCCCCTTGTGTCACATGCAGGCTCATTGACTGCCTTTTGGAACATGTGCACTGTATTTGTCTCGCAGGCCAGATCATCAGCGCTTTCTGAGCTTTTTTTCCAGGAGTGGTTTTTCAAAAAGACTGACTTGAAAACAACAAGTGCTTGAGATGACGGTAAAGTCAGACCGACTGTATAAGAATTGTTTTCTTTCTAAAAGAAAACCTGATAAACACTATAACCCTTTTTAAAAATGTTGACCAATAGCTGCCAACAAATTAACAAAATATTAGATCCCCAGCTTTAAAATTATACAACTAAATAGTTTATGTAGAAAACCATTTCAAAAATAAGTTTTTGGAATTGTAAAGTTTTTAAAAAAAAAATCAATGGCCAAAGTTGTCATGGTTATTCCCCTTAGCAATCTTTCACCTCCTCATAAAAGCCTCTTCCTCACCACCTCACCGTGGCACCACGCGTCACAGCCTTTGAGCATGAATCTCATCATCTGGGATAACGTTAGATACGTTCCTGGAGGTCTCATTCCAGCTATCAGAGGTCATAATTCCACGTGGTTAGCAGCAGTCAGGACATCATATTGTCCTATTCATCCTAATGACTGCTGTGGGCAGGGCTGCGGGCGAAAAGGCCTGAAAACACTCTCTGGTTACCTTGTGCGACTAACAAATGTGGTGCGGATGAAACAAGCGAGTCCTGCGAGGAAGGAAGCCAGCACCAGTTAGACTGTGAAAATAAAAGAGTTGGTCCATCAGTCAGATTTGTTGCAGCACCCTTCAATCTGACTGCTCCCTCACGCCCCGAGCCAGTTATTACATTTCACTCACGTTTGCCGTTTTACAGGAACGCTAATTGAATGTCGGAAAGAGAACCACATACTGTGCCTACATGACCTTGGTTACCGGTTCCTTTAGCGAGCGGAACGCTAAGCTGAAAGTTTAAGGTCCTGCTGATTCATCCCTCCGGATTCACGATGGTCAACATGCAGCGCCCAATTGGCTAAGAGGTTTTGGGGTATCAAACAACATGGATCAACTCTTCATATCAAGGCAAATCAATGTCAAAATCCCAAGAGCGCAAATCAAACATTCGCCAGCAAAAGTGGTGAGCATGTACTACTCATGAAGTCTGTTTTTTTTGTGCAGAAATGGGCTTACACAGTTCTGGGGATGCACAATTCTCAACAGAAATGACATCCAGACAATCCAAAGACGAGGTTTCTAATCAATTAGATGTAGAGAAACCATGGTGACCGGGTCGGCCCCCTTCCTGTCAAACAGAAAACTTGTGAGCGGGGAGGAAGTTTCGAGCAAGTCGCCCGCGCAAGAGCTACATTTGCTCGCAAATTTTGGATTTGCACTCTTGGATATTGACATTGATTTGCCTTCATATTTTGAGGCCTAACATGTGATCATGGCAGAGAATAGGAGGGATTGTAATCCGAGGATCGATCAGATTTTGGTCAGCCCTTTATGCTGACAACCCTATCCAAGTCATCTCTCTTAGGATGGTGATATATGACTATGGTGACTGTGATCATTACTCACAGACCTGTCTTCTTTTTTGCCTCACCCTTGGCATGCCTTCTTCCCTGGGTCTTATCAAGCGTGTTTTATTATCCCGCAGTAATATTTTTTAAAGGTCTGTGGCACGTTGTGTCTGAAGGACGGCATATTTTGGGGCCTTCCAAAACATATCATATCCTACGTCCATTAGCCATATGGGATTTCCAAATGATACATTTCTAGTCACGCGAATAAAGGCCACTGTGGAGAATGATTTGCATTTGTGTATCAAAAAATATCTAAATTGACCAATGAAATCCTCCACCACAACAAAGTTGTCCAACTTCTGAGATTTATTTTCAATAGTTAAGGACATGCAGCAGCCTAAGGCTCCCTTATGTTCTCCCCCAGATTCTTCTAGATTGCTGCTCTTGCAACCCTAAAATGGGTGACACATTTTTTATAATCGGCATAAGCGTCATTAAATGAATCCATCCACTATAATCTTGTGTGCGATCATATTTGGTAAAGCTAGAATAGCCGCATCCTTGGATGGATTGTTTTAATGTTGGTTATCAATAAGTTTATATAAGAGATATATTAATAATATAATGTATTAACAGTGGAACAGCATGCCATCATCAGCAGGAGTGTGAACCACTTGTACCACTGCTTGTGTGCGTGCATTTGCAGTCTCGTGCACACGCCCTCCGACAGGAATTGCTCCACAGACAAGCTAGTGGTCAAAATTCCAAAGTGTACCTGAATGTGGATTTTCTAGATGAAAAACTGCTTTACAGTATTATAAAGCAGATTATTTATATATGTTCTAGGTAATACTTGTTTAATAGAATAAAGTAATCTTCTTAAAATTAAGCCACTTACATCATTTAAAAAAAAATTGTCTGGGTCAGGAGACAGAACCTTATTTCTTTGGAGCAACTTGCTAAATAGTACATATTTTTAATATACGTTAAACCAAGCAAGAAGCCAACAATAGATTCTTGCGGCACCCCTTAAGAACTCTTTTGACATGTAATCATGCATAGACAAAGATGTTGTGTAAAATAGAAAACTAAAAAAACATCTATTATTTCATGAATCTGATGTGATCCTTATATAAGTTTTGCGAAGGCTAGAGGGAACATTTCAGAGGGCATACTTTGGACTTTGCAAGGGAAATTAAGGTTTTTCTGGTCTCTTACCAATAATGTGTTGGACATTATCTACATTATGTACCGGATGACAAAATATTAAGGAGGCCAGTTTCTTAGGAACCTTCTAAAAACAGAGCAACATAAATATATGATCAAAAATGACCATGCAAGTGTCACATTCACCTCTTGAGCTATTTTGTCACTGGGTACACCTAGATGGGCTTTCTTATTTTGGATGGATCCATATTTACTGCCGCTGCTGTGTTTGCTGTGTAATTGACTTCTGAAGACATAAATAATGACTGTCTCTCATCCTCTTCTCCGTCACACTCGATGCCCCCCATCACAGCAGCCCTGCAAATGGGAGTAAGTCTGAAATGCAAATCAAACAAAGCGGTGGTCCAGGTGGATGAGGAGTCTGGAAATAAAACACCTTCTCCCATCGAGCCGTGGAGATTGTTTATGGCCCGTGCTGCTCAGTGGATTGAGGGTATGGAGAGGGTGAAGGGGATTAACTTCTATAGGGGGCTACTCATACTAATATTTACTATGATAGGAGGAACATACTGTGTGAGAAAACATAAACATGACGTTTTTGTGGCAAAACAAATTGTACTGTGTAAAATACAGCTCGGATCTGGTACTTCTCCACCAAATTATGTTCTGGCACTAGGAAGACACTGTAGAACAGGAAATTAGATTTCTACTGCTTATCTCTGAAATCGGCTCATCAGCTGGCGGTGATTTATCCTCCGACGGCAATGGTTGGCATTTTTTTCCAATGTAGCCAGCAAACATGCAGGCCGTGTGCAGGTCAACTGTTTACTGTCCTATTAGAAACTTGAATTGTGAATATGTAGAGTTCAGCCACTGGCTATGACATTGCATTTCAGCCAATGCATTCTGACTTTTTTGATCTCCACACGAACCTGCGTTCAACCAAAGCCTATTCAAACATGACTGACAAGTAAAACGGAAACCACAACGCTTCCGGTATTCCGTTGAGTTACAGATTCTGCGTCAGGCAGCTATCTGTTCCCTAGATTATTTATTTGGTGGCTAAATACTTGGCGGAGGTCCTGTCAAGCATCAGCAGATAAATATTGCTCAGAGTGAGCCTGACTGGAGAGACGCTGATGAGCAGTAATATGAATCCCCCTTAAAGTGAGAAAAACCCAGCAGCCTCCTTCCGTCCGAGCTGTGAGTTATGGCTCTCTTTTATCTGATTGAGCACATAAACCCCAGCCCAGCCTTGTTGTCAAGTATTCTTTTCACTTACACCCAATCGATTGCTGTGGCCTGGTGTTAATGATGAGTCATGTAACTAAATGTGATGACTTTATTACTGTGTTGTCTTGCATCGGCCAACCACCCATAATTAAGTAGATGCAATCGAGCCAAAACTAAATATTAAAAAAATAGACCCGGCAAAGACCATAGAAGAAGAAATGTCTGGTTTAAAAGTTGGAATCTTTTATTGTTTTTTGGGGCCTGAGGGGATGAATGTTTTTCCTTAGAACCAATGCTAAAATACTGCTCTCCGAGTGGCGAGATAATCATTTTCTGTAAATTATCAGCCAGCGACAGCCCTTTATTAATTCATGGTGTCATTTTTTCTACGGAGTATCTTGGGAATGATCAGTGGAAGATGTAATGCGGTAAGTAATGTGACAAAGCAGGATGTGACAATGTTGCGTAATGAAAAGGCATCTCTGAGCCTGTCTTGTGGACTGATCTTTTTTTACTTTTAGCAGCTTGATGTCAAAATGTCAGTGAATGTCTTTAGATTAATTGCCACAGGGGGAAATAAAAAGCGAAGGATGGAGCCTTTTCTGGTGTCAGTTGTCTCAGGCGCAGCCCGAGAGACTTTGATCTTTCGCCACACTTAATTATTCACAGGATAGGATGAAGATAATCACCATCATTAGAATTAGAGATGTCCGGCGATTATCAGCGTGTGTTCTCCTTTTGATGTACATAGTTGACCATGCATTTTAAGGCTTGCTTTAATATGGTTTGGATTAGTAAAATAGGTGGACACATGGAATAGCTTTGTCTTGGCAAGTTTTTAATTTAAATTTTATTTAAAGTTTTGGTTTTGTAATGTAAGGTAGATGTAACGGATGTCTGTTCAATGAATAGTATAGATTTGGATTCAAAAGTTTGGAGTCCAACCCATCCAAAAATGTATTAAGGGATCAAATGACCAAACTCATTCACATATTTTAGCTATACCAGGCTTTTGGTCTTTTTTACGTGTGGAGACACGTGTGGGTTTACACTAGCCATCTGTGGCACAAAGCGGCTATACGACTCTTGAAGGGTTAAGGTCGGGGCCGCGTCCCAGGAGAAGGCCCTTCAGTTAGCGGTTTGCAGTGATGCACATGATGTGCAGAAAACAAATATTTCATAACTTGCTTTTGCTCCTGGATTAATTTTAATTTCCAAGCTTGCAGTGTTCACTTCTCTGAACTTTCTTGTGTCTTTCATGTGTCTCAAACCTCCACATTGAGTTTTCCTGCGTATTTGAGATTTTGCCTAGTCTGAGTCTGAGGCAAAATTTACAGAGCCATTTTCAAATCACCCTTTAGGTATTTCTACCCTTCCTGGGTGCTGTTTGTAAACACTTCAGCTACATTGCAATAATCCTCTTTTTAAAAATACAGCCAAGTTGGATTCCAGTTTTCTGAAATGTGGAAAATCCAGAGCCAAATAGTTCTCAGTTGTCAGTTTCCACTCTGATTACAATATTATGTAACCGGATAAAATTTAGAACAGAGAAACAGGTTTGAAATGTTTCCGTGCCCCCCTCAGGACAACTTCCTCCTCACAATTACAAAAGGAGTTTGATCTTTTTTCGTCACAGGATAGAATGAGGTGAGAATGTCAAGGTACAGAACATCCGCTGGGACGTAACCTAGATGTTTTATCTGCACTGATCTTCTGCCGTGCCTTCCATATCTCTGACTCAATACTGTTGCTCTGTTGACCTTGGGGGAGGAGGGGCAGAGGCAGATGGGATATATATATTAGCCTCCAAAAAGAAATCCGCTGTGAGCTCTGAGCCAGTTTGCTACCAGGGTATGTTTGCTCACTGTCTGCCCGGACGAACGCTACCTTCTGCAGAAGCTCTGATGCCGTGCAGGGGGAAGCTCTTCTCATTCGTCAGTGCCATTCTGCCGAGTCTCCTCTCTGTTTACCCCCTTCCCTGAACAAATTGCAGCGAGCAGCCTTGTCCCGTTTCGCTTCATCGGCACACACCATGTTCTATGAAAGGGCTAAAGTTGAGAGAAATTTCCCAGGCCGGAAGACTTGGTCTTGGTTCTTGCTTGGTATCAAGCAAGAAGTAGTCATTCACTTAACCGATTGAGTCAACCCCTGATTAACATTAGACAGAACCTACTTCACTCTGAGAGTTTGTGCTTCAAATAGTAAAGTTTAAATGAAAATTGCTGTCTTGTTGTCTATTGTCACACTGTCTACTGTCGCGCACCAACCGGCAAGACAAATTGCTTGTATGTTTGACATATCTTGGTAAATAAATGTTTCCTGATTCCTGAAAAGGAAAATGTTTGAGAAGTAATGTGTGTATAAGTGGCTCAGTCAGACTCGGATTTGTTAACCATGGCCGCATGAGAGAAAAAAAGGTTTCCCCAATAATACACATGGGTAAATAATCTAAATGCGAAAGATTGATTTTTGTTTTCCTTTAACCAATTTTTTCACGCCCAGGTGGCTAATGCCCACTCAGGTATCTGGATCGGATGTCTATAACAATCTGTTAGTTGGACTCAATACATTATACACTGGATTTTTAAAATTCCCTTTACTTTTAAAGATATTTTACTTTTTAGTTCCTAGTTGTGCAAGAATAATTATCTTAAATAACGGTTTTGGCAGAATTGCTGATTGTTTAATGTTATATATGCCTCCAGTTCAGGTATACTTCTGGGAAATTGTGATATAAATAAAACTACCAAAAGCACAGTGGAGATGAGAGTGAAAGTGGAAGAGGGGGAATGGAAAGAAACCAGATACCATCGTGCAGGGTTGCCATTACTTAGATTCTACATTAAGTAAGGTCTTTATGTAAAGATGGACTCATATCACAAACTTAACCATACGGCTGCAGTAGAGATAGATATCTTATTCCATCCAAAATAATTGCTCCAGTCAAACGAAAACATTTTTGTGGCAGGCCCACCATTCAAGAAAACAAGCCAGCCCCTGGGTACAGTTGACGCAGTTTATTTCGATAAGTATATGGGTAAGCTCAACACCATGTCACCATTCACGAGCCGTTCTCCTCATCTTCTTTTACCAGGCTCATCCACAAGCGGGTCCTCTTCCAAAGCAGTTCGGTACACGGGGGGTAGTCAGCCAATCCAGGTTAACACTTCTTCACTCTACTTTCCGAAACTATGTTTCACTTGGTCTTCCCTGTTCTCTCTCCTGTTCTCCCTTTTTTCAATGCGTTGGTTTTTCCCCCTCTTTTGCGCTCCTTAATCACTAAGGATCACTAATCCCACCCTCTTCTCGTTAGCCAGGAAGTCCATATAAGGCGTATATATATAAGGTTATATAAGGTTGGAGCCATCTGGCAGCAAGATACCTCCCCTCCATCACCAACCGCCTCACCTCTCCCTGTAATCTACCACAGTTTTCACCCACAGAACATGCCTGTATCTTAACCAGAAATTAGTGGGAGGTTATCCAAGAGAAGGTAGCGTTTGCCAGTATGATCTGAAACAGAGCGTTAGTAAAGTTGACATCTAAGGAATTTTCTTTGTCAAATAAATGGCAGCAATAAAAAGAAACAGTCGATCTACTGCTTCTAGACAAACTATTTGTTTTGGTTGTGGTAAATACTATTGTATCCAACCTAAGGCCTAATTTTCAACGTATGCTTGATAGTTGTCTGGGGTGAACACCACGTGATGCGGTTTTGAACCGTTCAGCTGGACACTCGCTGAATCCTTTTTATCCACAACCAATTACATCCCATGGTGTATAGCGTACTTTCGACTGAGTGAAAAAAATGACTTGGCTTGCTATTAGCTACTTTTGTGCAAGATTGTAAGATTCTCTCTATAAATCAGTGACATTCAACGTTTTAACACCACTCCCTATAAGGTGTGTTGAGTTCAGTAAAGCCGTATGCAACGGATGTGCTGCAGATGTACTCAAGGTGGAAGTAGCGTGAGGTTTTTTGTTGTATCAACACAGAATTACCTGTTCAACAATAACGATAAGGATGTTTATTGTCATTTAAAAAATATACAACAAAATTAAGTTTGGCGACTCACTCAATCAAAACGAGAGTGCCGAGCCACTGCATTCATACGCGCTGCCATCAGGCAAATATCATATATTTTACATTGTAACACTTTATTTCAGTCTGATACTCGTGGAGTGTAGGTCTCTTTATATATCCAATACTAAATTCTCGTTTCTAAAACAACCTTCAGCCTCCATATATTTCCAAATATTTTTGACTCGTTTCCAAAGCTGAGTAGCGTCTTTCTTTTTCTTGGCACTAAGACGAAAAGGTGGCTCAGTGAACACCCACAGTCCCTGTGGTATGATCATTTTCCACTCCACTGATTCTGTTTAATGAGGCTGACACCTTCATGCTCTACATAATGAACCCACCTGTGACTTTGTTAACTTATGGGGTCTCAGTCTTCTACGTAGAGGTTGAAAATACGTGCCGCAGGATTGCATCATCAACACCGATACAACCGTCCTGAATCTTAGAATGTAATTTCCAATCTGCTACTTTTACAGCCATTAGAGGAGAGAGATGTTTACCTCCAAAAGGTTCTGGTAAACCAAAGGGAGAAACTGGCCTCTATGAGTGTGTTTTGGTCTGATTTCCTTCACTATCTATCCCAGCCAGGTCAACCTTTCGATACTTTTGTTTGGGATTTTGTGGAGTAAATAAGTGTTTGTTGGGGCTGAAAGGCGACACCACTTCGATACGACATAAGGCATTTAGTTTCTTGTCCAACCTGGTGGTGTTGTCGAGATTGTCAGACCTGGACTTTAAAGAGGACTCAGGGGCAGAAGGGTGAACATATTTGGGCGTCTTTATTAGGCTCTCCCACACTGCATGATAAAATAAACAGCTATGAAAAAAAACTAAGAAACCCATTAACAAAATCGGAAAAAAATAATCTATCTAACAAGAAAACACCATTCTGAAGAAAACTTATGAACAAACAATCACTCGTATTCACTAAGGAAGCAAGGCAAGGCACACTGCGTCTGTGGCGGCAGGCTTGGGTAGACGAATGGTCGAAACACTCCGGCACAAGACAAAGGGAGAGTCAGACTATAAGACACATGAGGGTAATGGGAAACGGGTGGACACAATCAGGAATCAGGGAAGACAATTCGACTGGTGATACGTGAGGAGGGGCAAGTGACCTGAAACGAGAGGAAGGTTAATCTTTCAAAATAAAACGGGAAATGACAAGACAAAACATGGAGACAAGACAAAACCCCAACTTGACCTCTGTATGACAGAGATGCCAACATGTTCACAGATATGAGCAAATTCTCAAAAATTGTAATTTCATGCATAAGTAGCATTTCAGAAACGTCCATGTAATCCAAACCCACTAAACAAGTCCAGATGTGGCTGCAGCTCACACCAGCCACTGTGGAAAATGGCTCATGTCGAATTAGTGAAAGAAGAATGATGCTAGGCCATAGACACTGTCCGTGGTGCTGAATCAGCCTCTTCCCCAGGATCACGCTGCACACTGACACACAACGAGAGGATGAGAGCTGAGAGCAGACTGCTCATCGTCTTCTTGTCACAATAATGGGTTTTTGAGTTTAAGGAAATGAATGCCGTGATTCTCTGCTTATCTACCATGACAGAAAGGTATTTTTACATTGAAGGGAAAAAATATTCCACCCGAAAACTGCAGCTCATTAGTACGGCTAGTCGTCTGGGCTAATAGCTGCCACATCTTTGAAAACACAGCTATATGATTTACAGGCAGTTACGAATGAACTTGTCAGTGGTAAATGTACATGTTTCTTGGTGAATAGTTGTACTCTGTGATGAATGGGGTGAGGGGAGTCTTGGGTACTCTTCAAGCTGCAGCTTTGCGGTTCTGTACTGTAGGTGACATCTTTGCAGTGAATTCAGTACAAAGCAAAAGGGAGATATGAATCAGTTGGTAAGATGTGGCATGGGCCGCAGAAAAAGCGCGCTTTTATCAAAGTACATACTGTAAATGGATGTCTTGATTTGGAGCTTTGACTTAATTTCAAGTCAAGACTCATACAACTCCCACACTGCGTGGAAGACGGTATTTCCTTAAATATAACTAATATTGGGAGTGTCCTTGTAAAGACAAACCTGATAAAAAAGCCTTTTACTTTAATCTTTACTTGATTTGATCAGTTTCCCCACTTGTAACAAACTGCGGTGGCTAAACAAACCAATCTTTGAATAGGTTAAAGAACAAAAATAAAAAAGGTCTCAATAAAACAGAAGGAGAAGTGACCTTCAGCAGCATGGAATCAGACATCTATTATAGCAAGAATACCAGTTGGAAACCATCAATGGAAGTCAAACCATTTTAACTTGTGAGGCCTAACCAGAATGACATTGACTTCCACAAAAAAAAAAAATTGAAATCCCGGTGCTGCGCCTGTTGTATAACACATATTTTTTCAAAAGACATCTGAAGGTAAGTAATCCCTGCTGCTCGGCCGGCAATTTATTAGCGAGAACTCGACCAAATTGGATAAACAGTATCCAGACTCCAGCTCTGTATTTCACAGACCGACTCATCCATATTGACCCTCCCATCACAATGTTGTTCTCTTCCTTCAAAAACAGAAGGTTAATTTGGCATTAGAGCATTATATTTTCACACTTGTGTTTTTCCCCGTCGGTCTCTGTGTCTCTCTGTCCCCCCTTCTCTATAATATGAGTTTCCCTCCTTCCGCTGGTGATGCATGACTGTACCAACCAAGGCTGACTTTTCTCCACTAAAATAACAGCCGATAATATGAAACAGTCGACTTCTATGGCTCCATGTTTTGGCTGCCTCATGTCGACGTGATTTACTCTGCTGGCGCTCCGCTCCGCATTATCTGTCGACACGGCGCAGCGTTACTTATTAACGACTTATTCATGCTTTATTAAACCTGCTGTCATGACACCTTATCGGGGACTGTGCAGGGGGAGTTCATTCATACTCCTCTTCGTCTGCCATTTAAAAATAACTCTTTTGGTTTGTTTCCTGGAATTTACATAGATTTTGCTCACAGGATGTGACACATGTCAGGTTCGAGGAAGTCAGACCAAACGTTTTTCAAAGGGGGAAATTGCTACATTATGTGTGCGTCTTAGAGGAGACTGTGTTACTTAAGAGTCCTGTTTTCATCCGTCAGGCAGTGCAGAGCACCCGCTTTGGCCTGCTCACTCTCCACTGTTTGTGTTTCGTGTTGATGTCCTTTCACAGAGCTTCGAGCCTGCTGTTTTCACTAAAGTCATCACAGCCGCACCAGCATGTGCTGTTATGCCAAACGGTGCCGGATGAATGCCAACCGGATCGCAGCTTCCCCTGCCTCTCATCAGTGAGAGCTGCCATCAACCCCCGAATAGCTTATTCTAGGACAAGCCTCTACTCCTGTGACCCCTCCCAAACTCAGCACCTTCTGCATATTTATGGATGTTGCTCGCTGCAGGAGGACACAGCCATGCTCGCCTTGGTCTGGAAGTCCTCTGGAGGGGCCACCGCGCCAGGGCCAAATCATCTCTCAATGACACTTTTGGTGAACGTATGCACATATTCCGCATTTTCAGATTAAAGAGGACAGCTGTAAGACAGTGAATAAACACATTTTATTTCCGAAAACCAATTCAAAATGAACGCCTTTATTTGCTTTCTCTTTCTACCTGCTGTATTAGTGGAACAATTCTTTGAAGAATACCGACCGACAAAGCCATATACAGGGAGAAACGCATTACAATTCTTGTAAAATCTCTCGACAATAGAAGTCCCCTTTTACTTTTATCTTCCTCCTGCTGTATTAGTTGACATGTTTTATTGAAAAGGCTAATAAAACTCGGATAGTTTGTTTTAAGCACATTTTGTTTCCTATAACTTCACCATAAATGACTCTACTCTATTTTATAGTTTTTCCAGCGAAAAATCTAAATGACTCAGACAGCGGGTCTCAGTCAACCTCCGGGCCTGGTTTTCCTCCTCTCTCCGCTTTGCTTCCGAGTCTGCTGTCGGGGGCGGGCTTTACTTTGATAAAACCCTCTGCATTGTGCCCACATAATGTCCAAACCTCAACATGTGATCAAATCCCAATGTGAGCAAGATTCCATCTAAGGACAAATAATTTGTCGTGGATCAGATGATGAAAGGCACATTGAAACAACAAGACCAATCCCATTCAAACCATAAAAAGCAGGCATTTGTTGTTTTTGATGCAACATCTGGCCATAGTATGACAGATCACTTCTCAATGTGTGCTTTTCCGCACCAACAAAAGGAAATCTCATAACCACCTGACTGTGGCATGGTGTTGCATCTCACGCATGATGATCAAAGCTGAGAAAAGCAAGCTAATTAGCTCTCCCTGGCAAATCTGAGCTCGGGGATTGATTCAGCCTGTCTGTAAATATTCCCTTTGAAATTATGCACCAAGAAACTTTGCAACGATGTTGCAAAAGTATTTCATACAAACGGGCAAAAAATGAAAGTAGACAGACGATTCTAAAATACTCTCTGAACTCCTAAAGTTGCTTTAATGCTGGCAAAGAAATGCCAACTTCACAGAATTAAAGTTGCACTCAGCAAGATTTCTGTACATAAAAACATACCAGTCCTGTTGGCTCCAATAAAGAATAACGTCCTGTGTGCCCAGATGAAACTTTTGGTAACGATACTAATCAGCTCAGAGGAACTGCTGAAAAACCATTTTCTATGTTCTTTTTCCGGTCCCTCCCTCCTACTCTTTGCAGACCATGCCGCTCTGAATTTCTGCTTTGCTCGAAACATAGCCAGCGGCAGATGTGCTGAGGGTCGCTGCCATCACTGAAAATATATGTTCTACTATCAGACTGCGATCCGGTGTTGATCAATTCACAAAGCCTCCAACGTTTCTTACTCAAGATATAATGAGAAGTAGAGCCAGCCAAGTGTTTTGATCCTTCCAATTTATCAGCTTTAACACCATCCATATTTTCCCTCCACCTGCATCCTGTCTCTTGGGGGAGAATCCGGCGTTGCTGGGGGCTGAACGATTTCTGGTTGTCGCTCATATTGTTCCGATGCCTATCACCGTCTCCGGAACCCTGAACCCTGTTAAAACACAAACTAAAAGAAACACTCACAGTTGCCACTCATTTCTTCTGTGTGAGCAAAACAGGCAAACACAAAAGGCCCTGCTGTCTCTAATGAGCTTAAAGGGGTCTAAATGTCAGGGAACAAGAGCAGCTTCTGGCGCATGGCAGGCCACTGTCATGATAGTAATAGTTGACTGACACATACAGTCTGCCACACGATCCCGGCAATTACGTGGGCGGAAGAACTCCCTTATCTCTAATGAACACTTGCAGTTGCTTTGAAAGGTAGGAGAGTAGATGATGCTGTTTGTTTTTTACTATTGTGCAGCCCCCTCTGAAGCACCTCGGCAATTTGTGTCGCTTTCAGAGAATCTGGGAGTTGATCGTTACTGTGGACTGATGGTGGAAAAACTAAATTCGGTCACCGGGATGTTTTGCCATCTGCGGGGGGCTGTCAACACAATCATTTCACAGACACAGAGCAATATTGGCATGAATTTTGAGCTGTGTTTCCCTCCGCTATCAGCTTCGCTTTTGTCTGCTAAATTCTCTACGTTATCTGATTGATGTTGAGTATTTATCCTTACAGTGTGTTGGAACTGCCGTGCAGCGAGGAGTGAGCATTTGGATATCGAATTCCTGACTTTCTTGTCTTGAGGGAGCGGGGCAACCCCGTATTTCAATGGTAGGGGAAAAACTACTTCATATGGAGCTTAAGCGGTAGTTCAGGAGGGAAGAACTCCCTTTACGCGATGCGTAATTTATTCATGCCTCAGTTGGTCTCTCAGGATTACGCTATCAGCTAATATTGGCTGTGGCCAGGTGTATACAACCAACCAACCAGTTACAACACTGTGTCCCTAAACACTCATATTGTGGCTGTCAGGGGTTTCTCTCCGTTGTTGCTCTGGTTTAAGATGGAGTCCAATCGCCAAGATTGTGCACTATTTCAATGTTATACAGGTGTAATGAATGTTTGTCAATTCGGACCAAGTCTCTCCTTAAGCCTTAATCAGAGCTTTTTGATTGAAGGCAGCAGCTGGGAACAAGGTGGATGAGAGCAAAGAGACACTGAACCCAAACGGTAAATCTGCAGGCCATAAAACCTAAACAATCGGCTTAAAGGTGCCAAAAGGCTCTGTGGATGGTGAAGGGAATTACATATATGGCTATTCATTATCTGTGTCTATCACTAAGATAATCACAAATTGTAATCCACTGTTTATTAAAATATGAATTAATGCAGCTTTAAAATGAGATATGTTCCAACCAAACAACTGTTTAACCAAAGGCCGATACCTGAACGGCCTGAGAAAGAATCTAAAGGGCTTGTGTTTAAAAAAAAATCTTTGTTGATGCTCAGAGGTCTGCGTCTTAAAAAAAGTTTTCCAAATAGTAACTTGTTCGCTACTTCCAACACTGATCTCGGAAACTTTCTCACTTCAATATGTGCAGGATGCATGTGTTGGTTAGTAGGTGTTGCTTTTTGAATGTTCTGTTCTTCTGTAGCGCAAATGAGGTGATGACTGATATGATAACACAATATTGAATAGGTTCAAACTCTTGGGCCACTCGCCAATACCCGATTCAGCACCTTCTCAAGATAAGAGAGAAAAGATGTCCTCTTTCGATTTGGGTGAATGGGTCTTTTTCTCAAGGAACAAGCCTATAATTAACACACACACTGGTATGATCAGGCTGGCAGTCCTATCTGATGCATGGTAGATGAGGTATTGATTTCTAACAACCCTCGTCTACGTTCATTTGTTCATCCACCACATCCTGATTGAAGCTTATTGCCGCGCACGCACTAGCTAAAAATGCTCCCTTTTCCCTTGCAACCCTCCAACTCTATCAGCACACGAGACACTCCCAAAACAAAGAAAACCGAAAAAAAAATGCCAGAAAAGCACATTTGCAAAACTTGGCTTTGAATGGTCGCGTCTATGCCTTGCATCGGTTGAGATCATTAGCATGAATAAGTGCGGGAGTCTGACACAGCGATATGTGTAATCTCACAGCAGGCCTTTTTCGGGCACACACACACACACAAGACGAGCTGTTGCCAGTCAGCAGAGGAGCGTGCAGACGGCGTTCATTCCCCACAGAGGCGCGGCAGCCCAACCCCTTGTGATAGGCGCCACATGATCGACTGCACGGGGCCTGTGGAACTGTGGAGGAGTAAAGCAGAATAAAGCTTCGTGCCATGACACGTCAGCCCAAATCCCCAGCACCCCCCACCAAGCATGCACGCAAGAATACGCGTGTCACCCAAGTTTGACGAACTGTTTGGGTAAATGTGGCAGTGCCTGTCTGAGATAGCGAGGGATTACATTTTTCATTAAAGCCGGGCAAGGCTGCCGGAACTATTGGCGAGCTCCCGCATGTCAAGAGGTCGCACTCTGTTGTGGGATGTCAAGAAACTACACACGGCACCATGCAGATGAAAGACGGCAAAAGGACAGAGGGTGAAAGGTCAGGCGTCGGTCAGCTGTTCTTTCGATGGGCAGATTGCTCACTTGCTGTTTGGCCTCTCATTATTGTCTGTTACTGGAGAAGGCGTGCATTTTGTTTTTTACGTTGTTAATTCAGGGGAAATGTCCGTGGTATAAACGGTTAATTTTCGGGAATGTTTATATTAGGACAGATATGTCATGGGGCCTGACAGCAGAAAATAACTGTGTAATTGAGGTGTTTGACTTATCTGTTTGGGTTTTAAAAGTGAAAAAAATGAACGTGATAAAGTTGTAATGCCAAATGTAACTCAAAACTTCAATTATTGTCAGCGGACCATATATTCTGGCCCACGGGTCCCTTTTTACGTATCACTTGTTGATACGATTCAGTGTTTCCTCAAGGTTTACAACTTCGGCCGGCCGGGGGGTGGTGGTCACTCTGGTGCTCTGGTGCGATTTCAATCTCTGATTGTAAGCTCAAGGTCTGATTGTTGAATGTTGTCTGAATACTTAAATAAGATGGTGCAGCATTATATTGTACAGTGTTGGCGTTTTTCAGCAGCACATAGAAGTTCTGCAAGAGCAAGATTTAGCTTCTTGGTTTACAACCGCTCATTATTTCTCTTCTAAAAATTTGATTAGATAGTAACAGCTTTTAAAGGAATATTCCAGCTGTTTCCCTTAGTTACAGGGCATTCATAAAAACTAGCTGACAGAACTTGAAGACTTTGTTGATGCAAAAGCCACCGATATTTTTCATGGTTTCACCAGTGTTTGCATATGTTCCTCACAAATGTTTTTCAGTCAACATGCAAATTGGAATGGATAGTTTAGCTAGATGTATACAATAGATGTGCTTTGAGGTCACAAGGGATCAGTAAACCCAGCAACACCTTTCGCCACAGCAAATAAATCCCCAAAACTGGGTCATTCTCCCATTTCTGACTGGCCAGTGGCTGCAGAGACAACGAGACTGATTACGTTTGAGTGTTTTTTCTTGATGGAGCGTTGGCTGATCGTTGAGCTGGGCAGAGCTCTACTTGGCTTGAAGGCTGTCACTTTTACAGCTGACCTTGAGCAGTGATCCTCAACTTCTGAGGACTCCTGTTTCCAAGATTCACTGTCATTTTGCACTCAACCATCCCTTCATTTCAAAAGACAATCTGCACTCCTGACAGGGTGGTCCCATAAAAAATACTGCCAGCCCCTTTGGTGTCCCACCAGTTATGTGACGAGGGATCTAATACATTAGAAAGCTGCTATGGTTTTTTGGACAGTTAGTGCAATTCAGTTTCACATGCACACAAAGACTGTCTGACCAGAGGCCATCAGTCCTCGCTGTGTGGGTGCCAGGATGGCATATTATACATTCAAATATTTTCTTAATTTGTTTCATGTCAAACAGCATTAGTTGATGTTCATCAAACACCAAAACAGTGTTTTTGACTTATTTTTGGTATGATATTGGTTTTGCTGCTTTGTATAGAGGATAAAGCTCTTTGATTGCCAGTTGAATTTATCTGTATTATAAGTCTCAGTATTAAAAGGAACAAGGAAGCTGTCAAGTTGTCCTGTGATTTTCTTTGTTTGTTCAATTTTAAATAAAATAGGCTGCCAACGTATTTCAAATATATTTAACTTGATATGTCGACCTGTGTGGTCCTGTGGCTCGGATATGAAATAATCCAAAGTACATTAGGAATGTTTTACTGTTTGAGCTGAAAACAACACATATGCATAGATTTGGGTAGTTTGAGTTGCTTATCCTTTCCTTTTTAAATATACAGCATGAAGATTTTCACCTAGAGGCAGGATCTGTATTATTTTCCACTCCTTAAACTCACTTTGTCAATTTACCTTTGTGACATGCCGAGTTGCCGAGCTGTCTACACTAAAAAGGCATCGAGCCTGAGCCTGAGGGAAGAGGAACTTGCAGAGCCCCCACAGGTCTTTACTAAGAAATGTACTCAGTTTGTCTGAATGTTTGTCAGTAGGAGGATTGGCCTTTTTGACATTTCTTGCAGTTTTCCATTATTCTTGGTGTGTACTACCTGTGCCTATTTCCTACTAATAGTCTCAGTGAAAGGAAATGTCAGTTTTTAATAATGAGTCAGGTTTTTATATGTCTATCTGTGGACAGATGTTTTTTTTTTAAATGGTGACTTTTTTGTGTCATTGTATAATATCCATGTTTACAATCATAGGTATTAACTGAATTATCCAGGTTTGATTGTTTAGAGTTTCTCATGGTTCTGTAACGCTGACACATTTGGTTAAATTGTGACCTTTTAAATGATGTCATTCATCCGTCTCTTTTTCCCATCTTTTCCCTTCCCCTACCTGCACTCACATCCTTAAGAGCAGCCATGCTGAATACGTTTTGATCAATGCTGACTTGTGTTGCTGTGTAGAGTGATCCTGACCGTCCCGGACAGCTGAAGCCTGCTAGCGTACTTGGGGCTTTGATAAAACCAGCAAGGTTCTGTGGCTGTGTCAGTGGTTGCACATTAACCTGATGCAAGAGGGCTAATAGTGGACTTGTGGTGACATTGCAGTTCTTTACGCGGCCAACTCCTCCCCCCTTTTCCTCTCTCCGAGGAGCTGTGCAAGCCAGGTCATGTTATAAATGAATGCATTAGCAGTTTTGCTTTGGCTCCTGTGGCCTGATAAAAACAGGTTGCAGGGTAGAGAGATCCCCACAGCTGTGGAGGTGGGATAAGCGCTAGTGGACACCAAAGCTATTTGTCATTGTTAATTATTTGACTGCTTCAGCATCCAAAGACATCCAAACTAATTACCAGGGGGACACTGTGGACGCGTTAACACAGGGGATTGTTTTAGGAGTTCTTGAGAGTTCAACCCCGAAAGTAAATGACTTTATGAAGAAAACTTTGGGAACAGATTTTGTCCTCGTAATAATTAGGACTAGGGGCTATCACCGTGGTGCAGAGCTCAGCAGGTGACAGCGGCAGGGAAGAAGCTTTTCCTGAACCTGCTGGTCCAGGAACAGACAGCCCTGTAGCGCCTGCCAGAGGGGAGGAGGGCTAACAGTATATGGCCCCACAACCAAGTGCTGGATAGGCCAACTCATCGTTGTTGCTGATGAGGCCAATCACCTTTGTGTCGTCTGCAAACTTGATAATGTTGTTGGAACTATGTACAGGTCTGCAGTCGTAGGTGAAGAGGAAGAGGAGAGGGCTCAGTACGCAGCCCTGTGGGACCGGTGTTAAGGAGGAGCGTTGAGGCGGTGTGGTTGTCTAGCCTGACAGATCGGGGTCTATTGGTTAGGAAGTCCAGTATCCAGTTACTGAGGGAGGTGTTGATGCCCAGATCCCTGAGTTTGGTGATCAGTTTGGAGGGGATGATGGTGTTGAATGCTGAACAGAAGTCAATGAACAGCATTCTCACACATGAGAAAGGGAGGAGTGCAGTGCCGTGGAGATGGCATCCTACTCCTATTCTTGCGGTAGGTTGACTGTAGGGGTCCAGTGTGGGTGGTAAACAGGATTTGAGGTGAGCCAGGACCAGCCTCTCGAAGCACTTCATGATGTTGGCTGGAAGTCATTGAGGCTCGCTGCTTTTGAGCGTTTCGGTTTTAAAGTAGGTGGGGACGGCTGCCTGAGCCAGTGACAGGTTAAAGATGTGTGCGAAACCTGAAAATAATGTTGTAAAAATTCCTTTTCCATCATTCATGAACCACATTTGCAGTTTACAGATGATATCGTCATACCATTTTGTACCATGTGACATGATTGCGCTTTCCAATTAGCTAATGCTGTTACTTGGGGTTAACAAGATTATTCTATTTATTCTACATTCACAGTGTCATTAACTCTTTTGCTCCTGGGCCATCTTTTGCCGGACTTTAACGTCGAGACAAATTATTTGTTCTATGATGAACTAACCTAAAAGACAACAGAACGCTGCTGGAGCACTTTCTGCCAACAATCAGTACAGAATGTGTGTTGGTTTCCAAATTGTTGATCAGAGCTCAAAGTGGGCATACACATTTCATTTAGCCAGCTGAAATGCCAAAGGATGGAAATCAATCTAGAAGGATGTGCTTGTTTAATGCTAAGCAATTTTTAGTTTAGTGTAACCTGTATTCTCAAGATAGTTTTTTTAATACTTTGAATTATTACACTCAATAAAAGGTTGGATTTTCTCAAGCGGAAGCATTTCTCTCCCTTTTAAACACATCAACAGTTGTGCAGCTGGGATATGTGTTTGTCCGAATAATCTTGCTAAGGCTACTTACTGTATAACCATAGCAGGCAGGAAAAATGTATTGTATTGTAAGAGCATAAATGTTTTTTTGAAAGGAGGGGTCATCTCTCTGCTTCTTGAGCATGAAACAATTCTCTACCACTCCTCGACTCTTTGTTTCCTCTGTGTTGCTTCGGTGTCAGTGACACTAAAGCAGGAACATAACTGTCCACTCAAACTAAAAGATGGAATGGAAGAAATTAATATGCAGTATGTAGGCACTTACATTTCACTTTTATACAACATATTTTTAATTGATAACCAGGCTAGAAAACCATATTAATGGGATAAGCAAAGAAAAGGGTTTTCTTTGATTATCCCATTAATATTGTACTGTCCACATCCTTTTCAAAACAAAAAAAGTTAACCTCCACTTGTATTTTCTTAGATGCGATAACAAGAGCAATACAAAGATGGCCTACAGTAAGAAGGTGTTCAATCTTACCTGTGCACCAAAGGGAGTTTAAAATGGGGAGAGACGGGTGGGAGAACAAGCCAGAGCCAGAAATAAAAAATAAATAAGTTTTCTCTCCATTTTTCTTGCATTGTGTGCCCACCATGGGGAATCCTCCTCTTCGCCACTCTTCTAAACGAAAAAACGAACGAAAATAAACGAACTATTGTGTATATTTGCTTAAAGCAAATTAATATTTGTTCTGCGAGGCTCGGCAAACACGTTTCCCGCCAACGCAGTGTGTACGCGTGGAGGTGGTTGTCAGTCTGTTATCTTACAGGAATGGTAATCCTGGCCTCTGATCACAAATCCCACCGCAACGTCTTCCTCTGCATCGAGGACACCACTGCTGTTGCTTCCACACACATCCGTAAGCTTGGTACCACTTTTTATCACAACCTCTCCTTCAATAGCATTGCTAAAACTACCGTCTTTCATTTCAAAATCATTGCTCTTTTTTGCCTCTCCCTCTCATCCCCGCCTTCATCACCTCTCGACCGGACACAGCAGCATACTGTGCAGCACTGACAAAGAAATCATCAACAAACTACGTTACATTCAAAGCTCATCTCCCCTCATAACCTCCACTAGCTCCCAGTACAACAAAGACAAAGACCTTCACAACGCAGCCACTTTAGACCTCAGTGACCTCCTTCACCAACACGCTCCCACCCGCAACCTCAGATCCACCGATGCCAAACACTGTACCCCTCCTCCCCCACTCTGTCTATGCAGACCTATTGCTGCCCACTCCCTCTGGATCTGTCTCCCTCAGCACCGCAGACATTCTTTGTCACTTGTCACTTGAAAACTGCATTTAAAACTTATATTTATTTCTGCTTTTTTTCCTGCATTTTATTGTTCTTCCTTGTTTGTATTGTATCTTCCTTTACAGTTTCTTAACCATGTAGTGCCTTTAAGTAACCTTTTTAAAGCTCCATACTAAATAAATGTTTTATTCTTATTAATCTCCACACTGCAGCAGTGGCAGCTTAATCACGTGTGAGTAACTGGAATAGCCTTGCAATGCAGTCACTCTTATACGTAATTAATATGCTAGTGGGTGCTTCAGCCGGTACTTGCAGCCCGAACAATCACAGCATAGCCCATGCATCTTGGCCCCAAGATGAGGAAAAGAACTGAAGCACAATGTACAGTAATTCTTATTGATTGCTATGCGCTTTGGGTTTTCCATGATCTTGTAATATTCTAATAATTGGGAATGACTGGCACTAAATTCACCTCTTACATTGCCGATTTATTTTATTAGACATTTCATAATTTTTCCCCCTCTGAAGGAGCATTATTGCTAATGTCCTTGGCATGCCCATCTGGGAGACATGCATTCTGGGAGACATCTGGAAGACATGCATTCTGGGGATATTCTTCTACTATGCAGTGAAAAACTAGGTTTTCGAGGCTGACACGTAATAAAGACCCCCATAGGGCTCGTGGTCGGGGGGCATAGCTTAGTCAACAAAAAACGGTCATTCCCCCAGAGGCAAAGTAGTTTTGTTGCTAAGCCGTAATTAAGTTGCTAAGCTAATCAGGGTTGACTCTTGTGTGTCCGTGTGATGTTTCTCCGTTAACGGTCTGTGATCCCACAAAAACTGTGTGACATAAGTGACATTACGGCTTTTTGTTCATATGGTTTAAAAAGAACCAATTTGATTTGTTGAGTGGAAACGAGACCCTATTCTACACAGTAATCTGAGTGATTGATGCAGAGTTTGAAGGCTGGTTGAGGAATAACATATCCAAGATCATTGTTTACGGACCAGATATATTCTGTGGCATTTTTTCGGTTAAACTGTATTCAACTTTACTTTTCAAGTTAAACATCACATAGTCTGAACCAAGTTAGAACACTCCTAATTATATGTAGGAGTTTTCATCATAACATTAATTAACCCAATCAAAGTGCCAGAGCGTTCTCCTTTTAAAAGCCAGATGATTGTCTTATATTGATGTGTTCCATTGTCTGTGTACTGATGAGGAGGTTACTCCATTCACTAGTCGTCACTTTCCATTGACTGCTTAATTGATTAAGCTTCTAAGTGTCTTTGGTCTGCAATGGTTACACTGATCTGCTGGCTTGAGTTTCTATCTTCACCATTGTAACCTGCTTTCAGTTTTGACATAAAATCATCCAAAGCATGTGTGGGCTCCATGGTAGCTCTTATATCTTGATGGGGTAACAACGGGGGGGCCGGTGCTTAGCAAATGGCCATTCGTCTTCTCTGGTGGTCATGCCATGACACCCTGACCTCAAACATCTGCATTTCCTGGCCTTATTGTCCACACATACCCATGTCTTCCGTGCCTATAAGCTGGTTCAGGCGCCGAAGTGCACAGTGTTTGCAATACTCTAACATTAGTGTTCCCATTTTTAGCATAATAGACCCCGGTCACCAGCGCAGTGCTCCACAGCTCCGAGCACTTCACACTGATGCGATCAGTTCCCTAACTCTCAACTCACTCACTGGGCCTTTTTTATTTAACTGAACGTAGAAGCAACTTTACACCGACGAGTTGTGTTTTATTCTCATCTTTGGGTATATTTTTAACTTCCGAACTGGATATGAGGCGCTGCATCCCATTTATCACGCAAAGCAGAAAGTAGATAAGCCTTTTTATAACCGTGCTGGGAGCTGAAAAATTGTTCAAACATTTCCATAATGTGACGACTTATAAATAAAAATGTGTTTCTTCTCTGTTTCTCTACTCTTCACCGATCTCCTTTACCATTTGCATTCGTCTAAATATCCCCCTCTGTGTTTTAGATACTGGATCTGCGTTTGTGCATAAAGGAGTTTTCGGGTGCAAATCGCCACTTCTGGCAGTCATGGGGAATAGAGGGTATGTATTGTCACCTATTACTCACACAATACTGCATCCCTCACTCTGGCTGAGGAGCTAAACAAACGCATCTTCCATGTGGATAGTTTCTACATTATAGTTCATTGTCAACTATATATATATATATATTTTTTTTAATCTACAAAATAGGGCTTCCCATGACGGGATGTAAATACCCGCTTTTATTTTAGTGCAGGTTTTTTGGTATGACATGACATGTTCGAAACCTGAATTCTGTTGTTGCAGTTTATTGCACAACATGAGGTTCATGGCAGCGGTTGTGTCCTGTTGAATCATAATTGCTCTTTATTATCTCTGCCTGGAGGATAATGCGACTATGATATGCATGAATAAATGCGCAGCTTCGTGTCTGTCCACGGCTAATCTGGCCTTCCGCTGCAGCAAACTACATGATATTTTTGGATGGCCAATTCATGGATTTTCGTACGTTTTCTTATAATTTCTTTATGATATAATAACTATATGATTGACAAATAAAGTGTTGCGGTCCGTGAACAGGATAGACAGGAAGATATCTGTTGCAAAGGCAAGAAATACAATTATTGGGACAATTAGTCACGTTGCAAAAAGCTTACTGTGAGATTATTTAAACCAACAATTCAAATGCTAAAAATGAGAATTTCATACAAACATCTCATGCGTTAACAATTATGAAGCAATAACATTTTGAATAGACACGGATGTAAACCAGTTTGCAGAGTTCCCACATTTCCATTTTGTAATGCTTCATGCCTCATTAATGAGTTGAGTCTTTCCCCCTTGTATTTATTATTACAGAGCAAGGAATTAGTGCTATACATGTGTTATCTAAAAAATATAGATGGACTAATATTTAAGCATTAGACTGTTTGTAAGAAGTGGTCATGTACATTGTGATGTCACCCATTGGTTTGTGGCTTGGCCTCCCCATCTACATGTTGTTTTCTTGAAAACAGAGGAACTGAATTCAGCATGTTTGTAAAGTGGAAAGGTGACCTGCTGGATACGACCTCGGTAGTGGCAGCTGCATGTCAGTTATCGTAAGCCCACAAAAAAGTGCACTGTACTTCTTGATGTATTTGAGTCAGTTTAAAATGTTGTGAATAGATCAAATGATATTTTGGCAACTGGAGGAGTCACCCCTGGTAGTGAGAAGAGGAAATGCAAGTTAGTGATTTCTGCATCAGCTTCACTCTTCTGATTAAGCCCTAAATGCAGTTTTTGTCCATTTTAATGCAAACACTGCCTGTGTTTCAGATTGAAGGCAGTCCCTGGCTAGTCGGCAGTAGGTGACTGTACTTTTCAACCTTGGCCTCTCACTTTGCTCTGTTTACCCTTCCTGCTGATGAGACCCGCTGCTGTCTCACATGGCGCATGCTGTTAGTTTAGTACCAGCCTTGGCTTGATTAGGGTGGAATGGAGCGTAGGTAGGCTGAGCAGTAAATTCTCACCGGGCTTTTCCATCAATGTTGCCGCTCTCTCCCTCCCCTCTTCCCTCCAGCTTAGCTGAGCTACGTCCCTCCTAATACACGTTCTGTGGCACATGATTAATCCTGCCTCTCATATCTCTTCCCACGCGTCAGCTCCTTCGCTGCTTTATAGGCTTGTTCTGAAATGAAGTGACAATTCCACTCTAAAATATCACCAAAATAAGACCGCTGGAGTAACCGACGCAAATACTCACCAAAAACCATACATCAAACGGAGGGCGATGCCTAAATCGCCTATTAAAACTTTGTTGACCATGTAATTTCGGAATGTTGCTTCCTGTGGTCGAGCCTTGTAACTCATAATTGATGATGTTTGTGATATTGTTTGCATTTGTTCTGCATAAAATTGAATTCTTAAATCACGGATCATGGATTAGGTGTAGTGTAGGTAACTAATAAACTTTTGGAAAAAGGTGTATTTACAAAGGCCCATTTTGCTGATAGTATTGCATTGATGTGCAGGACTAGGAACCCAGCTCAATTACAGTGTTTCCCCTGGGTTTTCAACTTTAGGGAGGAGGGGGTCAGGTGAACGGTTCGGCCGAAAGGGGGATGGTGGCATTAGTAGCCTGTCTGATGATGCTCTCTGTCGGCTGCAGGTGCCATACACAGAAACATGCGCGCACAAGTCATGGCGGAACTTCCTGCGCGAAATGTAAAAAAACATTTACAATTCCTTTTTTGGGCGGTGTGGCCTGATATGATGCTATGGGAGACACGGAAATACAAACATTATGCCATAATGATTTTATTGGCACACTGGGGACTCTGGGCTAGAATAACTATTGTACATGCTTGACGTTTAAATTAAATTACATTTTCATTCACTTTTTGTGTAAGGAAACCCAAACTGTAATGTAGTTATTTTGCGGATTTTTGTGGAAAGCGGGTTCAACTTTCAAGCCTTTTGGTAGGTGTATCCCAATGTTCTGGACTCTCCCAAAAGACGAGGAAATGGAGAGTGATTAGCCTAAGTAAAAAATATTCAACTCTTCACTCGTGTGTTAAAAGCAAACAAAAGTTTCCACACATCTCCACATGAAGCTGTTTGTATTGAAGTGATTAAATACTTTCAAATACCAAATACTTTTCATGAGTCGAAAACAAAGAGTCACGCAAATTAAACCAAATAAGTACACAAAGTACTCAAATTAAACGCCATAGAAATATGGCTGTGTAATGAAATACTTTATATATAATTATTTTCACAGCAACACCTTATGGACGGTATTTATTCATGACCATTTAGTTTTTGTCAGCACACACATTGGCACATAAAAACACGTAAGGTGGAGGGCTGGAGCCAGCTGCTCGACTGTGTTTGAATGATCACCTGTCAGCACATATAAAGCCCGCTTCTGAAGGGGCTAGAATTCAAGATTTCCAGATTCTCCCATAGAAACCGGCTGCCAACCCTCCATCTATCATAATGTGCAGGCAATGGAGGCCTATAGCTATCGGTTTTCCTCATTTCCTCCAGAGATCCCAGGGATTACGTTGAGTTCCTTTCTAGAGACATAAAGGTTCTATATGGCAAATACGGGAAATTAATAAATAATCTAGTTTCTTGAAATTTTCTAAGATAAAAAGTAAAATAATAAATAAAGATATCTCAATATAGTGCATTCAAATGGAAATATGTTACTTATTCAGTCAGTTTGCCACTGTGCCACTTCTAAAATTTCCTTTGCTTTCAGTTTGTCACACAAGTATCCAGTCACGTGCAGCTAGGGCTCATTTTCAGACGAATCATCAATTGTATCCTTTTTCTGGCTGGTTCTCAGTAAAGGATGTACCAATGTCGATGAGCATGCGCTGATGACTATAATGATGCCATTACCTACAGTGCGATGCAAATGTTGCTCCGTCAGTATCCGGGGCTTCAAAGATGGCCCGGCATGTTGTGTCACGGGAAACTGTAAAGGCAGAACAATAACTTTTCCACATGTCTGGGCATCTAGTCGTTCCACTTCCACCCCAACACAAAATTTGAAATTGTATAGTTGAGTCATTTATTGATCGACGCTCTTACCTGCGGGAAGAGCTCTGCCACGGTTTTAATGAGGCAGGAGACGACCTGGAATCAATAGCTCTCCCAGTGCGATGCAATGAGAATGGACCCAACAAAGGACTCCGGTGATTAAACCTATTCCTCCACTCGTTACTGATGGCTGGTTAGAGACTTGTTTTGCAGAGTTTGTCAGAATTTAGCTTTTTCTTTTCTTTTCGCCCCTTGCTTTTTGCCAGTTGCAAAGTACTTCCTGTCCGCGGGGTAATGTTTGTTGGCCTTGTTAGTTGCATTGTATGGAAGCTTAGTACATCCCCTGTAGTTGACTACTTTGGCCCAATTTAAATGCTTGATGGAGTGCAGATGTTGGTGTTCTTGGACTGTATCTATAATCTAGAGTTAATAGGGTTGAAAGTGAAGGGTTTTAGTCTGTAACTTTGGAACTTGAAAGATTTACAACAATAACCTAGGGGCTCCTCAACATTAAGATTCATTTTGTCAGTCTGTCAAGTTAAATATTCAACCATAGACTTTTATCGGGAAAAGAGGAGTAAATAACAAACAAAGTTTCATTGTTGCGAAGTGGAACAGATTCAAATTTACCTAATACTTTATGAAATTCTTTACATCTGTCTCCTTGTCAGACACAAGTTGCTTAAGTTGGTAAAAACAGTAGAACTGGGGTCCATTGGAGCTTTTAACAGGTTTTGAAACGGTCTCAGTTCAAAACTGTCTCTGTCTATGAGCTATTTAAGAAAACGAGACCATAATCATTCGTAATGCTTGTTCTTGGATTATATCCTTCTATCGGGCCCTCAGGTTCATCAGAAACTCAGTCGAAGGTTAGGCGGGAGACGGAGAGCTCCGTGCCATGGAGCAGGCTTACTACACTCTGAAAAACTCTACCATTATTATGTACTGAGGCCGCCAAATTTACACAAAATGAAAGATCCTTGTAGTCACTTTTAAAGGATGAAGAAATCGACTTATAGCGATAGCAGATAATGATAAATACATTACTGGTGAACAGATTATTTTTAACTAACACAGAAGTTACTGTCACCCATGTAGACTAATCTAATATTTTCCTTACTGTCTTTTAAATATTTTGATTACATTATTGGGGAGATTACTTATCTTTTATGAATTTCTGATATTAATGGAATAAATAAAGGGATAAAATCTGCACAAAAGCAAATTGGGGGCGGTTGCCTGAAGCTTTGTGGCTTTTTATTGCTACATAATAGCGGGAGCCAACTTGGAAAAGCTGTTGGTATTGGGCCATAATTAAAGTTGATATAAAAAGATAGCACGAATGCGTAAGTTGCAAAAAGGAGCGCAGGGGGAGGGGGGTCGTACAGGCCAGACGACCCGCCGGTGTCCCTACAGTCACCTTCGCTGTATTCTTGACAAACGGCTTCCACCGGGCCACGCAGGGGGAAGGAACCGGATACATAACCACCGCCCTTCAAACGAGCCCTTGACTTTAGTGATTATGCGTTAACGGAATTGTCACCGCTTAATATGCACTCGTGGGACAATAGCTGGGGGTGAGTAAGTGAAATGACATCAATATCTCCTTAAGCCGTTTATACGCCACATGAAGGGTGAGCGCTGCTGCATTATCGGAAAAAAACGCATTACAAGACATTTCTTCTTCTTATTTTTTATTTCCATGTAATTTCAAGCCCTTGTGTCATAATTCCTGCAGAAAGGTTTCAATTAAGGAGATGCTTGTTTAATACACATTCCCAGACCCAGAGAGAACACAGATTCACATGACCCAGCAGCACTCCTGAAGCATGAGTGGTTGCAAGTATGTTTTGTGTAAGAGGTATTCAAATTTTTAACTCCCATATTTGTACTTGAATCAAATTTATTTCCTTCTGGACATTTAAAGCACCTTTTATTTGCATCTATAGTTTTTGAAATATGATTTAACCCGTTTTTTCAGACATGATGCGCTGTCTCCGACTGGCTGCTCTAACCTGATTTCCAGCAGTGCTTTATGTCACCTGGCAGCACTTAACGCCACTATCATGTCTGGAGGGCAACTGTTGGCGGGACGCAACTTAGTCATCAAACTCACTGCCTCCCTGTTTTTAATCTACATTTGATCTTGTTCCTCGCTCCTCTTAACAAATTCCGTATAATTTGATTCAACACTAATTCCATTTGTTCAAAAACAGATTTTGTTTTTTTGTTTGTTTTTGCTCAGAAATAGTGATTTTGTGTTATTCAGCAATGTATTTCCAATCACCTCCACAGATCTTTCACATTAAAAGCCTTCCTTCATTAAAGGGACTATTCATAAACCTGTAAACCTAATGATTTACCGATATAGCCTGATAAGCGCTATATGAAGTGCATGGACTGTGTTTGAGCCTTTTGATTGGAACTGTCTTCACTTTTCACTGAATAATGGAAAAGTACAAGTGTTCTGAATACTTTATTGCATTTAATTGTAATTCTGTTCAAGAGAGAAACTAACAGCCTCAGAATGGTGAGGCATGACATTAATTTGTTGTTGTACTAAGAACTTGTGTCGAAAAAATCATTCTACAGAATTAATAATGACTGCTCTTAGAGGCAAGCTCACTAAAGGATTGTGCTGCTCGTGCAATTGTAAAAAAATTAGCCGTCAATTTCAAAGAAACATTCCTGACGCCAAAATGCGCAGCATCCCGTGGCTCCCTGTGCATGCTGCACACATTTAAATGAGGTAATATGCATTTAGAGCAAATCATCCTTTTTCTATACAAACAAGCTCAAGACTTTAATTCACAGAGCGCAGTGCCACAGACACACGCAGTTACACAGAATTGGCCAGTGTCATCAAAGTCGGTAGTAAGTGACAATGAAATGACAGTCATGTGATGAAAAATAACCCGTTGACCCGTTGCCAAATAGTTGAGTTTATGTACTTTTTGTTCATTGCAGTGAACGCGATGTCTCACCTGCAGGGAATTGGTTCAATTTTGGCACAAAAGTCCATTTGGATATACCGTTTAACACAGCATCAAGGATTCATATGCTAATTTTTACATTTTGACACAAATATTTAGTACTGTGGTAAAAGTGGTTAGTGAAGGCATCTTGTAAATTTTAAAAGGAACGTGCATATTCATAGATTTTTATATATGAGAGAAAGGGTGAGTTTTTTTCCCACTAAGTTACTGAAATGTTTTGTGAGATGGACATTCTGGAGAATATCTTTTTATTTAAGAATGTTTAGTAATACAAATAAAGTAAAGTAAACTGGAGCTTGGCCATAAACCTGCACAATTGTACTGCTTTAAATGTGCTTGCTTAAAAACAAATGGGATTTACATAAATAAACTGACAGTGTTTCATCTTTTTATTCTACTCTATGAAGACAGAAGTCTGAAAAAATAATGTCTTCACCAATTTGATGGCAGAAGAAAGAAAATCCAGATCTAAGTATCCAGCGTAGAGAAAGATGATGTGCTGTGATCTGTGTTTTTTGACAGCGCTAGACGTCTGTTATCCTCTCCTTGCTGTTTATATCTAATTAATTATTTTTGGGGAGATTCAAAACAGATTGTTATGTGCACCGTAACCATGTTCTGAGCTCCGAGTGCTGCGTTCAAACACAAAAACGACACAGAGGAAGAGAACGTCATCGTCCACATGTATTATTCATGGCTCCTACTTGCTGCAGTCTTTGTTACATGGGTCCTAAGAAGGCTTATTTTGATCCCCCCAACTCTGACACCAGTTCCCCCCTCAGACAAACGCACTCCCTACCTGCCATTTGAAATTTTGGATTTTGCAGTTAATGCAGGCATATACATTATTAGTTGTAATAAGCAAGCTTCCAGGCTCCGTATTTTATTACATCCTCCTTCACTGCTCTGTGACATTACACAAATATACGCATATGTGTCCGAGAAGGAGTGGGCCCATTAATAACACAGCTGAGCTTTTGTTTCCTCCGCCACTCAAGACCTTTCCACGTGGGATCTGAAGCACTTATATGGACGCCTTTCCAAACCCTCCATTATAATCGTATTGAGTTTTTTTAAGGGCATCAGGCAAGCTTTTAAAAGCGCAAAGACTGCTTGCAACAAATAGAGTGGGAGTGCCTTGAGCTCCAGCCAGAGCAAATATGCGCAACTCATGCAGGCTTTAAATGTGAAACCATTTTGTCCTCCACCCAAAGCGCTTTTTGACTTTTAGGAAATGCGCATTATCATCTCAGGTGTCTTTATCCAATCTGTTTTAACCCCCGACTCTGATACCGACGCACTTATTGTCCCTGTAAGTTGCACAGGGCTAGAGTAGTAAAGTGTGTGTGTATATGGTTGGGATATGGTTGTGTGATATATATATATATATATATATATATATATATATATATATATATATATATATATATATACACACACACACACACACTATAATCCCTATCCCAACCATTTACTTGTCTCTTTAGTTATGCAACCAGAGAGCTCACCGATCTGATTCCTGCGATGTCTATCAGCAGCTGTGTGGTCTGTCAATAAGCAAAGCGCTGCACCGCTCCCTCGTTTACTTCTTCAGTATAATGTCTGCATCAAAGTCAGCTTCAATGTAAATTCAATTCAAAGGAGCAGTGATCAGCCCCAGCAATGCATGACTGACGTGAGACAATGATGTGACTTGACAGTGAAGGGGATGCAATAGCTCTGCTCCGGTTGCTCATGCTCATGTTAATCTTGATTATCTACATGATTAAATGATTTGAGATTGTAGTGTTCCCATCAGGCAGACACTGAATATGGAATATGAACATGGCATCTACCTGGACGATGTGTTGTATACAATTAGCATCATTGGAACAGTGGAGCTAAATTTGTTTTCAGATTATTTATTGCCGGGGGAAACTGTTGGTTGCTTATGAAATCACTGGAGACTAACACACTCGCTCTAATCAAAAAATCAATTGCATTTCATGTGTAATGATTCCCAAGAATTGGTTTCCATTTTTGGTGGCAGGTGAATAGTCTGAGAGAGGGTTAATGAAACACTGCCGACAACGTCCTGCTAAGCTATGCCACCCGCCAACAGCCTGATGGAGAAATGATACAACTTTGAAAAGCCTTCATGCAAAAAAGGAGCAGAGGGCCTGTCAGAGGGAATCACAAGGCGCTTGATGGCTGGAAACAGTTGAAAGGTTTTTTTTTTTTGCACAAGCGCCTCATGGCTAATTAGTTCCTCACATATGTCGACCCCGCCGCGGGGCTGCCTGTACACCTAGAGCCCCCCTGCCTGCCCCCTCCCTCACACGGGTTGTCAATCCCCCGCTTACATCGCACTTGCCTCAGTGTCACCGATAGTTGAGCATGGCGGATGGACGCTCCTTTGCTCATCGTACATTTTCATCTTCATCAATGGCCCAAGGTCGACAACTCAGAGGAGCCTATCAGAGGCCAGGCCTGATGGGCGAGGAGGTGAACGTTGTTCATGCCGATCTCTGCAGTTTTTTCATGACTCAGAGTCTCATAACTTGCACATTACTCAGCTCTAACCTCTGCCTGCTACCTTCCGCCCTCTGCATCTGCCCCTCAGGTTCTCTGCTAGTCCAGCTGTGAAATGAGATGACACGTTTTTTTCCCTGTCTGAACTGGCTGTCCCGGCTTCAGCCTTGAAGTGATGCTGGTGTTGTTTACCATGCTGTGTGAATGCATAATCAATCTTATCATTCTTTCCATTACGGGAGCCAAAATAACAAAACCAAACCTGGTCGTCTATCTCCTGTTGGACCTTGGGAAAGAAGTGGTTGCTGTTCGGCAAGATCATCAGGTTATAGTGTGCTAACAGACAGATTCTCGTCCGGATCTTTTGAGGTGAGGGAGGGATTTGACGTATCTGTCTTACAGTGGGAACCTTTAGCCGCGAGTTGTGTCTATAGATTTCAAAGGTAAAGTTTGAGATTTTTGTAAGCTTGTTCACTTTCATCAAAGATATCAGGGGAGAGGAGTGATATCAATCTGTGTTGAGGACAGCAGGAATCAAGGAGCCTATAGACAAGTTTTCCGGGTACTACCGGTTTACTTCCTGTTTCTGCCAAGAAGTTCCGGCGCAGGCTGAGTAGTGGTGTAAAAATGGCTTTGGAATGGCAACATTCGACCGAAAATCTTGTTAAAAATGGTGTTTTGACCATTCCGCATCCAAGTAAGGTAACATCATGGGCGGACGATCGATATGGCCCAGCATCACAACATCCAAGATGTTTTCTTATTTTATTGATTCCATGGCGGTGGATGGGAATGCAATTAATAACCTGAAAAGCTCAGAGGCGTTTCAGTACCTCCATTCCGACAAAGTGGGCTGTGTACTTTTACACGATATGGGCATATAAAGGCCGATGTTCAACCAAGCCAGTCCGTTAACAATTCAACGCATAACGCCTGGGTTTTGGTTACCAAGACAGGAGATGTGGAGACTGCAGGTTGTACCTGTAGCCATGCAGCCGCCGTGCTTTGGAAGGTACGTTAGCCCATCTCATGCTTGTATTAAGATGTTTGTATGTATCTGTGTGTTAATATATAACAGAACACGAAGAGTAATAAAAAGAAAAAGTAATCCCCTCTAGCCTGCCTGCACTAAAAGCATGCTTTAACGCTTCAAAGTGGACTGACGAGCGTCAAAGTGCGCACCCCTGACATATCTATTAATAGCTTCGGAATGGATAAAGGTATTAACTTACTTTTTTTTCTATGAAAAAGCTGACATTCGTCTGCGTAATAATTAGTAGACTGCGTTGACTTCCGCGAATGATAAGCCTTCCGTATTTGAGTGCAAATCTATAGCATTTTACCGCAAAACAGAGAAATGTTTTTATGGTCAAAACATTCTCCTTCCGACCAAACATTCAGCAATCGCCACGAGTTGTTTTAACAGCACAATATGTCCCGGAGCCGTGTCGGCGTGTAACACCATCCATAGTTTACTTTTTCTGCACGCTAACCAAAGACCGTAAAAGACGCTAACTCGCTAACCGGAAGTGCTTTGCAGACACAACCGGAAGTCGTTGACCAGTAGGCCAATGGCGGCCCGCTTATTTCACTCAGGAAACTTGTCTATAAAAGAAGGATCGGTTGTTGCGCAACTGTCCTTCCGACGGTGCCAGGCTCTGCGTGTTCTATATGCATTTGATTGTAATGGAGCATCTCTTTTCATCAATACTTCGCCAGCTCTCTCAATAATCTTGCGTGTGCCTCTAGAAATAGGAATATTTGTGCTGGTACGTATCACTATGTCGCTCAATGCATTTTAGGACTTTTTGCAGCACTCTATTTAAAAGACATAATGGCCCTCTTTTTTATTGGTTCATTGGCTGCAGACAGGACGTGATTAGCTTAGTGTGGCAGAGACTGGAAATTGTTGGCAGCAGCTGGAATGTCTCTGTTAAAAGTACTTACCGGAACCTATATAGGTCACTTATTAAGAAATGTCTTTCTAAGAGAAATATAGTCGTAACAATTTGTGGTTTATGGGGAAGTCACCTGCTGGGAGTGTATCCATCCGCCCAGCAATTCTGTGCAGTAATTTCAGGGAGCACTTGTGTAGTACAGTAGTACAGCTTTGATGGTGTCAGACAAAGCAAATTCACTGACCACAAGACTCTAGGCAGCAACACACAAAGTCACTGTGCCAAGTATTTTTTTTTTTTTACTAATTAAACAAACTTGGTGAGCTTTGGACAGGTGGTTGCTTCCATGCAAAGCTGGGTTACAGACGTCGAACTATACATTAGTTATGAAATTGAAAAAAATATATTTTATCAAATTATTGAACAGAAAGAGCAAGAATATTCACATCTTTTGCACCTGATGAATTCAAACATGCAATTAGATCCCAACGTCTCATTCATATTTACAGTTTAGAATGAAAATAAAAGCTGTGGTTTAGGAAAGGCAAGTTAAGTTAAGTTAGGCTTTGGCCCCTTTATACACACAGGAACTTTTTTGTAACCTTCATAAACTGTTAAATATTCCTCTTACCATTGCTGCCAATCGTCGTCTTCTTGATCTTAAGTGTGTTCAAATTGTCTTTGAACTGCAGTTGAAAGTAATCTGATCCTTTACTTTCTCCAATTTTTATCAAATTTGAATATTATAGGAGGAGATGTTTTCAGAGATGTTGATCTTTTTGGTTGGGGTAATGCAGCTGCCATTTGATTAAACAGAGAAATAATGAAGCGGTTTCATGCTCCAATCCAACTGGATCCACTTAGAGGGTCAACAGTGTTGATTAAGGTGTAGGTGAGCCAGGATACAGGAGACTGCTGGAAAAAAGCAACCAGTGGGGTCTTAACTCCAGAATGAGATTACTCCCTGGCCGCCAGGCTGAGGTCAAGGGTTCTTCTGCTTAATCAAAGGTTACACCTAGATCCATCTGTCATAGGTTCCACACCTAATGCCATCTATGGTGTAATGTTTCCACTCAGAATCCTCTCTGGAGTTTTCATCCTAACAACAAGAACCCTTTCTAAAAAAAAAAAAAATGTAAAAAAAAAAAATAACGGTTAGCTTTATGTTTTTTTGGTAGGTGGGCTAGGAGGATCTTTTAACACTCAAGAAAGTTTTCTTCCAAAAAGGGTTCTTTGGCTTGAAGGTTTTTAAAATAAACCTTAGTCTTACGAAGAACCATTTAACATTTCTTCAAAAAGATTGATCAAAAATAGCTTTGGAAAAAGGAAGTTAGTTTTGATACAAATATTTTATTTCAGTACTTCAAATTATAGCCATAAGGATAGAGACAGACCCAAGTTAATAGTCTCTAGCACCTCTAATAGCGCCGCTATTGCAGGAAGCGTGAAGAAAGCGTAAAACATTGCAGCATTGTAGTAGAGGAAACATTTCTCTGTGTGGGCCCACCAAGTGTTTGGATGTGTGTGAAAGTTTACTGACAACTCATGCTGGCTTCCTCTGCATATTTAGAAATAGATGTTTTGAGCTGACAAGCGAGTGTTTGGAAGGATGCCCACATTTGTTTCTTTCCGTGCCTGGATGTGGTACGGAGAAGTAGCTGTGCTCAGCGTGGGGAACAACAACACACCAGAGTGAAAGAGGAAAATCAGATGAACTGAAGCTGCTGGAGGCAAGCTGCTGCGGGGAGTGGTGGGAATTGAGCGCAGACACGAGCTGCGTCAATCAGAGGGCCTGCGGGGCGAGAAGCAGACACCAAACCGCTCCCTGCTCCACCCCCAGAGCTGCAGTACATGGAGACAGTCGCTTGTTAGGACACTCGTGTGCGGTGGTGGTGGTTATTGGTGAGGGGGAACAGTCTGTGCAGCTGTTAGAAGCAAGCAGCTGCTATGGAGACCTCTTCTCTCGTAGGTGTTTGTACCGTTATTCGCAATTCTCCCAGAAGGTGGAGAGAGCCCCTCCCCATCAAACACAGACAAACACAGACGTCCTCGCCAGTAACTTCTTCCAATAATAAATCACGTTTTTTTTTTCTCAAGCTAAAAACGGGGTTTATTACTAGATGGGACACAAAGAGCACAATGGCATTAGCCTCAAAGTAGAAATAGTTGGTGCAAGAATTAAATGTGACACTTTGCTTAAGTGGAGGTAAATGGGTTACTTTTACAAAGGCGAGAGGCACCTTCAGATTAGCATCTCACGGAAATTTGGAATACCGTTCTCTATTTACTATATAAAAGATTTTATACGTTTTTGTCCACTGATGGAATCACAACTGCCATTTTGTTAATTCCATTTTGTTATGTACACTCGTAGACACGGTACATGCAATTAATTATTAAACTACTTTATATACAATTCCTTTTGCTCATTTCTGTTGTGGAAAGACGCTAGCCAGTCCTGATGAGAAATATAAAAAGATAGATGATACCAATATAATATTACTCAACACAATATCAATACTTTTTTGTACAATTATGACAATTCTGATACTAATACCAACGATTACACTAACGTGCGGAAGGCTGTCGTGGACAGGCTGGGGCTGTTGCCGGAGAATCACCGCCAGCGATTTTGGGAGGCCAGGTTGGGTCCGGAGGACAGGCCATTTGCGTACGGCCAACAGCTAAAGGACGCCGCGGCCACATGGCTAGAGCCGGACAGTGCTGGAGGGGTGCAGGGATTGCTGGAAAAGGTGGTGCTGGAGCAGCACCCAAGCAGCGTGGGTGCGCTACCATCGCCCGACAATCCTGGAAGCAGCTATTACCCTGGCTGAGGACCACCTGGAGGTGCTTCCCAGTGGGCAAGGGAACCGGGGGAGTCCGCCGTCCTCGGCCCGACCCGTAGCCGCACCAAGGAGAGGGATGTGGCCTTTGGAGTGTCCTGTACCGGCCCCACCACTGGTAATGTTCCCCCTGGCCCAAAACCTACCGACACAAGTGAGCACCGGCGCCCTTCCCGACCCACAGTGCTGCAGGAGGTGCAGCCCGGACACCTGAAGAGGTTGCCCGCTGATGGAGGTGGGGCAGGTGGTTCAGGTTGCCGGCGTTCCATCACCCTCCCCTGGTCCGGGAGCGACGTACCGCAATTGCAGTAAGAATCCAGGGGGGTACACGCCAGGCGATGGTGGATTTGGGCTGTACGCAGTCTATGATAGCCCAGAGCTTGGTTCGGCCCGGGGCATTGGTGGAAGCATCAGTAGTGAACATAAGCTGTGTGCATGGGGACGTTTATGAGTATCCCATAGTGTCAGTGGAATTTAGGCCTATGGGGAAAAAGCATAATGTGAAGGTTGCGGTTAGCTCCTGCCTGACGCAACCCGTAATATTGGAAACAGAGTGACCAGGATTAAACAAGCTAATGGGCAGGTGCAGGGGTGCCTGTATGACCGACACGGTCATGTAGAGTCTTGGTGACTCCACCGTTTCCCGAATTTCACTTCGTGGAAGATTTTCCACTCGAGTAGTCTCGGAACAATACTCTACGCTCAGCCTTCGACCAAGTGTTGAGATTTAATAGTCAGCTGGTGCGCCCTGGCTGCGACAATTCACACCGGGAGAAAATGTCAGGCTACAATGGCGGACCCAAATGCACGACTCAGGAAACAGGGATAAGGGTAATCGGTCTATTGCTCCCAGAGAGATGCAGGCAACAGTACAGGTCCAACAGGCAGGTAAACGTGGTCGTAGAAACAGGCAATAGGTCCAGGTACACGAGAAGACAAAACAACGCTGGAAAGTGAGTCGACATGGAGCTACAACAATCTGGCAGGGGATCCGTGAACACAGGTGAGCTTATATACACGGGGGAGGGGAAGACAACTAGACACAGGTGAGAAACATCAGAGTGAAGACCGGCAATCAACAGGCAGGAAGACAAGTGATGTGATTAGAATAAGACAGGAAGTGCATGAAAACAGACGGAAAACACAATAAGAGCAGAGGATGATCTTACAGAAAAGGTACTTGTATTACTTCCTTCTCCAAACTCCTGGCTACAGGTTGCCCGAACACAATAGAAAAGTGGTTCGTGGGGAATTGTCTGCTATGTTGGAGATGGGGGTAATAGAAGAGAGTGCCTGGTGTAGCCCCATCGTTCTTGTGGCTAAGTAGGATGGGTCTGTAAGGTTCTGCGTGGACTATCAAGGGTGAATCATGTGTCACAATTTGATGCCTACCCAATCCCCCGGGCCGACGAACTCCTGGGCCGTTTGGGCACCGCATGTTTCTTTACGACACTGGGGTCCAAGTAAAAAATGGCTTTCTCCACTCCGTTTGGTATATACCAATTTACTACATTTCCCTTTGGCTGGTTTGGTGCCCCAGCCACATTCCAACATCTCATGAATCGCGTGCTGCGTCCGCACTATGCCTATGCTGCCGCCTACTTGGATGATGTAATTTTCCACAGCCCCACCTGGGCCGAGCATGTGCTGCGGGTGGGTGCTTCCCGGCCTAAGTCGGGCGGTGGGGGTATACGGTAGTGGCCGTGGTTCGGCACGGCTGCAGAGGGGGCAGAGAGCGGGAGTGGCTCAGGGAACGGTGCCAAGTGGAAGTGTATTTGGCCTCAGCTGCAGTCAATGTAATGAATTGTTTGTCTCCTTGTACTTAAAACAGTAGTGGCGAGCTGGTGGGGGTTCTGAAAGGCAGTCAAGACAAGGGCTCTGGACGCCGGGAGCTCAAACGCTGCCGCAACAAACACTGCAACCGTGATTAAATAATGCTGTTAAAAAGCCTGGGACCCTAGAGAACCAACCACGTCAGTGTAATTACAACACATGATGCTCTTTTGAGTGTGCTAACCTTGGCCTGTGAATGTTTGTACTCCCTCATGGTGTCTTGTGCTCAAAAGCAGAGAGCAAAGAGAAATTCACGATGGCGGAAAATGTTTGAAGTTATATGTACCCAGCTGCATGTTCTCTCTCGTCCTTCATCAGAACCTCTCAAAGGAGTGACTTGGAGTGCCGGCATGTGTGTGAGTTGAGTGTTAAAACAGGAGTAAGTGCACACTATGCACAGGGCCTTGAGATAAGAAAGAAAACCTTGTTCCCCTCTGTGGCACAGTGTGTTTTCTTATTCGGTGTTTGAAGGTCACGCAGTAGCCGCTAGCGAAGCCAGAGCCGGGCCTCCCGAGTCCTCAACATTCCCTCCTTGTGTTGTATTCCTGCTGTCACAGTCTGGCAAAGGCTCACTCTCGGATTACACGGAGGGTCAACAGCTCCCGCAGCTGCAGAGCCTATAGTGCAAACCCAACCAACTAATCAGGTCTGGGATTTCTATTACGTGTCTGTGTACCAAGCGGCTGTGGCTCCGAATGCTGTGACGGTACGCATCAGGCCGTAAGGGGCTAGGCTTCACACAAAAGTTATGAAAGCTTGTGCGTGGTGTGGTATTGGAACTCGGACTGCGTATGAGCTCTCATAGTGAGATATCAAACGTTCATGTCTAAAACGCATACATGATCCCGACTATATTCCTAACAGTTTTTGGAGGTTATATATCCTGTCAGCCTGAAGGTAATATGACACGATGCAAATTTTTGCCATATTATCAGTTATTTTGTCAAGTAAGATAGATAGATATTGATACTTTATTGATCCCCCAAGAGGGAAATTTTGGTATCACAGCAGCATGTACAGGGAAGAAAATAGAATAAAAAGATACACATTATATACAATATAATAAGATAGAAATATTAAATTATTAATTAAATTAAGTTAAATAAACTAAAACTGTTGGTGTCACCGGCTCCAATGCTGCTCCCCCAGCAGACCACGGCGAAGTACAAAGCACTGGCCACAACAGACTGATAGAACATCTCCAACATCTTGCTGCACACATGGAAGGATCGAAGCTTCCTCAGGAAAAAGAGTTGACTCATCCCCTTCCTGTAGACGGCGTTGATGTTGGTCTTCCAGTTCAGTCTGTTGTCGATGGAGACACCCAGGTACTTGTAGTCCTCGACCATGGCCACCTCCTCTCCCAGAACCCTCAGCGGTAGCGGAGCTGTCGTCTTCCTCCCGAAGTCGACCACCATCTCTCTGGTCTTGGCCACGTTCAGGAGCAGGTGATTTCTGCCCGCCCACACCACAAAGTCCTCCACTATTGCCCTGTACTCCTCCTCCCGTCCATCCATTATACACCCTACCACTGCAGAGTCATCAGAGAATTTTATACTGGAAGTCGGTGGTGTATAAGGTGAACAGGAAGGGAGACAGAACAGTTCCCTGTGGAGCTCCAGTACCACTGACCACCGTATCAGACAGCACGCTGCCCAGTCGGACAAACTGTGGCCTGCCTGTCAGGTAGTCAGTGATCCAGGAGACGGTGGAGGAGTCCGCCCCCACCACCCGCAGCTTCTCACTCAGCAGCAGTTGTTGGATGGTGTTGAAGGCACTGGAGAAATCAAAGAAAGTTATTCTCACAGAGCCACCCTTTCCATCCAGGTGCGACTGGGCTCGTTGCAGCAGGTAGATGATGGCGTCATCCACTCCCACGCGAGGCTGGTATGCAAACTGCAGCGGGTCAAGTGAAGATTTCACCTGCGGCCTGAGGTGGGCCAAGACCAGCCTCTCCAGCACCTTCATCACATGGGATGTGAGGGCGACCGGTCGATAGTCATTAAGGCCAGATGGAGTCGTCTTCTTGGGGACCGGAACCAGGCACGACGTCTTCCACAGCACCGGGACCTTCTGATGCTTCAGGCTCAGGTTGAAGAGGGGTTGAAGGACCTCAGCCAGCTGGAAAGCACAGGTCTTCAGGACCCTGGGGCTGATGCCATCAGGTCCTGCAGCCTTGCATTGGTGGAGTCTCCTCAACTGTCTCCGAACCTGGTCAGTCGTCACCGAGAGGGGGGGGTCACGGCGTCAGTTGGGGAAGGGCCCTTTGAAGTGGCCTCACAGTCCAAGCCGCTCACCAGGGGAGATAGAGGGGGGAGGAAGGAAGGCAGCAGAGGTGTGGGGGGGTGGAGGAGCCCTTTGAAGTTGGGGACTCTGTGTCCATGCAGCTCACCAGAGGGGACCGGGGGGAGGGGGGAAGTCAGCTGAGGTGTTTGGGAGGTGAGGTGTGAGGAGGAGACAGATGAGGGCTGTGAGCCGAACCTGTTGAAGAAGCAGTTCAGCTCGTTTGCCCTCTCCAGGGAGCCCCCTGGTTGACTCTGTCTTCCCTTGAAGCCTGAGATCTCTTTCATGCCGGACCACACCTTTTGGAGTTTGGCCTCTAGCTTCCTCCTGTAGGAGTTCTTAAACTCCCTGATCTTCACCTTTCAGGTCGCGCTGAACTCTCCTGAGTTCCTCTCTGTCCCCAGACTTGAAAGCTGCTTTCTTCTTGTTAAGAAGTTCTTTCAGGTCCCTGGTAATCCACGGCTTGTTGTTGTGGAAGCAGCGGACAGTCCGGGATGGAACGGTGGTGTGTTCACAGAACTTGATGTATTCTGTGACACAGTCAGTTAAGTTGTTTATGTCCTCCCCATGTGGTCACACAGCACATTCCAGTCTGTGGACTCAAAGCAGTCCTGCAGTGCCTCCTTAGCCTCCTGTGACCATCTCCTCACAGTCCTGGTGGTCACAGGCTGCCTCTGCACCAGAGGAACATAACTTGGAGTCAGCAGGACCAGGTTGTTATCCGACCTGCCAAGCGGGGGAAGGGCGGTAGCACTGTATGCATCCATGGCATTAGCATACAGCCAGTCCAGAGTTTTATTGTTCCGTGTGGGGCAGTCAACATACTGGTGCAGAGTTGGCAGAGCTTTATCCAGAGTGATGTGGTTAAAGTAAGCCTGAAATTAAGTGTTCATTGTTTAGAAATTTAGATTTTAGCCAGCATCGCTCTGCAGAAGTAACTACAGTATTAGCCAGCACTCTTCCTTACCTACAGCACATGCTTAATGTAAAAGACACACTAGCCTAACTGGAGTTGGAGAACAATGGATCTGCAGTGACGGATAAGAAATGATGTAGATGTAATATCACAAAATAAACGTTTGGGTTAGACGAGTGGAGGGGAGGTCAGTGGAGGGGGCTGCTATAAACTGAACAGCAAATCCACTCCCTTGTGCATAAGTAAAGATCAATAACAATAATAAAGCACATGGTGGTGAATTATTCATCAACCCCTCTCTGTCTTCTCCCTCCGTAGAGTATCTAGCTGACTCGACTGAGTTGTTTGAGCCACAGTGCTCTACAGCTGCTCTCTGCCTCCTTCAAACTTTGGAGATCTTATTTCCACAAAGGGCCAAATACAGATACTTAACTTGGCGTGCTTTTCTCACACTCATGAATGCGATTGATGAGCAGACGACTTCATCTTTAATTGCAGACAATCTTTGGAGTGTGCACCAATTTCAGAATTAGGTGTGTAAAGGCTGCTTGACGTAGTCTGTGGTGTGTGCCCAAAACTTCTACAAACTAACAATTTCGGGCTACTTTTTGCGGCCTTCTCTCTTAGAGATTCAGGAAAAAGCAAACCCCTCCATGGACAACGTCATTCGGGGCGAGCGGTGTGAGCCGAATATAACAGAAACGATCTGGATTATATTAAAAAATATATACAAATAAATACTACGGAGAAAAACGGAGCCAAGTGAGAATGTTTTTTTGACTTGTTTTTAACATTACAAGCAGTCAAGTCAACCTTGGCCTTCAGGAGTAATAAAATGAGCTGGGGGAACCTTTTTCACAGAGCATCTGTCCCTTTAATGCTGTTAGGATAAAGTGACAGTTTGTGCAAATATAATAAAATCCAATTCACCAACTGCAGCTTTAATCTAAATATAAGAAATATAATTGTTGATTTTATGATGATGATGATGATGATATGATTTTAAATCCAATAAACACTGCGGCGTCATTAAATCAGGTTTTTGCTTTAAAATGCAGTTGGGTTAATTATAAACAATAATAAACAAATACTCACATTTAGTAATTTGCAGAAATTATCTCCATAGATTAGAGCGATGCATCGTAACAAGTTGTCTCATAATAGCTACAGTATATCTGGTAAACATGAATACAAGAACAACATGGGTTAATATTGGAGGTGTTTTTACAACTTGGACTACAGTTCATGTTATATATACAGTATGTGTGAAAACGGACTGTTCAGTAACCCAATAAAACAGACTGTTCAGTAACCCAATAAACAGATTAGAAGAGAATCTAATGAGAGCTCAGCAGCAGGATGCTTATTTTTACCAGTGCCCTCATGTGCCGCTCTGCAAATGTAGAGAGCAGTGCAGATTATTAGCCCAGCACAGCAAGTGTCTTCAAAACTAAACACGACTGTTTTTCTGCAGAGTCACCACAAATAACCTCTTATATTTAGAATTTTTAGCACGCTTATATCCCACATTCCAGTGTTCTGGAATGTAATTATAGTGATTATCAGGCCTGTAAACAGCATTGCTTTTCAGTGTTTTTAATTACACACAAAATGCCCTGTCAGCAATGCCCTAATCGCTGAATGCTTTCAGTCATAGTGACTTGCTTTTCAATTTCAGCCCTTTTTCTTTTAGGCTTGTGGTGAATGCAAAGTGACAGTGGATGGGTGACCTCAGAGGATGCACTCGGTAGTGCATTAGAATATCTGAGTCTTTGGGATGTATTTCTGACATCCGAAAGTTTGGCTGACGGTCTCTCTTACAGGTGAGTCACAGCCATGAGTGGATTCACTTGCCTTTTTTCTCACACAGTCCTTGGTGCAATGGCAACGACTCACACGGACAGAAGATATAGAGGCCAGATCGGTTCAGCTATGGCAACAGGATGAATGATTTTTGTGAGTGGATGCGCCAGATCAGATCAGAGGTGTCGACATACTTCCACACCTACATTTCAATGCGACCTGCCTGATCTGATAGTGATTGGATATATTAGGTTGTCAAAGATGTGTCTGTAAAACTGTGGATAATTACTTCCACAGTAGTAGCTTTTTTGAGGGAAGAAGTCTGATTAATCTGTTTAAAACAAGCAGGGTGTCAGAGTGGATACTGTTAAAGGAGAGCTTGCTTTTTGGGGTAGTTACTTGAAAGGAGCGTGCCACAGGTGGGCCAGTAATCTTTGTACAAATTTGGCTTTGATTATATAGTTTAGTTCTAAGTTACACAGATGGGCTGCTGAGCCAGTCGTGCTTTAGCACAGCATTACACTCGGGGAACAAAAAATAGTCTGGCTCCAAAGTATCTTGAGTGTACAAAGAAAGTAAACGCGCTGCTGTAACTTCTTACACGCAAGATGTGTTTGCAACTGCTTGCCAGATTTGCAAATAATTTCATAGCCTCCATAATTCCTATTTATTTAGTTTATCTCTCTGCTTTTTTTTGTGTTCTAAAAAGTATTCTAAAATATACTTTTGGAGTTGTGAAAAGTAGCAGTAAAGTGACTGCAGGGTGGTGAGCTTCAGCAGTGGTTCCTACTTCCGGGCCAGGAGCAGAGCCTTCTGCCTGGGTACTCCGAGACCCAACACCAAAACCAACACCACGCTGCTCTATAGCGATGCCAATTTGTATTGAGTCTTAGTTTATGTGTCGTTACTTCTCTCTGTAAGGTGACAAGCAAATGAGTTTGAAAATAGTTTTTTTTTCACTGCAGTTTGGATTGATACAAATATAACTTATCACCTCCATTCATGTCCATCATTGTCTTTGTAATGTTGTCACGTTTAGTGGGAACACAGTATTAAAAGGTATCCTTTTTTCCACATGCACTACCAAGATCATCACAAAATGACAGTTCCTCCTTAAGTAAAAAATGTCCATATAGTTTGTAAACCAGCTCATTAATGTCAATTATAAGGCTATGTGTATGTACAGTTTGCTGACATCAGTGCATGACACCAACAGTACCCAAAAATGTGGTATTAAAGGCCCTTAATGTCGATTGGAACCGTTCTGTTATCATGGTGGACTCAACTTTGCAGCGGTCACTGTTTTTGGTATGAACTGTGAGTCTGAATGCCGCTTATTGCATCTGTTAAACTGTACACTTGGTTCTATATTCACTCTCTTGCAGCTCCCTGTGTATTTGGGTATGGAAAACAAACTTTTCAAGTGCTACTGGATTTCTCTGATCACACGGCCTGTCTGTGCCTATCTACTGCATGATTGTCACCGACTGTGTACTTTGATATAAAGCACCCCGAAACAATTGTTGCTTCCTTTGCTGAGGATGTCACTGCATCATGCCGAGCATTTTACCATTTTGTCTTCTTTCCACCAGCTGCTACCTTCTGATTGTTCGATCAAAACATAACTCTGTCTGGAAGCCCAACAAGGAGAAAACAGCGGAGAGTAGGGCTGGGCGGTATGGCCAAAAATCCATATCATGATTGCACGACAGACTTTGCAATGAATCGTTTTATGATCTAACGTAACTTACGTTGGATTTTCCAAAACCAAAAACAGACACCGCTCCTCTCTTGGGCAAAGTTGTATTGGTGCATCCCTGGTCTCTCGTTGTTCCTCCTGTATCGCTCTTTCCCGTGTTTTCATATAGCAGAGTTACTTCTTGTTGTAAGCTCTACCCAGCATGCAGTTCAGCAGGGTAATTTTTATAAATGTACAATTAGTAGTGTTACAAATTGTTTATGTGTCACAAGCTGTTTTTCCCTGTTAAAAGTGTTTGATGTGGGTTGTTTATTGTTGTTATAACGTTATAACCATGTCTCAATCTCAACACACATTAGACAAGTAGCTCGGACCGCTGGGCGCTCCTCGATGACGTGTAACAATAAATTCTGCCGCCTGCCGAAGAGCAATGTCAGTTGTTATGGCGTAACACCGGTATGAACGGTGTGTAAGAAATTCATACAGTGCAGAAATCTTATATGTTATACCGCCCTAGTGGAGTTTTTTTTTAGGTCGCTCCATATCCAAATATGCTTTACATAGGCAACATAAACAGCTCCTACGCTTCCTTTTCAGGGCTGATCTTATCTGGCAGATGCGCAGGTGTCATTTCAGAGATTTTTTTTTTTGACCAGCACTGCAAATGACAATGATGCAGCTATTTTATTTTGACATCAACATTGACAACGGAAAGTGTGAATCTAATCGTATAATGCATTTAAACTTACACTGCCAGGGCCACTGGAAATTATCTTAGTTCCTTAAACAAAAAGTTTTGGCCCAGTGCATAGATAATAACAAATAATTGCTGCATAATTGATCATTATTTGTGTTTGTGTGGGGGGGGGGGGGGCGCATGTCACACCCCTGCAATGGGGAGAAATAATCACAACAGTGATTTTGCGGTCTTTCCTCTAGTAACGCATTTACCAGAATGAGGACAACCCGCAAACTCCAGACCATGAAGGCAAAGACTAAAGCGATCGATTCCCGCGCAGCTGCTCAGGCCACACAGCAGACAAAAGATCACGGACCAATTCCCTTTCTAACAAATTTGACTCTTTAAAATAATAACATAATCACCATTTGTACTTGTCACACTCACAGCATGGTGCAGCTCCTCAACAGGTCAATTAATTTCTCTGTTTGCTTATGAATAAGTAATAAGGTGTAGTCACTGTTCATTAGTACAAAAAAGTCTGGCGAGACCTGCTTTGAGGCCCTGTACATATGGACGATCTGCTCCATTGGCCTCAAAAATACCAACTGTAATCCAATTTAACCTTTTTTTGAGTTTTGGCAGTGAAGTCTTAGAAACAAGAATACAAATTTTCTCCATTCAGTGGTCAAAACTTTTGATTTCACCACAGAAGGAAAGAAATGCAGATCAGACGCGCTGACGCCTTTTAGGGGGGTTAGTGCTCAATGCGGCTTGACACTGTATTTTGTAATCCAAAAGGGTAGAAGAAGTAGAAGGTATGAACTGTAAATAAATAATCTTCTAACCCTAGTCTTCGTTAAAGGCGCCTGTCCTTTTGAAGCAAATCTGACATAGTGGTCAAACTGTGGAAATGGAACTTTGGGGTCAGTGATATGAAGCCATTGGTCCTCACAATACTTATTTTCTTACTTTTCAAAAGGCATATACACATATGTGAATGTAAACAAGTCCTATGTAACGTTTTTATGAAGAGTAGCATGGTCATCTTTTGTTACCGCTTCCATCGAACACGGTTTGTCTTTTCAAAGTTTTGTGCGACTGTGAGATGGTTGGACCCACTAAAACCTGTACTCAACCTGGGGTAACATGGATAGCTTTGACATATTTTCCATCAAAACGATATAATGCACTGTGAGTGAAGTGTCAATTATAGGAATATGGTTAAACCCGAAAGTAATGTGAGAGTCACTCAAACAAATATAAATCTAACATTTAATAACATTCCCCTGACAGCTAATGATGATACCTGATAATGTAAAGCTGTAGCAGCATGTCTATTGAATTGAGAATGGCTGCATCTCATTGCTTTTTGTGGTGTAAATTAGTGCATGAGATCAGTTTTCTCCCAACACTTTTGAACTAAACTTATCTCTTCTCTTTTTTTAGTCTCTCTGTTAAAGTTTTTTGAAAACACACTAAAAGAAAGTGGATTACTATGTTTTATGTGTGTCTTGCCACTAGACAAGACATTATTTACAGCAGGGCCGAGATCCCTTTGAAGATGGTTAAGTGTATTTATAAAAACAATGTTTTGTAATATCACATTAATAGTGCAAACCGTAAACTGATTCGGAAGTCAGCAGTCCCTGCCTATGTTGTGGGACAGGTCAAAAAACAAATGGTAAGCTATATCAAGAAATAGTTGTTTCTGTATATATACTACATGTGTTTAATAAATTGTTGTAATGGTAATTGGCATTGTGAAACATAACATGCACATTATGTAAATAATGAATCGTCTTGAAATGGTTTGATAAATAACTTTTTATGTTAACGAATCCTGTGTACATATCCCATGTAGCTTGATCTTTAGTATGAAGTTATTTCCCTATTTTTATTTAATGTTTGGTGAAATTACAGTTGCAGGCAACACTACAGCTCAAATAAATGTAATTACAAAATGTGTATGTTATTGTTTAGTTGATTCATTCCTCATGTTTTTATATGTTAAAATTATTTTTTTAATATGATTTTTTGGTATATATATTTTTCTGGAAACCAATTAGAAATGATTTGAGCTTTGTGACATGGTGCATTATCCTGCTGGAAGTAGCCATCAGAGGATGGGTACATGGTGGGCATAAAGGGATGGACATGGTCAGAAACAATGCTCAGGTAGGTCGTGGCATTTAAACGATGCCTGTTCTTCTGCTGTTGTAGCCCATCCACCTCAAGGTTGTGCGTGTTGTGGCTTCACAAATGCTTTGCTGCATATCTCGGTTGTAACGAGTGGTTATTTCAGTCAAAGTTGCTCTTCTATCAGCTTGAAACAGTCGGCACATTCTCCTCTGACCTCTAGCATCAACAAGGCATTTCTGCCCACAGGACTGCCGCATACTGGATGTTTTTCCATTTTCACACCATTCTTTGTAAACGCTAGAAATGGTTGTGCGTGAAAATTCACATTCCAGTAACTGAGCAGATTGTGAAATACTCAGACCGCCCCGTCTGGCACCAACAACCATGCCACCCTCAAAATTGCTTAAATCACCTTTCTTTCCCATTCGGACATTCAGTTTGGAGTTCAGGAGATTGTCTTGACCAGGACCACGTCCCCAAATGCATTGAAGCAACTGCCATGTGATTTGTTGATTAGATAATTGCATTAATGAGAAATTGAACACGTGTTCCCAATAATCCTTTAGGTGAGTGTATATATTGCCCCTGACGTGCCACAGAGTTACAACAGCCACCCGCCGCCACACACACACAGTGTCAGGAACGGGTATGTGGAGGCAGGACTCAAACGCAGATTTGGAAACAAAAAGGAACGTTAGTCAAAATTCTAAAAGGGAAAACCGCAGACGGGAACTAGGAACAGGCAAGACATCCAGAGTTGAAAAATCAACATTCAGTCATGATTTAACAAAGGACACATGACACGCAGGGCTTAAATACGCTAGGAGGGGCAGGTGATTGGACACAGGTGGAAACAATCAGACAATCACAGGGGATGACAGGACAAGGCAGGAAGTGAATTTGTGTCCAAGGGTCAGGAACACAGGACAACGGGATGAGGGGGAGAGGACCAGGGGATGAGGGTCAGGCGGCCCGGGAGCCTCCAGGGGTCGGCCTGGTGGGCCCAGTGGGCGGACAAGAGCCGGGCTCTGGGAAGCCGGGTTCGACGGCGCCGGCTGCAGGTCACAGGGAGCCGGGCAGAGGGGTGCCGGCCCAACCCGTGCCACAACCCGGGTTGGGCCTCAAGGGCCGGATTCCAGATGGTCCTCAGAACACCAAGGGGGGGTGGGAGAGGACCACGGGACTGGAGGCGTCGGGTGCGCAAATCGGGGAACCGGGACTGGAGGCATCGGGAAAGCCGGGACTGGAGGCGTCGGGGGAGCTGGGACTGGAGGCATCGGGGAAGCCGGGACTGGAGGCGTCGGGGGAGCCGGGACTGGAGGAGTCGGGGGAACGAGACGGGGAGATCCGTGACACACGGAACCCCACCCCCACATGGAACCCGCTGGACTTGAGGTGGGCTGTATCTGATCCAAACCTAAAATTAGCCCCTGCTCTAAGAAAACGGGGGCTCTGGTTTTAAGTATTTACGGCAGCTGACCTGTCGTACACACAACGGTTTCTGGGAAAACTTTGCTCCGCCCACCCAGCGTGCCGTTGTGACGCCCGCCGCAGACTTGCCACTGTTGCCACTGATTTACTAGCGATGGCCACTCACTACTGCTACTCGCTACTGCTTGCCACAGAGTTGCCACTCACTTGCCATTGCTTGCCACTGCCACAAGGAGGATCTCACTGTCTCTTACAATGTAATTGACATCCTCCTGCTTGATTCAGAGATACGGGCTGTGAAGATAAACATTTCTTTTCTAAACGGGACTAACACCAATCTGGCCACAGGCTTTATTCTTCCTTTATGGCAGACGGATGAAATTGCAAATGCTCTGCTGGCCTCCCTTCAGAAGTCACCACGAGGCAATATGAGTGAAATGTTTTTCAGTCACGCTGGGATCGGAAGCTCGCTCTTGTCTATGACATGCTGCCGAGGATCCGCTCTATTGGTAATGGTAGGCAGTCGAGTGCAGTCTGCCCTTTTGTAATAACGCTACGACCTCTGTATGGATCTGTTACTCTGTAATGTGATTTAGCCAGTCACACCGTGATATGCTTGCAGATGTGGAAAGGGCTCAGGTATCGACCAACAAAAGAATAAAAACCTGAGAAACTCTCACAAGACAAACATGTCTGTGCTGCATCTTGATGAGAAGGTGTGGTGTCTTCTTTTGGATAAAGAGATGAATTCTCCTTAAAAGGTCTAAAGGGACATTAATGTCAACATAATATTTATATCTGTACTGGTTGTTGGTAGATGTTTAGAGAGGACGATTTTAAAGGGTGTCCTGTTATTGAAGTCAAGAACAAAAAATCAAGAGTGTTTGGAATTTGGTCCTAAATGAAATAAAAAAGATAATAGGTTTAGATCAGTTGTCCCCAACCACCGGGCCATTTGGTAACAGGCCGCACAGATTTCCCAAGAGTCACCCAAATGTTTTCACATTTACAATTACAATTACCCCAAAAAATGGTGCTAAAACACACTCAACTTATTCTTAACCTGGGTGGATTTCACGAATCATTCTTGTATCTTTTTGCTCTATTTTGAGATTGTCATACTGTCGGATTTGTAAATCACAAATAAAAAATACCATATCATTAAACCGGCACTAATCAATATTTGTACAATAGTAATACATCAAATAGCTTTTTGTGATCTGAAATGTGTTGCTCATAGTGACCAACCCACATATAATAGTGTATAACATCTGCTCCCCTCAGTTCTACCAAGCAATTTAGCCTTTCTTAGCAGTGTCCTGGATTTTATGTCCTGCAACTCAAGGTTTTTGCGCACCAAAGGCTGACGTATAAAAGACACATAAATAAAAGAAAAATGCTATTATAAGTAGAGAGTAGATCTGGAATGCAGTTGAAAGGAGTGCTAAAGTTTGTGTCTTGGAAAAATCAATTTTGTTTCTAAAAGTGACCCCCAAGTGACCAAAAATAGTACATACTATTTATCCTGCTCTATGGTATATTTTCATAATCATGATTTACTAAACAAAGTGTTAAATATGATGCCATATTCAATAAAACTTATCATTTAAAACATGTTTACTAATATAACTCAAGTGAGGAGCAGAGTCATTTTCTCATAGACATCTTTACAATTTTTTTATTTTTTTAAAAAGAAGTTGCAAGACTAACTTAAGCTTTGATCTTGCACAGCACACCTGTTCATTAGATCAGATCTCATTCTTGAATTTGCAGGGATAATGTAACAAGTGTAACAAAGTGGCAGTTGGTAAATGAGCATTTTTTTCTAATAGCACTACAGCACTTTTTCAGGGGAGTGTGGCGTAATCCCTTGTAAGACTTGATTGAGTGTGTGTTAATAAGCATTAGGCTGTCTCTCTTCCCCTGGTGATTAGTGGTTTATGTACTCTGCCTGCTGCAGGCTGAAGACGCAGTCCTGAAGATTGATGGAGGGCCATGCTATTCAAACAGCAGGCATTGCTGAGACAGAAGCTCTTCGTTCTGGGCAGCCTTGCTATCGGAAGTGTCCTCTATCTCGTGGCCAGGGTTGGGACCTTGGATAGGTGAGTCATCCCGGTCACTACACAATCCACTGATTACTATAGCAGAGTTTAGTGAATTAGGGATTCAATGAAGGGAATCCTCCACTTTACACAAGAAGTTCACAGCCAGACCACTGTATTGATCCAATGCAGCTTATAAAATCCAAACCAGGCGAACACCTCCCAATTCAGAAAATTAAATTTAATGGATGTCTATGAGAAAATTACCCTACTTCTCACTTGATATATTGCGTCAGAAAACCTACTCTTGTAGTCTCAAGTTTTGGTTTCCAGGCTTCTTCAATACAGCATGATTGATATGGTAAATCATGGTCGCATTTAGAGTCGACCATCACGTAGGGTAATGAGCTTCGCTCCACTCTCTTGTGACACAAAAAAACAACAATGGCAAGAGGGAAAAACCAAACTCAAGCCTTCAAAAATGCAACCCCAAAACCACTGATCACGTAACACTTCTTATACAGATTATGGGCCATACTTAAAACTTCACAGCTCACCGAGACGGTCGTTGTATATGAAAGATTACCAAGAATTTATAAGTGTGAGATGTGAGCTCACTATACATACTCATCTGTCCCAGAATGCCTTGCTGCCATTAAGACTGTACAATGTCAAAATAATGTAACTGAACCTTAAAGTCTAAATGGTCTTTCTTTAAAGTAAAGAAAACAATGGAGATCCCATCATGTGGCAAATTCATATAGGATCAGTGGGATTTTATGTGAATGCAGTGCAGTTTTCAATTTTAAGAAAACAATTCTCAGGAATTTAAGATTTGCAGTTACAGACAAAGCGAGGGCACTTTTTTGTACAAAATCTCACTGGCATGGACAGTAGTGTCTGAGCCAACTTTAAGTACCACCCACAGATCTCTCACAGATTCTACATCTTTGACAAGGCCAAAGGCATGAGGGTTAGCCAACAAGATCATTTGATAATAAGTGATCAATGATTCTTGAATTAAGTCAATTGTTGTAGCACTGACAGTAAAGATATATCTTTTTTTACTTTTGTCTCTCTCAGGCTACAGCCCATTTGCCCCATTGAGAGCCGACTTCCCCCTCCTGAGCCAGAGCAGATACCTCTCCGAACACTGCAGTTCAAGCGCGGCCTGCTCCATGAACTGCGCAAGGGCAATGCCACCAAAGAGCAAATCCGCCTGCACAACCTGGTCCAGCAGCTACCGCGGGCCATTATCATTGGGGTTCGTAAAGGGGGAACCCGCGCCCTGCTGGAGATGCTTAACCTGCATCCGGCGGTGGTCAAGGCCTCGCAGGAGATCCACTTCTTTGACAATGACCAGAACTACGGTCGGGGCATCGACTGGTACCGCGAGAAAATGCCCTTCTCCTTCCCCCACCAGATCACCATCGAGAAGAGCCCCGCTTACTTCATCACGGAGGAGGTCCCCGAACGCATCTTCAAGATGAACTCCTCCATCAAGCTGCTGATCATCGTCCGCGAGCCCACCACCCGAGCGGTGTCCGACTACACGCAGGTGCTGGAGGGCAAGGAGCGTAAAAACAAAACCTACCACAAGTTTGAGAAGCTGGCCGTGGATTCCGGCACCTGCGAGGTGAACACAAAGTACAAAGCGGTGCGGACCAGCATCTACACCAAACACTTGGAGCGCTGGCTCAAGTACTTCCCCGTGGAGCAATTCCACATCGTGGACGGGGACCGCCTCATCACAGACCCGCTGCCAGAGCTCCAGCTTGTTGAGCGCTTCCTCGAGCTGCCCTCGAGAATCAGCCGGTACAACCTGTACTTCAACGCCACCAGGGGATTCTACTGCTTGCGATTTAACATTGTCTTCAACAAGTGCCTGGCGGGCAGCAAAGGCCGCATCCATCCCGAGGTGGACCCGTCGGTGGTGACTAAATTGCAAAGGTTCTTCCACCCTTTCAATCAAAAGTTCTACCAGATCACTGGCAGGACCTTCAACTGGCCGTAAACCACACTCGGGATCCTCCAGTGAGATTCCCCTTGTGTTTTTGTTGTTCAGAAATGCCAAGCTGTGAGATCTCAGATGAAAATATTACTAGCACTTTGAGTTTAATACAGGAACGACAGTGTGACCAAATATAAAAAGGGACTTGATGTTTGTTTGTACGTTTGTGAAAAGGAAACAAATAACTTGATGGTTTGACTAAAATAATCCATTCACTTGATCTTGCAAGTGATCTGCCCGTAATTGTTCTCTATACGGAGAGAAGAAAAGCAGTACCGAGCTGTGTAATTAACAGACAACATTATTTTTTGTTGCTCTTTGAAAGACTATTAAAAGCTAACATTCACGCTGTTAAGATACGCTGTTAGTGTGATTCTTTTTCTCCCAGTACAACGAGCAAAAGATGTCTAAATTACATTTGATAAACAACACAGTTGTTTATTTATCTCCCCCCCGTGTTGTTTATTTGACCAAATCTGCATGCGCAATCAAGATGCCACTTTTTACATCGTAGGCTCCTGTGCTAGTCGTCTTCTGTTCATATTGGTTTCTGCCATGTTTTAATTTTCTATTTATTCTGTAATGAATCCATTTGAAGGTGACCTCTTGTCATTCCCAACCCGGCACCCAGTCTGATGAACAGAACCGGTTTATCAAAACTGGTTCTAGTATTTAAAGCTTGACTCAAACCCGTAAAGCATTTAAGCTTTTGTTTTTTTAACGTAAGTCGGTTTCTGGCACAACAGCCATAAGTGGGGGGAAGGGTTGTCCTCTGATGATTGTCGTCAAACCAACTGTTCATTCTATGCTGATTAGCAAGATGTGTCTGTGACTGTGCAAATACTCCCTCTGTATCATAAGTGTGTTGTCAAAAAATGGTTCAATTAAAAGAATGTGTAAACATTTGTCCGCTAATTTATTGTTTGCTTTGGTTTTTAATTGGCCATTGAACAGTTCAACATCTTGGAAACCAAACCACTAACTCTCGACTAAGACAACGCACTACGTTTGTTTGAAGTATCAATCTAAAATGTGCCTTGATATGTCCTCTCTATGGCTAAACAATGCTACTTTCTTCAGCTCCATGATTGAAACACATGGACATGAGAGCAGTCAAGTCAATTACAATTTTCTAATAACATAAATCACAGAATTCCTGCTAAGGGCTCTCTAACCTGTACAGAATAGGACACACACAGACAGGAAGAAGATCCAGATGGAGCATGTGAATAATCTAGCGTAGACGACAAGGAGTGGCATCAATATTTGCATGTCTCATTCTTTTGCTCACACTGGACGCAACACTAAACCTGAGTAGAATTTCTGTGTGGGAGAACCAGTTCATGTCTGGGACCAGCATCCTCTCACTCATGGATAATGGTGTTACACATGTAATGCTGCTGACACCTGGTGGTGTGGAGCGGCAGCAAAATGAAGTGCAGTGATTCTTTCTGTTGAAGCAACCATACGTTTAAACCTGGCCAGGGCAGAGATATATTGATGTTTTTCATGTATTAGTTAGTCTTATGTTAATTAGGCTAGTCTTCCTTTTGGCTTTCACTGTGGATGCAATGCATTTTTGTCGGTGAGATAATAATCTAACAGAAGAAAAATGCTGCTGTCTTAACAGCCACTCATGTGTTCAATGTAAAAAGGACACAAAAGACATTGTGTTCATGCAGCAGTATAAATCCGAGCCATGTTGGTTAGTGCAAACTTAAGACCCTGAAAGTCAGTGGCATGTTTGAAGCTATGAAAGCAAAATGCGCCAGCCCAGTGTGCACAGGCCGCCCTGAATCAGTGGACTGAGTGCTCACTCCTCTCCCGCTGGATAGAAAACAGTCCTCCTGACCGTCAGAGTTGCCCTCCTCCCAGGAAGAATCACTTTTTTTCAGGTCATTGAGGACATAATTAGTCACAGTATCTGCTGAGATGGCGTTCTTACCGTATTCATTTACAGAGGTGTCATCAAAATGGCCTGGCCATGTTTTTATCTTTTGGGCGGAGCTGTTCATGCACACTGCACAGCAAGCATTTGTCATGTGTGATCATAGGACCAATCGAAGGTCTTTTTAAAATGACAATTGTAAAAAATAAATTATATATATATATATATATATATATATATATATATCCAAAAGCAGAATTAGTTATCACCACAGTGTACTGTATACCATATGTTAGTATACAGTATGTGTGTCGGTATGTTCATGCAATACGACCTGTGAAGCACCACTGAGGAGAAGAGAATAGATAACATGAACATCTTAATAGGAAGCAATGTGGAGCCTTCTTTAATACATCAGATAATCAGGAATGTATAATCAAATAATAATAAGTATGTGAGATTACAAGGAGTTTGGCTCAGCTTTAATGTGTTTTCCTTTAAAACTGACTTAGGGCATAACACCTGTGGATCCCGGATAGGATCAGTGGGACTCACAACCATGCTTCTGAACTTTTAAATCGCTAAAACGATTCTTCTACACTCCTCTACGACATGTTCGAGTTCAGCAGACCGACGCAGCGTTGTGAGATGTTGTATGTGGTTCTCCCCCGGGTTCATTTCAGTTCATAGAAAAGGCAATTTCTATTTGTTTTAGACAAAAAAAAGTTTAGGAAGGGTGAGCTCATTTATAAAGAATAAATATGATTTGTAACTTTATTAAACAATCGAGCCCTGCATTATCCACAACATTGCCTGGCAAACATTTCAGAATAAAAGCTTTATGTTATAAAATGAAGGACTTTTGTCCAAAGACATTTTTGAGGGATTTATGTTTTTAAGTCAGGAAGTGTTTAGTTAAATGTCGAATGAAAACTTTTTCTGTGCCTGTGTCTGTGACATACAGATATGAAACTATAGTAAAGTTGCTGGTAGGATGTCATTAGGCAGTCAAAAGATTAAAAAAAAAGTCAAATTTCAATGTACATCCTCTTCATATACAGTGGCTTGCAGAAGAACAAAGCCCGACACCTTGAATCTTGAGTGGCTGCTTTAACCAGTTCAGACACAACAAGCATTCACAACTAGCTGAGCTCTGTATATGCTCTACACATAGAGGAAACAGTTTGCATCGTGCACCATCTACTGTATGGTGGAGGTCACCATTTTCCACAACTAGGCTAAAACCGACAGCATCATTAGATATGTACACCAGGGGTCTTCAACGTTTTTCAGGCCAAGGTCCCCCAATGGTGGCGAGATGGAGTGGTGTTTGGTCCGCCATCTTTTAATTTTGAGCTTCGCACTCTATAGACGTGAGCATAAACGCGATCTGATTGGCTAGTCCCTGTTGCTGTTGTATTTGCATGTAAAGTGCTGTGAGTGAAGCGGTGCCCAGCTTGAGAGAGCTCCCGTGGAAAGCTGAATGTGTGTTTTGCAGACTGAAAGATAACGTTTTCTCCATCAATTTATCCGTTCGCCACAATATGTTGGATTCATGTTAATGTGTATTTAAAGACAATAAATCCAATTCTGATTCTGATTCTGAAGACATTTAAATTTGTGGGAAAGAAATTGGTTGAAAAAAAAAAAAGATGGTCTTATCAACCAAAAAATTTCCGACCCCCCTGCAGTACCTCCGCGGACCCCCTGTTGAAGACCTCTGATGTACACTAAAGAGAAGATGTCAACCTATGACATCAGACTCACTGGCTTTTTGTAGTAAATTCAAACTAAGAAAGCCACACTTTTACAACGCCACTCCTGCCAATTATTGTTACGTCACATATTTTTCAAGGGTAATTAATTATGTAATTATTTACACGAGTTAGTGCAAAATGGTTTTACAGAGCTCAGACGGCCCCTGCTCATTTTTTTAAATGTATTCAGGAATCAGGAAACATTTATTGCCATATGTCAGACATGCAAGGAATTTGACTTGGTGGTTGGTGCGTAACAGCAGACAGTAAGACAATGGACGACAGGACAACAGTGCACGAGGAATAAAATAAAAAATTATAAAATAAAAAATAATGCTATGGGTTAGTAGTATAAGGCTATGGGTTAGTTTAAAATAAAGTAATAAAGTTAAAGTTAAAAATATTTAAAAATAAAAACATAAAAGAGTGCACCAGCGAACAGAAAGGGACAAAAGTGCCAAAAGTGCAAGTGACGTGTGCAGTGTGCTTCACGTGCTGCTTCCTATTGGACAGGAAGTCTGTGATCCACTTGCAGGTGGAGTCGGGCACGTGCAGCTGAGAGAGTTTGTCCTGCAGCAGAGACGGGATGATGGTGTTGAAGGCAGAGCTGAAGTCCACAAACAGGATTCTGGCGTAGGTTCCTGGGGAGTTCAGATGCTGGAGAATTAAGAGATTGATCAGGTGTGTTCTGTTGGGCACAGCTGGTTCGCCCAGCAAAGACATCTGAAACCTCTGGATTCACCGTGCTGGCCATCAAGTGAGTTTCTTTACCAGCTGCTGGATGAGGTCACGTGACCCATCATCTCCTTCTGCATAATATTGTTTCCCATCACTGCAGTGGGGAAGGCTGACTGTTGGGTAGTGTATCTTTAACATACAGTGAGCTGTGTTGTCCCTCTCTCCCTGGAACCACCAGAGGGTACTGTACATCGACATAGACCTCCCCCATGGGGACAGAGTGGAGGGGGGATATCTGTTTCCTGCCATAAAAGAAGATAGCCGGTCAGATTGAATGAAGTTTAGTTTGGACTTTTTTTTCCTTTGACATCTCGGATGTAAAACAAATGAGAAATTGTATGCTTAAAGCTATTCCCTGTCAATTTGTGTGCTGAACCTGGAGCTCCTTCTAAGAGCAGCACGAGGTATTCGTAGATCTGATGCAAAATATAATTGACTCTTTTGTGGAGTGAAATGTGTTCTCTCTTAACAAAAGGAAGGATTAAAAACAAGACATCAGACCTGGAAATGAAAAAGTGTGACTGCATTCCCTATTTAAGGGGGGAGGAGGAGGGTTCAGTGGCGAGTGACTGTTGTATGACCCGCCCTCTGTGGAGCGACTTTCTGATTGCTACCTCCTCTCTCCGGGGGGCTGACACAGCAGACTGTCCCCTCCTCTGAGTGTGTGCTAACGCGAGCGAGGAGGAATGAATCAAGGTCCCGTCCAATGGGCCAGCCGTTCTCCTAATGGAACTTGAGGACATTAACAGAGAAGAATGAAGATCAAAATATTTTGTGCATAAAACCTTCATTACTTTACCGGATGGTTTGGCATGAATTCTTGAGCTTAGTTGTGTATGAGCAACATTCATTTGGTCAAAGCATTTTTAAATTGCATGAAAAATAAACTATCATTTCCATTCGCATACTCCATGTTTAATATTGGTTGTACTCTTTCTCTATTGCAGTGCACCTTTTTCCTAAACCATTTCATAATAAACCTTCAGCTGAGGCCATCTCTTGTTTTTCTTTGGCAGTGTGAGAACTGAGCGGACCAGCAGTGCTTGATTTCTTCGTCTTCTCCTCCTCCACCCACCATCCACACCAGTTTAGATCTTACTGAAAATGTCCTCTCATACCCTTGAAAACATCCAATATAGGCCAAGTGTTTAGAATATATTCTAAAGATGTGTTTTTTTAAGTAAAAACCTAGATGGATCCAAAAAAATGTAATGCTTCAATTTGTATACTTTGTATCAACCAAAGAAACATTAATACTTCTTCATCGAAATGTTTGCTATTCTACACACTGTTGATTTCCCTGTCCTGATTATTATTGAAACATCTATTCATTGTACATTATGAAAAATTCTGTATTGCACCCAAAAAAAAACAAATATAATTTATACAATCAGTGTTATTGATTAAAGAAAATAATCATCATTATTCCAGTAACAATGCCATTGACACAAAAAATGGATACAAATTATATAAGGGTTTTATTTCCTCAAAGTTATAATTAACAGTCTTAAAGTGGTATTTATTATAGTTTTATAGTTGTATTATCATACAGTAATCTGGTAATGGTTGCCATATTTTTTAATTATTAATTAAGCCTTGAGCGGTAATTTTTTTTTCCAATTTGAAATGAACTCGATGTGTTTGTAATGATCCTTTGAGCCTCGCGGGGGAGCTCTAACCCAGAGGATAAGAGCCTCGAGCTCATCACATGTGAGTGTCGATGAACGGAGGCACGCTCGCGTCGATACGATTGCGCTGGCAGTTCACATTTTTTAAGAAATTGCACAGCACGCCATAATATCACCACAACATGACGTGGTCGTCCACCGGGGGCTGGTTTAATGAAAGCAGACCGACGGACAGACTTTAAGGCATGACCAACTAAAAAATGTGTCTCCTAATTGTTAACTAATATCCGTACTGTTGGCCATGTCGTGAATATAGCCGACGTAAGTCAACTAAAACTCCTCCGAGTCCCGTGTAGGTTACAGCAGCACGAAAGGCCCTGGAAAACAGTTTGTTTTTATTTCATCCACTAGCATTAGTAGAGTTTGCTATTTACTGTTTCTACATACAGAAGCTCCTGCACAGCCACAGAGGACGAACGTCACCCATGACCGAGGTAGGATTGTTTATTTTTATTTGATGTAACTGGAATTTAAATAGTTTGCCATAAAATGTACAAAGTCACTTCACAAACTGAAGTTATAGATAAAACACAGCGACTGACTAAATACATGGTTTCTATCATTGTCGCTCCAACATCTGATCTATGAACACTGTTCATCGGGATGAACATCAAATGAAACCATGACCAAAACGTATTGATTTGCATTCTATTACTTAACTTTGATTAAACACTTTTGTGTAGGGATGACACAGCTCGTCATTTGAATTTTGACGGTTCCAAGTCATGTCTGCATAGGCCCAGTGGAATGATTCTGATTATCCATTATTAAGGAGTGGAGTCTCTTTGTTTAACTCCTAACCTCCTTTGTTATCCCTGATGGTGAGTCATGATAGCGCTCTATTAGCACAGAAACTGTGCAATCTGATAGTGTTCAAATGAAGTCTCATCACTGCCCTGTTGAGTGTAGGAGGCACAAATTCAGGTGAGCATGTCCTGCTTTGAAGTGTAGCCACTCGACAGGTAAGTGTGCAGGAGAGACGGAGACGCTGATGCACTGTGTTCATTACATCCGGCCTAATACCTGTCACTGGGACCAGGGATGGTCGGGGTAGTATGAGGTGCAGTCAGTACATGTATAGAGTAAATTATGGCATTGGCCCAAAGTATGTGTACACCCCTACTTTTGTGTGCTCTTTGTCTGTTCTTCCTGGACTGGGATATAATTCAAGGAAAACGTGTAATAAGAGCTTCCACAACAGTACTCCTGTTTCAAAACAACGTCAACGAAAAGAGAGTTGGACTTTAACAAATAACGACAAGTGCACCGCAAATTTTTATTCACATTTATTGTCGCTTTTAGTGTGCTCACAGAAAATTAGAACACCTTAAGCAGAGGAGTTTAATATCATTTTTTTTTGTTGTAAGCAAAGTTACATTCCAACTCTAAGTCAAACTGGTCAAAGCTTCTCCAGTATTTACACAAGGAAAAGAGTGATGAGAGACAAGATGCTACACAAACATTTGCATCTGATAGATTCCTTAAATTTTTGTCAAAGACCACTGAAAAAGCATCGCCTGCTGTAATCAAAAAACATACCACAGTATATAAACAGTTAACCATTCCACTTATCACAGCTTGGTTTTGACTTCAAAATTGCTTAAGAAAGTCCCTCGGGATGACTTCTTGTGTGTTTGTGTGTGTATGTTGCGTTGTTATCTTACAAAAATGAGCGGGTGGAAAAAAGAGCTGCAATCTTCATGTGCTTCTTGGTCAAGATTTTTTTTTCATTTTGTACAATAATCACAGTTAAAAACACCCCGCCTATACATACTTACATTTTTTTTTATTAAGGTCATAGTATCGACAGTAAACAATAAAGTCTATACAACTGGTATTTCTACTGAATCACTGACTGGTACAGCTAATGAGAAGTGAAAAGCTCCTATGCGTTTATATGACTTCCTATTGAGAAACCTAGATCTGGGATTTTTATGTTTTTATTGTTAAAAAATGATTTAGCATTGCAAAAACCGTTCGGGCGTGTATCAATGTTGGTCTCATAGTTTTTTTTAGACTACTCTTTTCTCAATAGTCCCCCCCCCAGCCTCCTTCATACCATGGGCATGTCCATACCATTTTGTTAAAATCGTATAAAAATTCAAAAAGAAAAAAAATGTAATACTGATGAAAGAAATATATGGCGGAGTGTGGATGTATTTCATCAGTTGTACATATTGAAGCCACCCACCTCCCTAGAGCCCGTTGGAATGGAAGTAACAAGGGGTCGAGATGGGTTTTGTGTAAAGGAGGGTTTGGGGGAATGGAAACAAAAAAAAATCAAAAAATAAAGAAAAGCTTTAAAATATCCCTTGTTGTTGACAAGTTCTTCAAAGCCAGGACCTGGCGTCACTCCAATATACGAACAGGGAAATGTTCTTTGATTATCTTTCTTTTTTCATTTTTTTTCATTTTGAAATTTCTCCCTTCTTTCCTCATTGGAACTTATTCGGTAGCCTCTGCGGTTGCGGCCGGGGCCTCCGCTGCTGACGCCGCATCCTGCGAGATCGGTGAGGCCTCCTCCGTTTTGGGCGCCTCCTCGGCCGGCTTCTCCTCCACCTTGGGCTCCTCTGCCTTTGGCTCCTGGGTGGGCGCGGCCTCCTCAACGGGCTTCTCTGCTGCCTCTGGCTTGACCACTACCTCCTCCTTGGCGGGCTCGGCCTCTCCCTCAGCAGGCTTGGCCTCCTCGCTGGCAGCCTTGGCCTCCTCCGTGCCCTCGGCCTTGGGCTCCTCTGTGGATGCCGCAGCGACAGCATCATCAGCAGCCGCAACCTCCTCGCCCTCTGCTCCATCCCCGGTCTCCTTTTTGGTCTTCTTGAAAGAGAAACCGCTGAGCTTGAATGACTTCTTGAAGGAGAAGCGCTTCTTCTTCTTCTTGGGGGTCTCGTTGCTGGCGGACGGGGTGGCAGCGGTGCCCTCCTCCACCTTCGCCACCTCTCCCTCGGCGGGGGCGGGCGATGCTGCCTCTACTTTCTCCCCATCTGTGGCCTCCTTCTCTGCAGGGGCGTCCTCCTCCTTGGGGCTATCCTCTGCCGCGGCGCTGCCGTTTGCCTGCACCTCCTCCTTGCCGTTCTCGGCCGCGGCGTCCCCGTTCACCTTAACATGTCCGTTTTCCTAAAGAGAGCAAAGCAGTGGCTGTTAATGGAATGCAGAGAGCCTGCTATGGGTTTCAACCAGAGCCGGGCAGTGCCGCCGGTGGACACTAGGGGCAGCAGGCACCATCGAAAGCCGAAGGCCTAAATGCTGGACTCGGGTTCTACTTTCAAGACTTTATTCGGATAGATCAAAACCAACCAAAAACACAACTAAATCCCTCTTTTTTTCATTAACAACGAGGGGGTCGGTTTCTGGTCGCAGAGCAAAGCAGACGCTCATTAGTCCGGCGGATCAGGGAGGGGGAGTTCAGGTGCATTTACGAAAAATTGTTTAAAAGGTAAATGGGGTCTCTAATTGTTTATTTTTCCAAACTATAGGAGGGGAGGAAAGGAACGATTAGAAACAGCACAAGCCCCCCTCCCCCTCCGGGGCGCACCACTGTCTCCCGGCGCGACAGCAGGCTGCCATCTCCACTTTCTCGTCGAGCATCTGTAACAAAAGGAGCGACGCTCCGAGCGCTCACGGCCCTTTTGTTGCCCATCTCGTCTTTTATTCAGTTGTGGCGACTTCATTCGAAGCTCTTCCTTTTCATGATAATTGCACTGCACGTTTGTCCAGGAACTACATCTAAACACATAATACCAATCAATAACCTTACAACTGAAATTGTATCGTCATAAATAAACTATTTTGTCAGGTTTTCTCCAAATTATTCGGTTCTCACGAAACAACAAACATATCAGGTGCTCAACTGTTGATCGGGGACTACAATTTTAAAATAATTTAAACCTCAACCGCGCATCTCCATTCAATATATCCATGATTTACGCACGGATTTGCACCCTAACAGCGCAGCCCGACAAATACCCCCGCCCCCCCTCCCTCCCCCACCACCCGCCCAGATGGATGCGATGGAAGCTGGATGATAAAATGTAATTTACCTGTCCGTTGGTCTTGTTGGGCGAGGAAGCAACAGCCTCTCCGGGCTTTTCAGCCACGGCTTCAGCCTTTACGGCTGCCCTGGACAATTGCGCTCCCATGCTTGTAGCTCCAACAAAGAAACTCAACCGATCCCCCCACACACACACACACACACACAAAAAACGAACAAAGACCCCACAAGCCTCTTTGTTGCAACGCAAAGCTCTTCGCTGCTGTCTTCCCTCTTTCACTCTCTTTCTCCCTCTGCACAGAGAGGAAAAAAAAGTTCACTTGGGAAAACGTGAAATCAAAGTCCAGTTGAGTGCCACTGAGGATTTTTCCGGAGAGCAGGAAAAGGCTGATAGGTTAGGGACAAGCAATAAAATCCACGGTCGGTCGTGTCGCTGCAGACAGGCTGCAAAATGGAGAAATTTCCCTTGTTGCTATTAAGATGCACAGTCCAACGCCCAAGTGAAGAGATGAATGGGCGCTCCAAGCGATGACGGCACGGCACTCAGATTCAACCAATCACGGCCGGTGCGGCGCAGCGTGGGCGGGGTTTGTGGAAAGGGAGTGAACAATAGATGTAGCGCTACGTTCACGGTACGTCGGTATCATGAATCTCACAAACAAACAAGAGAGTATCGCTTTTTTTTCAAATAACTGAAACGATATTTTATCAAATCACGAGATAATTCATTTGGTTTTGAATGGCAACCATCGTTTTGAAATATGAAGGTTTTAAACGTAGGTATATGTTTTCGCTATGATAGGTAATGCAAGCTACACACAAGCCACACAAATGTAATATTAAAGTTATTTTTGTTCACGGCTTCAGGGACTTTTATATGAAAATGTTCCCCTGAATGACTATGTATATAATAAGGTCTAGTTTCATATTTTTGGTAGTATTGTCACCCAAACTAGATCCCAGACTAATGATTTGCGTACAATGGGAACGCTAATATATGTGGTGTAAGAACTACGGTTTTGGAGGAGGTCCTATCTTTTTGAAATTCCCAAACTGACCTGGTTTCCTAATTTTTGACCTGAGATTAGCCAGATCAAACTTGAGGATAATTAAACCGGATTTAGAATGCAGTAGACCTGATTAGACCTACGTAACTATGATTATGCAACGTATTGCATGATCATAGCTGATGGCGAGCTTTGACACGAGCCAAAAGATCGAGACCGTGACGATTGGACAGAATAAACAGTAATTTGGATGTGACCGATCTTGGGTTGGAGATATACGCAAGGAAACTGTTGTTTGTGTTATTGTTAAATATTGGCAACACAGATAACCTTGGTAATAAAAACCCAATTTTGTGGTTTGTTATCATAAATTAGCGTGTTTTGTAATCATTTCAAAGTAATTTGGTTTCTAAAATATGAGCATAGTGCTTAATCACAGTCAGAGCTTCTATGTATAATTTATTTTGGTGTGACATGAGTGCAGCATGTGTTCTCACCACAATTGTCCTGTTGACAAACTATTTTTTTAAAGAGATTAGAATGCCTGTGACATCGCTGTTCAAAGCATTCACCTGAGAGTGTTGGTCAAAGCCTACATTACCACGTGGTCACCAGACAGAAACAGAGACAAGACAAAAATAACATCCGAAAATGTTCAAAAAATCATCTCAGCCACTTTCTCTCGTTGAACAAACACCTCCCACTTGTGAGCGGATGCGGGTGGAGGTTGCACAGTTGCTGGAGGTTATAGGCGTGTACCCCCATTCAAACCTGTGATGTGCCCCGCAGGGGAATGTTGCAGGGCGTACAAACAGGTCCCTCGGCCCACATTTGCATTGCAAATCTATCACACAAGCACAGGCGGAGTCAAATGTCCTCCGCAGCACAAACTGAGGTGGGCTGCCCCGGCAGTTTCAATCTGTGACTTTTTAAATGCAAAACAGTCCCGCGGAGGCCGCCCTGACCCGGAATGCGAAGTACAGCACTTGTTTCAGTTTCTGTCATGCTAAGTTGACGCCACACAACATCGATCTTTCATTTCCAAATTAGCAGCAGTTTTAGTGACTGCCATGTAAAGGAAAGCCACAAATCAGACGCTAGTCATTGTTGAATCTGCTCAAGAACATCCCATATATTGAATAATCACGGTTTTGGCTACCCAACATCAAATGAACATAATTGATTTGCAATATTAAAGCGCGTGCTGTGCTGCATACCAAATTAAGCGCCTCCAAAACTAAAAAACCTGAAGTTTGAATTGTGATACTTCGGCTTCCTTTTAGGTGCAGTTGTCCTGCCACTGCAAGCAAACCCAGCAGCAGCCCTCAGTTAAAAACTACATAGAATTCAGGTTAAAAAAAAATTTTCTTAAGTCAATTATTTGTAGGTTAGCAGGAACGTAGCTGCGTCCTCTTCCTTCAAATATGAAAGCGTTTGGTTCCTAAACCCAATGAATGATTAAGATGAAGAAACGTAAACTAAGAGTTGATTGAAATGAAGAAATGCCAAAAACCTAAAGATGGTGAATTACTCCTAACATGAGATACAATAAAATAAGCACACTTTAACAATTAAACCAACAAGGAGTTGGCTTTGCTCGCCGTGACCAACTGAAAAAATGAACACCAGGCATGCAGAACTGAGTCGTGTGACCCCAAAACACAAATGGCCCTATGTAGAGCAACTCCAAGTAACTCCAGCTCGTAAAAATGGCCCCAGAGGACAAAAAACTGACCTTAGTGTTTATTTAGGGGTTGCTCTGATCATTCAACAGTTACAAACTTGTAACTTGACTAACATTGTGGCACTACTGTCTTTTCCCCAGCCTTCTCCTATAGGAAAAGAAAACGCCAAGATGACAACAGACCATTTATTTTTTATTGTTTAATTCTTGAAAGTTTTGGTTAGTACCTAAACACTAATGAGACCAGAACAACTTATATCTGTGACATTCTAAACATTTTTGACGGGCATTGATATACAGTGATCCCTCGCCACTTCGCGGTTCACTTATCGCGGATTCGCTATTTCGCGGATTTTCATATTGCATTTTTTTTTTTTGGTGCATTGTGCTCTGCATTCTGATTCGCTAAAAACTCACTCCCGAGCCGTTCATTACAGTTCTCCAACGTAATCGATGGTGGCATGTCGGTGTACAAGGATCTTTTTGCAAAGAAGAAAAAAGAGCGACAACAGCTGCCTATCACTATGTTCTTCTCCCGAACAAACACACCTGCACCGCGGGCTTCAGAAGAAGAGAACACTGCAGAGCGCAGTCAGGATGCAGCGGCCCAGTCTGAAGAGCAGTGAAACGGCCTACACGCGAGTCACTGTATTTGTATACATGTAATAGTTGCTAATTGTAAAAAAAAAAAAGTTTTCTATTTCGCGGATTTCACTTATCGCGGGTCATTTTCGGAACGTAACCCCCGCGATAAACGAGGGATTACTGTACTGTATTTTACCAGGGATTGAGACCTTTAAACATGAGTGGTACCGTGGTGAGGCAATAGGTTTTGAGATATTATCTGAGATATTTTAGTTAGATCAAATAAAGTCAAATTAAAAGCAAAAAAAGCAATCAAAACAGTTTTGGAGATTGACCTCCCGTTAATGCACGTATACTATGGGAATTGAAGTAGAAGTCTCTTCAGCTCACAAATATTGTTAGTAAAAGTTTAGCTTTGTCTTTGCCGTTGCCATTTTGCATCTGAATTCAAACGTCAAACAGGGAGTAATACATTGTAGAAGAGGGACTCATTCCTCTAAGAGTCTAAATGTACCAGAATGCCCGGCTCTTAGACAAATTGAAAGCAATCGGGTGAACAAGCTTTCGTTGGGGATTGTTGTCCCTCTTGGAAAGGTCTCTAAAGGAAATCACAAATTGTCTATGAGACCCAGGAGTTGATCGAACTCTTCATTTAAAAGTCCTCTGTGTTCAGACCAATGAGTAAATACTAAGTAACAACTAACAGATGCTATGTTGACCAAGCTCAGCTTGTTTGATGAGACCCATGCCCCAGGGTGTGTTCTCCTATGAAAGGTGATACAACTGATCTCCTGAAATTAAAGGAAACAGGAGGTGATCAGCTCCTGTGTACTAACATAACAAGATACTAGTGCCGACTCCTTATTATAAAGATAGTAAATGTAAATCTTCAGCCCCCTCTTTGTTGTCACTACCAAACTAAATCCAAGCAACCAATCCCCAGATTCTTTCAGGGTTTATTTCCCGATAGATGCTTATTTACAGTAATATGGTCGTCATTGGTTCCACATTACATGTCTGCGCCATGTTAAACACATAGTGTGTGCAGCAAGCGGGAGAGCAAACACTTTTTTGACCCCTAACAAATACCAATACATTTTGACTTTACAATACATTTACAATGTACAATACAGTCATGTTGATCATTTTGTTCTCCTCTTTCTTTTTTCGTGAAAACGCACTAGAAAACAATACTTTAATACAATTTTGTAGATTAAATAAGCTACAACTCCCAGAACAAACAACGGCATGGTAGCGACCTGTCGATTTCAAGGACACAAGCCTTATAGCAAAAACGTTATGCCCTATTTAACTTAATATACTTCACACGCGTTTGCACTTGTCCTGTAGTATTAGAGTATAAGGCTAATTAATTAAAGTTACATCTAATAGCAGCATACACAAGAAAAGTTTGCCGTTGTGGGTACATTGATCAACAAGTGCCATGTCATACATGAAACTGCTTAGCAGTGTATTCTGTCACACATGTTTAAGGTTCCCTTTGGAGTTTTTACTTGATTTTTCTTTTTTTTTGAGCCCCAAAGCCCAGCTCCAAAACACTTCTCCTTGCCCAGGAATGCCAGAGTTCATTTACTCAGGGTCAGTGTTGTCTATGCGAGCAGAGGACAGGGGACAGAGTCGGAGACACTGAGTGAAGGAGTGCTGTGAATGGTATCGCACAAAACCCCAGGGAATTGAACAAGGACAGGGGGGGTTGGGGGAAGCCTCTTTAAACCTCAATCTGGCCAACCGTAAATGTTTGTCCACAGCTTTTCTGCTGCCATTACTGGAATAGCTGGGCCTATTGAGCCCTGTGGGAATAGCTTGACTCAACCCTGCAGCTAAGACTCTAGATTCTTCTCTGGGATTCATATACAAAAGCTATAGGAACCGAACACTCGGGCCCACACAAAAGACCGCCGAAACGTGATCGTGTTTTCTTTTTACTTCTTCACAAGAGCCTGGTTCTGTGCGAGAAGGAGAGGTAGGCTCTTCCGCTGGCTCTTGTAATTGCAGGTCTCCACTCCCCTCTGTTGCTCTGGCACCGGTTGCCTTCTCCCGCCGCTTTGTTTTCCTCCCCCCGCAAAAGTCCTCCACCCTGGCTGGAAGAGTTATGGGAATATCTCCTTCTGTTTTGGGTGTGCCCTTGTAGCTGCGCAGATGGCCACTTGGGCCCCCCGCGTGTCAAACACCACGCTGGGGCCAACGCTATAGTGGTGACTTCATTCTCCTTTTTCTTTGCACAAGAAGCACATGCCCGAACAAAAGCGGTGGCGGTTTTGCCATTAGGCCAGGAGTCTGATAAGATTTAGGAGGGTTTGGTCCTCTGGCTCTCTGCTAGGGCGGTTCACGCCCCCCCATGACAACCAGTCAACAAGCCACCTCGGAGCAGTCGACAAGCAAAAAGCAAACGTTGATCCGTGTCCTAAAAACAATTTACAGGATTAATATGATCGATTTAAAGATCGGCTATTAGTACATTTTCTTAACTAGTGCTAGTTGAAACTAGTGTTCCTCTGAATATTTGGGAATGAAAATGAACGTAATGAACGAATGAAAATGAACGTAATGGTTAAATATAAGATCTAATAAGTAGTTTTGCTTTCGAAACACGGTCTCATCATCTCCCTGTGAGTGAAGTCTAAACTGTGTGTGTGGATGTGAGAGAGAGAGAGAGAGAGCTTGTATACCAACAACTGTCACCTGGAAGCAATAGTCGCATTCCAACACTGTTTGTTGTGTTTCTCGTTAGCGCGGTGAAAAGTCCCTTGCATTCACCCATTGGGCACGGCTGCATTCCTTTCAGCCCATCCTCGAGACACAGACTCCATTTTCATCCTCAGTGCTTCTGAGCACTACTCAACCTTTTGGTCCAACTTTGTTATCATTCAAACGGCAGGGTCAGAGTGGTTCACGAGGGGAGACGTTTTGGTTTCGCAGCCCTTATAGTTGGAGAGACTCAGACCGTGGACAATTTAAAAGATCTGTAATGTTAATTTTGCACAATGATTTATCGTTCCCCGATGTTTAAACTATTTGATTCAGAGCAGGCCTTACAGGCAGAGGCAGAGAGTGAATGGCAATGTACGTAGGTCTGTTCTGTTCGGTCCCCGTGGTGATGGTCAGACCGTTTGTGTGTGTTGATAAGACTTTTGTCTGAGCAGATTGCTGCCTCAGCACTGGCTGCAGCCACAGGGATGCCTCTGGCTGACAGATGCAGCAAAAGCAGCATGTGCCTCGTAGAGTGGCTGTTTAGCCTGCCAGCGCGCCACGCGCTCACTGACTTCCTACACTCGGAAAGATAAATCCACAGCAAGTCTGGCGGTCCTGTGGTTTTGTCGCATAGTTGTGGTTTTTAATCAAGAAAAATGATAATTTGTCCTCCGCGGTTGCTCAGTTGGATCTAGTCCTATTGTTGTAATTAATCAATTCATCATAGAAGCCGTTCTTGTGGAGAAGGTAACACCAACACCCTCAACACCTTTAATGCTGCGCTCAGTGTAACGGCTTGGATCCATGAATCTTTCAAAATTATTTCAAACCTCCATGGTTCAGCAGCGATGAACCCACACGCGGTATTGGCAGAGGTTTGACTTGTATTAAAACTTGAAACATTTATCACTTTGTGGAATTAGCTTTTTTAGTGACCATTTTGTCCACGGAAGTTGTCTCATCGTCCCTCTTGAAAACTCATCGGGCTTAACCTCATTCAAACTCACGACACTTGAATCTGTATTTGAGTAAAGAACATGGCCTACATCTAGGCATCTACATTCCAGATAACAGCTAACACAAAGAAGAATTCATGAGCACACAATTAACTATTGATGGCAGTTCTTTGCTAGGCTATCTACTGCAGGTAAACCACTCATTCTTTTTTTATAACTGTGACATAATAAACATAAACCCGGTTTGAAAGGAACACTGTTTTTTTATTGTATTTTCTTCTGTTTCGATCGCAATGTTGATTCGGTGGTTCACTTTTACATTGTGATATGTCGGATTACGCTATGGTCATCTATCAACTGCTTTTCACTGCTTGATTGGGTTTTGACGTCATGTATTTATCCTTCAAATATGGTACATATAATGCTTACATAGAATATCTCTGATAGGAGTGCAGGGAGTGACGGTGTTGACTCCATATTAGCTGCGACAACTTGATGGAGTTGCAGTGTCTAACAACAGGGGCGTGGCTTAGTGAAGAGTTTTCATGAAGTAGTGCAGCTATGAATTTTTTTTTATTTGGGTCGACAAAAATCCTGATCGGGATTCACAACATTTATTACCAAAATATGTTAGACATGCAAGGAATTTGACTTGGCGGTTGGTGCATAACATCAGACAAGACAATGGCAGATCAAGTCAAGTCAAGTCATTTTATTTTGTATAGCCCAGAATCGCAAATTACAAATTTGCCTCAGAGGGCTTTACAGTCTGTACACATACAACATCCTCTGCCCCGAAACCCACCATCGGCACAGGAAAAACTCCCCAAAAAATGAAAAAACCCTTACAAGAGGGAAAAAAGGGAAGAAACCTTAGGGAGAACGTCAGAGGAGGGATCCCACTCCCGGGATGGACAGACTACAATGGATGCCATGTGTACAGAATGAACAATGTATAATACATGCAATTCCTATGACAGAAATGATTCAAGTAATTGTGAGTAGTAAGCCAGGCGCACAGCAGGACCACTGCAGGGGCAACCACCATCAGATAGAACCACCATCCACAGAATCCTGTGGGGAGGGAGAGCACAGAGATTTTAGGAGAGGGTAATGTCGGTTTATGAGTAAAGTAATATGATTAATATCTAAAATAATGATGATGATGGCAGCAGCAGGCGTCAGCATGGCCACGGTAGGTGTCAGGACCATGGTCCCGAAGGAACCACAATCTACGGAGACCTGATAGGGGCGAAAGCACAAAAAAACTCCCGGAAAGAAGCTGAATTAGTCATGTGCATTAATAAAACTTGAATTATGGTAGAACGAGAGCGTGAGAGAGGAGCTTGGTGTGTCCTAAGAATTCCCCCGGCATTCTAAGCCTATAGCAGCTTAACCAAGGGCTGGTCCGGACTAACCTGAGCCAGCCCTAACTATAGGCAGAATCAAAGAGGAACGTTTTAAGTTTTACTTTAAAAGAGCTGACCGAATCTGCCCCCCGGACTGAAAGTGGAACCTGGTTCCACAAAAGAGGAGCTTGATAACTGAAGGCTCTGGCCCCCAGCCTACTTTTTAAAACCCTAGGAACAACAAGTAACCCAGCATCTATGGAGCGCAGTTGCCTTGTAGGGCAATACGGTGTTACAAGCTCTTGAAGATACAACGGTGCCTCACCAGCAAGTGCCTTGTAGGTGAGGAGAAGTACCTTAAAATCTATTCTTGATTTAACAGGGAGCCAGTGCAGAGAAGTTAATACAGGAGTGATATGATCCCGTTTCTTAGTTCTTGTTAATACACGTGCTGCAGCATTCTGAATCAACTGGAGAGGCTTAAGAGATTTATAAGAGCAGCCTGATAACAAATAATTACAGTAGTCCAGTCTGGAAGTGACAAACGCATGAACTAATTTTTCTGCATCACTTTGAGACAGGAAGTTCCTGATTTTTGATATGTTACGTAGATGAAAATAGGTAGTCCTTGAAGTCTTCTTTATATGCGAGTTGAAGGTCATATCCTGGTCGAAGAGAACTCCCAGATTCCTGACGGTGCTGCTGGGTACCAGAGCAATTCCATCCATAAAAACTGTATCCCGCGACAGCTGGCTTCGAAGGCGCTCTGGGCCTATCAGGATAACTTCCGTTTTTTCTGAGTTTAGCATCAGGAAGTTGCCGGTCATCCAAGTTTTGATGTCTCCAAGACATTCTTGGAGTCTAACTAACTGGTCCGTCTCGTCTGGCTTGATCGACAGATACAGTTGAGTATCGTCTGCATAACAATGGAAGTTTATGCGGTGTTTCCTGATAAGATCGCCCAAAGGAAGCATATAGAGGGTAAATAAAATCGGTCCAAGTACAGAACCTTGTGGGACTCCGTGACCAACATTGGTGGTCTTTGAGGATTCACCGTTTACAAGCACAAACTGGGATCGGTCCGATAGGTAGGATTTAAACCAGCTGAGTGCAGTTCCTTTGATACCAATTAAATGTTCTAGTCTCTGCAACAGGATACAATGGTCTATGGTATCAAATGCGGCACTGAGGTCCAGCAAGACAAGAAAAGAGATGAGTCCTTGGTCCGATGCAAGTAGAAGATCATTCGTAATTTTCACCAGTGCTGTTTCTGTACTGTGATGCACTCGGAATCCTGACTGGAAATCCTCGAACAAAGCATTGTTTTGTAGAAAGTCACATAATTGATTTGCGACGGATTTCTCAAGGATCTTAGAGAGGAAGGGAAGATTAGAGATAGGTCTGTAGTTAGCCAACACCTCTGGAGCAAGAGTAGGTTTCTTAAGAAGAGGTTTAATTACAGCTACCTTGAAGGACTGTGGTACATGTCCTGTCAACAAAGACAGATTCATAATATCTAATAAGGATGTGCTAACTAAAGGAAAAACTTCCTTAAGCAGTTTGGTCGGAATCGGATCCAAGAGACAAGTAGAAGATTTAGACTTTGAAAATAAAGAAGTCAGTTGATCAAGGTTGATGGAAGAGAAGGCATCCAAACAGGCATCAGGGCCCACTGCTGCATCCAAGGTTCCTACATCGGAGGACAGGTCGGCACTGGTTGAAGGCAGGAGACCATCAATTTTCTCTTTGATAGTCAGAATCTTATCATTGAAGAAGTTCATGAAGTTGTTACTAGTGAGGTCCAAAGGAATACACGGCTCGACAAAGCTGTGACTCTCTGTCAGTCGGGCTACAGTGCTGAAGAGAAACCTGGAGTTGTTTTTATTTTTCTCTATTAATGATGAGTAATAAGATGCTCTTGCGTTACGGAGAGCCTTCTTATACGTTTTAAGGCTGTCTTGCCAAACTAGCCTAGATCCTTCTGATTTGGTGGAACGCCATAATCGTTCAAGCTTCCGCACAGTTTGCTTTAGGTTCCGTGTTTGAGGGTTATACCACGGTGCAGACTTCCTTCTTGTTGCTATTCTTCTTTCCAGAGGAGCAATAGCATCCAGCGCCACTCTCAAAGAGCCTGTAGCAGTATCGACAAAATTATCGATCTGAGACGGACTGAGGTTCTCACAGGAGTCTTCTTGTATCTTGAGGCAGGGCACTGAACTTAGAGCAGAAGGAATGGCTTCTTTAAATAAGGCTACAGCGGTATCCGATAAGCGTCGACTGTAGAAACCTTTGGCAGGAGGAGGTGGTTCTGATAGTAGAAATTCAAAGGTTATCAGACAATGGTCCGACAGGAGAGGGTTCTGTGGAAAAATTGTTAAATGTTCAATCTCAATCCCATACACAAGAACCAAGTCGAGAGTGTGGTTAAAACAGTGAGTTGGTTTATTTACACACTGAAAGAAACCAATTGAATCTAACAATGAAAGGAATGCAGTACTAAGGCTGTCGTTGTCGACATCCACATGAATGTTAAAGTCACCCACAATAATTACCTTGTCCGTTTTAAGGACCAAATTCGTTAAGAACTGTGAAAATTCAGAAAGAAATTCTGAATAAGGACCTGGGGCCCTGTACACTATTACAAAGAGAACCGGCTGGATTATTTTCCAGGTCGGTTGCGAAAGACTGAAAACCAGGCTTTCAAATGAGTTATAATCCACCTTAGGTTTAAAGTTTATTAAAAGGCAGGAGTCATAAATAGCTGCCACTCCCCCCCCTCGGCCTGTGCCTCGGGGAATATGAGTATTAACATGACTCGGAGGAGTCGCTTCATATCAGACAACATAGTGCAAGAACAACATGTGCAGTAGGATTTTAAATTAAAAATGAAAGTAAAAAACGATTAATTTTGCGAAGGCTTTTTTCGAGGGCTTTCAATCAATCAAATTCTTGTGGTTTTCTCAAGATGATGGGGCAGGCTCCGTGTCCAGGATTTTATGAGGTCCCAGAGTTGTGAAAGTAGAGATGCAACCACAGACAGGCCTGCTTTCTCAAAGGCCTGGACAGTGTTAACATGTGTGCAGCCACTCCTTTGATCGTCCCTTCAGCCAGTTGCTCCCAATTAATGACCTACGCATGGCTAGAATCTCTGACCCGTGGCTTCTGTAAACAGGACTGCCGCTGTGTGCGCCGCTTCACATCAGCAACATTGAAAGCAGGACTTTAAGGAGCAACAGGAACTGGACCAAGACTCTATTATTATGCCCCCCCAAGCCTCGGACATTTCAACTACAAGGCATTCCTACAGCGCCTGACCATCACTTACAGCTCTATAGGCTACTTTTAAGGGTCTGCTCCACTTGGCATGGGGGGCTCCCGGCACAACTGTGAACTGGGACAGACTGTCCTCGGCCATGTCGGCCACCCTACCTGTCCCTGAAGCACGCTGCCCCGGCTCGTCAACCATTTGTTGTGGTTGTGACTTGTTGTCCCATGTCATTACGGTCAGTATCAACTGATGGCTTTCAGATGACATTGTTTACTACGGAGTGTAGTTGCTTAACCAGAACTTAGCATTAAATGTTAAAACGTGTTGGGTGGATATACCGATATAATTCCTAAGGAAAATAACTAACACGTCAAAAATAACTAATTATCTTGAACCAACCCGGAAAAGGTCCAAATTTTGTTTTTTCATTTTCTATTGCCGATAGTTCTATTGTAACAGCTGCTGGTCTTGGGCTGTTTAATACCCAAATGGATGAGACCAACTATTATTTGTCATAATCCTGATAAAAAAAAAGATAAAAATATATATATACTGTATACAGTATGTTTGACACCAAACACCGCTATCGGTGCTGTGTTTTGGTGCCTGAAGTCCCAGCCTTCGGCACAGGTGAGGTTTAGCTACAAAAGATTTGAATGTTAATACACCACAGGTGAAGGTACGGGGACACAGTCAGTGCTTTTATGCCACCGACCCAAGTAACAACTGACATACATACATGCTGGTCTTTTTTTAATAAATAGAGTGATGATGCATACAGGGAACATTGTGAGAGGTTGATGGGTATATTGAGAAATGACAATAGGAGATGTTGAATGTTAGTTTCCAATCAGTGTGTGATTTCCCCGTCCCCTTCCATTAAAGCCAGACAAATGCTGTTAGATTACCAATGCCTGCAGCTTTATTCAATGCAAGCACAACTGGAGTGAGCTGTGGTCCACTGCTAATTATTAAATACGCCCCAAATGATCCTTCTTCTCCAAGAATATAATTTGAAGCGATGGTGTGTGAGTATATTTCTATTCATCTTGATTTTGGCAAAGGGAACTGTCTGTCACTGTCTTTGCGTTGTCATCTTTGTGTGGAATAGAAAGCAGATCATCTTTTATAATGTAAAGGGAAGTGACCCTGGACTATTTCTGCAGGGTTTGTGTTTCATATTCTCCCACTCGACACAAGTTAGAATAACTATTGAAGCCATTGGATTTTTGATTTTTTTCTCCAATTTTAAAGTGATTGGGGGTGCAGATGAGGAAATAGGGTCCAAGCAGAGAGGGAGAATAGGCCTGACTGAGAAAAGGTTTAATTAGGGGTCATTCCAAAGAATGATTTTCATATCATTCTTTGGAATGACCCGTTATATTATTATGATATTGTATAGTCTGATGAAATGATGACAACAAAATGCTGTTCCCTCAAGGACCTGTCTTTTTTCCACCAGTGGCTGATAATCACAGAGAGGCCAGCTGGGGGGATCTGAGAGGGAAGGAAAGGTTCCGTGGCTGCCAGCCAGCTGGCAGCGTGCTAACCTTGGAGGGGTTGTTTTGGGCGTAGGGGGCAGCAGTTCCTGGATATCTGTTCTAGTCCACAGCACTGCTCTGCTGCACCTGATATTTTTTACACTAGCAATGATTATGGCAGTAATTTAGTTCAGCCCACAACCCATAAACAGCACTGTGGTTAGTAATGTTTTTTTTTAAATTAGTCTTTAAGAGACTATCACATTATTACAGTTAGGGCTTTACTTGTGGTATTCTAGGGCTATATTTGAATATTTGACTAGTTATTGAGGTATTTGGTTTTCTCGAGGTAATGTGTGATTCACATCAGCATCAAAATGTTGCTGTCTCGGTTGCAAATGTGACTTGAAAGTATGTCTATACTTGCCCGCTGAAAGGGATCAGCGTGAGGAGACATTAGGGAGACAGAGCGGTGGCGTTGCACGCACTTGTCAGGACGTCCCTCAGGGGTGACCTGAGGACTACTGCCGGTGCACTGCCGTTAAATTCTTGTATAGTAAAACATTCATATTACCGGAGGGATGATCATCCAGGATAAATTTCCATAATGTGTAAATGCTTTTCTTTTTTCCGGACAGCATAGAAGACAGCCAATACTAGATGACATGAAAGGATATTTCAAACATTATGGTCGAAGTAAAATAGACCAGAGAACAAGATATGCTTTAGGGTGTGGCGACCTTGTTACCAATACCAGAGCTGTATACAGTGTCTCAATGTCACAATATGATAACTGATGTTTAAGTGTAAATAATGAATAATAAGTAACTGAAAAGCAGCTTCATATATGAACTAACATATTCATAAATCTGAGATCTGTGATGTTGAAACACACCAAACTCCTACATTTTATCATTGCTTGCAACAACAGCGATTATATGTGTTTGACCTCAAAGACCTAGTACTTGGTTCATGGCTTCTTAGCTTTGTGTGGTGGTTAAAAGCCCGGAGCGTTTCTCATTTCATTTCTCAGGTCATTTCACATGTGTTTCTTTTTGGCTGCTGCAGCACCCCCTCACAGGATATTTAGACTGCTAATGGTGCTCTGGAATCTGTTTTCAGTCGGTCAGGTGGTCGGGAACACCGGGGTTTGACCTCCGCGCGTCTGAGGAGTAAAAAACCTGCACCTTTGTCACTGGCATCCCTTCTTAGAAATATAAATTACGTTTGAATCCCTTCTCAGAACCAAACCATGACCTCAACCGTATTCTTACCAGCAACTACTTATTGGACCACGCTGCTGCTGCTCTTCTTGTATGCACACTAAGATCAAAGAATGACTTAAATTGGCACCAGCTTCCTGTCATTAACTGTGACGCAAGACAGTGGGAACAGAAACAACTTCTTTAACCATCTCACGTTGCATCATTTTTTTTTCCTTTGTCAGCCTGATATGATGCGTACATTGGTTTTATTCTCTATTTGTTTGTCATAGTGTTGATTAAAGTAATTATACAGTATAGGTTCATGCACATTTTTAAAATCTCCGTTGTGGTGTAGACAGACTGCCTGTCGATAACATAAGTAATGAATGCTAAACCAAGATGCAGAATTGGATTTAACAGCATGCACCTTAGGAAATGGTCTTCTTCCACGGAGAGAAATCAATATTCTCCTCTGCATTAGGTTCTGTTCAGAGGATTTGTAGAGAGTTGATCAAATAAGATTAAATTTACAATTCATGAAGGCAAGGTTCACCAAAGGAATTAAATGTTAATTAGGTTTGAGAAATAATTTCCATATTGGAGTCAGTTTTTATTAAAATGGGATCAAGTGTACGCAAGTGTAAATATATACTTGTAGTTTATAAACAATTGTCCCCGTTTTCCACTCACCGGGAAAGCTTTTGGAGCAAAGGCTTTTGTACGGCCAAAGCGGTGGCATAGCCAGTTCAGAGAACATCTCTTAGTGACCAGCACTAGCTTGTCTCTAGATTGTTAGTGGTTGACCCGGAGGCTAGGGAATTTGTCAGCTACTCCTTTCAGGACACACCGTCTTACTTTAGTTTGTAGATGCAGAGAAAAGTTTTGAATGTTAATAAGTTCACTCACAGATTTCATTGCAAGCAGCCACCCAGGGGTGTTAGGGTTGCATTATCGAGCCAATAAGGGCTAGTTGTTTCGGGAAGGTATATAATCAGTTCATCAGAGAATCGGGATATTCAATATCTGACATAGAATTGCCTCTCTCTCAACACACGCATGCAATCTCCGAGTGAAGAAACGTTTAGTCCTCCTCATTTCTGTGTCTCCTCTCCTCTCATCAGCTCCTTAGTTAGATTTATATCGATACCTTGATGGAAAACATCTGCTCTGGTTTATCTGAACACGTTGTAAAAGGTTTGCTCTATCACCTGAGGCATCATGTGTGCTGGATTTGCAGTGACACCGCAATTTATAGTCTCCCGTAGATTTCCTCACAGATGTCCTTAGCTCAAGCAACTGCAACCCCGCCGATGCTCCCTGAACGCCTTAACGGCATTCCAGTTGCTGCAGTTAAGAAGAGATACTGGAGAGCACAATGAGGACATTATGTCCTGTCACGCTTGTAATTCCGTTTGACCGATAGAGGGAAATTCTCTGTTATGTGACACACATGCACTGCTACCCATGCCTGGATTTAATCCCACGTCTGGAGCTTTTTTTCTGTGTCTGGTTTATGGGAAACGGGTTGAACATGTGCCCTTTATGCTCCAGATCACAACAACTCCATGAATTGACTGGAATTAAACAGCCAATCTCGATTGTGTTTTTTCATCCTTGACAAGACCTCTTGGACCTCTTTTTGTTGTACTCCATCAGGGGCTAATTGTGATCATTGTAAACCGGGAATGTGAGCTCTCCCCCTTCTTGCTCTAGGGCACATGTACATATTCTTTATGGAGTTCCGGAAAGGCATTGTTGTCTCCTTTTGAAAGGTTTTCCAAGTCTATGAACGCTATGTTCCCAAGCCCTCTGCAAAGTGTAACTCTCAGTCCACTAAATGGCTGTAGTAGTTTTTATGGAAAGAATGGCCTGGATGTGGTCAGTTACTTGTGATTTGTCTGGATGGATAAAGGCATCAGTGGGCCGGCGAACAAGGTAAGAGAGGGATGCAAAAGGAGCAGCTATGAATTAGGGACCATGACTGAGCTGAGAGTTGTTCAGTTTGTTCATTACATTTAGCTGATGCTTTTATCCAAAGCAACTTACATTACATTTTTAACCCATGGCTTTTTACATTTTGCCCAGGGAGCAATTAGAGGTTAGGTGTCTTGCTCAGGGACAATTTCAACATGGGGCAGTCAGGACTCGAACCACCAAACTTGTGCTTCCCAGCACACCCTCTCTACCCCCTGCGCCACAACGACTCATGAATGTTGTTGTCTTTTATCTGTTTCAGTTATCATACATTAAATTATACTTTGCAGCTTTCAATGTAGCAATTGTACTGTGTTAAACACAATAACAAATACCACCAAAATAAAACATCTTGTAGTATTTAAAGAAGTAATACTTACTTTTTGTAAGATTTTTGTAAAATAAACTGTAACTGTGTTTACATTTTTATCTCAATGGCAACACTGAGGATAAACGTGCCAAAATAACTGGCCTATTGTACTGTTTGTAAGCATGTTGGTTTTGAAATCATAGATGGAAAAGCAGCCATGTCAGTTTTCTGCTCAGGACTCATATCGGGCGTCTTCAAAATGAACATTGTCTTCACCGGAGCAAAACGTAGTTCGGTTTAGGAAAAGAACAAGGTTCACGTCAACTAACAACATAACGAGAGACACATTACAGAGGGACATAACTGAGCCCAATAATTGTGATGGTTGTCACTGATATGTAGGTAGTATAGAGATTTCTTACTCAACCTTAATAGTCTTGCAATACTAATTGGAGATCTCCACCTACGGGTCTCTTGGGAAAATCAGGTGGGTCGGCAAGTGGGCGTCAATAGTGTGTGAAACCAGCAGCTTCGCCATTGTAGTTCTGATCAGCAAATCTCTCTAAAATGTACGCTCACTGCTTCCACCAAAATAACTTTTTATATCGAATACCGAATATGTGAGTGTGGATTAGGGCTGCACAATTATGGCCAAAACAATTATTTTGATTAAAATTGAGATCATATTTATACTGTTGCATCAGGGTGTGTACTAGTTTTCTGGGTTAACGTCATTGGACATGGACAGATATCGGTAGTTTTGGCCCTAATGCATCTATGGTTTGTGGCGATTTGTTAGGTGGTTAAACAAGTTAGAGTTTGGTCTGCGCCGCATAGAAATACAACTAACACAATCTGTGCATATGCTTCTTGGTTAACATAACACTGCCTGAAATCCAGAAAACTTTCAGACAATGGATGATAATCCTTTTAGAGGGACCAGCTCCTCGCCTTCGGTTCCTGAAATTTGACTTCCCTTTACACAACAACGATGTAGTCTGCCCTGTGTTCTGATTTCTGTCTCTCTACTGTTCCAGAGTCCCCTCCAGACAGAACTTTCTATGGGCTTGCCGCTGCACGGTTCACACCTCCCAGCTCGTTCTCCCTTTGGTGGTTGGCTGACTGTGAGTTAAGGAAGCGCTTGATTTGATGTGTAGCAGATAGGAGTTAGGAATTACATTTTAGAGAACAGAGATAAGGCAAAGGTCCAGGCTGAGTGAAAAGACACACTTGTACAGTTATTTTGCTTACAATGAATCAAGCTGAGCATGACCAGAATCCCCCAGGGACTGGCCTTAGTACCTAAGTATTACTGAAACTACCACCAGTAATTACATTACATTACATTACAGGTCATTTAGCTGACGTGGCAGGCGTCACGCTCAGGTACACTTTGACCTGGGACATGGGGAAGCCGGGACTCAAACCACCTACACTGCGGCTCCCGGTGCACCCTCTCTACCCCTGCGCCACGACAACCCCCAACGGCCTTTTAAAGCATTAAAATCCTAATGTATCTTTTCTTAGTTATGACTTTTGAAACATATCAATAAGAGAACGACAATGGATAATACCTTTTGTAAGATATTATTAAGGCTTACTACCCTTTTTAACACATTCCCTTTCTTTCATCATTCAAGTTCTCACAGATTTTTTAAGTCGTGCAAAACAAGTGTTAGTTTCATCATACTCATTGCGTTAGTCGTCATACTGTCCTCGAGATAAACAGGGTTTACCAGGCTGCATTAGAAGAGAATAGATGCCTTTGCTCGACTCAATTAGTTTTTGCTGCTCTTTTGTCATAAAGACGAAAGGCAATATGACGTTCGCTGGCTACAGTCATCTGTGTAGATAGGGAATTTGGTTACATCGTGTGTTGGCTGAGAGTCTCAATTGTGCGTTAGCAACGTCTTTTGTAGAGAAAAGGCAATCTGAAGGAGTGAAAACTGCCTGAGGCCGTCACAGCTGCCCATCCATTCCCATCAAACACAAAAATCCAGCACACACTTTGGTCTTGATTTATCTTACTTGACATATCAATAGCATTAGATGCTGTTATGTAATAGTTCATTTAATGCTGTTTGGTTTAGCAGTGTGTTTCTTGTAACCATGGCAACAATAGTAGTTTTTACATGGACATATTCAAATATTGAACTTCCCTGCTTTGTACATTATGCAAAATCCCACTGCCTCAGTGAGTGATGACAAATCAGTCAGTTTGCATGTTTAGTCCATTAACTGCAAATCACATGCACGTCAAAGCACGTGGAGTGTATAACCTATACTTAAACCAATAGTGTTATTGGTTAACTCGTGTTTTGTGTTTTTACTGTGGTGTTGAAATTGCCATGCACACAATTTAAACTTCTTTGATGCACACAATCCCTTATGTCTGCTTCCAATGTTGTATTTTTTACTTTCTGTGTGATATAAGTGTATAGCGCCAGAATCACCAGCAATAACACAGTCACGATGTTCACCCTTAATTATAAAATGAATTAATGGCAGTCGTTGCCTTCCTGAAAATCAATAAATTATATTTTAAAAGTGAATTATTGTACAGTATCTTTTTGTTTTGTTTTTAAAAATTGGGTAAAAACATTTAAACTATCGAAGAGCAGCCTCTAAAATTTTACTATACAGTACGTACACATAAAAAGATCCCAAGACATGTCTTACAATATAATTCTCATCTTAAGAATGTGTGTGATTGTTCGACTAGTCGATTAAATGTTGCTACCCTCACCAGGCGGTATGGCAGTGAAGGCAGACGGTCGTATTTCAATTTTTTTTACAGAATCTTCTGGTGTCTGGTGGCCGGGTTTACCGTGGAGCCCGGCCGGGCACAGCCCGAAGGAGTGACGCGGCAGCCCAAGACTCTACTCCCCATGGGCTCATCACCTGTGGAGGAAACCGATGGTGTCGGGTGCGCTGCTACAAGGGGGGCAGTTACAGTGGGGGGTCTAGACGGAACAGATCTGGGCGGCAGATGCTGGCTCTGGGGACGTGGAACGTAACCTCTCTGGGGGGGAAGCAGCTGGAGCTTGTGCGGGAGGTGGAGCATTATCAGTTGGATCTGGTGGGGCTTACCTCTACGCACAGCCTCGGCTCTGGAACCACACTCCTGGATAGGGGATGGACTCTATTCTACTCCGGAGTGGCCCATGGTGTGAGGCGCCAGGCGGGTGTGGGGATACTCATAAGTCCCCGGCTGAGTGCTGCTACATTGGAGTTTACCCCGGTGGACAAAAGGGTCGCCTCCCTACGCCTTCGGATGGTGGGGGGGGGAAACTCTGACTGTTGTCTGTGCATATGCACCAAACAGCAGCTCAGAGTATTCAGCCTTTTTGGAGACCCTGAATGGAGTCCTGCATGGGGCTCCAGTAGGGGACTCCATAGTCAACTGGGAGACTTCAATGCGCACATGGGCGACGATGGAGATAACTGGAGAGGCGTGATTGGGAGGAATGGCCTCCCTGATCTGAACCCGAGCAGGTGTTTGTTACTGGACTTCTGTGCCAGTCCCGAATTGTCCATAACAAACACCATGTTCGAACATGTATGTTCATAAGTGTACGTGGTACCAGAGCACCCTTGGCCAAAGAGCAGAGCTGTCAACTGATCACCATCTGGTTTTGAGCTGGGTCAGAGGATGGGGGAAGACTCGGGACAGACCCGGTAAACCCAAGCGTCTAGTGAGGGTGAACTGGGAACGTCTGGAGGAGGCCCCGGTCCAAAAGATTTTCAACTCACACCTCTGGCGGAGCTACTCTCACATTCCTGTGGAGGTAGGGGACATTAAACCAGAGTGGTGTATGTTCAAAACCTCCATTGCTGAAGCCGCGGCAGTGAGTTGTGGCCTCAAGGTCTGAGGTGCATCAAGGGGCGGTAACCCTCGAACCCCATGGTGGACACCGGTGGTCAGGGAAGCCGGTGGCCTTCCGGGTTATGATATCCGGTGGGACTCCGGAGGAAGTTGCAGGGTACCGACAGGCTCGAAGGGCAGCAGCCTCTGCCGTGATGGAGGCAAAGTAGCGAGTATGGGAGGAGTTCGGGGTAACTATGAAGAAGGACTTTCGGTCGGCACCAAAGTGCTTCTGGAAGACCATCCGGCACCTTAGGAGGGGGAAACAGGGGAACCATCCAAGCTGTGTACAGTAAGGATGGGACCCTGTTGACCGCGACTGAGGAGGTTATCGGGGGGTGAAAGGAACACTGTGAGGAACTCCTGAATCCAACTACTACGCCATCTTGGTAGAGGCGGAGCTGGAGGCAGAGGAGGGATCATCGTCAATTGGCCTGGTGGAGGTCATTGAGGTAGTTAAACAACTCCGCAGTGGCAAAGCCCCAGAGATTGATGAGATCCGTCCAGACATGCTAAAAGCAATGGGTGTTGAGTGGTTGTCTTGGATGACACGCCTCTTCAACATTGCGTGGAAGTCTGGGACAGTGCCAAAAGAGTGGCAGACCGGGGTGGTGGTATCCCTCTTCAAAAACGGTGACCAGGGAGTGTGTGCCAATTACATGGGTATCACACTACTCAGCCTCCCGGCAAAGTCTACTCCAAGGTGCTGGAAAGGAGGGTTCGGCCGATAGTCGAACCAAGGATTGAAGAGGAACAATGCGGTTTTCGTCCTGGTCGTGAAACAACGGACCAGCTCTTTACTCTTTTCAGGATCAGAGAGGGGGCTTGGGAGTATGCTCATCCAATCTACATGTGTTTTGTGGACTTGGAGAAGGCGTATGACCGGGTCCCCCGAGAGAAACTGTGGGAGGTGCTGCGGGAGTACGGGGTGAGGGGGTCCTTGCGTGGGGCCATCCAATCCTTGTACGCCCAAAGCGAGAGCTGTGTTCGGGTGCTCGGCAGTAAGTCGAAGGCGTTTCCGGTGGGGGTTGGCCTTCGCCAGGGCTGCGCCTTGTCACCAATCTTGTTTGTGGTTTTCATGGACAGGATATCGAGGCGTAGTCGGTGGGAGGAGGGTCTACAGTTCGGGGGGCTGCGGATCTTATCCCTGCTTTTTGCAGACGATGTTGTCCTGATGGAATCGTCTGTCTGTGACCTCCAACTCTCACTGGAGTGTTTCGCAGTCGAGTGTAAAGCGGTCGGGATGAGGATTAGCACCTCTAAATCTGAGGCCATGGTTCTCAGCAGGAAACCGATGGATTGACTACTCCAGGTAGGAAATTTGTCCTTACCCCAAGTGAAGGAGTTCAAGTACCTCGGGGTCTTGTTTACGAGTGAGGGGAAGATGGAGTGTGAGTTTGGCCGGAGAATTCGAAGCAGCGGGGGCGGTATTGCACTCGCTTTACCGCACCGTTGTGACAAAAAGACTGGCCGAAATGGGTTTCCTCAGGAGAGTGGCTGGCGTCTCCCTTAGGCATAGGGTGTGAAGCTCAGCCATTCGTGAGGAGCTCGGAGTAGAGCCGCTGCTCCTTTGCGTCGAAAGGAGCCAGTTGAGGTGGTTTGGGCCTCTGGTGAGGATGCCCCCGGGCTAGGGAGGTGTTCCAGGCACGGCCAGCTGGGAAGAGGCCCCGGGGAAGACCCAGGACTAGGTGGAGAGATTATATCTCTGCACTGGGCTGGGAACGCCTTTCGATCCCCCAGTCAGAGCTGGTAGATTTGGCCCGGGAAAGGGAAGTTTGGGGTCCCCTGCTGGAGCTGTTGCCCCCGCGACCCGACCCCGGATAAGCAGTTGAAAATGGATGGATGGATGGATACAGAATCTTCATAATCATACCTGCATCAGCAAAAATATCCAACCTTTTAGTCCCTAGGACAGGTCGGAGCAACACTATATCCTAAACCTCCTATAATCTATCTGAATGTTTGCTGCCTTTCAGTCCGTACCTGCCTGTTCAAAATGTGTAATGTATACTGTACGTCCCGTCTGAATTATCACTGATGACATCACAATTACATGATTGCCCTAAGCAAAGAGAAGCTTGTATTAACTGCGAGAAAAACTGAGAAAAAATTGAGAGCAAGTTCCTTCTCTTTTCATGCTAGACACAACACCACTCTATCTTGATGTTGTAAATGTCTCATTTAATGCCAGTGAGTTTAGTCCCTTTAATTGCTCTCTGAGGGCCTCGCGCATAAACACAACCATTCGTATCAGGGGATTTTATACTAATGGAAACAGTAGAAACAGTTTATTCCATATTTGCTCCTAACTGGTGCTCACTATACTTTTAAAGCTTTTGAAGTCCAGAAAGTACCTCATTTAAAGTTAGTCAATTATTTCTTCTGGTAAGGTGCTGGCTGAGAATGACAAATGCTACACTGTGCCAATTCTACGGCTTTTCAGACCTAATTAGCATTTTCCTTTGACCGGGTGGTGTTGAAAAGGAAGGGATAGCAATCCATCTCTCCTTAGAGTTTGGTTGGTAGACGTCACTGTCTGCATCTCCAGACAAAGTGTGAATTGTGACCAATTGTGTTCCAGAAGATAGCTTCAATATTTCAGTAGGGCGCTTACTATGATTCAGATTAAAAGTCTGAACTCTAAAACCTACAATTTGTACGCCCTAACATATAACTATGGGCTCACCATAGTCAGCAGAATTGATCCTTTGGGGACTACAAATTATTTACAGCGCAATATTTTGCAACATTTCAGTCTGGTCCAAAGTGGTAGGGTGAAAATAAGACATACTGTGACGACTCGAAGAGACTGAAGATTAACTTCCTGTTTTATTTTTGTAACCACGGCACTTCCTGTATCTAGTTTCCCCCCACAGCTGAGTTTAGTTTGTAATCACCCCCACCTGTATTTAAGCCTCAGTTCCCCACTTGTCTGTGTCAGGTTATCTTTTGTCGTTCCTAGAGGTACATGTTTGTTGTTAAATTCCCAGTGCTGTTTTTGTAATCTTGTTTCTACTTTGTTGCCAGGCTCTCTTCCTTTTTGTTTTCTACAAGAGCGTGAGGATTCCGCCTTTGCCTGTGCCCCCTTTGTTTTGCATTAGTTTACTCTCCTAGTAAAAGATTCCAAACCTTGAAAGAATTTTCTGTTGCCTTATTGCTCTGCACCTGAGTCGAAGTCCTGACCCCTCACACATACACACTTACTTACACATTTTTAGTCATATATCAACTTATTTTAAGATCCCCGATCCCCGATCCCCGGCACCACCACCAGCACCTAGTACCCTCCCACCCCCTCAGCAACTAGTGCCTCAGCCCGCTCTTGCTCTTGCTCTTGAGAATCCCGGTGACCTAGATTCAGCCTGAGTTTACTGCCGGCTCCAGTATTGGGCTGTTTGCAGTCCGCTTCCAGCGCCAAATCCACTCTGTGCTTGCACATCAGTGCTCTGACCCACATCTCCATGGCAACAGCTTCACAATGCCCTGACGATGCAGTGGCTGCTAGTAATGGGGAGAGAAGTGAAGGGACCTGCAGAGGCGCGGTTGTGTGTGTGTGGGGGAGGGGGTGGACTGCACCTCTTCCATATTGGTTTTACTTTCCCTAAACCCCCTTCAGTCTCACTAGCCATGCACTGCCCTGCATGTTGATGAGTGGATTTGCTAATACACATATGAAGGAATAACCTCACAATGGTATCCGTTTTCCTCTTGGTTTGAGATAGACTTTTAGTTCCCAGTGACAGATTTGTCTGTTCTCCGTCGCCTTTCAGCCACTTCTGTTGCTCCTCCCATCCTGTGCCATATGTTCCTATAATTTATTGCCACACCCCACGTGTTGAGTTGCTCTGTCAGTAGTCTTTTCCCTTTCCCCGTCGCAATTATTCTATATTACGTCAAATCACACTCAGAAATACGATGTAATGTGTTAACTTTAATATTCTGCTGCATTAATAATTATTCTCAAATAGGAATTTGGAATTAAAAAGCGACAGTAACAGGTTTTTCTGCTCTTTATAGCAGTTTGCCGCTCACACAAAGGCAACCGGTCAGTTTGGGTTTCGGCTCGCATTACAGAGTTGGCTCATATCAGTGTCCGTGTCTCTTGCCAACAGAACCGCCTGGAATACGACTGGCCCCGCTCAATTTTATCACAATAACACACTGTCACTTCACATTTACGCTGGATGAAACCCACCCTGCCAACTGCCACCACAAATACACTGACTGCTCAGATAACACCGGTGACAATCAACGTTCTGTCTGTCCGTCTCGGGGTACCTGCTGCGGCAGTTTGTTACGGGGCTCATAGCCAAGCAGGCTCCCAGGACAGGCAGATCCCACCCTGTCCCAGTGTTTGACCTGTTATTCAGTAAGTTTTCTGTTTAGAAACTCCCTTCGGTTCTAATCTAATTTCTTGATTCAAATTAAATCCAGATTGTGTCTTTAAAAGACATGCAGTGGCTGCAGGCAAAATGGATTAAAATATTTTCCCACAAATAGCATTAATAAAGTCTTTGGCTCAGTCTACTTGCACCGGCTGTGAACACTGTTGCAGCTGTTTGCTTCACTCAATTTGTGAAACAAGATTCTTTGCGCTCTTGTAATTCTCAATTCTTTCATCCTTGTAACGGCTCACACCTGTTCTTTTCCCATGTACATTTGCTAAGGAAATCGTAATTGGTCAATATAACAAAAACCACAGCCACTCTTTCCCACACACAAGTATGCTTGGCCTTTAGGGTCACGGGTCTGATATGCTATACGAACTAACTTTCTATGCCCTAAACAAGTTTTTCCGGTTGGACAGCTTTATTCCTTGGCAACCAGAGAAATAAAGGTCTACAAAAGACTACAAAGACTCCCTCTAATATAATGCATTGAGTACACACAACGCTCCATTGAATGCAACTAAATCCCTATATGCAGGTTGTGCCGACTTAGACATTTTAGGTAAGTTTTATCCTTGAAATATCTAATACTAAGTTAATTTGTATTTAGTAATTTTTATACAGCTCAGGAATTGTGGCTAATATTAAACGCGTCTAAATTAAATTTTTATCTATGGTCTTTCTGTAACAAGGCTTGTTTAATAAATCAGTTGTATCATTTTCATTTAAGCCACACAAGAAGTGTACACCAAGGATCTTCAACGTTTTTCAGGCCAAGGTCCCCCAAACTGATGGCGAGATGGAGCAGGGACCACCTATTCTACGGAGTTTGGTCCGCCATCTTTCAGAGGTGAGCATGAACGCGATCTGATTGGCTAGTGCCTGTGCTGTCGTATTTGCATGATTCCTGGGGGAAGCTGAATGTTTGTTTTGCAGACTGAAAGATAACGTCTTCTCCATCAATGTATCCGTTCGCCACAATTCTGATCTAATCTTTTTCATGTGGCAAGACATTAACAACAAACCCTAATCCATCCGGCTGGGTGATGGAGTTGCCTTTGCGTCCATCCGAGCGCTCATCCCTCTAGGGGCATTATCCGATCATCCGCTTTTTCACTGATATGCCGTCCGTAAGCCAGAAATTAATTAGATAAGACAAAAGTATTCACAACAGCTACACTAGTTTTTCCAGGGAATCTATGAGTGTTTGTACATAGTTTAAATCCAATCACAGCAATTTACTTATTAGTTAGTTAGTGACATAATAGACATGATTGCCCAAAATCTTAACTAGTGGGGCATGGGGCTTGAGACATTTTTCCATAGTCCAACTATCTCCTACTTTGAAGCATCCTCCTCTTCACTGCCTTTTTCTTCTTCGATTCTTTCAGTTGCATCTGGAGGATATACTCCATGTAGTATTTATACCATTGCTGCACTTTCCAGAATGTCTAAGCCTTACAATAAATTAAGACTTGCCAATTGCAGTTTAGCTGTTGGCTACAAGCTGTGGCACGGTCACAGACTGATGTGTGAGTTGATGTGAGCACAGGCTGGGGGCCGAACACACCGCTTCCTCGCACAATGAGCCACCCAGGAGCCTCTTAAGTGTCTAATCCTTTCACACGTCCATATATTGCTCTGACCAATAAGCTAATCTGTCATTCATTCGATTGCAGTTTCTGTTGCTACTGCTAGTCGGTTTTGGTTCCCTTAGCGGCTTGTGAAATATGAGTAATGTCTTGATATTAGTATTAGATATTAGTCGTCGTGGCGCAGGGGGTAGAGCGGGTGTGCTGGGATCCGCAAGGTTGGTGGTTCGAGTCCCGGCTGCCCCATGTCTCAAGTCGAAGTGTCCCTGAGCAAGACACCTAACCCCTAATTGCTCCCTGGGCAAAATGTGAAAAAGCCATGGGTTTATAGTGTAATGTAATTTGCTTTGGATAAAAGCGTCTGCTAAATGACCTGTAATGTTACTCAGCTGTTTTTTAACAGAACTTCAGTGCCACAGTTGCTAGTGCCCACACATACAAATAATCTAATATGTGGCCTATAGACTTGTTAAACCTACTGAGCAACTCTATACCTTCTCTGTTTTGCTAAACTGTACCCCTCTAGAGGGAGAGTCATGTAGGACTTGAACCTGTTACTGTTTTAATTGAACGGTTTGCATCGACAGTGGATCCCTAAGGATGAGCTCATTGTTTGGTTTGAGATTAGCCTGCGTGCGTCTTTTTCCAAATGGGTGATTTTGACCAAACCGGAGCCTGTCACATTGGATCACCGCCTGAGATCACAGAAGGCGGTATTAAAACATTGAACAGAGTTATTTTCAGCACCATCCATGAATTATTTCTGCAACTGTCAGCTTCTTCGTTTTAGTCATCTCCGACAAAATATTAGCTGTTGTCTGCTTGTAGCTTGCCCCTAAAAAGAGCAACCACTGTCGTCCAAAACTTCTCAGATGTCAGAGTGGGAATTGAATCGATAGGAGACCAGTTGTAATGGCTCCTATATTGTATAGTTTTACCCTGTACCATCACTGCTTTCAAGGGTACAAATGTAATGTTTAGAGACATTTGGCAGATGGCTGCCTTCTCTTCATGAAAGGATGTTAATAGGGATTCTTTGGCCCCTTTTGCTTTTTTTCTTTTTGAACTTTTTGTGTTTTGGTGCTTGCATTTCCCATTCCCCTATGAACACCTGCTGTGGGCTGTGAACAGGACTGTGCTGTCTTCAGTCTGCTTGTTTGGAATTAGCGACTAATAGATAAGATCAATATTGTGCAGCATAATGGAGGAGAAGATTTTCACTCAGCTTTTTATTCTTCATCTTTTAGTCCCAGCCATGTGGTCTCATTTCCCTGAAGCACCCAATTCCAACTTGAATAAGTGATGCTCCTCCCATAGTTTGTTATGAAACTTGTGCTGTTAAATATTTAAAGTACATATACAATTTGCCCGAGTGCTTATATTCCTGTATTTCTTATACTTTCTCTCTCTCTCTCTCTTTCTGTATGTGTATATATATATATACAGTATATATACACACATGTACTATTTTACATTTAATTAATTCAAATTACATATTTTCTCTTTAGCTGCTAATTACTCCTCTATTTTCCCCAGATCATGTACTAACTGTTTCTGTCTGTTAGTGGAGTTTGTCGAATTTGTTTTTCCTAAAATAGTTTCCTTGTATGAATTTAAGCTGAAACAACTTATAACTTTTGTGTTGAAGTTCATCCAGTCAGTGTATTTGTGGTCCATCTAAGTTGTTTGATGCGATGGTTTGGCAGTATCGGCTAGTAGGAGGGCTTTTCAAACAAAACACATATTTATGCATTAGTACCTTTTGACTTGTATTTAAAGAAAATACTGTCAGGTCGCCACCCTCAGGAGGCGTCGGTGTGTTGGCACCAACCAGCACTCGAGGGGGCCGGACGTCAGCACGGAGGTGAGAGCAGGGCCCAGCTGCGTCTCATCCACAATCACCCACCTGTTGCTGCCTTCCAATCAGGGGAGGTATTTAGGAGCGGCCCCGAAGCCTCTTCCCCGCCGGATTGTTAGTCTTGTTTGTGAGTCAGACCGACAACTCAGGTCGAAGAACAGCAAGAAGTCAGAGGCCGCTGTTCTAAAACTAACCAGTGTCCTGTCTTCCTCTTTTCACCCAGGCACCTGAACGGGCCGCATGGCCCACGCACCTCCCCGGGAATCCCGCTCACTGTTTTTCCCCCACCTCTGGAATCCGGGACCGCCGTCACCACCCCGTCACCTCCTAGTCCGGTGCCTCCTTTTCACGAATAAAATACATGGTGACTAACAAATCTGCGTTTGGGTCTTTTCCAGTGGAGGCAATACGTGACAGAACAATCCGGCCAAAGACATGGACCCAGCAGATCTACAATCTGTCCGCGGGGCCGTCACCAATCAAGGAGCCCTGCTAGATCAACACAGCCTAGCACTTCAGGAGATCATGAAGGGACTACAGGAGCTCTCAACCAGTGTCGCCGGGATACAACACCGACTCAGCGCCCCGGTTGGTCCTCCGGCTCCGGCTCCAGATCCTGCTCAAACACCGCCAGTGCCAGTCCCTCCCTACCATCGGGAGCCACAGGTTCCTACCCCGGAGAGGTACGATGGCGACCTCGGCAGCTGTCGAGCCTTCCTACTACAATGTGGGTTGGTCTTCGACCAACAACCAACTTCATTCGCCACGGACGGGTCAAAGATTGCTTTTGTGATTGGACTGCTACGTGGAAAAGCCTTAGAGTGGGCCTCAGCGGTATGGGAGACACAGAGTAATGTGGCAAGTACCTACCCAATGTTCACCTCAGAGATGCGTAAATTATTTGACCACCCAGTGCGTGGTAGAGACGCATCCAAGAGACTACACGCGCTGCGGCAAGGTACCCGAGGCGTCGCAGACTACGCCATTGAGTTCCGGACGCTAGCCGTTGAAAGCGGATGGAACGATGAGGCCTTAGAATCTGTTTTTTATAACGGATTAAGTAGCCAGATCAAGGACGAATTGGTTTCATACCCTGAACCAGAGACTTTAGAGGATCTGGTTCAATTGGCGATTCGGGTAGATAACCGATGCCGGGAGCGACAGAGAGAAAGGAGGCGCAGCGAGTCACCCCTCCCCCGAAGGGTAGCAACCTCATATTCTGTTGGAGGGGGACCTCCCAGGTACAACGCCAGATCACCAGCGGGGACCAACAATGAAGAGAGGCCCGAGCATGAGCCCATGCAACTAGGCCGATATCACCTTGACGAAGAGGAGCGGCGGCGCCGGTTTGACAACAACAGCTGTCTTTTCTGCGGGCTACAAGGACACTACCGTTCCTCCTGTCCTCGGCGCTCATCAAACAGGAGGGCTCGCTAGATGTGGAGAGAATACTAGCGAGCCAAGTACCCATATCTCCCAACCCCCGGCCCAGAGCACCACTGCACGCCACGCTCTCAACAAAAGGTCAGTCTTTTCGATTTCAAGTTTTAATCGATTCTGGGGCAGACGACAGTTTTATTGATGCTGATGTGGTGAGACAACTGGGCCTCAACACCACTCCTCTGGAGGGGGCTGTTGAGGCTGCTACTCTTGACGGCAGGCTGCTGGCCAGGATCACCAGCCGAACCGAGCCCGTTAAGCTATTTATTTCAGGTAACCACCAGGAAGAGATCAGCCTGTTAATTATTTCCTCCCCTAAGATTCCGATCGTTCTAGGACTTACGTGGTTGGTTAAACACAATCCGGTAATCGACTGGCCAGAGGCTAGGATAACCAACTGGAGTAAGTTTTGTCATGCTCATTGCCTGCGGTCTGCAAGTCCGAGACTAGAGAACAGCCAGGGATCCACCCAATGCGCGGCTGACCTATCCCTCGTCCCCACTGACTACCATGACCTGGGGGAGGTTTTCAGTAAGAATCGGGCCTCATCACTTCCACCTCACCGCCCGTACGACTGCGCGATTGAATTAAAGTCTGGTTCCACGTTCCCCAGTAGTCGTCTGTACAGCATCTCTAAACCGGAACGGGTAGCCATGGAGAAATACATTAAGGAGTCGCTCGCCGCCGAGCTCATCCGTCCCTCTTCGTCTCCATTGGGAGCAGGTTTTTTTTTTGTCACCAAGAAGGACGGTTCCCTCCGGCCATGTATTGACTATCGCGGTTTAAACGAGATAACCATCAAGAATAAGTATCCGTTACCACTCATGAACGAGGCCTTTGATGCACTTCAAGGGTCCACAATCTTCACTAAGTTAGACTTGCGTAATGCATACCACTTGGTGAGAATTCGTAAGGGAGACGAGTGGTTGACAGGATTTAACACACCGTTGGGGCATTTTGAATATCAAGTCATGCCGTTTGGATTGACTAATGCCCCAGCGGTATTTCAGGGGCTGGTTAACGACGTGCTCAGAGACATGTTGGGACGTTTCGTATTTGTGTATCTTGATGACATCCTCATATTTTCTAGAGACCCCACCGAACACATTCAACATGTCCGCCTGGTGCTACAACGTCTCCTGGAGAACAAATTATATGCCAAAGCGGAGAAATGTGAATTTCATGCCGACACTGTTTCATTCCTGGGCTACGTCATTTCTGAGGGACAGGTGAGGATGGATCCAGCTAAGGTGGAGGCAGTACTTGGATGGCCTAGGCCCGACACGAGAAAGCAACTTCAGAGGTTCTTAGGGTTTGCTAACTTTTACCGACGGTTTATTCGGGATTACAGTAGTGTCGCCGCTCCCCTTACTGCACTTACCTCCTGTAGCAAACCCTACGTGTGGACCCCAGAAGCAGAGGGGGCGTTTGGGGAACTCAAGAGGCGGTTCACGTCTGCTCCCATCCTTGCCCAACCTGATCCGTGCCGGCAGTTTGTTGTCGAGGTGGATGCCTCTGACGTGGGGCTGAGAGCGGTGTTATCCCAACGCACCGCGACGGACGGTAAGCTCCACCCCTGTGCTTACTTGTCGCGTCGGTTGTCCCCGGCCGAGCGCAATTACGATGTGGGCAACCGTGAGCTACTGGCCGTCAAGGTCGCCCTAGAGGAATGGCGTCATTGGTTGGAGGGTGCGGAACTACCGTTTGTGGTTTGGACAGATCACAAGAATCTCGAGTACATCCGGTCAGCGAAACGCCTCAACTCACGTCAAGCCAGGTGGGCCCTGTTTTTTGGACGTTTTTCCTTCTCCCTGACTTACAGACCTGGATCACGTAACACCAAACCAGACGCCCTATCTAGAGTGTTTTCCAGAGAGGAGGAGGGGCGAGAGCCGGACACCATCGTCCCCAAACACTGCTTGGTCGGGGCAGCCCTGTGGAGAATAGAAGACGAGGTAACCTCTGCCCTCAGAGTCAACCCGGGGCCAGGTAATGGGCCTCCGGGCCGGCTATTTGTGCCAGATAATGTGAGAACTAATGTCCTGCAGTGGGCTCATGGCTCAAGGCTGACGTGCCATCCCGGAGTGGCTCGGACCATGGCATTTCTAAGGAGACGGTTCTGGTGGCCAACCATGGCTGACGACACAAAGGGATACGTCGCAGCTTGCCAAGTGTGCGCACAAAATAAGGTATCTAATAGACCTAGCGTCGGATTTTTACGCCCCCTGCCCATACCACGACGCCCATGGTCTCATTTGGCACTGGACTTCGTGACCGGACTACCCCCGTCAGAAGGTAACACAGTTGTACTCACCGTGGTTGATCGTTTCAGCAAGTATGCCCATTTCGTTCCACTCCCCAAGCTCCCGTCAGCAAAGGAGACGGCCTCTATCCTTGTCAAGGAGGTGTTTCGCATACATGGGTTGCCTTGTGACCTGGTCTCGGACCGGGGGCCCCAATTTTCCTCGGCTGTCTGGAGAGCCTTCTGTAGGGCCATTGGGGCCACAGTCAGTCTGTGCTCGGGATACCATCCACAGACCAATGGTCAGGCAGAGAGAGCTAACCAGAAACTGGAGATATCTCTTCGATGTCTAGTGTCTGCTAATCCCGGGTCCTGGGCCTCCCAAATCTACTGGGCAGAATATGCGCACAACACCTTGCCCTCTTCCGCAACAGGTATGTCCCCTTTTCAATGTTTGTACGGCTACCAACCTCCCCTTTTCCCATCCCAGGAGAGAGACATCGCCGTGCCATCCGTACACAGTCACATCCGTCGCTGTCACCGAACCTGGCATCGAGTCCGCGCGGCCTTGCTCCGCTCCTCTGAACATTACCAACGGCATGCCAACCGCCACCGGACGGCCGCCCCGACCTACAAAGTAGGTGACAAGGTCTGGCTGTCCACTAAAGACCTTCCACTGAGGACGGAGTCTAGAAAACTGTCTCAGAGATTCATTGGCCCGTTCGTAATTGAGGGGGTCATCAACCCGGTTGCGGTCCGATTGAAGTTACCTAGGTCCCTTCGTGTTCACCCCACTTTCCACGTGTCCCGTCTTAAACCGGTCCTCCTCAGCCCCCTCCTGCCCCCTCCCCCGCGACCCCCCCCCACCACGGATCATTGACGGTGCTCCAGCTTACACAGTGCGTAGGATTCTGGACTCCAGACGCCGGGGCCGGGGAACCCAATACCTAGTGGATTGGGAGGGTTTTGGTCCAGAGGAGCGGTGCTGGATTCCCCGCCGCCAGATCCTGGACGCCGTCATGGTGAGGGACTACCATCGCCGTCGGCCAGACAGGCCTGGTGGGGTGTCTGGAGACACCCGTCGGAGAGGGGGTACTGTCAGGTCGCCACCCTCAGGAGGCGTCGGTGTGTTGGCACCAACCAGCACTCGAGGGGGCCGGACGTCAGCACGGAGGTGAGAGCAGGGCCCAGCTGCGTCTCATCCACAATCACCCACCTGTTGCTGCCTTCCAATCAGGGGAGGTATTTAGGAGCGGCCCCGAAGCCTCTTCCCCGCCGGATTGTTAGTCTTGTTTGTGAGTCAGACCGACAACTCAGGTCGAAGAACAGCAAGAAGTCAGAGGCCGCTGTTCTAAAACTAACCAGTGTCCTGTCTTCCTCTTTTCACCCAGGCACCTGAACGGGCCGCATGGCCCACGCACCTCCCCGGGAATCCCGCTCACTGTTTTTCCCCCACCTCTGGAATCCGGGACCGCCGTCACCACCCCGTCACCTCCTAGTCCGGTGCCTCCTTTTCACGAATAAAATACATGGTGACTAACAAATCTGCGTTTGGGTCTTTTCCAGTGGAGGCAATACGTGACAAATACCTTATAAAGTTGGTGTTTGGATCGTATATGAAACGGTATGGCCACAATAATACCTGATACATTTTGATGCACGTTTGTACTGTTGTATTTTTTATACTTTATAAAAAGCTCCAAGCTAAATTATTACAAATGTCTTTTATTTTCTAGCCAATTCATAAGAGAATTAATTAATGTGGAACCAGTCCACATTTAGAAGCATTTTTAGAGCGGCCCTGACGAGATCACTTGCTTAAGTATCAATTCCTGAACTAGTGAATGTTGACAACATCATTTGTCCTGATATTGACCATTCCATATCTCGATATAATATTATATCTAATGTTTTCTGGTTATTTCAGAAGTATATAGTTCATACATTGTATATAGTTTTCTGAGGGTTTTTTTGCCAAACCACATCCAAATGACATGGTTTGCAGTAAAGTAGTAGTAGTAAAACCCACTTAGATGTAAGCTCCTGTTTTAACTGTCATTTACAAGGTACATAAATTGGTACCCAATGGACGTAAACATTGACGTAATGCCTGTTTGGTTGCCAATTTTTCAACCTAATAATAAATATATACAATGAACATATATATATTGATATTTTGACAATAAATACAGTCATATTGCCCACCAATAATCCATGTTTTAGTTCTTAATTAAACTGAAACATATGACTTTTTTAACACCCGGAGCATGAGTATGAAAAGCCTATCATAATTTTCCCACATCAGTAGGCCGAGGGTATCGTTGAGTACGTAGGAAAGTTGACAAGCTACCGAGGGAGAGGAAAGACCAAATAAAATAATGAATTCCAAAAAGATTTTTGTAACAGAACAGACTTTATTAAGTCTTTTATACACCCCCTTCACCTCTTCAGTCATTTCCAGAAGTCAACAACCACTGCATTCATCATTTTCTAGGATGTGTTTAACAAACAAATCGCTGCACCATCATGGGTCATCGCCTAGTGGAAGGAATCTGTTATGCGCCTCAAGCTCATGCACCTCATGCCGCCCATGCCGCCCATGAAGCTCCTGTACTCTCCGGGCCTCATGTACATCATCCTCCCTCGGTACTGGGGCTGCTCATAGATCAGCCAGTGGCCCTCCATCACATTGCAGGACATGAAGTTGGACATACTGTGGCGTTCCATGACGTTATCGCAGTCGCCCATCAGCTCGTGCATCTGACCCTGGAGGTTGTCCTTCTCGTAGATCCTCATCCTGTAGGACCCCCTGTGCATGGGGATCATGCGGCAGGATCTGATGCAGTCGCTCATGCCCATCATGCTCATGTAGTCGGCGTACTCGCCCCTCCTCATGAAGTACTGGTTTCCCATGAAGTTGGTGCGGTCAAAGACGACGAAGCAGCCACGCTCCACCCTGCAGGAGTGGCAGCGGCTCAGGTAAGAGGACATGTCTGGGCAGTCGCTCATGCACTCGTAGGAGCGGCCCTGGAAGTTCCTCTCCTCATAAAAGGTGATCCTGCTCATGTTGCCAGAGGTCATTTTTGCCAGAGGTTGTAGGTGGAGGCGATGCTGTTGCTGCACTCAGAGCTGATCTGATGGTCTACCTGTCGGAAAACCTTCCATTTTATACTTGACAAGCTGAGGTCCCCTCTTTGAAAACCACCTGACCCAGCAACATGCCATAGAAGCCCATGGAGCACCGAGGCACTGTCCACATTTGCAGCGGTTTACCCAAAAGACCTGATGAACACCATTGTACAAAACCATTTTTCTTTTTCAAAAGGTCAAAGCACAAAACAATACCACCTTTGTGACACGTGCAAAGGCTCTCTTCACCACAGTGCACAAAACACATCCTTAGCTCTGGAATTTAGCTTTGTGTGGGGGTTAGCAGCGAAAGAAGTATGCCACATCACCCGTTAATAGTCGTTGAATGTTCTTTACGCAAAAAGGTTCCCACATTCTAACAAACTCCCATTGTGTGATCATTTGTGTAATGTTTTGTAATGCTGGAACACTAATCTTTCTTTAAATCAAATGGGTATTTCATCATGTGTTTATGATCACATTGCGTGCTATGTGTTTTCATCACATTTGAATAATTGAAATTCACTTGAATCTGGAAGGAATAGGAAATATAGAGATGTCTAATCTTCTCAGATTAGGTATACATGATCCTATATCATGGTACTAGATGATAAAACATTCAGTTACACCATCACCTGGTGTTTAAGTCTGGTGTCTTACAAGTTAACTAGGTAACTACAAGTATTGCTACCGGTTGATTATTTGATTCAGGATGGAGGTTGTTATGCCTGATTAAGCCCCTTTTGTTGAGCCATTTGCCTGGTTCTCATTTACTAATCAGAGGAGGCATTCACAGGAACAGGAACTAAGTGGAGTACCAGTATACAACGGGCTGTTGAGGACTCAACTGTGTTAAAAATAGGATGTTATGAAGGGCAGAAACTCTCTGTTGACTTATTGTCTTACACTTCCCCTTCTTCTCATCTCATTGGAGTTCTAAAGCATGATTATTAATGAATAGTCAGTGGCGGCATCATATTTTTTTTACTGGAGGGGCACTCGAGGTAGGATGACGCCCTATTGGCCAGCCTCCACTGGTTAAGTTATAGAAAATAATGAGTGGAGGAAAATATTAGGACTGGAAGTTGATTAAGAAATTCACAGTGAGCTTTTTCCATTTAATTTTTAAAATTTTTGCCCTACATTGTATATTTATATTCCAATAGGAAGCAGTTTATAAAACAATGTTATAATGATCACATGAACCCACTGTTTTCCTCGGGTGGTTTTAGATCTGAATCCAGATGGTACAGCGGGAAGCCCACACTAAGGACAGTTTGTCCAGCTGATGGCCCCAATAGGAGCAAGGGCCCTTGGCCTTCTCTGCAAGGGGAGGGAATACAGTATATGACATCTTAAAAATGTCAGATGAAGCGCCGATAGAAATATTGAAAACCAACAGGCCGCCATTGTGTAGAAGCCCACTTAATATACCGGGCATAGCTCCAAATAAAAAAAGCCAGCCATTACCAAGGAACAAGATGTGGGTGGCTGAATGCAACTTCAGTTTCATGTACACTGTGACTGTATCACTTTCACTTCTTGTTGGTTGCAGTATTGCTTCGCTCAGCACACTGCTCCATTTCTTCGGAGCTTTGCGGCTCAGATGGATTCCACCCTCGGCAACTACAGAGAACATCAAAGAGTTAACACCACTTTTTCGTGCGGGGCTTGGAGCAAATGAGGCCGATCATGTCTTTTGAAAAAAAAATGCTAATAATAATAACGTTTTGCTAAAGACTCCCCAAAGCCCTTAGCGCTCAGCGGCTTGGCTCTATGTCGGGAGGTGGGGGGATGGCGGTGGTGGTCGCAATCAGCTGACTGAATCATAACAAGTAGATGTTATCATACTGCCAAAACATTTTGCTGTATGGCCACCTCATTAAACTTAACACGGTAGTTAAACTGAGTAATCTGTGGATGGCTGTTCTACATTGAGCCAACCGCAATAGTCAGCACAAAATATTCTCTTGCGGTGTTTGTCCTTAGAAAGTATAGGGTGTGGATGAGACTGAGCAGCAGAGGGGAATGTGCCCTTGACTCCACATAATATGGTGTGTGCCCTGGGGTCAGTGCTGGTGGTTGAATTAGTATTAAGAGCAAGTAATAGAAAAGAAAACCAATACGTCTGGAACCAGGCTAGATAAAATAATCATAAAATGACTGCAATGAAACCTGCAATGGCTTTATTGAGTCACACGCACATGCGTTACCTGTATTGCCTTTTAATATGTGTAACAAAAAGAAAATACTTTGAAACTCAGTTTACATCGGAAGGTTTCTAGGGACATTCTAAGTAGTATTGTCATAATAGCGACCAGATGGTTTCACCGCCAAATATTTCTTGGAAGACACAACATCACTTGAAATTGACCAATTAGTCGCAAGGTTCCATGCGGAAACTAAAACCTCTGTGTTGTTTAGGTTCACTGATTTGACTGGCCGCTGATAACGAGTGTCCGCCTCTGAGACAAGCCCAGCTAGCCCCAGCAGTCTGACTGCTGCTCTTTAAGCAGCAAATCCAAATAACTGCATCTCCAACAGTTCAGTGAACGGCTGTTTGGATGTGCGAAACTTGAAATCATCACTCTTTTACGGAAGTACGGAAAGCGGAAATGAGTGCTAGTGTTCATGGTTTTTTTTGTGGTTGTATAGAGTTTAAAATGTGCAGGGGGTTGAGAGCTATTTAACGGTTGTCTATCATGTTACATGCACAATAAGAGAGGAACATAGATGCTGTAACAGCACTTCCTCTAAATCTTAATATGTATAGTTTCAATTTAGCCAAACCTGAAACTGAAAAGTCTGTACGTTTGTATTGTACGTTTATTGTACAATTCATCCTTTTGCAAAGTATTGTGGAGCTAAATGTCTTTTTTTTCTTAAACAACATATTCAAGGGCTAATTTAATATTTCAAAAATAACTAGGATGATCCGCGTGGAATTTCATTCTTGGCAAGGAGAAGAAAAGCATACTTAATTTGAGTGTTAATGCCAAATAAACTCAAAGTATTGATTGATATGAAAGGGCGAGCTGGACGAGTCTTTTGAAGTGGACGTCCAGAGTAGTGAGGGTGAACAGTTTAAAAATCTAAAGGAGTCTGAAGTGTGAGCACTTGAAAAAAGCAGTTCAAGCATCACTTGAAATGTATGTGTTAAAGGTGACAGGTATTACTTAAGTACTAAAAGTGGTTGGCACCATTCACTTAGAGGTGCAGAAGTTTTTTAACGTTGATGTACTTTTGCCCTTCCTTTGGTAATTTATTTGTGCGGATCCCGTTGAAGTGCCAGCTGAAGTGTGAGTGCTGAAAGCAGTGGAGTTGAGGTAGGAAGTCCTGAAAGGACATGAACGCTAAGACAAGATTTGGATTTGATTTGTGAGTAAAATAAATGTTTTTGTCAAGGCAATTTTTTGAGTTATGTTGCACAGTCAAACTTGGGAACCACTCACATAGTATGAGTGTGATTGCATTATTCATCTTTGGCTTTCATCTTTAGAAGCATGCTGTTTCTGGTCTAGTTATGTCATAGACATACATTAATAACTTCATTGATCGACTGAGGTCTAACAGGACAGCTTTTACTTTTGTAATTTCCCTCTCTTGGGTGCAACCTTACATACAAACACCATTATCACCAATTGTTATGTGCTTCCTGAATCCTAAATGCTAAAACAAACTATTCTTTTGTGCCTGGGAGACGTTTGCATTCACTGTAGTGTTTCAATTTTAATTTGAGCTTTAAGGCTGCAGTTCAAACACTTCTGCCTTGACCTTCGAATAAGATTAGATAATTTAATAATGAGCATGAAAATAAAAACCCTTAAGTTGGACCCTTCACATCACATATGTGATGTATGTCAAGTCTTTAACGTGAAGGTGCAGTGAGACAACTCGTTGCTACAAAAAAAATAGGTCCAGCCATCAAGGCAGCATGCAGTAGAGCCGTAATAGCGGGTTCAGCGCTCCCAGGGCGCGGCATTCGCAAAGGCCTCCGAGCATCAGTGGCATCCCCGGCGCTAATGTGCTCAGTGTTGGATCGACCATAGATGTTCGGCCAGCCGTTTCTAATGAGGTCGCTCGGTGAAGTCTGCAGTGATTATGCAGCAGTCCTCTAGTCAGGCCCGGGGGAATGGGTATTGACTGTCACATTGTGTTGTGAATGCAGGTTGACCCCCCAGGGGTCAGGCGAAGAGTTGCACTATGATGTCCCTGGTCAGCATGTGTTGCCTCTAAAGCGTTAGGCAAGGCATGTCCACGAGAGAAAATACAAATGACATTAAAGCTGCAAGAAGCGTTGGACAGGTCCTCGCTACTCCGCACGTTGGGGCACTGGCCGGACGGCTAGAAACGCAGCCAAGAACTCCTCATTGTTAACCAGAAGGAGCGACACAAGGAATGCAGCTTTGAAAACTTTAACATTATTAAAGTCTGAGGTATTTTCTGAAAACATTTGATGTACTATTCCAAAATGAAAGCCTCTCAAAATACCATAGATAGCGAATTTCTTTCAAAATCCTTCACGAGACTACTTCTGGTCAATTTTAGGTTAGAATTCAAAGGGAACTATAAATAATTACACAGTAATTCCACTTAAGGCAGAGAGTACACATCCCCAAGGTGTCACTCAGCGATGACCAGCACATTCTGATGTACCATTTTAGAAATTAAAGCCTCTCGAAATGCAACCTTCGTTTTTTACTGGATACTAGAAAATTTGACTTCCTGTTACCAGTAGATAGCGCTATGACTTGATTCAACTTGACATGTCTTCAGGCCCAAAGTCTCATCAAACATGTGTAAATTGGAAAGAATCCGATGATGTGGAGTAGAGTTACAACGTTTTAGTTGTTCTTGCCGAAGGATCAACTTTGCCGATTATCGGATTCTTATCATTTTCACAGTGAAGCATCATTAAGGTTTTGATAGGGATCAGATTAACCCTTGAGGAGCATAACCTATAAGGAACAGGTTGTAAAAAAAATACATTCATCTTCCTGTTGTCACCAGGTGACGCTATGACTAAGGTTAAAAATGATCATATGGATGTCTAGAGGGTGAGAAGTTCATGCTATATGAGAAATATGGAGCAGATTAGATAAAGTATGGTTGAGTTAAAACAACTTCAATTGTCATGCTAAGTTGTGTTTTTTTGAAAATGCTCCCTACACACATAGTTTGGAATTTCTTCCGGCAAAATGCAATTTTTAGAGCCTAAGGTCTCGAGATCACACTGCGCGAATTTGAAAAGAATCGGGTTTAATCCCTGGGAGGAGTTTGGTATTTTGCAACTGCAGCAGCGCCCCCTATTCTTCAAATATTAGGAAAAGATGTGTGTGTGTTCAGGGGATAAATGTTTACATACGTTATAATATTGTTGAGGGCAGGCCAATTCATTCTTAAATTGTGTGTCTTGCCAGTTTAACCACACCCCTTGTTCATTAGTTCATAAGTTCATTAGTCCATATCTTCCCAAAACAAGATATCAACACGATTGTTATGGCTCAAGCGGGCATAGACCCAATAATGATCCACAGAAAATTTCGTGACAATCGGACTTAGCGTTTAGGAGAAATGGGCAAAAGCCATCACAAAATCAATTCACAAAACATCAATTTCACAAAATTCAAAATGGCAGAAAATCTAATTAGGCGCATTTGCATACCATGATTTACTTTTTTGTATAGCATGTCCAAGTGCACATGTGTGCCAAATTTCAAGTCAATCAGGCATCAGGGGAAAATCTGGCCTAGTGTTGTCCTATAGGGGGAGCTATGGAGAAATTTCTTTGTACCCAAATGCGAGACCCCGAAATGATCAAATTTTTCACCAGTTCTGATATGCATGCCAAATTTAACAACTTTGAATATGATAAAGGCCTCAAAAAGGGAAAATTCCTTAGAGAAAATAATAATTCCATGAAATACAATAGGTTCCTCTACGACTAGTCGTAGCGAGGACTCTGATTAGTTGTTAGACACATTGCATAGTTTATGGCCCTTTTTTTTCTTTTAGGGGGGATGAATATTTTAAGTATGTGTGGCACAGAAAAAGGAGCTGTTGGTGATGTTTTTTTCTACCCAACCCTATGCCATCAGAATAGTGATTGAGCTTAATTTTCACTTTTAATTTAAAGAAGCAAACAGAAGCACAAGCACTGGAGTGTCATAATGTGAGCAAAGTACCTCAGTACTGCCATTAAAGTTTGCTAACATTAGTCAACATTAACTACTAGTTAAAAAGCATTAACAACTAGTTAAAAAACCCTGACTGTATTTCATACAGTCATATATCACAAGGGTGCATATTATTGTCACTTATCATTCAAGAAGTTAGACTCTCTTAATTTAAATATTTAAATATTTTACAATCATCCAGTCTAACTAAAAGGCAACAGCAACTCAGTCGACTCAGCTTTCTATTTGTCATGTTCCTGACACAGCCTCAGCTCATGGATAAGATATGCACCCACTGTGCATGTTTGACCAACCACCCCCCTTCAACTGGCACACCTGATTACACTAGAGCAGCGGTTCCCAAACTTGTTAGGCTACGCACCCCCTTCTATTTCCCAACTGGGTTCATGCACCCCCAATTCCCCACAATTAAAAAGAAAAAATCTATTTATAGCTGCATTAAAATTGGACCAATGACAGAACAGTTTCACGGGAAACAGGGTATGTTTCAGGAAAGACTACCTTGCGATCTACAGGTTGCTATTAGGGCTGTAAATGGCGTCTCCGACTCCGTCCTCCACAGTTCAAATAGGGTCACTACCAGTTGCAAAAACGTTCAAAACCATTAATGTGACAAAAACGCCAAACGTAAGCTTGCAAACACACAGCCAAAAAAACCAATGGGTAATGCAAATGTATTCTTTTTTTTTCTACAATATTCCACTCCTCAATGCACGACAGTTCCGCCCTAAAACATGCGCACATATAGACTTGTGTGCACGCTTGCACCAGTGGACAGAAAGCGTGCGTCCTCCCGCAACGACTACTAACCCCCCCATTGGTCGGTCCATTCACCCCCGCAAGGTTGTAAACCTATGGCAACCGCTGTGAGGTCTATGGTGAATATACAAAAGGCTTCCACCTGTGCCATTGGCACACAATGAGGAGTATGGATGAGGTCGGATGACAGACTTAGATACACTTTAGTATAAATTCATCCAAACAGTGGCGGCTGGTCCATAGAGGGCATTGGGGTCTTGCCCCACCATGAACAAGGGGGAAAAAAAGAAAAATTTGAAATTATATTATTATATATTATATTAAAAATACATTTTACAAATAGTCAATATTTGTGTATTTATGTTTTTGAGACATGGATTATATATCTGGTAATATTTGTAAATTAAGATCTGCGGAAAATATATGACGTTACTTTTCCTGCATGTCCTCTCCGCATGTCTCAGCTGGGCTCGGGCACGGCTCCAAAGCGGCGGGTCTAAAGCAGTTAGCCAAATACTGATAAAGGTAAAGTGACATTATAATTTCAACGTCCTAAAATACATTGAGATTTGGGCTTAGCCCTGTACTAACGGCGCATATTCGTGTACCATGCGGATGACGTCGGCGTGTTAAAGTTAACATCGCTTACCAGCTGCGACGCACACAGGACTGCGGTGAGGACACAATCACAACGTGGATGAAAAACGGCATTTGAGTTGGTCTTTCCTCAACACACTGACTGGGTGTTTCCCCAACAAACTAGGTTCATCTCAATACATATATACACACACATGTTCTAATATACAGTGAATCCGGAAAGTATTCACAGCGCTTCACTTTTTCCACATTGAAAGTCCAAATGAGCACAGTGGCCTCCATCATCCGGAAATGGAAGAAGTTTGGAACCACCAGGACTCTTCCTAGAGTTGGCTGCCCAGCCAGACTGAGCGATCGTGGGAGAAGGGCCTTAGTCAGGGAGGTGACCAGGAACCCGATGGTCACTCTGACAGAGCTCCAGCGTTGTTCTATGAAGAGAGGAGAACCTTCCAGAAGGACAACCATCTCTGCAGCACTCCACAAATCAGGCCTGTTTGGTAGAGTGGCCAGACGGAAGCCACTCCTCAGTAAAAAGCACATGACAGCCCGCCTGGAGTTTGAAAAAAAGCACCTGAAGGACTCCCAGACCATGAGAAACTAAATTCTCTGGTCTGATGAAACAAAGATTGAACTCTTTGGCCTGAATGCCAAGCGTCATGTCTGGAGGAAACCAGGCACTGCTCATCACCTGGCCAATACCATCCCTACAGTGAAACACGGTTGTGGCAGCATCATGCTGTGGGGATGTTTTTCAGCGGGAGGTACTGGGAGACTAGTCAGGATTGCGGGAAAGATGAATGCAGCAATGTACAGAGACATCCTGGAGGAAAACATGCTCCAAAGCGCTCTGGACCTCAGACTGGGGCGACGGTTCATCTTCCAACAGGACAACGACCCGAAGCACACAGCCAAGATAACAAAGGAGTGGCACTGTATTTTATATAAATATCTTTATTTTGCGAGTTCGTGCCCTGTTTCCGGAGAGATCGGTCGTTGTTTGGAGACTTCCCTGTGGATATGTACGAGAAACTTGGAAACTGTGGATTATTGAGAGTGAGTTTTCCTTTTTTTCGTTGAACTGTGAGTGCCCATGGACTAAGGGAGTTTGAGTTGTTTCTTTTGTTTCCCCCTGCCAATTAAGGAGGCAGTTTTTGTTTGTTCCTCGGAACCTTACGCTCTTTAGTTCTTGTGAAGGAATAAACTACGCCGTGTTTTTGGCTTAACATAAACTCTGTCTGGTGTCGTGCACTTGGGGTCGAAGACAAACCATAACCGAATAATACTGGGATGTTTACTGAAAACCACAAAAAACAAATCACCAGCTGCCGCTGCCACTGCATCTAAACCTGCCTTTTTTTCTTGATTGGAAAGAAGTCATCTTCCAAGGGCAAAGACTGGCAGCACAGCAGTTCCACGCTGGCAGAGAGAGGATGGGAGCGGAAAGAAAGCTGTGGTGTTCCTCCTCTGTTCCATATCATTCACTTAGTAACTGTAATTACAAGAGCTTTTAATGGGCTCCTGCACGTGAGCAGGAGGAACAACTTTTCATCCAAGATGCTGATTGTGCAGGAAGTTTCCGCCGCAGCTCCTCATGCTGCCGACCTTTTGCCGAAGTTTTAGGACCGAAGTGCCTCATGGTGCACTTTCTCTGCAAACTGAACAAAGTGACAGACCAAATGCAAAAACATTCACGTGTGAAACTCTACCCAATCCATGAATCCTTTCTGATCCGTACAGCGCATTTGCAACAGCAACTATCGCTGCGTTTGAAATTTATTGTGGCTTAAATGTGAGACAAACTTTTCTTCCTTTTTCTTCTCAGCCAGAGTTAGCAAAAGGTCCCACCACCCTGAGCAAGGACCTGGACACAAGTTCAGGTATCAGAAATAAAAAGATGGTATCCAAACATCTCAACTTACTTCACAACCTTCACAAACTCGAAATTTACAGCTTTACAGATGTTAAAAAATAGATGGAGGTATATTGAAGTTTTCTCCCACGAATTGCCTTATGACTAGAAGAATAGAACTGGGTGAGCTCATAATTTCAATCGACAACATGACCTCATTGTTAAAGCTCAACGTCAATGAATTTGTATTTTCTTTTTTCATACTGAGAAACTCTGGCTATGTTATCGCTCTATGTGGTCTGCATGTTTTCTCTGAGTCGGAAAAACAACCAATTTAGTGTGGAATTCGCCACAAACAAGGCCGAGCACCTTCATTGTTTCCAGAAGGAGACTTACAGGGCCATGTGTGGCACAGTCAGACGGTCGGAGTCGACTCGTTACAAAACCACAGCAATGCAGACGTGGGTTTAATATCCCAAGCTCCACAAGTTCGCAAGTCCTCTTGCGAAGACTGAATACATAGATAGCAGGACATGCCTACAGGTCCAAAGTAAAGGGTTGTATTATCTGAAATTTGTCTTGAAACAATACCTAAATTCCCATATGTGTATTTTGACAGAGTTAGTAGTGACTTCAAATTTCCCTTCTCTCTAACTGGCCCTATCCATTGCTAATTTAATTCCACTGGAGCAAAAAGTCCACAAACCTTGCTCTGTGCAAAAATGCACTTCAAAATTAATCAGAGGCTAATCTGTGGGTGTTGGAAAAATGAAGGGGTACATCTTCCAAGGTTCTAGTCTTAAAAGTGTGAAATCCCTAGTCTAGCCATTGCACTCGCTGAGCTTTGGCTCCTCGGTAAGCAGCACAGGCTACTTATTTTTTTGAGTGAAACACTTTTTTGTTGCTTTAGCCGTATTGTTTTAACTTACTTGTTAAACTAATACTGGGGGGGGGAGGGGGGGGGGGGCATGGAAAAAAAAAAATATATATATATATATTGCACTTTTTCAGGCAGGGGTGCGCCACTCTTTTATAAGAGGCATTTAGCGGCGTGCACCCACCCGCCCCCCTTGTCACCTTGTCACCTCTGCGGGTAGACAGCTCAATGAGGTCACCCCATGTGTTTTGGCACTGATTGTCAGAAGTGTATTCTACACCGCATTTAGCCAGTCGCGTGTTACATCATTGCTTGTTTGAGTTTGAATGAAGTCTGTTGGATGACGCTTTTACAACACACGTATAGTTCATTATTATTTCTGATTCATGGCTTGAAGAACTTGACACCCAGTGTCCCTATGTGGTGTTTACTGGTGCCCTTTTTTTCTTCTCCTGAACATCTCTTGTCCTGACAAGCCCTACATCTCTAAAAACAGAAGGGGTAGGAATGGTAAATGGCTAAATTGGGAAATCAAAGATGGGAAATCATTGCTATTATTACTATTTAGTCATTAAATAAGCCCTGAGAAACAAGTAATGAACTGAGAAAAATATTTTGTGCATATCCCTAGTTGGAAAAGAGTTAATAACGTTTAAAAAACGTGTGGTCGACCAAAACAATTCAACCTTGACACGAACATCAACCTTACTTTGTGCAAAGCATAGTTTGGTGACACACTCCACATTTGTTGACCATTCAAGACACACTTAAAGGTAAAGCTAATTTATGCATCTGCAGAGGGCCAGAGGCCTGGACATATAATCCCCCCCCTACCTAATTGTGACCTCCATTCCTCGATTCAGCTTGTGAAAAAGGCACATTCCTTTCCAGCTGAGCAAGGGGGGGCTGCTGTGGCGCCCCCAAAACATTAGTCTTCCTCTTACCCTCCTCATGGAAAAGTAGTGCTCGTCCGATGCTGTCTGAATTCTTCCGTGAATTGTCTTGGTGTGAGGGCTTTTTAAGTTCTGGCATTCCACGTACCACCAGAGAAAACCCTCACTTCCTGTATTGCAGTGGACTGTCTATTTTTGTGGCGATCCCACAGGGAAAGAAGAAAAAAAGCAGAGAGTCCCGAGAAAAATCTCGGAAACCTTTTGCCTACTTTTTTGGACTAGTGGAAGATTTACCCCTTCTGAAAAAGTGGAATCATAAGTGGATCAACCCACTTTAATTGGACAGCTGTTAAATGGCACTTTTCAGTTTTACTCCCATCATCCACTTACTTTTGGCACTGTAATAAAAAATAAAAAAAAACAGTAATTTCCTCCGGGGATTTCTTTGGATCTCCCCCAAAACTCAAGTCTCACTGTGGAAAACATGCATTTCTCCTCATATAAAATCATATTTTTGTGTTTTTGCCTTCTTGAACTCATTATCTCCACCAGAAGTGGTGGTTGTCAGATTTTGTGTGTGCATATGTGCGCATCTACGTCTATGACCTTCGCTAATCTCTCCAATATTCTACAACTCAAGTTTTGTATATTTGTTCCTATTTCTGACTTTATCTTTAAGGACCTCATTTGTATGCATTGATTCCAAAATAAATATAATACATATCTTATTAACTGTTGAATGCCGTCATCAACTTCCCCCTCCTCACTACTCTCTACTTCAGTATGCTTCAGTGACTTTTACTCTTTGATCCAACATGACAGCAGTTTCTTGATACTAACATGCACGTCCCTGGGCCAAAATTCTCATTTTGATGCATCGTTGGTGCTAAGATATCACTGATGAGGTGTTATATATTCAGGGACAGGAAAGGTGAAGGTCATTTATGAATCATTGTCTTTATGATTTGATTTGAGCCCTAGATTCAGCGGATCCACGTGTATCTCCCCAGGTGATCTGTGCAGTTCACACAAATGGGAGGAGATCAGTTCTCGCGTCATGTGTGCTGTGAGTGCTTTGCTTGGATGGAGGACCCAATCGGCTCTGTAGAATTTATAATCTGCAAAAGGCTTATTAAAGCCTCTCCAGGGAGCCTGATCTCCAAAACCTGTTCGTAAAAATGTATACGAAAATCTTGAACGTACAAATTCGTAGTGATACATACTAAATAAATACGGACTGCAACTGATGACGTCACCCTATTCAAAGTGAATGGGGACCTGCACCCGTAAACACACTTCGTGAAGTCTAACGATGTAAAATAAACGTGTTATGATTGCATTTTTAACGAGAAATCAATGTTAAATTGTAAGAATACAATACTACTTCCAGTATAACTCTGCAGATGGCAGGAGTCCTGCCATCTGCAGAAATTCTCTGATGACTCTTGAGTGGTAGGGTGTGTAAGGGATGGATGGGAGGAGTACAGGGCAATAGTGGAGGACTTTGTGGTGTGGGCGGGCAGAAATCACCTGCTCCTGAACGTGGCCAAGACCAGAGAGATGGTGGTCGACTTCGGGAGGAAGACGACGGCTCCGCTACCGCTGAGGGTTCTGGGAGAGGAGGTGGCCATGGTCGAGGACTACAAGTCCCTGGGTGTCTCCATCGACAACAGACTGAACTAGAAGACCAACATCAACGCCATCTACAGGAAGGGGATGAGTCGACTCTTTTTCCTGAGGAAGCTTCAATCCTTGCATGTGTGCAGCAAGATGTTGGAGATGTTCTATCAGTCTGTTGTGGCCAGTGCTTTGTACTTCGCCGTGGTCTGCTGGGGGAGCAGCATTGGAGCCGGTGACACCAACAGACTTAACAAACTTTTTAAGAAGGCCGGCTCCATCATTGGCTGCAAACAGGACAGCGTGGAAAAGGTGGTGGAGTGGAGGTCACTGAATAAACTGTTATCCATATTGTATAATCCTGACCACCCCCTCCACCACCTGCTACAGGGACAGCGGAGCACGTTCTCCAACAGACTCCTTCAGCTCCGCTGTCACAAGGACCGATACAGGAGGTCATTCCTGCCCAGTGCAATAACACTTTACAATAAATCATCCCTGGCTAAATAATGACAATAACAACCATGTACTGCTGTGATGTTGCTGCTCTTCCTCTTCTCCTTTTACAAATTATTATTATTATTATTGTCTCTTTTGGAAGGTTATTCTTTTGTTTCAGTTTTAGTTTATTTAACTTAATTTAATTAAATAATTTAATATTTCACCTTATTGTATATAATGTGTATCTTTTTATTCTATTTTCTTCCCTGTACATGCTGCTGTGATACCAAAACTTCCCTCTTGAGGGATCAATAAAGTATCTATCTATCTATCTATCTATCTATCTATCAAACCCTAACCCCCTCAAGAAATCCAACATGGCGGAGAGACGTTCACTCAAGAATCCAACATGGTCCGCCATGTTGTTCACTCAAGGGGCGTGGTTAACTACTGCCAGTTCGTATGTATTGTTACGAATTTCTATGTTCAAGATTTTCGTATACATTTTTACGAACAGGTTTTGGAGATCACGTTGCTCCAGGGCTAGAGCACTTTAGCATAACATGTATGAAAACCATCCCAGCACGTGTTGGAGAAGAGTTGCAGCCACTTTACATTCAATGTTAATCATCTACAGGTTCCCTTATGTTGGAGGAACTCATATTTCATTTTGCTATGCAGCATGTGTTTTGCCAGAGATACTCTATTTACTTCCCACACATTCCAAATTCATCTGAATTGCACTTACTGCCAACAGCCAAAACATGTCTCTTTTTTGTCCAGCTCTACATGCACTGGTAATGGATTTACCATGTCTATGGAGATTTATAGGCACCTGGAAATGTGGATTCCCATTATTATTCCAGCTCATTTCATTTTACAGTCCACTAAGGAGTCTCAGAAAGCCTCGGCGTCTTTCCTTTAACTGAATTTGATCCGAGTCTTTTGTTCTCTGGTTTCACGGCAGTGAACTGTCACAGGAGGATGAATATACTGCTCATAATGTTGACGTTTGTAGAGATTTATATCAATTTGCTGCATTAAAAGAATTTGCAGGCTGATGGGCTGCTGATAACACCATGAATTGTAACTGCTATGAACCAGCCTCAAGGTCAGATTCACTAAACACTAATAATATTACAGCACAAACACAGCCATCAAGTTTCTCTAATAAGTTTGATTTTCATTCATTCAACGTATAAATCCGCTTAAGATCAGTGTGTTACTTGGGGTTTGTGGATGTGAGCCAGAGCCATAAGGCTCTTAATCACATTTTCTTGTTTTAATACTTTAAGTTTATTTCATACTTCTAGTGATTCCAACTCAGTAGAAACCAAAATTCAGTAAATCCTAACTGGTTATTTGGATCAGTAGTCTTTTCATTTTCATTGTTTGTCATGACCGGACAATGGACCTGAACCCAAATACCCAAATACCCTCAAGAAAAAGTTCCAAAACAAAGTTTATTACAAAAAAAAAATGTGCACTGAACCTAAGAACAAAAAAGATCAAGAAAATAAATGCTGGACTTGTTTTGTTCAAAAATGAAGAAACGCTGGACGGACAGAGGGCATCCCTGATGGAAAGGTTAAAATGTATGTATTGTAAATTATTAAATACATTTACATGTATGTAAATGTATTTAATAATTATCTTCTGGTGAGTTTAATGTAACTCGGATTTCGAATGGCCCTTAGTCAATACCAGTTGTTGTGCTAGTATTACATACATGCATTCCAGTTGATTACATTACATCAAATACAATCATAACTGTACATTAGTATTATTCTATTACAGTTGCAGAATTACAGTGGTTTTACAATAGTGTCATTACTTTATTGATTACACAGTTTCAGAATCATGGCTGTATTCTGCCATGATTCTGTATTCTGTATTCTCATAACCATAACCTATATGCATTTTATTAATTTTATGAACCGGGTCGTTAGTTTATTTCTAATATCCTACAGACTGAAGAAGAACCAACTGAGATCGAACATGAGCAAACTATCAAAATCACAAGACCTGACAATGGCAAGTGGCTATGAGTTCTCTGACATGAGGGACAAGACGAACTGGCACAGGACAAAGGGAGGCGCAGACAATATATACACATAGGGTAAGGGGGCAGGGCAGACAATCTTACCAGCAGGGAAGCACACAGGGGGAAGTAGCAAGTTGCCTCAAACGAAATGAAAGTTAACTCAAAAAAAAAAAAAGGAATTATGAGACAACATACATAGATAGACAAAATTATTAAATTAACTTAACATTTCTTGGACATGACTGCGTTGGTTTAAAATAAAAACACTTAACATAATTTTGGCTCGGGACCTAAAGTTGTGCGACTTTGTGTGTAGCGTGAAGTGACATTGCATTGTCTTTGAAAATCACTCAACTTTTCGTTTCGCATAGGACCTAGCCGGGATTCCCTAATGTAAAGTCCTGTGTTTGTTTGTTCTCACCCATACACCACCCTTTCCTCTCAGCGAAAGACACAATTGCAGTTCACAATAAAGTCATTTGTACGCTTCGTGCATATCATGTAATGCCAATGGGTGCTCTGTACCATGTGGCGATATTTGACGCCCTGCGAGTGAGAACAAGCTGGATATCCGCACCAAATCTTTTTCCGTGGGTAATCCATTCAACATATTTCACTCAAAACCAATGACTGCTAGGCTCTTACTGGTGCCTCAGGAAAAGTCAGGGGATTACTTCACGAGCAAAATGGAAAATACAATTAGGGGGTAGTTTATTGGAGAGATTTGGAGATATTTTGCTTCCAGGCAAAATTCTGACCTGCTTTCAAATGAGAGGTGAGAGGGCTTCTTCCTCTGGGGATACTCTCTATGCTATTATTGCATATATTATTGTGACTCAAGAGCGCTAACCAAGCGCCTCGAATGAAAAAAATCTAGGGATGCCAAATTAGCTATGTGTCGTCCTCTCACTCGCAAAATAAAACATACGAGTCTCCCTTTCACCGAGAACCTAATTGCAGTGATGGCGCGGCCCTGTAAATGGCGGGGATGCTGCTGTTTAATGGTGTCTCTAACTCCTCGGGATGATTTCCCAGAGGAGCGCTCCCATTAGGTAAGATGTAGTAACAGCCTGCCGGTTTAACGGATGTCCACGGATATTGAGATAATGAATGAGGCGGGTTAAGGACTCCAGGGGCACCACTGCTGTCACCCTGAAGCGCACGTCTCGTCTTGGCCTGTCGCTTTTGAAAGTGACGTTTGCAGCGGGACCGTTGACCTCTGATGGTTGACCTATCGCCATGAAGGGAATAGCAATAAAGCCTAAGTCCTATACCCAATGCCTTGGGGCCTAATGGAGTCATAAAGGGAGGAATTACCTTGGGACGGTGTGGTGTTATTGTGGGGAGGAGTTTCACTTTGCAAAATTATACTTTTTTATTTTCTGATAATTGGTGCTTTGTTTTCATCTTGCTTTCAGCCTCCAGCTACATTCTATGATCCAGGTGACATGAATTCATCAGAAATGGTTTGGAGTCACTTTTTTCATTCCCCTCTCATCAGATTTGAAACTCCTTACCATGGGATCCCAGCAGCCCTTGGATCTTAGAAGGTTAGAGATGGACAACACTGGCTTACATTTTCCTTCCCAGGAATACGTTTTATAACAGATTATCTGCTGAGCTCCAATTTCCGCCACTTAACCTCTCAACTCAAATTAAACACGGCCGATCCTGGGGTTAAGCCACTTATACCTCTGCTGGCGAGAGACTTCCGTTGTTATTATACAGTACCATTTAAAAGTCTGGACACACACAAGAGAAAGAAAAAGAAAATGGGTTCTGTTTAAGAACAGTATGTGTATGGTTATCAGAAGTAATTCAGTGCTGAAGAAAAATACAATATCCACAATTTAAGCTACGGAATTATCTTTTCCACTTCATATCCTGTTATTTGTTCGATAGCTTAATGGTGTTTGTCGATTGCATTAAAGTGGAAACAAGCAAGACATTTGTGGAAGTGGAGAAGTTTCTGTTCTAGCCTAGAGCTGATGCTAATCATGGTCTCTGAGTTCACCAACGTACAATGACACAACAATAAATGAAAAGTATAAGGGGGAAACACTTTGTGCTAGGTTTAGGGGCCAATCACTAAGCACTCTTACAGATACACTCTTTGTGCAACGGTTGCATATAAAAAGGTACTTCAAAAACACATGAAAAGATCATAAGCGTGAGATGAAAAGACCCATCAACTGGTGTTTTGCATAACAGTGTTTACCTTACCACTGAACAAAGAGGGCTCCCCGCCTTCCAGCCGAGGAGCTTTGTGACTCCTAGGATCCTGAGGACAGCCACCTCTGGATCCTACATAGAGGTGTGGATTGGGCTGACCGGCTTTGTTTCCACCTCTCATTACTTCCGGTCCAGGTCAGCAGCTCTCCTCCCCTCTCTAAGATTTCATAACTAAAATTCCAGATGAAATAACTCTCAGGCCATTATCTTTAGTAAATCTTCACAGGCAGCCAAGCAGGTAGAAAGAAGGGGGAAGGAGTGAAACTGTGTAGATGGCATACAAGTGGAGCAAAGAGATGGGCTGAAGTTTATTGTACGAAATAGAGGGGGTGAAAGCCCAAATTCTTTTCATCCCTCGGATCATTTCATGGCCTCGGAAACTCTTAAGTTTCACTGTCCTCATGGCCAGATTTTCAAAAAGGCTCAAGGTTTATAGATTCGAAGCTAGCAAGGACATCACTCATCACATAAGTTGAGGATTACTTAAGGGCACCACTTCTATTTATTTAAAGTGAATTCAACAACTCAGACGATTTCAACATGAGGGCAATGTGAAGGAAGATTCAGTGAAGAAGAAATATTGTGTGCAATTATTGTGAAATGAATTGTTCTCATGTTTCTTACAAAGATTCTTTAGGAAACTGCTGTGGCAGTATATTTAGCCATTTGTCTTTTTCTCACCCTTCAATTTCTACGAGGTTTAATCCTGAAGTACTACTTGTGATTAGCCAGATTTATTCTGAATATACAAATGACAGGGCATAAGTTGAGCGTGTGCAAAACTTCCTTTCCATTTTCATTTATCGCCATGTCTTCCTCTAACTTAATACAGGTGCGGTCTTCTGATGTCCATGTATGACAGGCTTGTTCCGGCAAGAGGAGTCTAGATCTGGCTAGATTCCACAGATAATCGAGTTTGCCTTTAAACATCCAGTATCGCATGCTTTTCTCTAGAATTATTTGTTTTCTTCCGGTTTTGCACCAGCCTCACAAAAAAACCGTTATCCGCAGTCCAACTCACCCACTGTGAATTTGCTGTTAACGTTTAAAGGTGTGGATTGTCGGAGGGTGTGACTGTTGGGTCGAGGTGAAAATTGATAAACACCAAGGTATATTTGTGCTTGTTTTCCAGTCTCTTGTAGTTTCTCTGTGTTGTTGCCTGGCTACAGCCTTCTTGTGAACACGGTACATTTTTATCACAGTGGGTTGTGTATTCTGTGTCCTCTCCACGGTTACTGTGTGTTGTATGCTCCCACATTACATGCTGGAAGGTGCCAGCCAGTTCCTGAAAGCTTGCAAGCACCAGCGCATTGTCTCATTTTATTTTTTACATAGTTTTTTTTAACCCAGAATATTTTTTCCGTTCGTTAGCAGAGTCCTACCTGGACAATCACACCTGCAGCCCCAATAAGTGACACAGCCATTAGTGCCGGGCCAATATCAGCGTTAATGGTTGTCGTTTTAACAGACTAGTCACAGTTGGAGTTGATGTTGAACCAAGGCCCTTTAATGCGCTCGCATGCGACTCTGTTGACACATCCTTAATTATTCAGACGTTTATTAATTAGCTATATTGAATAATTGAATGCTGGATATTAACGGCTACCTTTAGGCTCCCAGCGAGGAGCCGTAAGGCGGACCCTTTGAAATAAATCACGCCACCCATATATGGTTAGCAGAATTGCGAAGTGTGACGGCCTAAACCCCCACAGTATCCCGAAGCTCGGCAGTGTGCAGACAGCAGGGCACGGGGCCGTACTCCAACTGATTACCTGAACCACAGGCGGACGACATGCTCCCATCTCTCGATCGCCCCCCCCTACCTCTCAGAGCAGAGACACGGCTACACACGGAGAAGAAGCCACGATGTGCCCAACCAGTCTCTGACACATAAGGCAAGTGGGCACGGAGAGGGAGCGTGTCCATCTGCCACGGCCTCATCACTCCTGAAATGCATGCTTGTCCTTGGGAGACCAGCAGGGGGTTTGTGGGAAGTGAGAAAGCAAACAGGCTGGCCAGCCTTCATCACACACTGTTGATGATGTTGTTGCTATACATATTCGTACTCAAATACAAAAATGTGTCTCTCTCTTGCCAACATTTTTTAACCTTTAATGTTTAATTTTTTAATGTGGTTAGTAAATATTTTCTGGCTTCTGTCCAGCAGACATTCACACTACCTCTCCACACTTGCTTGATATATTTACCTAGTAGCCAGTCTAAAAAAGATGTTATGTGGTAAACTAAACAAGGTCCCTTGTGGTTTTCCTTGGATAGAACATGAATAATGAATAATGTGTGAAAAGGATTAGACTTGTTAGTTGACTGCAGATCACAAACCATGTCAGTGTAAATTTCCTGGTATGTAAAATGACCAACGCCTATGTTGTTTTAGTTACATGCAGGACATTTAACAAATGTGCAGGAATCAACTTGACATTCTCATAACCAGTTAAAACAGTCAAGCAGGTTTATACCCCCAAAAATGACCAAAACCCCAATTGATTTCACAGTTCTTTGAGATTAAGCTCTCAACCACAACTCTCTTTGGGTATCCTGAGGGGTGGGTGGGGATGAGGGGAATAAGAAGCTGGTGTGTGCACCTTGGGCTTCACCTCCCACACAGGCCAAGTTTTACTCTGTCTGGAGGATTGTCCCATCCAGATTTGAGATTACTGTAAATGCTCCAATCTTTGTAAAACAATTATGAAAGCCTGCAGGGAATACCGTACATATTGTTTTACTGTAAGCTGTCAGACCTTGAGGGGCTGCCCTAAGATAAAAAGGTGTAGGAGATTGAGGAATTGAGGTTGAAGCTTAGGACAGAGTGTTGCTGTGCAGGCTCTTTTGACAAGTCCAACTTCTGCTAGTTGGTGCTATGATGTGTTCACGGGTGTGTTCTTTCAGTAATTCTGTACTAATTCCATCTAATCATCTAAATATACAGGCTACGGTGCACGTATCCACACAAGAGAAAGTCCCATAGGACAGTAAGTTCAAGTGAAAATTCACATTGTGAAGTTGTTCATACCAAAGGGTTTTTGTGCAGTAGTGGTTGGTATCACAGCACAATTTCAGCAAAATTTGCCTTTTTAAAATCAAAATAGGTCATCCACGTGTAATCGTGCAGGGTTAGCGTTTCTGAGATTGGAGTTAGACAAGGAGAAAAGTTGATGTTGTGATCTTTGCAGGCGCTAAAATATTTTTGATGCAACGTTTTGAATCTTAGCCAATCAGCCTTGAGATGTCTACAGCGTCTTCATTACCCCCACCCCCCTAACTTTTTATCCTTTCGCTCCAAATGTGTTTTGGTGCAATCTGTGATCTTAATAAGATGATATTATACTTTTGGTCAGAACAATGTGAAGTTTGTTTAAGATAATCAAAGTGTGTATTAAAATGTTTATTAAAACAATTCTGTGCTCTAAAATGAAAATCAAATAAATAAACTAAAATAATCAACGTCTTCATCCCCAAATTCATATTTACCAAAATGTTTACTGAAGAAAGCATCAAATATCTGTATGCAAAAATGAATTTATGACTTGCTTTCACATGATCCTTTCCTCACCAGCAGCTGAAGTTCGTCCAGGTTGTTGCGCAGTGAGCGCACGTTGGAGAGAAAGTTGCCCGGCAGCGGTGTGCGAGAACCACGCTTGTGGAGTCGCACTAACGAGCCAGGAGACCGATCCATTGACAGGATTCATAAAAGGAGAACATATATTTTACATATTTTCTGCTGTATATTGGGGGGTGGGCAGATTGGTATTTTCTCAATATTGGGGGGGTACAAGACCCCCCCCTTAGAATGCATGGTTACGTTGTTGCCAAATCATTCACATCTTACTAAACCTAGTCACGCGAAAGTGAACGAGGCAAACAAATCCTTTCTGTTTCCTCTTCTGAGCCTATGCAGTGACCTGCATAAAATCAGTAGTACCCAGTCAGCAAATTAACAAATCAATGAACGAATCATTTCTGTTTTCTTGACTGAGCCTATGCAACAGTCCCAATGCACAGCCACGAGGAAATGAACAAATCTCTTTTGTTCACAAACGAGACATCACTAATCAAAATGTCAATGAACCTAAATTGGTCAAATCTCAATCACGTCTATTAATTAGGGTATATTGTGGTACATAGACATTGAACAATAGTTTTCTGGTTGAATGTTCAGCTCAAGTCTAGAAGGCCCAACAAGTCATGATTAGATGAACGTGAATCAGAATAAGTTCAGGTATTGCACATCTTTAAGCATACCACCCAAAAATAGTATGCAAGAAATAACATCTACTTAAACATCTACTACCAACATTTCCTGGGGGTGGATCTTACCTACGTATGTCTTTGCCTCACAGAATGTAACCAATGTTGTCCATCTCCAGTAGGCCGCCCCAATCAATGACTTTGGGCCCCAAAAACCACCAAATTGCAGGGCACGACATAGGTACAACGCCAAATAAATTCCAATTCCCAGATATTTGAGCCACCAACATGTGTGGCAGTGCTAGCCACGACACCACCGTGGGACCCTCGCAAAAAGCAGAAGAGAAAAAAAGGCTTTAATGATGCCCCTGGTAAATACCAGTAGACAGAACACAACGCTGCAAATCATATTGGCACACCAGAGTGAGCGCAAACTCATGCAGATATTGGTATTTTATATAGGCTATCATTAACATTTGTGGTAGCCAAAGGCACCTCGTGTGTCAGGGCCCTGTTGTTGTTCAAGATGTGATCAAGGTTCCCTTGATCTTTTACCAGGTTAGTTGCAGTTACATCTCTAAAAATGTCCACAGCTCCTCTATGAAGGATGGTAAGAAAGATACTCTTTAGGTAATTTCCAGCTAAGTGGATATTCACTGTCAAACATACAGTACACTGGGTGATTAATGAACTGGTTCACAAAGGCCTCTATGGGAGGGACACTCTATACTCAGACGTGCATGCAAACACTTTAGCAGAGCGGGTTTCATTTTTCGTCAGGTCACGCTAATAGTATTAGCACAGGGGTGGGCCTTCTTCACATTCTCTCTATCGCTCTGAGGGGAAATAAGAGGACTTAAACAGCAAACAGTGAAATAGAAACCCGATCCCCACAGCTGCTAACCACCTCCCTGCTGAGCAAGTATACTTTAAGTATACTTGCAAGTATGCTTTATCTCACTTAACCACTCAAAGGTAGGAAGGTGCATTGTCTCATGCTTGTATTGCCCAATACCGTAGTACAGATTGAGACGGAAAAATGGTTCTTGTTCTTCCACTAGGCTGACAGTAAAACAGGTCAGCGTGTTAATGAGTCCGCTGTGAGTGGGGACAGGAACATGCGAGTCCAATGCAGTGACAGGTGTTAAACAGAGACTCTCTTTGTCTACCACAGTGCATGGTAGAGTACAGTATGTTGCCCTGCCTTTGTTGTGAAACAAGGGGCTGCACTGTAACTTGTGTATAATTCATGTTGTTGACATATGCTGGACTGCATGGGATCGTTTATCCGTCTAGGATGTGGAGGGTGATCCTCAGCTACCGTGTCTCCGTGCACCTTCAGAACCCGTGCAAGGCATGCATTACATACAAGCAAGGACGGGGATTATTATGTGCTACTGTGATTAAATTTCATTGGATGGCACACAAAATTGCAAAGCTGCTTGTTTAGGATAAGCAAAAAGCTACTTGTTAAGGTTTAGAGAACAAAGCTGTTAAGGTTCAGGAAACAAAGTTACTTGTTAAGGTAAGAAAGCTATTTGGTTAGGTTTGGACAAAAAAACAAAACGTTACTTGTTAAGGTTTAGACAACAAGGCAGCATGTTAAGGTTTGGGCAACAAAGCTACTTGTTTAGACGAGACAGCTTTGATTTTGAAAGGTTTGTGCAAATTTAGTCAGTTAGTTTTCAGTTAATTAGATGCATGCATGCTTAATGAAAGAAAGCTGTTTTCTGCATTTTTGCATCGGTAATTGAAAACGGTTTCTCTATATGATCACGCCAAGATGCCAAAAAAGAACACATGGTCCAGACTCTTAAGGGTTATTTTACGCGATTTAGGTCTTTTTAGATCTTGATCAGGTGAGATATAGTTTTATGAAAATAGATTCTTTCTGAGAGTTGCTCTCATTATGTCCGTAATCAAAGAAGGATTATTTCATACATCACTATAAACCATTTGAGAAAGCTCCAGGGGAGAGAATAAATGAGTCACATATATTCTCTCCGCCCTGTGACTCTTTCTATCAGCTTCCATCTCTACAGTAACCATTGTTCACTATATGATTGTTTATGACAGAAGTAAACATTTGAGTAATACTCTAGGCATATACTTAAAATAAATATGCATTACCGATATTAGCAACTTGAATCATCCTACAGCAATATAATCTTACAATCAATGGAAATCCCAAAGGGAGTTTTTAGCGTACTTCCACTTTTGTCATTGCTGGTACCAATCTTGCAATAATAGTGCATTAGTGAAAGACATCACATTGGCTAAATTGCGGCAATCAACATAGTATAATCAAGCACTGCCGGAAAAGCTGCTCCAAAATGAAGAGATTAGTTTTTAATAAACTTTACAAATTCTCTTATGTCTGCAGGTAGTGGCCTGGTTTCTTGCTTTGAGAAAGACTATTGCATACCAGTAAATACGGATGGAGCAGATAAGTTACATGTTAGCAATGTCAGAACTAATACACCAAAAGTGCTTTCATATCCCATCTGGTGGACCAACTCTTTGACAATGGCAGCACTTAAATTGTACTTATAACGCCACTCATCTATAGCAAATTGTAAATTGGCTTATTTGAGGAAATTGCACTTTCTTGTTTCTTCTTCTTCTGAGTTTGTACCCTATGGTTGAATGCACTTCTTGTAAATCGCTTTGGATAAAAGCGGTAGCTAAATGACATGTAATGTAATGTAATGAGGAGGAGGAAGCCGGAGTACCCGGAGAGAACCCACGCAGACACGGGGAGAACATGCAGACTCCACACAGAAAGGCCACTGGCGGGAGAGGTCATTTACAATAAATACATTTTTTTTTAAATATTTCAATTTTGAAAAGTTTGAAATTAATATAAAAATGTCTAATGGGGTGCCCTCTTGTAGTATTAAAGTAAATATATATGAGCTCCGGAGAAAATGGTATACAAAACATACATGTCGGTTAATACTTTTTATCGGTTAAATTCCTAAGGTCATTTAATCATTCCTAGTTTATGTTTTGATCAGAGTTGTGATTAAAGGTTTGGGTGGGCCGCAAAAAAATTTCAGATTTCAAATTGGGCCGCGGCATTCTTGAGTTTGAGAACCTCTGCTTTGCTGCTTCTCCGGGCCATGTATCTTCCAAAAGTGTCTGAATAGGACTTCTCATGATCTATAATTCCTTTTCATTCCAATGAATGAACAATCGCATACTTTTCATTTTTAAAACCATGAAAGGAAATGCCTGAAGTAGCAGTGCGTGTCATCATACTCAGCATGGCGGGGATTCTAAGAAGAGACCTTTCCACTGTTCCTTGCTTCTTATCAGTTTTGGGCCTTTTGTTCTTTGTGCGTACACACTTGCCTCTGGGCCCGGCCATTACATAGCCATTTGTAATACAAAATGGGGGGTGCACAGTTAATGAAGCGCCCCTTTTAACAGCCAGTGTCCCTCTGTAGCCACAGCTCCAGAGGACAATGACAGCCCTGTCACATCCTCCGGTTTTAAGATGGGACACAGACACTGGTGTCGGCTGGGGTAGTTTTTTGCCCACAATGAATGTACTTTTGTAACAAAAGAGCCACACATCTTCTCAAACAAGGCAGTGTACAATGAAAGAGCATTATGCCGTGATGTATAGACTGGTGCCATCTGGATTCTTTCTGAGTGACAGAAAGATGGTTTGGACTGCAGACTGTGGGCTTTGTTTACGTCTCTGTGACTTCCACTGTGGATGAAGCCAGATTTATGCGGTCCTTATCATGAAAAATATGACTGCACACACAGAAACAGATATCCAGGCGGTGCCGGATATACACAAGAATCACCTGCTTTTCAGTCTGCAGGTGTTGTATAATGGAGCCAAAAATATAATCAGGTCAGCTTTGAACTCCTCCGCAAAGTCTAGGAGAAGCTGAGCCGAGGAGGCTGAAGGTGAACACCTGGATTGTTTCCGACTCCAGACAAGCACCCAACAGTTCCGTTTAGTAGTGACTCCAAACCAATATTTAAGTGTCATTCCGGCACAGTGACACGTGACAGGAAGACATCAGTCCTTAATGGACTATGCTATACAGTCAATCCTGGCTGAGCTGCTGTATTGTTCTGGTTGTTATCAGCTCCAGATGTGATGGCAGGTATTTGCAGCTCCCAGAGCGCTGCCAAACAGGAAGCTGGAATAATAACAGCCCCGCAGCTATATGTCACCGCCCTGGGACGTCAAATTCAAACATGTGGAGTAAAGCCCAACATCCCTTCTGGTCCGCGTCTGTGTCATGCAGCTTTAGCTCTTACCTGCTTAGCTGGCCAACAAAAGGGATGGGAAGTTTTAAGTGTTGGAATTGTTGCCCCAGGATGGATCGTCAATCTGGGCACGTCAATCTGGGCACACTTAACTCCCCTTAATGACAAAAGAAGGGAATTCTTTTGTCATTAAGGGGAGTTAAGTGTGTTGCTGTTGAAGGAACTTCAGTATTTTTAACATTGTACAATGCGATTTTAAATATCTCCTGCTAGATGTGCGCAAAATTGTTGCAGATGAGGGAGCAAATTACAGACTGTCAGTCTCCATTTATATGACTATGGTGCTTTAGTCAAGGCATACAATGTAAACTATGACATTAATAACACTGTGAATTTTTTAATTCCAAATTACGATCACGTATATTGTTGCTACAAACCCGTGCACAGCTAACTGTGCGTCCAGTGCCAACAGTGCTGACAAAGCTAACAGTGTTTACCTGAGGGGGGCATTGCCTGCTACGCTCCATCTGAAATCTTAAGGAATCAGAAAAGTAAAAGGCCAAGAAATCGAATATCTTTCAGATAACACTAAGCTACGCTTTTTGTACTCCAACACACTGACACACTTTAAGGCATGTTACCTCCCCCATCTCCCTACTAAAAGTCACCTGACACAATGGCTTTTGGGGCTGAGCAAGTTGTGGAAACAGATAGAACCCCGCTTGTGGTTTCATGCACATTAGAGTTTCTGATCCCAGCTCAATGCTCAAAGAGTCCGTTCTGTTCAGAACATGTGTATAACATCTGTTCACAAATGCAGCAGGACCAAATGTTGGCTGTCACATGTATTAGTTACCTGGGGCAGGTTGTGAACCAGTGAGAGATCACATTGGAATGAGCACGCCAAAGTGTCTGAAAAATATAATCAAACAGAATCGATAAAGATTAAAGGTAAAGAAAATGTTTTCCCGTCTCTATAGAGTTCTTCTATAATTTAACAGAAACCATCTAATAATAATAATAAGTCCAAAGACTGAGTGTTGACGGGGAGGAGTTAATGAAGAAGAAAAAAAAGAAAATGAGGAGAAGAGTTTGCTCGCCGACCTTCCTAACAATGCCCCCAAGGGTGTTTCACAGTTAAGATGTAGACTTGCTTTCACATGATCCTTTCCTCACCAGCAGCTGAAGTTTGTCCAGGTTGTTGCGCAGTGAGCGCATGCTGGAGAGAAAGTTGCCCGGCAGCGGTGTGCGAGAACCACGCTTGTGGAGTCGCACTAACGAGCCAGGAGACCGATCCATTGACAGGATTCATAAAAGGAGAACATATATTTTACATATTTTCTGCTGTATATTGGGGGGTGGGCAGATTGGTATTTTCTCAATATTGGGGGGGTACAAGACCCCCCCCTTAGAATGCATGGTTACGCCGTTGCCAAATCATTCACATCTTACTAAACCTAGTCACGCAAAAGTGAACGAGGCAAACAAATCCTTTCTGTTTCCTCTTCTGAGCCTATGCAGTGACCTGCATAAAATCAGTAGTACCCAGTCAGCAAATTAACAAATCAATGAACGAATCATTTCTGTTTTCTTGACTGAGCCTATGCAACAGTCCCAATGCACAGCCACGAGGAAATGAACAAATCTCTTTTGTTCACAAACGAGACATCACTAATCAAAATGTCAATGAACCTAAATTGGTCAAATCTCAATCACGTCTATTAATTAGGGTATATTGTGGTACATAGACATTGAACAATAGTTTTCTGGTTGAATGTTCAGCTCAAGTCTAGAAGGCCCAACAAGTCATGATTAGATGAACGTGAATCAGAATAAGTTCAGGTATTGCACATCTTTAAGCATACCACCCAAAAATAGTATGCAAGAAATAACATCTACTTAAACATCTACTACCAACATTTCCTGGGGGTGGATCTTACCTACGTATGTCTTTGCCTCACAGAATGTAACCAATGTTGTCCATCTCCAGTAGGCCGCCCCAATCAATGACTTTGGGCCCCAAAAACCACCAGATTGCAGGGAACGACATAGGTACAACGCCAAATAAATTCCAATTCCCAGATATTTGAGCCACCAACATGTGTGGCAGTGCTAGCCACGACACCACCGTGGGACCCTCGCAAAAAGCAGAAGAGAAAAAAAGGCTTTTGCTTTAATGATGCCCCTGGTAAATACCAGTAGACAGAACACAACGCTGCAAATCATATTGGCACACCAGAGTGAGCGCAAACTCATGCAGATATTGGTATTTTATATAGGCTATCATTAACAGCATATCCAAAAGTTTTCATTTACTAACAAGTTGACTATTGCCCAAAATAGTTTTTTTAGTGGTCTTTACGTTGACTTTTATGTTCACAATATCTGAACTATCTCTCTCTGTAAAAAAAACATTGGATTCAACTGGAAGGTTTGAATAATGTGACGGCCCTGCCTATAGGCCTACTGTTTCATGTCTGTGACGTCATTGTCTGTTTCTCCGAGGTGATTCCATTAACCTGATTGGCAGCAGCTGGGGTGTTCTCGCAGTGTAAAACCGCATGGTGGCTGCCTGCCAGGAATCGCTGGTTCTCCCTGGCCAGTGTCCGCATCTTTGTTTGGTTCTTGGAGTTTCATTTATGTTCACTTCACGACACTCCACCTTACATGATCAACGCACCCACACTGACAGCACTGAAACTACTGACGTACACACCTCATATTTGCTTTACTTTAGGTTTTGTTACTTAAATAAATATATTTTTATATTGGCTTTGCACTGCGTCTCTCCCGTTTTTGTCATCTCGTTTGTGCTGGGTCATGACAATATGAATGCAGCCTGAAGTAGAGATTGAGCAGTATATGGAAAAACAATATATTTATAAGGGGTGTCCCTCCTTGAACAGGCATCTGAACAGATTGTTATGTCGACGTGTCCTTTTAGTCCCTTGTTTCACCAAGCATTAATCTTACACTCTGTCAACTCTGTGTGCATGTCTGCATAGTGTAGTGTGGCTCTGTGTTTATGTACACAATTGCGTGTGAGTGTGTGTGGCCTTTTAAACCTCCTCAACCCGTCTCTACACGGCTGCGTCGTTCTGGCTCATCTTATCAAAGTGTGAGGTCTGGACTCATAGGGGCAAATCACTGTTGGGCCTCCTCGTTGCCTTGACAACATGATGGATCGCAGCTTCATGATCCGAGGCTTTCATGATCTCACGTCTCTTCTGAAAGAAACTGCAAACGTCGCTCACAGAGGGACTGAATTACCCCAAGTTTGTACACAGCAGAGACGATATTAGCTACACTTCAATAGTAGTCCCCGGCAACCCACAAGGTTCTCATGTTGAATCTAGCAACATAGTCCATGCTTCGGCCTTAGGTTATTTGGTGGCTGTAGTGCTTTAGACATCCTGTAAGTAAAAAATGTCAAAGGTTTCTGAGGATTTGAACATGCAACTGTGAACTAATAATTTAATCCAAGAGTTTTGTCTATGTATGACATAACAATTCATTCACCTTCTGTAAGCTGAAAGGTAAAATAGCAGATGTCTTTTTATAAAATTAATTCTTCTCTCTTTACCTCATCAAAACAATGTATCAATAAAGAGTCTTAGGGATGATGTTTGTAGACCCAATGATTTTCTCTGCAGTTATCAGTCAATGGATGTGTCTATGATTCCATGTAGGTAAATTTCAGCTATGCTTAATGCTCAAATCAAACCAAACAAACCAATGTTTCTACTGTCATGAATGTAAAATAGATTGCATTCCTGTTGTCCTGCTGATTCTTTAATGTAGGATTGCTCATGAATTTATATTGGTTATTGACAAACATTCAGAAAATATAACCAAAGCAATAACTCCTACTTATTTTCTCTATTAGTTTTATTTTTCTGCACTACTGCAGGTCAGCCACTACCGACTGATATAGAAAATAATCTGTCTGCTTTCAAACGAGGAGACAATGTATTACTGACACACATTCAATAGTCATGATTTTCTTTTGGGGCCGCCCCAATTATCTTGACGAGGGAGTTGCGTCTCACAACTGATGCGTTTCTGGTACCGGTCAGAAATGCTCTTCTTCCTGTTCTCAGATGTGTTCCGTAACAGGTTTTACTTATGTGTTCAAATCCAATACCAGGGAACTTCAGTCTATAGACGCCATAACAAGGATTCCCCGCCTCTGACTTAATGCCAAACTGCGTTAAGACTGCATTGCTTGTGAATATATATGTAAGCGTGGCCACCTTGTTTCGTGGATCCTTCCGGTGGCCAGCGAACCTTACCTCGGTGCCTGGCCTTGGACAGGGCCTCTCAAGATTTTTCTTCAGTCTATTATACCCTAATATCAAACGTTTTCTATCAAAATATCACACTTTGGATCCTCGGTGCATTGTGCATGAATGAAGTTACTCAAAGTAAACTCTGCGTGAAACAGAACACAAACATTAGACAAACTCTTCCACAGCCACAAGCCCACAAAAACCCAAATTGAGTTGAGAGCACATACCAGATAAAAAATAATATCTTTCATTAATTGCATATTAAGGTGGCTCTGGGTCAAATTACAGTCAGACCTAATATGTTGATGGAAAGACTGAAATGGAAACATGAGTTTTTTGGTGTCTCACCTGGCCGTCCTAGGGCCGGTATGCGAAATACAATTTTTTTGGAAGGCCATTCTGTAGGGGAAAACACACCATGACACGTGTTCGACATATTGTGACTCCCCCGTGAGCTCAGGAAGCTCTGCACCAGTAAAACCTTCCCAACACTGTGACAGCAGCTCTGAATGGCAGGATGTCCTCTGGGTTCCCCTGTGAGGCCCTGTCCAAGGCCAGGCACCGAGGCAAGGTTCGCTGGCCACCGGAAGGATCCACGAAACAAGGTGGCGACGCTTACATATATTCACAAGCAATGTAGTCTTATGCAGTTTGGCATTAAGTCAGAGGCGGGGAATCCTTGTTAAGGCGTCTATAGACTGATGTGCCCTGGTATTGGATTTGAACACATACGTAAAACCGGAACTAAATAAATATGAAATTAGAAAGCAAGTTAGGAATCCAGCAGCAACCAGTGGCATCTTTAATACCACTTCCTGGAAGATCGGGTGTCTCTGACACTGAAAAACATTTTGTAACCTCGTCTGGAACTGATAGACAGTGTCTGAGGTCTGTCGGGGTGAAGGCTCCTGTTGCATTGGGTTGCTGCAGGAAGTGTGCAAAACTCGTCTGCTGGATTGTCCTGTGCACAAATCATTATCCTGTCCCCAAGGAATTTATTTGTATTTATCAGCTGCGGAGCATCCTCTAAAAGTATGTCAGCTTCCATACGGGGGCTTCTTTACATGCAAGCTGTCATCCCTTCTGATAAGCAAAAGCCACCCTACACCCTCACTTGTATACCATCATTGTTTTTGGGTTGGATGACACAACTTGTTTGAGCAATTTGACACCAGGGACCGGGACGGCACTCCGTTTGACGCGATGACTGCATCCGAATGTCAATTTGCCCCGGCCCAGCTGAGTCTTGCTCACTTCCTTTGGATCAGGGCTTTCTCTCATTCACCGCTGAATGGGGACGGTGTGACAGCTCTGAATCAGGTTCCTGTTTTTTAGCTCTTTAATCGAAAGTGAACCTCTTGCCAAGGTTCTGCCCACTTTTCAACTTCCCACCCACTGAAAAACAGACACATGTGTTCTCAGGAAAGGAGAAATGAAAGTCAGGAGCTACTTTAGAAAAGAAAGGACTCAAAAAAATGCCTGGGGATTTTTTTCCAGGTCACAAATGTTTTTAAAAGGAAACCACTTTATTTTGACAAACTTCCTTTCTAAAATCCTTTAATGTCAGAAAAGTGTTATCAGAAAAAACAGTTTGAGGACCAAAGAGCAAGTGTGCTCTTAAGAGCAACCATACAGATTCTACAAGGCAGATAAGAAAATGGATGACAATATCACACACATCACCAATATAAACCAAGTTAATGAAGCAAATGTGAGCATGTCCTGTGTCCCTTTATCTTTAAAGAGAATTTTAGAATCTTTTACATCACATTACATGTCATTTAGCTGATGCTTTTATCCAAAGCAACTTACAATACATGCAATCAGACATAAGGATACAAACTCAGAAAAACAAGAAAGTGCAATTTCCTCAAATAAGCCAATTTACAATTTGCTATAGATAGGCTAAGTGCCGTTACAAGTATAATTTAAGTGCTACAATGTGTTAGTCTTTTAGTCGAGTCTGAAGCGGTGTGTCTTTAGTTTGCGGCGGAAGATGTGAAGGCTCTCCGTGGTCCTGATGTCATCAGAGAGCTCGTTCCACCATTTCGGAGCAAGGACAGCAAAGAGTCGTGATCTAGCCGAGTGTTTTGCTCTCAGTGAGGGAGGAACGAGCAGTTTTGCAGATGCAGAGCGGAGAGTGCGGGTTGGGATGTATGGTTTGACCATGTCCTGGATGTAAGCTGGACCCGATCCATTCACAGAATGGTACGTGAGTACCAATGTTTTGGACTGGATGCGGGCAGCCACCGGTAGCCAGTGAAGAGAGCGGAGGAGTGGAGTAGTGTGGGAGAATTACGGAAGGTTAAAGACCAGTCGAGCTGCTGCATTCTGGATGAGCTGCAGAGGTCGAATGGCAGTAGCAGAGAGACCTGCCAGGAGGGAGTTGCAGTAGTCCAGGCGGGAGATGACAAGAGCCTTAATCAGTACCTGCGCTGCCTTCTGAGTGAGAAGGGGACGTATTCTCCTGATATGGTAGAGCGTGTATCTACAGGATTGTGTTGTTGGGAGTCAGGGAAAGTTGGCTGTAGAGTGTGACGCCGAGGTTCCTAGCGGTCCAAGTGGCCGTTAGCACGGAGTTGCCAAAGTTGACCATCAAGTCCTGGGTCAGAGAATCTTTTCCCGGAAAGAGAAGTAGTTCAGTCTTGTCGGGGTTGATTTTCAGATGGTGAGCGGACATCCACTGAGAGATGTCAGTCAGACAGGCAGAGATCCGTGCCGCCACCTGGGTGTCCGAGTGAGGGAAGGAGAGAATTAGTTGGGTGTCATCGGCATAGCTGTGGTAGGAGAATCCATGCGAGCGTATGACAGCGCCGAGAGAGTTGGTGTAGAGCGAGAAGAGGAGGGGACCCAGGACGGAACCCTGAGCAGTATTTGCGCTATTTTGCATCTTTTAGGAAGACGTTTTCACACATTAAAGCAGAACCGAAATACGGCTTCACACTTCAAGGCGGGTTCATGGAACGGTCAAGGCACTATTTGCGTTATCAGGTTATCTACGGTCATCTCTATACAGGGAAACAGCTTTGCATATCAAATGGAAACATCTTTATCTTGTATTCTGGTGTTACTAGTGGTAACGCCACCAGTACGAGTACTAGTTGAGGTGCACAACGCTTGGTGCACCAAGAAAAGCATTATGTTTTTGTAAGCATTTTTTGTTTTACACAGTATCCGGCTATACAAGGTGCTCAGCGCTTCTGAGCACCACAAGTCCTTTAGAAGAACAACTTCATACCTTTTCAAAACCACCTAAAGATTGCAGAAGAAGCTAAGGTACACTATTATATAATTACTCATACCAGTTCAAGCGTCAACGTTTCAACGTTTACTGCTCCCATAGTGCATAGTTTTGTTTCAAAAGTAGTTGTAAAGCAAAGTTCAAGTTTGTAGTCTTATGTCTGAAGAAAATAAACTTCACAAGATCGCGAGGGTTGCATTTGTTTTGAATTTTACAATTAATTTCTTGTTAACATCTATCACTGTCTCTTTTCCCCAAGAATTGGCAATTTCATAGCAATAGCAATCTTTAGCAATTTAGAAGCATGAAGCCATTCTTTTTCTGAATTTAAAGAAAAAAATAAAATAGTTTTCTATTTACCTCAACACAGTCATTCAACTTCACATCTTTGTTTTAACCATATTTCTTCAGTCTATTATACCCTAATATCAAACATTTTCTGTCAAAATAACGCACTTTGGATCCTTGGTGCATTGTGCATGAATTAAGTTACTCAAAGTAAACTCTGCATGAACTTGTGAAACAGAATACGAACATTAGACAAACTCTTCCACAGCCACAAGCCCACAAAAACCCAAATTGAGTTGAGAGCACATACCAGTTAAAAAATAATGTATTTCATTAATGGCATATTAAGGTGGCCCTGGGTCAAATTCCACTGTCAGACCTATAATATTGATGGAAAGACTGAGATGGAAACATCAGTTTTTGTCTCACCTGGCCGTCCTAGGGACTGTATGGGAAAAACTGATGTATTTTTTTTGGAAGGCCACGCTGTAGGCGAAAACAGACCATGACACGAGTTCGACATATTGAAAGTAATAGAGAACATTTGCAAGCGTGTCTGTTTTTGCCATAAAGCTGCTGGAAGGAATGTTATCTATTCAACTTCCAAAAACCAGGAATTGATGGTCTTCGACACTTTAAATGATTCTTTTTGAGAACTTCTCTCAACGCATGTCAAGTCCTAATGTCGGTTTTATTTTTTTTAATCCTTGAGGTTTGTTTGTTTTACACTTTAAGGAAAACTGTATTTTGTGATCTCCTACCCTTAAACAACGTGTTGCCCTCCTTTATTTTAACATGTTGTCGAGCAGCCTGGCACTTCCATGATTTGTGCTTTTGTTAAATTTGCAAAGTCCGCAGGAGATCAGGCCTTTTGCTACAGATCTACTCTAAACTCTGCAAATCATGCACCACCAAAATAAAATATTGCCAGAATTACAGGCCTCTTAAGAGGCTCTTGTGTGTGTAGAGAGGCAGTCATCATGCATGCTCTGCCCTGCCCTGTCATTACTGACAACACTCTTGAGACCCCCGCGACAGGCTAATGACCAGTGCCAAACTTTGAGTCATTACTTGGCTGGCACTGGGCTTCCTGGACTGTATGGCGAATGACCAGCCCTGATACCCAGAGACATGGAATGTATTAAGTTTATGCTTTTCGATCGCACCGGTGACGGAGCTTTCTTGTTTCTCAGAACCGGACACACCGCTATGAGGTGACCGGGACGATGACAATAAAAACACTCACGTGTCTCCTGTGCAGATCTGGTCTCACCCAGAGAAACACAGCTGGTATGAGATGTTGTTGTAGGCGTTGTTGGCGGTCGAGCCTCGTGTCGCGGTGCCGTAAACATTATTTTGTGGGTCAAAGTGTACTCATCCGCTAACACAGCGGCTCGAGACAATGTCGGCACTTTCTGTTCGTTTAAATGCACAACAATTCTGTCAGGTAGATGGTTTTTAAAATCTTCTAAAAGGACCAGCTCCCTTATCTCAGCAAACGTCTTGACCTTGCTAGCCGCACACCAGCGATCGAATAGTGTCTCTTTATCCCTGGCGAACTCTACAAAAGTGCGGGTCTGAGGCTTTTTGTGGTTCCTAAAACGTTGTCTATATGCCTCTGGAACCAACTCGTAGGCCCTTAACACAGTTGCTTTAACTATTTCGTAATCCCCACTCTCTTCTAGAGAGAGAGACGCCACAACCTCCTGGGCTTTGCCAGACAGTTTGCACTGCAGGAGGATGGACCAAACCTCCCGTGGCCAGTGCAACGCCGTAGCCACACGCTCAAATGCTGAAAAGTATGAATCTACTTCAGCCTCCCGGAAAGGCGGCACTACCGCAATATTCTTGCTCACCTCAAACCGACCGAGGTTGGGAGCTAACGGAACCCCAACACCAGCCTCTAACTCGAGCTGCCTGATTCGCACCTCTTTCTCTGCATCTATTTCTTTCTTTCTAAGTTCAAATTGTCTGTCTTTTTCCCTCTCCTCTCGTTCCATCTCTAGGCGAGCCAGCCGGTACTCGAGCCTAGCCGCAGCACTTCTGGACCCAACAGAGGAACGAGGCGAAAGGTCGGCCCTAGGTAAAACCACTGGTGCAGCGGCCCCCAACCACTGTTCATCACCCAGCAGTGCACCCACAGTCTTTTCATCCCCAGACTCTTCACCTGAGGCCTCACTGCCCTCGTCCACCCCCTCACAAACCCCCTGGTGAACCAACCTTTTTTTTTATTAACTCTAACATCTCTGCCTTGAGGGCCTGCCTTGGGACGGAGATTTTATAATGATCGGCGACGGCGAATAACTCTGACCTGCGCATCCCTCCCAGCTGGTCAAGGGATGGAGCTGCTAGAAAAACAGCCAGTGCTGGAGCAGCCATTCTAGTAGGTACACACGCCACCACCACTACTACCAACCAAACTAGCAACTTGTTGCTGAAATCACACTACAACACCACACCTTCGCACCAGCACCCACCAGGACCTCGTGCTCACAGGGAAGTCGGGAGATTGACGATCCCGGACGAGCCCCCACTTGTTACGTCTCCCTTTAGTCTAGGCGTAAGGGAGCGCAACCCCCGCAAACATGAGCCCTGATGAACGCGGCGACCAGAGGTATGGGGTCGTGGTGTGAGTGACGACTACTGGCACAGGCAAATGGTGTAAACAAAAATAGGAGGTTTATTCTCTCCTTAAAAGGAAAAACCCAACAAATGTTCAGGGGAAAAGGGGCTGGGCGAGACCAAAGCAAAGAAACAAGCAAAAAGGGTGAACACTTCCCTAACTGACCTAATCCCCCCCCCCCCCTTTACTCTACCTCGGGCACGGATGAGGCCCGCTAACCAAAAGTACAGGGAGTGGTCCGCCCAGGTCTTGCCTAGTGTATCTAGACAGGCAGTCAGCTACGGGTGGTGTATACCCATGGGTCTCTTCCCTAACAATATCCCCGTTCCCCCCCCCTGCAACACAGGAAGAAAAATGTTTAACTCAAATAACAAACAGTATACAAAACAAATGTAACATACACCCTAACCCAAAGAGCCCACGCTCTGGGACTACCTTTTAACTCTCTCTCTCTCTCTCTGAACAAGATACTCACAAACCCCAACGACGGAAAATAAACACAGGACCATGAGAGAGGACACCAGCGAGCCACCAGAAGCGCTCTGCCATCAGAGCTGCAGAAGCCTCCCCTCAAAGATTTACAATGACAGGTCTTTATAGACCTGCACCAGCTGCATCCAATAATGAAGGGGAGGAGTCCAGGTTGGTCGAATCCAATCGGCTACACCTTGGGTGAAGGGTAGCCATCTTCCCTGCAGATTTCCTGTACATGGAGAGACAAGACACAAACCAACACAAACACCCCCAAAACGTAACATGGTGTGTGAATGCGTATCTCACAGTAAATGCCTGACGCTTAAGAATCGTGCAAAGAGTTTTTAGATGTGTTTTGAGAAGGCTACTGTAACAGACTATGCCATCCAGTCGGCCTGAATGCAACACAAACCATGTGTGCCCACAGATCCTGCAACCTGTAATTGTAATTGGTATCAGGAGATTGATCTTGACATTTCAAGGCTAGGAGCACAATATCAGGATACCAGGAGGAACCAAATAAATTGAGTACAGTAAGAGATTAAAATTTTTGGTCTGTGCAAACACATATTCAACATTTGTTCATGTTTATGAAGCTTGGTAATAGAGGTTGTTGACCTCTGGTAATAGGTAATCTGGTATAGAATACGGTTTGTTGTCCAAAGATGCCCTTTCCTTTGAATGCAAACACAACCAAAATTATACTCCTGTTCATGCAGGTTGGTCTTGTTTTAACCATTGTTTAAGGGGGAGCAAATGCTCGTTTGGACAATCAGAGCTTTATAGGGCACAGAGTGCATCAGTCCTATGGCTGTCAGCGCTGCAGAGGTAGATTACAGTCCAACAGCTCACCTTAGCCAGATTCCACTGGCAGGGGGTTTGGGACATTTGATTTTCATCCTTCTCTACCTCAGCCTTTGTAAAATGACCTGAGGTACAGCACTCTCTCTGTAATGCCTCAGCAACAAGAAACCAACCGTAATTACACATTTTATGGGTGTTGGGTGCTGGATATTTACATTACAATGTGGTTTCCCCCGATGATGTTTAGTTGTAACAATTTTCATATAGAATAGAGGTATCATTAAGGTAGTGTTTTAATTTGTAATTAGTAAGTAATGTCCCTTTATGAATAGACTTTAATAGATCAGCTACATTGTCGCGAATTCCGGATCTAGCTATTGGAGTTAGTACTGGCTTGATAGCAGACACTGGTATCAATCCTTTCCTAAGTTTGGATCAATGTATGTTGTTAACATTTTAGACTTTTTCTTGATTCAGATACGGTAATAAACCGTTCAGTCAGTTGTTAATTTTTTCCAAGACCTGTCGTTGTCATCGTTAACTTAAAATGAGTAAAGTACTCCCGAGTACTCCTGGCTTGGCTCATAGTGAAAATATAGGTCCACCGTTCCGACTGCCCCTTGCTTCAACTTGAAATTACTGGGGAACCATGATGGTCCTGGCAGTATATCTAAATGACATCTTACTATCTAAAAGCTTGGTTCTCTCCTTTTTGTTCATAGTTCAAAAAAATATTCACTACATAAGCCATATGCAGTAGCTATACTGACCAGCATAGTTTTGCCAACTGTCCTACTGTAAAAGGATTTCTGTGTTTAATACAACATGTCTTGGATAGCTTAGATCATTCGTAAACAGTCATTATTGTAAACACTGAAGCCACATTCCGGTCCGTATTTTGTTGAGAAAAGCTCTTGCGCTCTAGCTGTACATCAACATGACCAGAATTTGGCTCTGTGGTGCTGATTTGCCTTGTTTGTTTTGGTCTACTCAGTGTAATTTCCTTTAAAACAAGAGGCAATGTTTTTTTTCCATCCACTTTAAAGCAATAACTCACTAATTTGCAATTCTACGGACCATTAAATTTCAACTGTAGTTTCTGACTAAATGAATGCGTTCATAGCTGAGATGAGGCTGCAAGCTTGAGGCTATTTGACCTAGCAGTAATAGAAACCTTTTTTTTTTTTTTCGATACATGGCAATTTTGCTAGATAAAGGGTTTTACATTCTTAAATTTGCATGCAATGTCCAGCTACGTGCCTTAGTATGGAAGCTTACACCACTGATCTTGTGTAGGTGATCTAGTGTTAGGACAAGTTCCGACATTGTTCTCAGAGCAATCTTGCATTATGAATAAAGAAGTTCACATAATACTATGAATTGAATTACGTTAATCAAAGTCTCTTCCTTTTGAATTTAACACTGGAAGCTAGATTGACCTTTGACCTTGGCATGGTGATTCTAAATGAACACACTGGCAAAGTAAGCAGCTGTGGTCATGAGCTTTATCGCCTAAAGTGTCAGGAATGCGTGGGAATGCAGGACTCAAACGCAGAGTTTGCAGGAAACAAAAAGGACTTTAATAGTCAAAAACTCAAACAAAATAACAGGCCAACGGGCAAACACACACACAAGTACCGGGAGAAAAAAAGGCAGGCAGGAACGAGGAACATCCAGATGGTAGAAAGGGACAAGGAACATCCAAGACGACAAACAATGACGCGACAAGTGACAGGAGACAAACACCGCTTAAATACACCAGGGCAGCAGGGCCCAATTTGAAATCTGAAACTGTTTCGCAGCCCACCCAAACGTTTAATCACAACTCTGATCAAAACATAATGATTAAATGACCTTAAGAATTTAACCAAAATCAAACATCCACGAGCAAAAGTCCGTCTCACGCGGGCAAAAGTCTCCGCGAGGTATTTGATCCATATATATAAGGCACTGTCGTTTTGAGAAAATTAAATCCTTTTAAGGAGTGCGGAAAATGCGTTATATTTACTTTAATACTACAAGAGGGCACCCCGTTTGTTGAACAACGACAGGCGGACAAGAGCAGCCGTTTCGAGCGAGAGCCTTATTGTTTTATTAATCTGTCCCTTTAAATTGTTTGTGCTCCATCAACTAATGTTTCACATAACTAATGTGCCACATCATAAATATTTTTATATTAATTTCAAATTGAAAAATTGAAAATTAAAAAACGTTATTTATTGTAAATGACCTTCCGCGGCCCACACTTTGGGAATCGCTGCACTGTGCAGGTGATTGGACACAGGTGGAAACAATCCGACAATCACAGACGATAACAGGACAAGGCGGGAAGTGAAGTTACCCAGGGAGACAAGAAGCAGAAAACTACAAAATAAGACAGGAAATAAAACCACACCGTGACATAAAGAGCATGTTAAAAAAATAACCAAAAGGTGAGGGAATTGTCATTGCTGTTTAAAAAAAAAATTCTCTCAAAATATAATGTTGGCCAAAAATAAAAATTAATTAATGCTTATATTACATCCCTTAATTACTGTACATGACCATTGGACGCAGATGATTGGATACAGACGATTGGCTGAAATGTGCCTTCTTATTAATCAATATTATGTAGGAGTAAGCAATTTTAGGGTCCTCGCTACAACTAGTAGTAGAGGAACATATTGTATTTCAAGGAATTATTCTTATTCTCTCTACGGAATTTTAGCTTTTTGGCATGCAGAGCAGAACTGGTAAGAAATTTGATAATTTTGGGGTCTCGCATTTGGATATCAAGAAATGTCCCTAGAGCGCCCCCTATTGTACCACACTAGGCAATTTTTTCCCCCCGATACCCGACTGACTTGAAATTTGGCAAACATTTGCTCCTGGACATGCTCTACAAAAAAGTCAATCATGGTATGCAAATGCACCTAACTAGATTTTCCGCCATTTTGAATTTTGTGAAAAAGGCGGAACTCCTCTCAGGGATTAAACCCGATTATTTTCAAATTCGCGCAGTGTGATCTTGAGACCTCAGGCTATAAAAATTGCATGTTGCCGGAAGAAATTCCAAACTATATGTGTTAGGGAGCATTTTCAAAAAAACACCATTCGCCATGAAAATTGCAGTTGTTGTAACTCAATCATACTTTATCTAATCGGCTCCATATTTCTCATATAGCATGAACTTAGTCATAGCGCCACCTGGTGACAATAGAAAGATTAATGTATTTTTTATTTGACACCCTGCTCCTGACAGGTTATGCTCCTCAAAGGTTAATCTGACCCTCTCAAAATGTCTTAGCAGAGAGTTAAGACTTTAATAATGCTTCACTGTGAAAATAAGAATCCGATAATCGGTGGCGAGAGGGTGCATCGGCAAAGCTGATCCTTCGCCAAGAACAACTAAAACGTAACTGTACTCCACATCATCGGATTCTTTCCAATTTACACATGTTTGATGAGACTTTGGGCCTGAAGAGATGTAAAGTTGAATCAAGTCATAGCGCCAGCTACTGGTAACAGGAAGTCCAATTTTCTTTTTTTTTGTAAAATACGAAGGTGGCATTTCGAGACTCATTTGAAAAAAGGAATCGTCCCGGTTATCACCGAGTGACAACTTGGATGTGTACTCTCTGCCTTAAGTGGAAATACTGTAACTATTGATTTTTTCCTTTTAAAGCTAATCTGAAATTGACCAGATGTAGTCTTTTGATTGAGATTTGGGCTCACGCATAGTATTTTGAGAGGTTTTAATTTTGGAATGGTACATCAGAATGTCCTGGTTATCCCTGGGTGACACCTTGGGGATGTGTACTATCTGTCTGAAGTGAAGTTATCATGTTACTATTGGTAGTAAAGTATTGATAGTTTATTTTTAATCTGAAATTTACCAAAAGTAGTCAGTTTCCATATTTCCAGCCTCGTTAATTTAAGCTGGTCTATATTCTATATTGGAATATATTAGGGGTACTGATTACTGGGTAAATGATAATTGGACAACAAGCAAGCTGTCAGGGATGCGTGGGAAGGTAGGACTCAAATGCAGAGTTTAAAGCAAAAAAGACTTTAATAGTCAAAATGCAAAAAGGCCAACGGGCAAAAACACACATACAGGAACAGGGGGCAAAAAGGCAGGCAGGAACGAGGAACATCCAGGACGATAGACAATGACACATGAGACACACGGCTTAAATACACTAGGGAGGTGCATGTGATTGGACACAGGTGGAAACGATCAATTAATCAAAGGGGATGACAAGACAAGGCAGGAAGTGAAGTTACCCGGGGACACGAATGGCAGAAAATAAGACAGGACGTGAACCAAACCGTGACACAATAGTTGGAAATAGAAGTCAGTCCATTCCTCTACCAATATAAAACTACCTACAAGTTTCCAAAACCAGAAATATTAATCACAAACTAGTAAGTTGCAATGTAAATAATACTCAGTAGTAGTAAATGTAGTAGTCAGAATCATTGTTAAGTTCTTATCAGTCTAGAATTGTATCATTAATGGGAAGTTCTTATACAGTACAAACAGAAAAGTATTTTCCCGACCTACCGAGTCCTCCAAAAGGCTCCCTACTGTCTCTGAAATCCAAATGACGATGCTGAGTCTGACTAGATCAAGTTCTAATTGTCTTTGGAGTGTCTGTCTTACATCAGATCTGTTATTCGTCGGAATATTATGGGCAATGTTGTGAGCGGGGAATGTGGGGAAATTTCATGCACTATCCTCTGTCCGAACCATACCCTCGGGGCTTCTACCAATGCCCTGAGATCAGGACCCTTCTCACCACAATGGGAGTGTTTTACAGTGGAAACCTACAGCAGTTTAATAGAGTTCTTAAGATTCCTTATATAATACCATCACAAAGAACCACATTTCTACAATAATTTCCTGACAAACAAATTTCTTGGAAAGCTGGCCATGAGATTTAAAGGTATTTTTCATCCAGAGGAATGATCAGCTAAGGTACCAAAGAAAGTTCTGGGGCAGAGGTTTTCAAAGGGTCCAAAAATCACAAATCACAAAGAGACTACCTCAAACTGAAAAGGAAAAGTTCACTATTTAAAGTTTGTACATTGATAAAAATAAGGGTCAGGGTTTAAATGTGTAATATCTATGGGCGAAGAAAATGGAAAACCATGACTGACTAGTATATAGGTAACACATCAGTAACTAACATTCACACACTGTAGTCACAGCTACAGCAGCAAACCTTGGGGTTAAGTGTCTTGCCCATGGACCAATTGACATGCGGGTTAGCCGGGCCTGGGGTCGAACCGCCATCCCTCTGATTGGAGGACGACCGTGCTCACAAATTGGTGTTTCTCACAATGTATGTATTTGTATTTGTAATGTATTTTCACATGTATGACCCAGAACCATGCTGGCTTTGGAGTTCAAATGGGTGTGGCATTGCGCCATATAAAACAAAGAAGGTAGAAGACATGAATACATGTTAACTAGACTGAATCATTGCATTCAGTTCTGTTCTTCTAAAGAGATCCACATGTAGAAGCCCTATGTATTGTTTTTAATTGATAAATATTCCCAGCTAATTCCCAGCTGTATGCTTGAGTAAAACACATACTGTATGTTCGCTATACTGCTGAAAATTGATGACTGCCGTCTCTGGTCACACCTCTTCTGGTTAACAGCGCCACTGAAGAGCGGTGCCAGACATGAGCTTCACGCCATGGTTGTGTTTTCACGCATTAAAACCAGTAGTGTAAGCCTGATGCTGTCACAATTATTTAGTTGGCTGTCTAAAAACTGTGTCCTCAATTAGCATGGCATCTTTCCACACAACTGTTTACACCTATTCTATTACCTTTGTCGTGACTGGAAAATGATTTTCGGTTGTACTACTGCAGAGAATGGAGAACATGTGCAAAATACAGATTTTCAACTTCAGATAACAATTGTAAGCCAACTTCTTTCCCTGATCGTCATGCCGACGTTGCTAGAAACTGTCGGGACCTCATCTTCAACATAATAAAACAAATGTATGGTAGTGTTAGCTAGTGACTTTTAACTGATTAATCAGTGTATAAACTCTACCTTCTAATTGGTTCAACCTTGACCGGGGTTCTACCAAAAGTACTGGGTGCCGTCCCCAACTTATGCTAATTGAAGAAGAAAAAAATGTGAGTCCAAGTAAGTCATGCTGCACCACAAAGTGGAAATATGGCCAGGCCGTAGCAGGCCAAGCCTTTGACAAACCTTCCAAAAGACTGCTCGCTATCGCTCTCCCTCTCGGTTTCTGTTAGGCGGCCAGTGTGTCAGATCCGAGAGAGCAGCGAGTCAGCAGCTTCGTTTTGCAGCGTAAGCCCTGGCTGTCAGACAGCCACAGCTAACAGGGCCAGCAGCATCCTCTCCTCGCTGCCTTTAAAGCCCCACTCCATCATCAGCATTATGTTCTTCTCTGAAGCGTAAACTTTCATACAAAAGCCAAGCCACCCTTCCTTTTAAGGGAAAATAATGTGAACTTGACTCAAAAGTTGGATTGTCGGGTCATTGAAATTTGAAATGTCGGTGATAAAACATGATCGGATTGAAGTTGACAAAAAACAAAAATAATAAACTTTTAAGCCGTATGTGTCTCTTGTCACTTGTCGCGTCCTTATCTATCGTACTGGATGTTCGATGTTCTTGGTTCCTGCCTGACCCCCGGAGGTTTCCCGTGTCCCCGAGCCAGCCATTCCAGAGACGTTCAGGGCCCTGCATTCGGCGCTCCAGAGCCAGACGGCTGACCGTCGGCCGGCCCGCCCGCCAGAAGTTCCCCGGCCGGTCCGACCAACGTCTCTGGTTTCCCTCCCTTCCAGCTCTTGTCCGCTCTCTGCTAGTTTAGAGCCATCTGGAAATTCGGCCCTTGAGGGGGGGGGGGGTACTGTCACGGTGTCGGTTATTTCCTGTCTTATTTTGTAGTTTCTGCTTCGTGTCTCCCTGGGTAACGTCACTTCCTGCCTGGTCCTGTCATCCTCTGTGATTGTCTGATTGTTTCCACCTGTGTCCAATCACCTGCACCTCCCTAGTGTATTTAAGCAGTGTGTGTCTCTTGTCACTTGTCGCGTCCTTGTCTATCATCCTGGATGTTCGATGTTCTTGGTTCCTGAATGTATTTTTGCCTCTTGGCCCTTTGGACTTTCTGGCTATTAAAGTCTTTTTGGTTTTGACGTCTGCATTTGAGTCCTGCCTCCCCACGCATCCGTGACAGTTGGGCCTGTAGCAGAGGTCCAATCTTGTAGTAAATCACACAAGTCTTTTATCCATGCCTTTGAGTGATGGTTCTGGGGTTTCAGTTACAGCATGAAAAAGTGTTTGTTCAGCTGTTCTGTCAGCTGGAATCCGTCCTGATGAAGATTAGAGAGAGTAAGTGCTGTGGCTGCCCACTCAAAATGGTGTCAAACCAAATTTAATTCTAAAAATGATCAAAACATGGTTGACATCCAAAAGTCTATGTTGTTCCTCAAATAATGTCATGTAATACATTTGACCTTTTTCAAGTTTTACCCATTTAATGTATTTGGGGATTAGAAATATACTTTGGTAAATTGTGATATATACACACAAAAGCTACAGTCTGATCAGGTTGTGTAAGCACTGCTTCGGTCCAAATAAACTATCTTCCCTCACAATCATTGTTTATGAAGGCAGAGCAACTACCCCAAACCTTTCTGGAAGGCCAAACAATATATTTTTCAAATACACCTTCTAGACATTTTATACTTAAAATTCAAGAGGAGAGTTTATTTTCTTTGATTATTACAGTCTGAAATATTGTAGTATAAATGGAAACGTTCAACATTTGCCCATTGGCTTTGTTTCCAGATTTATAATTAAAGGATTACCAGCATTATATATGTATGTGATTCTGTTCAAATTCAGTAACATTTTAGGGAAATATTTTCTCCCAGATTACAATTATTTTGATTCATCACAAAGAGGTTTCTAATCCCTTTGCAGATTCTGCAAAGACGTCCTTATATACTTGACAACACAAAGTGTTTTCGAATCTCAATTGTGTTGTCCCATTCATTGAGATGTTTGTTTCTGGTTGCCTCGAACTAACTGAAAGCACAGCAGTAGTGGCAGCGTTTTCTATCCCTCTGTCAACTGACCACACAGCATCTCTCTGCCGAAAAGCTACTCATTAAAGTTGCATTAGCAAGGATTCAGCTTAGTTGTACCTCCCCAGTGACAGGGTTTTTCTTCAGACCTTTTCTACCCCCATGTTCAGCAAATGCATGAACAATAGATACTGAAAGGCCATTATGCTGAGATCGGTTTGACATTTGAATAGCCAGGGAAGGTAAACCAAAATGGGAAGTGGGGTCTCTCTGAAGGGGCCACTGCTCCTTTAACGTTTGATTAAAATATATAAATAAATAAAATCTCAGTCTGGCAGGGATAGAATTTTTAAGCGGGACACTGTACTCACTTTGATGATTTCCGCAAGCTGATGTACCTATACAGCTACAAAGAGCTGTAAGCATTGTGATAAGCTCTTCTTCCTAAAAATCAGCAAACACAAGCTAAATCTCGAGCTTAAACATAAATGGATGTAAACGTCAAATGTTTGCTGCTGCTCCCATTGTCTTGAAAATAACGGGTTAAGAGAGGCAGGTCCATGAAAGAATGGGAGAGAAAGTTCAAGGCTGTTCTTTCATTGAGGTTTTTGGATGACCCTATTTGACCTGGGCTTATTTCATCCCCTCAGAATTGGATTTATTATTCAGGATAATAATGTACCACGCCCCATTTGGGCAAAACTAATGTATTGGCGAACATACATTCTTTTTTCTTAAAATGAACATTAAATGCAGCAATCCGAAGAAATGGGCCAATAACTTGGATGGTTACAGTGTTTTACATCTACAAACAAACTTATGAAAATTGACATGAGAACGTCAAAGAAAATTATATCTCATGTAACTTTACATATACATACAAACAAAGCCTTTGTATTCATCTGTATCCGCCAATATACACAATACTTTAACAACAGCTCATATTCCTCTTCTGTTATGAAATACCTACACATTATTGCAATGTGTGCACAGTGTAGCGGTAAACGCACTGTAAATAACCATGAGCAAACATTGTCTCTGAGCTAAAACTGTAAGTAGCCATTCTGGGAATTTCACAGATTCTTGGAAGTGAAGCAAAACAAACCAGACGACATAATCACAGTGTTGAAATGTTTGAAACAACAAAAAAATATCTGAGTTTCTAACTCTAAGCTGATCAGCGTGGCAGACCAGCCTGTTTACTCTTGCGAGGAGAATAAATTGCAAGTGTAACCGCAATCAAAGAACGTGCTTTTTGATTGCTATCTCACATGTCCCACATACATTTCTGAGGGGAGGAATGTCAGTTTTTTTTCCAGGCTAAATGGTAACAGCTGTTTCTGAGCGATGTGTTTGATGGAGGTCGTTGAGAGCAGTCAGCTTTTATTTGCCTTGGCCACAGCCTGGAAGGGGAACACTTCAAACGTGCGCATTCTGCCATCGGACGCCAGGCACAGCGGTCAAACATTCTCCGGTTTCCGGCAGCAAAACATGGCGCGTTACCCCGGGTGTTCGGTTTGAACGGGAAAGGCCCATTTTGTGTCCCGGGCACCGCGGGGCCCACAGCTGGGATTTTACATTTTGGGTCAGCACATTTCAGACATTTCAGCAGGCAGCTCCACGTCCAATTATGGGAGGGTAAAAGGAAACAAAGTTACCTTCGCCTGGGCATGTGTTTACAGGCTGCTGGTTATTCTCGCACTTGTTGTTTTTAGTTCTCACTGAGTGTTAACAGATTACATTCAGCTCTTCACAATAATCAGATATCTTTAACATCATAAAAACATTGAATTCAGGGAGGGATTAAATGGCAGAAGAGGGGCTCCGTTTAATATTCACTGCCGGGATATGTGTAATTTTTCTAAATCAATTCAACTACTGGAAAATGAAAACTGCAATAACTACGGGATATGTGACTATATTTGGATACGTACAAGGTCACTTTAACTTCTTGTCCAATTTCCTTTGAATATTTTGAAGTTCTAAACAAAAATACTTGAATGCTTTGTCATTTTGAAAACACTGTAATTTAGAATAATTTGAAGAAATTTAAGCGCCAGAGCCCACACAGCACCCTTTATCTCTTGGATTATTTACCCAATTTCACTACAGGCCACACAGCCACTGTGTTATAGCTATTAGTCATGCTTATTGGAGATTCAACTGCCTTAATTGTGTTTCCAGAGATCGCTATAAATGTGATATGTCGGGAGCATTTTGGTTACAGTCATTGTCATTACAGTCGTGCTTCAAATAGTTGTTTGCTGTGATGTCAGATGCAGTTTTCAGCATTCATTGGTTTGGACTCCATTCGTCTGTAATGCTGTGCTGGCTCAGCTTACGCACTGTCATGACCAGCTGCCTGACATCATGTCTGTTGTGTTCACTATGCAGTAGTTGTGCGCTATGAGTAGTGTTCTGTCATACTGACATTTCTACAAAAATTCCAGTGGATATTCATTGTACATACTACCAAATGTACACTTTTATAGTGTCGGCCGTAGTCAACCTCAAAGTTACATACCTTTTCACTGGTCCACAGGATGTCACACCGTTCAGAGATTCTTTATGAAGTTGTTTTCTTTCTCAAGTGTTTTCAGTGATTTAGGTATCTATGAAAGTGGTGCTCCACAGTTGCCACAGTTTCTTGTTGCGGCTGCATTTTCATTTTCCAAAATTAATCAAAAGCACAAAGGAAGTGCTGTAATCTCTCTTGCATTGGAAGGTGAAGTTGAACTATGTCAACTCTGGCAGTAATCTCCTATTCCTAAAGTGTCTTTGCCTCTGTCCCTGCCCCCCTCCTCCCTCTGAGACACGAAAAAGACAAGTGGGAGCTGAGGAATGCACTTTTTTGCACGGGCACAATGGAAGCCTTTCGTGGAAGATGAAAAGAATATTATTCACCGCTAATGAGATTTGATGTAGGACTGCCATTGTCAGTTCAGGCCAGATGAGTAGGGTACATGGTGGAGGAACCCGTCCCCGTACATCAAAGACAAAGGGATTTGTGTACTACTCTTGGCATTTTAGGCAGTGACAAAAATGAAAAGATTCATTAAAGGCACGGCTTTTGTCAGTTCCAATGCTAATGAGGTTGCTGCTCTGTGCGCAGCCTCAAGAAGAAGCCACCTACAATACATGACTGGGTTCTCTGCTTTGAACCTGAAAAAAAAACACCCTCTCGTCTTTTTTCATCTTTGACATTCCTCCCTTCACATTCCTTTATTTCTGGTCACACGTTGGTTCGCTCATTCTCCCCTGCACCATTTTCTCATTCCGTATGATGACACATTCTTGAAAAATCTGTAAATCATCTGCTATGGAAGAATTTTGCTACATCTCCTTCATGCATGCTCATATAAAGACAACCGATAATCTACACTCCAATAACATCTAACAATCCATTTTTGTAATCTAACGTAATCCAAATTATTGAAGACTAACTTTTTTAACTTCACAATCAGCAGTCATTTATTGCCACTTATGTTACACATTGAGGAATTTGACTTGGTGCATTGGTGCAATATAAGAATAAAATATAATGAAATAACAAGGTAAAATAAGTTAAAAAAATACACAAGCAAGAATTAACAGCTTTGTACTGTAACCACATCAACCACATAAATGTAAGTGAGGGAAACCATTATGGGGGGGTGGGGGTGGGGGTTGCTGAGCTCCCTTTAAAGATATACTTCTTTAGCAGATGATCCCAATTGTTACAATAAACTAATTTTTGATGCAAGTTTCTAAAGCAGTTGAAATGTTTTTAGGAACATTGTTCCCAAATTGTAATGTCAATTTAAGGTCAGTATAACTTTCTTTGAGTTTTCATAAAAATATGTTTTCATACCTTGTCTGTTTCTTCTGTTAAAGCAGGCTGTTTTTCTTTCATAAATCTGCGCTCAGTATCCCTTATCAAAATTTATGAATGTACTGATGGAACCTTAGAGCCAAACATGATTCAAATAAATTCCTCTGTTAAATGATTCAGGGTTAAAATGTTTTCAGTTGATACTTTACCCTTGAGATGTATTTCAGTCTAAGGAGGTTTGCCAACAGTTAATATGACATTGGGCAAGATACATATGTTTATTTTATGTAATACAACACTTGATTTAGCAGGAGTTATTCCCACCTTTCCTGGAAGAGAAAATCTGAATGTATTTATATATTTAATACTCCTCTCATAGCAAAAAGAAGTCTGAACCCAGAAGACCTTGAGAAATTGACCCTACTTGTCACTTTTCATGTGGAAAATGTGGACTTGAGCTTTGTGTATTTTCTGTTTATGAAAGTAAAAATGGTCTTGATCATCGTTTGTTCATACTTGGCTGCATCCTTATTTCTGAATGCAAAATAACAAGACGGCGCAAAGGCTTTAAAATGTCTCAAAACTGCAAAATTTGCAAACCAATGGGGGAAGTCCCATTGAGCACATCCACTTCTTGTTTATAGTCTATGGTCCCACAGCATCGACATGTATAAGGCGAATAAGTCTGGGAAAGGAGAATCAACCAGAGTCAATTAGCAGTCTGTCAAGAGCAATTTTTTTAACTAAGATGGAGATTCCCCTTAGCAATCAATAGCAGGCACGGAACTTTTAATGAAACCACATTGCTGAATGATCCAACACAGGAAAGGGGTCAGAAGTTCCCATTTTCTTACGGGGAAGTTAATTAATTGCTCAAGGGTAAAGTTTGTATCCAAAAGACTTGGCAGCAGTAGACCATAAGCATACAGATTTATTAGTTGCAGTACTCATGTGAGTGATGCTTTGCCCATTACAGCAACAGCTCAGTATTTATCCAGCTTCTTTATTTCCCAGTGGGTCACTGGTCCCAGACAGGGTTAACTGGAACTGGCCAAAGAGATGTTTACTTGACCCTGCACGGAGATAACCCAATAAGTCATGTTGTTCACACAATGCAGCCACTTCCTGTCTTGGCCCCACCCACCCTGATTGAGAGGAGAGGGTTCAGAGGTGGGATTTGCAAACTGAGCTCAATGCCAGTGCAGTATTTCTGTCGTTCCTTCAGCCAACGTGGTCTGCAGTGCATCTGTGATTTGCTGTAAGCCACAAGTTAAATAGAGTAAGTGTTATTGCGCTAAATATGTTGTGAAACATGGAAAAACCACATCTGTTAAAGTGTGTACAATATGTCATTTTTATTGTTATAACACTGTCAAATATTGTTTTACTAAAAAGATCTGACCTGGAATGGAACATGGAATGGGTTTTATACTTGCATTCCTGTGAGGAGCAGACAGGAATTTCCTGGACTTCACTGGTTTGTTCCCTGGTGACCTGGAGTGGGTTTGGCAGGACGGCCTTTCACCTTTTGTCTCACAAATTCAAAAATAAGAAAATACAGCGCACCCTGAGATCTGCACTGAGGGAATTCCAAACCATTGTTGGTTTTGTATTCATAATTTAAAGCTTGTTTAAAATGGTTACTCGTGTGTGAACCTATTGACTCCTCTGTATTTTTCAGCAGTGGATTCTTTGAGTTTCTTTACCGTTTCATTACGTGTGGTTAATTACATTCTTAAAAATATTTTTGATCCTGTGAATGATATTGTTCAATTGGAAGACAGATTGTGTGACAGAAAGTGATATTTAAAGTCAAAAGGCGAGTGATACACACACATGAAATACCCATTTGGAATCTGAAGCTCAGAGCAATCTGTAAAGTCAATGATTTGTTTTGCAAAGATCCTCTTGCAACTAATACGAGGTAGAATTTCACGTCCAAACAAAGTGTTGATGGCAGTGATTGTCTAATGAATGCATTCCATCTGAAGACTGAAGACTGACCTTATCTGTGAAGACCCCCCCCCCCCCCCCCCCCCGGTGTCATGTAGTCCATTGCTGAGGCAGTGTTATGCACTTGGTAAAGGAAAGCTTACACATAACATTAACCACGGTTTAACACACAATATCATTACCGACTTAGTTTTGCTGCATAAAGATTATGATTAACAGGCTTACAAATGGCTGATTTAATGAGTTAATTTAATCCTGTCTGTATAATTTTTCAGTATAAAAAAAGACAAGATGTCTAAAGCCCCTTTCAGAAAGGCACTGCAATCCATAACCTCTCTCGACAGTACTCGGAGGAATGTGAGAATGCAAATGTCCAAAATCATTCAACCCAACATTAAATGGGCTTCATCCTGCCAGCTCCTGAACAGAAGGTCTTTGTGGTGTCTCATTGAACCCATGTGTGAATGAAAGCATTCAAATTAAGCAAAGTGTTGATGACGCTTCCATGATGTTGATTTTGCATGATGTTGCTGGCTCATTTAGCCATCCATTTGTGTATTTGTGGTGCTCTTGTCGATCATGTCATGCAAATCAAAATAAACCTATTGTTAGTGTGGTGACAAAGGTCCAGCTGATGGGCTTAAGTGTGTTTTTGAGCAGTTTGGAATGCATCCATCCATCACCACTTCACGTCAACGTTTGCTCTCCTCATCAAAACAAGCCAATCTTCTCAGCTTTTACGGACAGAATCTGTTCAATCACTTTCCAAATTACACAAAATGTAAAAGTAAAATAGTTAATTCAAAAAGACTGCTGACGCAAATCAGAGAAAAAAAGGATGGCTATAATTTGTGCTGGTAGTGAAAGTACTGAGTTCAACCAGCTGACATTTTGTCCTACCAGAGAGGAGCTTCTTGGGATATTTTTAGAGACATTGCACTGATTTTTCTCTTACTGTAATCAGTTGCACGATCCCAACACGTTTCTTGGATATCCCGTTCGTTGGAATGACCAGCAAGACTTTTAAAACAAGCTTACATGTTTGCCACCCTTCGCCAGCGGCTAAATCCTAGGGTTCAAATCAGCTGACACACATGTGATGAGGATGTGTTGCAAAAGCTTATTTAATGAACACCATCTGCCTAATTGAACTTTCACAGTTTTTTCAGAATCTGCCTGAACCCTTTGCAGCTTTTTGTGCTTCTTTTAAAGCTTTATTATTTTAAATGATAGGTATAGAATAAGCAATGATTTGGTGATTTGTAGGTCAGACAAAGTATGATTTATTCAAGTCAAACTCCCTGAACCCAACAACTTTGTAGTGCATTTAAAGTCACTTCAGTGGGGATCTAAGCAGCAGATTTCCAGAAAGGACAAAGCCAGCAGCGTAATTTCATTTAAGCCTTCAAAAGGGGCCCAGGGGCCGTCTGTCCCTCCCTATCTCCCTTCTGTCTGAGGAGGGAGGGGAGTGGGGCGCATGTGACTTTTGACATCAGGCATCTGTTGCTTAACCAAAGAGCTTTTTCTGGTGTCTATGTGCAAACTAACACTGTACTAACACCCACTCCCCAAGTGGCCTCTGACCCGGAACACATGGTCCACACTTCTCAATTTATTGTTAGACAAAACATCAATGGATTAAGTTTCACTTTTATATGGCACCGTTTGAATGGATAATAACAGCACCAATGTGCTTGTATGAGCGCTCGATACTACAGTCAAGGGAAGAACACACGGTCTTCCAATTGAATATTAACAATGTTGTGTCTCTGACTGCTAAAAGTGTCCTATAAGGCTCCAAATGAATAGTCCAACCTGCTTCCATTTGGTCCCTAAGTGCTGCCAATCACGGTCAATCTGGGTTCTCCCTCTTAATTAAAAAAGTCCCTATTTTGGCTTTCCTTACTCCACTGCGTTAAGTCCCTTTCATTAAAGGCACTACTGTGATTAATGGCTCCGCTGGCAGTGTGCTGCATCTGCTGTCCTCACGGGCAGGAGGACGCACAGTCTCCTTAACCCCGCAGGAGCAACGATCTCTGGCCATGTGGATAGCGGTGAAGGCAGTGGAATAATAGCCGGGACTTGAAAAATGAGAAGGCAGTTCATTGAGCAGTCACAATGAACATATGCCTTTTTTTTATAGGATTAAATCTATTCTAAATAAATCACTTGAACGAACACGCTTAGATTTATTTTGTTTTTAAGAACTTAAAATTAATTTCCCAAAGTAGAGTAGTCATTCAGAGACATGTTTTAATCCTTTTTTCGTCTTTATCGTGAAGATGTTGAAGGGGTTGGTGTGGCGCAGAGATGGTGTGCTGGGAACCGCAAGGTTGGTAGTTTGAGGTCCGGTTGCACCATGTCCCATGTCGAAGTGTCCTTGAGCAAGACACCTAACTCCTTATTGCTCCCCGGGCAAAAATGTAAAAAGCCATGGGTTAAAAATACACGTCAGCTAAATTACCTGTAATGTAAAAACGTCATTTCCAGAAGCAATGCTACTCTGTGGTTTAAACTAAGGACAAGCATGAGGTATAAATGACTGTAGGTAGATGTTATGTGATCTCCCGATTCATCCCTTATTTCTTGATATTTTGAGAATCCAGCTGCCCGGCAAGGGGAAACCACAACCTAAAATTATGTTAAAACCAGTCCTCCCAGCCTAGGATACACATTCTTGTTCAAAAGGGGTGCGGAGCAAATTTCATAGGAATCAACGAGGCTTCATCCAACAAAACAGGGAAAGGTATTAAAAGATCAAGTAGACCTATTTTGCCACACGTTCCAGCCTTGCTTCCACAATTGTCCCAAGAATGTTAGGAGCAAATTCACTGAAGGCCAGCAGATGAATTTAAGTGTTAGAACAAGGAAAGGTGTTTTAGCGAGTTCCTTCCACAACAACGACAATTGCTAAATAATAGCTCTTCAGAGGAGTTGATGTAAGTTATAAACTGGTATTGGGAAATTTGGCTGAACTGAACAAACTAAAATAAGCCAACAATTATGTTCGAAACAGTTTAAAATGAAAAGTAACAATCCCTCATAGCTAGACCTGAAAGGATTTGGTCCACGCAATTGCAGAGTGCAATAAATGCAGAACCAACATTTTAGAGTTTTGCCCAGAAACGTTACTGTATCCATACAAAAGGAGTCATTTAATTTCTATATTGGCATGACAAGCTCGTTGAATTGACAGGATATGGCAGACGGTTTGCTTTTGTTCCCTTATTCAAATGGGTTGAGTAACCTTAAGGCTTGTTTCCTAGCTCTCCGATTGTGTTTCTTTCACCATAGACTTCTTCTCAACTGATTCTCTACATTCTCAGATCTCCAACTTACTTGGATAACTGACTGTAGGGTAGCCTTGCCCCCGCAGATGTGACCTGGAATCACTGAAACAATGGGCCATAAAGCATTCACGTTCACTGCAGCCATTTTCCCATGGATTGGCCAATTATTTCTTAAAAACATGCTGTCAGAATATATTCATATAATGTCCAAAAACTGAATCCAAGGTACACTTGCTTGTTTTTACAACATCTCAGTTTTTCTGAGGGGATTTGATTTTCTGGGCTGTAATGTAGCTGAATAAGATTGTTGGATGCCTTTAAAAGCTTGTGGGAAGACATACTGCTCCCAAAGGTTCAAAAATGACCTGGCAGTGTCAACACACACTTAAATCCACAGGCAGTGCCTTTTCAAATGACAAACTTTCGCCTCTATTCCATTGTTTAGACCTGTCCATCTTAAACCTGCATCTATCCAGTCTATTATACTTTGTTTCCCCATCAAACACTCCAGCTCTTATTTGTCATTATCATTGAAGCCCAGGATCAACATGCCTATCCAAGCTGAGAGGGTAACACAGTAAGTCATTTTGAGGGATCCAAAGAGGGGTTTTTCCAGGAGTCAGCCAGCTCACTGAGCCAGAAAAACCTGTCAAGTCCACCATTAAGCCAGGCGCAAGAAGCAATAAATCCGCCAGTGTTTGTGTTACAGATTCTACACACTAGAAAGACAGATGTGATGCGAGTCAATCAAGCATGGAAGGGTTTCAATGTTTCAATGTGTAGGGCATAAATCGCGGTGATGCTACTTGTCGAGCATTTATTTTACACGTCCTTTATGTGAATAAAGGGTTATTGGATCAGACACTACAATTAAGTCAGTGTGACGTATTTTAAGCACCACTTATCCTTATAAGCACATTTATTATATTAATCTGGTTAAGTGCTCAATGGAAATGAAATGCCTAATACAGGAAGAAAGACGTAGCATTACTTCAACAAAGCCATAACGATAATTTAATGGGGAAACTAATACAAATGTACATTAGTTTGTTAATAATTGGTTAGATGGTTGAAATGTAGTAGTGCCACATGTTCCCACTCCCAACTTGCCAAATACAACCGCTTGATCAGTGTCCATACCCTTCATGAGGCTCTGGCTACCCCTCAAGCGTCACTTGAATGCATACACTTCCTTGTCAAGGTACATTTCTGTGTTCCCAGGAAACTACTTTTTGGAAAAGTTCTTGGTTTGAATTCAAATGGATACAAATTTGTTTCTTGGTTTGGTTTCATTAGGTACAGGTGTCCTTAATGGAAGTCATGTGTTTTTGGACCCAACCATCCACCCGGAACTCTTTTTGTCTCCCTCTTTTTACAACATAACAGGACGTTCTACTTTACTCATAACGACAACTTGACCAAGCGTCGCGACTCTGTAAGGCTGTCCTGGCTATATTGCATTATGTTTTCTGTCCAGATATGTGGGTGGCATCTGCTCTCTATTTCTCCTCTCACTGTGTCTTCAGTCTCAGATTCTTCTTCCTCTGTATCTCCCTCTACTTCAGATTCTAATTCAGATCCTCCATCTCTCCTGACCCTGTTTCTTCTCTTACTACCTGTTTCTTCATCTCCTCCCTCTATTTCATCTTTCTCTGACTCCCCTTTCTCTGTTTCTTCATTCTCTGTTGGTCTTCTTTCATTTTTTTCCCTTTCTTCTTCTCCACTCTTTGGTTCTCCACTGTCATGATTTCGTTCTCTCATCAGCCGTTCTCCTCTCTCTATTCGACCTGGTGTTTCTCCTCTCCCTGCTCTCTGCATCATTGCCTGTCCTATCACTGCCTGAAAAAATAATGAATTTGAATTTAAAGAGATGTGGGGCTGAGAACACTAGTTAAGCAGCCTGTCAATTACACTGACAACATAAGTTAAAGGAACACTCATGTACTACCTGTGTCATCATAAATAGCCTACACGGCATGTTTTTTTTCACATTGAGAACTGACTTGTTTTCAAATAATCTATGTTTACAGTGTATTTCGCTTACAGGCTACTCTACACCTTTCATGACTTCAAAAAATTGATTAAGCATAAGCCTATTCAGTGAAGCAACAGCTTTTATGATGTCATCATGAAAGTGAAAAACTAATATATTTGACTGACCGCGAAATTTGAAGATTCTATAGCTAAACTAAAACATTTTACTTAGCATTTCGCTTAGCTATGTCTAACTGGCTTGCACATAATCTGTCGACAATTTTTCAATGAATTAGCCTAATCTTCAGCAATATGCGTGAGGATAATAACTAATTTTATTAGGCCTATTTAGATGGGACCGGGAAGGCTGGCTTGTTACCTGCATCATCGTATTTGAAAGCACGTTATTAATAGCGTTTGTCCCTGTCTTAATGCGATGTTGTGCGAACCAAAACAACGTTTAAAAACGTGAATTGATCTTCTTCAGTCTTACTTTGTACTTGAGGCCTTTTGCGGGCATCTGTGGGAGTGGGAGCACTCGATGGTCTCTTCAAATATCGCCTGATATCCATTGCTAATTACCGGCGGTAATCCATTCTGTAGTATCTTGGATACTTCCGGTTCAAATGTCTAATGTTGTGATGAGGTCATCAAGGTGCGCGTTTATGCGCAGAAGTAAATATGCACTAATAAAGATGGACGCATACAGCGCGACTAAAAGAAACTCACTGGTACTGGACAGGCAGGCTAATCCACAACGTGTATGTGTTTACATACCTCCTGGATCCTGATTGGTGTCGCTGCTGCAGCCGCAAGGCACTGATTGGATGGTCACAGATCATAATACAGCGCAGATGAAAATTATTCAGACTACGGCATTTATATGTTCAACAATAGGAAACGTAGTCTTAGCGGTTTTAAAATTACACCAAGTTTATTTCGGATTATTCCAACGGAAGAATACAAGGCGCAGGGAACTTTTAGGTGCGTAAACGCTATTTATAGGTCGGTAAATGCTATTTAGGGGTGCGTAAACGCTATTTCCAAAATTCCAGAGGTGCGTAAAACAGCGTTTACGTGCGTTTACACTCCACTACAATCCTGGGGAGAATAGTGCTGCATAGTGAGTAGTCAAAAATAAAATACTTAATTTAGACTTAATTTGTTTTCTTTCAAACCTATACCTTTCTGGTGTGGCATTAATTCATTGTGTCCAAAAGAAAACAGGAGGTGACCTATTTAATCTTTACAAAGAGGTCTGGCAGCTCTCAGAAAGGTCAGTTCCTTCTCCAGAGTGAAAATACAGAGGACTAATTCAAAAGGATTGTAATATGATATGCCGGGCTGTGTTTGTAACAGAGCACTTAAGCCTCTAAAAATGTAATCAGTGGGAAAGTTTGCTCTCACATTGGTAACAGAAGAAGAAACTGGAGGCTATGGTGGGGACATCCCTGGATATGTGCTTTAAATCTGGATGAGCATGGATTTATACCACTTAATTTTCTTTTGGTGCAACACATTGTGAGAAATGGTATACCTTATCATTTTTCCCATTACCCTGTGTGTGTGTGTGTGTGTGTGTGTGTGTGTGTGTGTGTGTGTGTGTGTGTGTGTGTGTGTGTGTGTGTGTGTGTGTGTGTGTTTATCCTCTAAAATCAGTCATGCGCAAGTCCAAGCATGCAGTGAAACAAATGCTGTCCAGAAGAGCAGCAGATGGTAGATAGCTCAGGTGAACGCACTGCAAACGCACTGCAAACACATTACCTTCATGCTCGCACAAAGCCACACTCTGTCAGGGAGCTTGATTAGATTTGCAGGAAGCCGTGTTATCATTGGCTGTTCTGCCATTCATCTGTAATATAATGACGGGGATATTGAGCTCTTCTTTCTTCTTTCTGTCTGGACAGGCAAGAGGAGGATAACCTGGTTATATGATATGGAACCCAGAAACCTGCTAGGAGCTTCATACACAAGACTTCAGGCTAATAGGTTTTGAAATCCCGCCTTTGTCTCCTAAAAGAAAGCTACCTAAAGTAATAAAAATGAACATACAAACTATTGTGATGACATATTTTTGCAATCTCTCTATGAAAAAAAAGTTATGTCAGATTTTACTGTTATCTGTAACACATTTTAGCATAAAACATGAATACATTGTCCAAATAAAACCCAAACTGCTTTTGAAATCTAGGGAGCCTACAAAATGTAATTTTCATCATTTCATCTTAATTCACATTTGGGTTGGGGTCAAAAGGGTGTTTTTACATGATATGTGACGTTTGAGAATTCTAACCTAAAGGATGCTAAAGATTATCTTAGCGAAGGCGGAGGATGATTATTCACACACATCGATGCACAAGAGATTCTTTGAACAAACAACACCAGCGGGAACGAGGACGTATCTTTATCAGTACGGTATGAGTGTGGTCTAAACCTTGGTACTTGGGAATGCTTCCCTTTCCCACGGAAAATTGGCATGAAAGGAAATACATGATGTGCTGTGTCGGCTCATAGAATATTTATGTTGATGAACGTACTCTGTATGCAACACAAGCATGCAGGTCTCCACTCTGTATCCTGGGCATGCAGCTTCGAAATGTAAACAGGTGTACAGGAAATTATGGCTCATCACAGTACACCGCATGACTCACTCTCAACCATTCAGAATGCTTGATTTCATCCACCCATATTATATTTAAGGATAAAGATGGTTGTATTCTGATGCTGGACGATAACTGTGTGTGTGTGTGTGTGTGTGTGTGTGTGTGTGAGAGAGAGAGTGAGAGCGAGCGCGCAACAAATCAGGTAATCAAGCTTTCATAACTCAGTGCCTAGCCTTTTACTGACATCACCACACGTTACTGGTTGCTGCCAGCCATCTGTATAGGGAAAGGGAACGGGCTATATTTAGATCGGTCTTAGATTTGTGTGTAGACAACCACCAGGGGAATCAAAGCTAATACCAATGCACTTCCTGTCTGTTATTCATTGGCTTAGTCACACTTCCTGTGGAAGTTGATCATATGCAAAGCCAAGGACCATCTTTGTTCATTTTTCAAAGATATGTTTGAGAAACTTGGGCTAATTAATCTGGCTTTTCATTTTCCTCTCAGTCGTTAAGATCACAGGACAAAACATGGCATAAGATATGTGTCTTTGTCACTCATGCATTAACATGAATTTAATCCTGATGAAAGAGTATTTGTCTTAAATAAACAAAAATCTGTGCTCAAGTGGCCCGGAAATTCTTAAAGAAGAGCCTCGGTGGTTCCCTGGAAAGCTAATTAAAAATCTGTCCAGTTACACAAAGGATTTGAAGAGGAAGTAAAGAACGTGTAATCAAAGCGTGGGATGTAAGGTGCAGGCGTTGGAGGACAGCTTTATGCGGCTGAGAGGGCTGGAGTCCAAGCTGAAGAGGATCAATGCTGGGCTGGGGGGCTTTTAAAGAACAACATTTCACTTTTAGAACTGCTATGAATTCATTTGTTTACTTGCAACGTGGAGTTTCTCTTTTATCCCTCCATTGTCCTTTTCTCCTGATCCATCAAAAAGTGACAGGTTTCAGTCCTCTGAAGCTCTATATCACAGAAATGTCCGAGCACTGCTTACTTTCTTAAAAACAATATAACCTTTATGTAATGAAGAGCTGCTTTAACATAATTTGTGGAGAGTCAAGTTGGAAGTCTCCCAGAAAGATGTGAAACAAAATTAAACTCAAGACTTTGTGATTTCAACCTTCTTGTTTGCCCTCATTACATTTTGCAGCAAACTAAATTGTGATGAACAAAAAAACACCTTTGTTTGAAACTTCCGCCTCTGCTAAAACCCATACTCCAAACCTGTGTTTGGTGGAGACAAAATGGAGATTTACGTGAAAAGGATCACAACAGGTGTGTAAAAGGTTCATGAACACTGTGCTGATATCCCCAGTGTGTGTGACTCGATACAAGTTGAAGAAAATCACTGCAGCTTGAGCGTGCACCATAGAAGAGGCTAACCAGTGTTTTCGTCACCCTGCAAAATCTGTTCGAGACGTCTCACAAAAACACTGCTTGTCCTCCATGACTGATCACCCGTGTATGACATTCTGCTGTCCATTAAATAAGAAATTGCCTGCTCCCAAGAACTATTCTTCGGTGTCTTTTGAGTCTCTGTACTGCCTCTCAGGCCCTTTATAACGGGCTGTAAATGTGGTTGACGATACCCCGTCGTAGACAGTCCAAGTTTTCATTTAATGATCGGTGTAAGATGTCACAAGTTATTTGCAAGTCCACACAGTAAATGGGTGTACAATTGAGCTTTATTTAGTCGCTAAATGCATTACAGTAACCATTTAATGCTGAAGAATGTTGATCTTAGTCAGTCACAAGCTGCAAGGATTTTAAACACCCACCGCCACCATGCCTCGACATATAAGCTGCAAGGTTATGATTGATAATTTATAAAGACGACATTTTTAAGGTCAACATTAGGAAATCACTACCGTCAAATGTAACAAATGTAGTTGAAGCAAAAAGACCCTCAAGATCCACCTCTGCACCAGTTGTTCTCTGGCTTTCTTGGTTGGAGCCTTATGTGGGGGTGCCTCCTCCCTCAGTAATCATCCCCCCAAGCCGTGACGCTCGGTGTCTTCCCCCCGCCATGTGATGAGCGCTGCAAGGACCTCTGGGTGCAGCTGTTGTAAATCATCGATCCCAGCTGCACTCTTGGATCAAATGGAGGACAAGCAGGCTTTTGTGAGACGTCTCAAACTGATTTTGCAGGGTGACGAACACACTGGTTAGCCTCTTCTATGGCGTACGCTCAAGCTGCGGCGATTTTCTTCAACTTGTATCGAGTCACACCCACGATACCAGCACGGTGTTTATGAACCTTTTACACACCTGTTGTGATCCTTTTCACGTAAATTTACGTTTTGTCTCCACCAAACTAAGGTTTGGAGTACCGGTTTTTGCAGAGGCTGAAGTTTGGTGAACAATGTATCAACAATGTGAACAATGGTGTAATAAAGATTTTATTTTTGTCCATCCTAATTTCTTTGACTGGAAAATGTTGAGACTAGGGACATGGAACTTTAAGTGGAACTATAACCAAAGAACAGCCAGACTTTCAACCTGTGCTCAAAAACATAAACTGACATCCATACACATTAGGTTTGATTAAGGCAATCCCCTTGTGAAGCCCCAACTTCAATGCAATAATTAAGTGTAAATTTGTTGGCAGTGCAATGTCTTATATACTTATACGTTTTTCATTCTGCAGTTTGTTATTCCAGCATTTATCTTTTAAAACGAAGAAACCACAAGTACAAAATGATCATTCTCTTCTGCAGAACAAAACTTACCAATCAAAAACCCAAAGGCCCAACACAAACTGCAGCAACTTATTCATTTAGAGAAAGCCGGACCTTTGTTTTCTTTTTTCTTGTATTATTTTAGTATAAGGGCTTTACAGAAAGGTTGAGACATGACGTGATGATCTGTATTCACACTTGTCATGTAACAAACAGGCTTTGGATTAATCCTGCCAGTCACAGGAGTCTTATTTCAGCCACTCTAGGAGCTCGGCTGTACGTTGGTAGATTGTTCCAAACGGAAATGTCTCCACAATTATCAGGTGTCAGACTTTTGTCAGACCTGTTGACCAAACATTCATGGTTTCTACAAGATAAATCCTCATGATTTTGGTGATGCCCCAGTCTCGGAATCTATTGGCTATCGGTCTGATGACAATTTAGCCCCCCTGAGGCGACCCATTGCCAATGTCGCCTGTACGTATCCGGAGAATTCAGATTTCCACTGTCCGAATAGCTTGATAATTTTGGGTTTGAGAGAAGTACAGTTTTTCCAATACATTTGTATTGTGACATGGTAATCCAGAACACATTAGACAAAGAGTATTGAATTATCTATAATAAAAATGAAAGATGTATAACAATAGCTATACAAGTATTTGTGAAGATCTCAATATCTTAAGCTTATTACTGGTTGAAAACAAGTCAGGTTTGGTGAAATCCCTGATCAACCTGAACGGCAAAGAGGCTCTGCATTTAGTTTGAGTTTCTGGTGCAAGGAGGAGAAGTAAACAAACAGAAAAAACCCCACACTCAGGTGTTTTTCATGGAGTTCCCCCAATGATCTGAAAACCTGTGGGTAATTCTCTGCCTGTTCAGTCGGAGTTGTGTTGGGAGCTGCTCCGAAGCCAGAATATATTAATCAGAACCTCACACTTTCTGACTGGTCTGTGAGGAGCAGCCGCTGTTGTAATCAAAACAGGGCTCCGAGGGGCGCCTAATGTTTTTATGGGACCATCAGAAAAAATGTGTCTGCACTCATCACACCATTCACACCTGAGAAAAGGCCGGGAAAATCCTGTATACTTTAATAGCGTAATGATGCAGGCGGTAGATGTATGCCTAACCTGTGCACACCAACTACGTCTCCTCAAAATTATCTTCATGGTAAGTATTCAACGGATTACATTTGTATTTTATTCATCAACAGCTAACCTAAATATTTATAAAAGTCTTAGTTTTGACGTTGAGTTTTGGGCTAAATATAGGACATTATAACAATAGCTTGAATTACAAGCGAGAACACTGATTCAATATTTAACTAAAACCACAAATACATGTGACGTTATATCAATTTATTTCATATTTTTTATATGCCTCAATGGTTGACTTGATTTGTGTTAAAGGTTACCAAAGGAAGATGCTGAATACTAGTGCACTGCACCGATTGAGACAGTATTAGTTGTGCTGGTGTTTAACTGAATAACTGAACTAATTTGATGATCTTCTCATTTAACCAAGTATTTTAGTAGCCTATAGGACTCAGGACAGAACCCCTGATCTCTCCATGACTTCTTTATTGTATGAATGTCACACTTCCTTGTTTTAAAAGTATTCTATTGAAATCAGTTGGTTCAAGAAGTTAGTTCTAAATGATTGTTTTTTAGCGTAAATTCAGAGGCCTGAATGAAAGTTGTATTAATATGAAGGTGAAATATTTCTATATATCATAATAGCGACGCCATTGACCTTCGTCCGGAGTCTCCTGTGAATGATAAAGAAAAAGGAATCTCAGTGAAAGATTGCAGGAACAAGAATACCATTTAATAGCACAGAGATGTTAGTCTGCGACAATGAAGAATGCACTTGTAATCCAAGCTCTTAATTACAAATGAACAGAGAAGCAGCGCCGTGTTTGAACAACAAGTGGAGCATTCTCTTACACAAACACTGTCTCGTACACAGTGACATGTGTGACACTGCTCATTAATGCCTTCCCAGACACAGGCTCTCCGTAAGACTGCGCTCACATTGTGGTGTGATTTTACATCAGCATAAGTACGGAGACACAATAGCAGGCATTTATGGTCAAACAGTGGTGCGTGTCGCTTTTTGCACTTCTGCCTACGTCATTAATTAGTTTTAGTTCAAATGTATAGCATAGTGGAAACATAAAAGAACTGTTTGACATGTCCTCAATAATCAGGAGTTCCAAATGCATTCTCATTTCATCCTTTTAATCATTTGTAGAGTTGTAGAATATTGATGCTAGGAGGATAGGATCCCCACCCGTCTGTAGATAGTTCCCAAAAAACAATTACACTTTTTTAATAGAAGATCCTTATGGATTTGCAAATAACAGGATCCCATTCATCCATGAGCAGGTATCGGCAGTCTGCCTGTCCCACTGTACACTATTTCATTGAGTTCCATCTGGTTACACATAGTATATGTTGCATGCTTTTGATGCAAAAGAATATAACAGAAGAGGATCTGGACTGCACTAGCTTGGTCATGGCTGAAAGGAAAATAGTAAGGTTTGCTGTCTTGCATTGGACTATGGAGCAACTGTGTTGTTCTACCCAGTAGTGTGTTTTGAATTTGTTTGTTCCAGAAAACATCAGGGCTCTCAACTTTGGGGGTGGACGCTACGGCCGACGGGAGGGTGGCGCGGACAATACGGTCGACGGGGGGGGGGGGGTGGACTCTACGGCCGATGGGGGTAGGGGGGGTGAGTAACCAACGGGGCTCGGGCTAAAGTCAGATTTCTTTTTTTTGTGTGAGAAATTGGATGTGTGACGGGAGTGTGTGTCTAGAGACCGAAATGAGTGACTGTCACGCTCAGTGTGTGACACTTGAGAGCCCTGCAACATAATTGGTAGATGTCTTTATTTCTAGTACAATAGCTCAGAAAATACGCCTTGTTCCTTAAGAATTACGTTATTTGCATGCAAAAACAATTGTTGGGTAAAAGGCTGTCACGATCCAGCGCTCCCCTTCCCCAGAGTACTGAGGCCTTCAAATCTGGACCCCAAATTCCCCCGTTTACTGTCTAGCTGGTTTGTTCCGTTTTGTGTCTGTCCGTCTGTTGTGCAGGCCCACTTATCCCTACACACCTGTGTCTGGTTACCCATCAAGCTGGTCTGTATATGTCCCCCTGATTCCTTTGTGTTCCTTGCAAAGTCGTATGGAGTTGACCATCACATTCTGAGCATTATTCTGATCTCCTGTTTGGCCTGTGGTTGAAGACTCTGGATTTTGACCTCCTCCTGCCTGTTTCCTGGATACAACTAGCCTACTCCCAATGTACCTTTATTGATTAAATATGCGCTTGGGTCTACTCCTGCCTCCTGTGAGGCGTTACAAAGGCCTTTAATATAGGAACAAACCTTTAGTCACAATGTAAGTTTGAAAGTCAAATGTGTGTTTGTCACGTCAGGAGGAGGCGAGCTCACTAGACCTCCGCAGCTCCTTAGCGCTGATGCTTGCAAGGTCGCATTTTTTATTTAAGGGTGCTTTTCTACTCTTTGAAACGTGCCTTTTCATTCTGTGCATATGTCACAGAGCTACCCTCTATTCCCTGTGGCCCCTGGTTACCCCTTCTCACCTGACGTCAGCAGACATTGTGGCGGCCATCTTGACTTCGAATAAAAGATGGGAATGGACGTTTCTCAGTGTTTTATACCTGTGCTGTTGCATCGTGGGTAGTGGGAGAAACCAAGTATGGTGGGAAAGGAGGGGGGTGAATTGTGTGGAGTTATTGATGTTTGCTTCCTAATTATTAAAGTTACTTGTGGACGTGTACTGTGTTTTAAAATCTGTTAGCAGAGGGAAATGGGGTATGGGATCTGGTATAACCTTGTCTGCATAATTATCACATGTTCATGGTCGTTAGTATCCCCATGGGATTATGTGCTTAGAATTGGTGGGACCCAGGTGTATATAAGTCTCACCTAATGGAGCAATAAAGAGTGGTGGGCTACGCCTGGTGGCAGTGCAGGCAACATGTGCTGAGTACGCTGACGGAAGTCTGAGCTCGTATGCAAGATCATTATTTTGTACATCGAAGGTGTTTTATTGTTTATTTGTCCACGCTTTGGCACCTGTGAGCACCTGGCATTTTACGGCTTGGGAGAACTTCAATAAACATCATTGGCATATAATGTCCTCCATTTGTGGTTGTGAAGAACTCTGGATGTCCTCGTGACAGCATATGTCTAGTTTTTAATAGGGCTGTCAACATTAATGCATTAATCTATGATGTTATTTTTTTACAGTCGCTAGGACACATTTCTCAATACTTTTTCAAAACTCTTCACACAGTTCTCCCCAACTTCATTCAAAATGCACTAAAGCTACCAAACCACTTTATTCATGTCTCAAATCAACTCATTCTTCCAGAACGCTAGCAAAGGTTGACAGCCAACAAACACACTTTGTCACCCACAAAACAATGACCTAAAAAACACTAACACTTGGCTGATTTCTTCTCTCTGCATCCCTTTCCTCATCTAGCACAAGGCTTCCATAGAGATCATGCAGGAAGGCAAGGAGACGTTCAGTTTTGTATGGCCCAATTAGTGGTTTGTGTAAAAGCAGTCCATCAGTGGCTGCGCACATTTTGATGTTGGCACCCCTCTGGCCCGGGACATCCACTGTGGCTCTCTTCCCAATCACATTCCTTCCTCGTTGCCGTGTTTTGGCCAAGTTGAAACCAGCCTCATCCACAAAGATGAAAATGTGGTGTGATTGCCTGCCTTCATTCTCCATGACTCTCTCAAATAAATCCACAAGGCAACATACGTAAGCTTTTACGGTAGTAAACATTATCTAAAAAGTTGTCTTTGTGTGTTGGTTTTGTTCAAAAACAGTTCTGTATTTTATTGTGATCTTACCTGAACATATTGGTTCCTGAGTTGATTGACATATTCAGAGTTCCTCTCAAAAGGCACAGTGTACAAATGTTTCCTCCTTACCTGATGTTTTTTCAGGACTCTAGAAATAGTTGTTATGCTTACACTTTGAATATTTGCAAAAGTAACGTTGTCTGCCAAGACTCTGTCCCGAATCTCAGTGTGTTTTATGCCATTGTTTCTGATGACCATATCAACAATGGCAGTTTCCTGCACATCAGTGAACATCCTACCTCTCCCACCTGTGTGAGGTAACCGTTGAGTCCTAAGTTGGTTGCCGGAAAACTCTTAACAATAGATGCCACTGTTGAGCGTTGCAGATTTGGCTGCACTCTCAGACCAGCCTCTCATATTGAGAGACCATGATTTACTACATGATCTGGACTGCACTGGCTTGGTCATGGCTGACCCATGGCTCAAATTCTCAACTATTTTTAAACTGTCCTTCTGACCATGTTATGGGATTGCAATGCTAAATCTGTCGGGTATTCTTTTAATCTGTGGTGTATGTGCCTGCAATTTAGCAAAGTGTGAGTGGCTGCTGATGAGTTCTCCTGTTTGAGACGTCACTTTAAATGAAATACTAAACATTATTGCGCATCCCTAACTTTGTTTCTTTCACAAAGCATTTGTGATTTTTCTCCTTCCATTGTTCTATGGACCCTGTTCCTTCCCCCTGCCATGGCCCTGCTGACAACTGCTGCTGCTATCATCATTATTATTATTTTAAATATTAATCACATTACTATTGCTGTCATCATGAATCCCATTTCTCCATGGAGGGGTTTTCATTTTTTGGGGAGTTTTTGCTGTGCCGATATAAGGGTTTCGGGACAGAGGATGTCCCATGTGTACAGACTGTAAAGCCCTTTGAGGCAAATTTGTATATTTGTAAATTATACCATAAATCCGTAGAGCCCCTCGGGACCGTGTAGCAGATGACACCGGGCCAGAAACCTTTATCCAGGATGGGCGTGTATAACGCTGGCATTGCTGTTATCTGAAGTCTTGATACGAACACTTTAATAACCTCCTTGGTTAATGGAGATTAGAGCGCGCTGAAGGACAGAGAGAGGAAGAAAAATTGGCTGGGGAATATTGGCTGATGGTAAATTGGAAGGAAAGGTTTGCCAAGGCAACTGGTTACTCAGCGACAAAATCACCATAGAAATATACTCACGTTACATCAGTCTTATTACTCCACTGCTCCCCTCCCCCACCATACCAGAGAGCGTTTTTCAGTGAGCAAGAATTGTGTCATTAAGGCGGTTATTGCCCTTTTTTCAACAACCTCATGTCTAAATAGGCAAGCCTACAGCCTTATCAAACACTCCCACTTTGAACCAACCCCAACTCTGCCATTGTTGAATCCTTTTTTCCCCGAGCTTTGAATTAACAGGAAAAAATGTTGGCATCTGAGACGGACGAATACTAAGCGACTCTGACTCAACAGTTGTTTCGCTCTAAAAGAACAGCCACCTGCGAGGACTGCTCTGATTGCAAGGGAGCTGAATAGTATTTGGGTTACCATGGATACTTCAGGAACAAAACTGAAAATAAAAGGAAGCAGGGTGACAAGAGGAGTGGTACACTCTTTGTAAAGGAAAAAGGGAACATGAATGTCAGCCTTATCTGTAGTCTACAAGAACAGACCCAAACATATGTTATGGGTAATTGCGGTCACTCAGAGGCATTCCCCGCCTTTCCTCTGCTCCATTTGAAAATTACATCTCAAGTTCTATTTCCAACAGAGCTCTTACTAGACAGTTAGCAGATTGAGTAACTGCACATGAACCTGAAGCAGCTTCTCCAGGTGTCCGGGACACCATCCACTGGGAGGAATAATGAAGTGTCTCTGTCCTTCCCTGGAGTCTCCCGCTCTAACCTCCCCACCCACCCCCATTGCGCCCGTGCTGCACTAATTGGAACATTATTATGGACTCAGACCGGCATTGTCATGTGGATTGCAGTCACCTTTGTGTGCATCACGTATAGATAAAAAAGCCATATAGGAGCGTTCTGATTGGACACACTATACAATGAGGGGATGAAGTTAGACAAATATCGCTCACATACCCCCAAAACAGCTACAAAGTGGTGTAGCTCGGCCTAACGTTAGGGTTTTGCTTCGAATATCAAACCTTCATTTGTAAAGATTATCTTGCTGAACAGGTATCTTGGACATTTGTTTCCCACACATACCCCCTAATTTTGGCAATGATCTAAAATCCCATTGGTTCTTTGTCGAGGCAATCCGTGCAATGCTAACTTCCTGATTGTTTGATAAAACATTCGTGCTGCAGTCTATACCTTCAATCTTGACAGCTCATGAGCATTCATACTTCATTATCATCTGCTTTTAGTGATTGAATAGGCTAATCATTTGCTTTGTATGTTGTACTGTATTAGAGAAGTTGGTTTACTTGAAACCAAAATAAACTTTTTATAACCTTTTCAATTATACTAAAAATAGGAGTTATCTCTGGCTTGCAACTTGAAGGCTAACATTAACAGTTTATAGTGTTACAAACTTAACATTACTATGGAAAAGCCTGTGCAGTTATTTTTCAACACTTTCTTCAAACTACTTTCTTCAGAGTGCCACTCAGCTTTCTCTTACCACAGCTGCTCTTTTCGGAAGTAGAAACATACAACTTTGTTAATCCCCGACCGTGCATCAGTGGACCTTTCACAGGAAGGGCATCGTAGCGTTCCCTCATTCTTAATCGCTTTATTCAAATTACGCCTCCTTTCTCAGAAAATGGAGTGGGCGGATCTCCTATTTATTCTAAACAAACAAAGCTTTACTGATTTACCACAATTTTCCATATTTGTATCAGTGCGCTCCAGCCAAAGTGGTTATTCTGCAGACATGGTAACATGTAATGAGGGAAAATAAACAAGGTGGAGGTGGAGCCACTTGAAGCCACCAATCTAGAGGTGGGTTGTATTAAAAACAACTGAAAGACTACCGAGGCGCATAAGGAATCTTCGGTTTTCTTGTTTATTTACTTGTGCAGACCGCACACATGAGTTACAGTGTGGCAAATTAACTGTTTCAGTAGCAATGCAGGAACTGAGCTTCAACACAATAAACACAGCCTTTTTAAGTTGATCAAGTTGACCAATTGACCAAGAGAAACTTTGGGGCCCGCAGAGGATCAGCCATCCTGGTGATTTCCAAATACTTCCAGTACTTCCAGTATGCCATAGTAAATGTCTGCGATGGCTGCTGCCATCATCATCATCATTATTATTTTAGATATTAATCATATTACTGTACTCGTAAACCAACATTACCCTCTCCTAAATTCTCTGTGCTCTCCCTCCCCACAGGCTTCGGTAGATGGTGGTTCTATCTGATGGTGGTTGCCCCTGCAGTGGTCCTGCTGTGCGCCTGGCTTACTACTCACAATTACTTGAATCATTTCTGTCATAGGAATTGCATGTATTACACATTGTTCATTCTGCACACATGGCATTCAATGTAGTCTGTCCATCCCGGGAGTGGGATCCCTCCTCTGACGTTCTCCCTAAGGTTTCTTCCCTTTTTTCCCTCTTGGAAGGGTTTTTTCATTTTTTGGGGAGTTTTTCCTGTGCCAATGGTGGGTTTCGGGACAGAGGATGTTGTATGTGTACAGACTGTAAAGCCCTCTGAGGCAAATTTGTAATTTGCGATCTTTGCGGGTATACAAAATAAAATGAATTGAAATTGAATTGAATTGATGACGTCAGGGTCACCCACACACACACGTATATTCTCCAGTACCAGCAATTAGAAGCTTGTCCTGATGTGGCACTTTGGGACCCACTCCTCACTGCTCTACCTTCCTCTGCCATTTTGACTTGCCCCTCAATCCAGGCTTGCAGTTGACCCCCAGGGGTCGGGGGGTAAATGAGTGACCCCTCTACTTTCTCTGGACACAATAGCCTTTGATACCCAACGGTGGGAAAGAGAAGAAAAAAGGGAGCTCATTGCACATTCAGCCGATTTCGTCTTGGCAGCCGGGGGCCGGAGCGCCAGCAGCCCTTAAATGGATGGTGCCATTGATGGTTAAATCAATTCGGGATGGTGACAGCGTGGCTAGGCTCCAGACTGTAACAATTGCAGATTACCACAGTACTACACCCCACCCCCTCCATCATACCCCTCCCTTCTACAACCCATCCACACACACCCTCCCACAGCCCCAATCCTCACACTGGCTTTTTAAGATGAAGTGTGGGGACTTCAGAGGGGATTCAAAAGGGTGGGGTTGAGGGGCAAAGGGGGATTTAGAGAGGCAGGGAGGGTTTAGGGCGACAAAAGATATATTTCCAGTGAAAGCCAGAGAGAGAAGAGAATAGTCACATGCAACACAATGCTGTTTCACTCTCTCTTCTTCTTCTTGAAATAGGAAGAAAAAAAGCTGGTGCGAAACATCACTCAGTGATGAGAGAGCTGCTCCACTCAGCTGCTTTCACCACCTCCCCCACTTCCTTTGCTTTTCTTCCCCTTCTCGCCGCTGTGCACATTCATTCATGCATGCATACCAGCACACAGAGTAGTTTTTTTTTTTATTTAGGGATGATTTGGGGGCGAGGGGGGTCAGTAAGGTTTAAATCCCAGCCAGAGACTTTTAGTGCTGGATGGGTGGTCCTACATTCACAGTGGCGGTTGTGACACAGCAGGTTTGTGTGGATTTTATTCTTTTTTTGTTGGTGGTGATGAGGAAGTGTCACACATGCTTTACCAGAAAGGCTCAATGCTGCCCTCTTTAGAGGGAAACTGGGGCAAATGAGATGGGAGCTCTGCATTGCCTTCTCAGTGTTGGTCTCCATATGTGGTGCAGGAAAGGAAGTGAAATGGTGGAGTTGAAGCAACCACATTCTGCAATGTATTCTGTGGAAGTGGAATATTTTTATTAAAACATGTGGAAAGAATTTCTAATGCCGACGCAAAAAACCCACCCTCATGCCACAAAGAGGCAAGATGGCAGTGAGTTAGTGTGTCTATGTGTGTGTGAGAGAGATGGGGTATTGGCTGACAGATGCACTAGAAGCCAGAGGTGGTCCATGGTTGCCATGGAGACAGTGTGGGCTGAAGGAGCTGTGAGCATATTGAATATGCAGAAAAAGGGTCCCCTGAGATATGCGAGTGGGTTTAAGATGGCTGTCAGAGGGAGATCTACCACACTTTCATTTGCTGTGATAACGGCACAAGACATCGGCTACTGGGGGAAGATTATATCTTCATTTTATTTGGGTTTTTGCAGAGCTCTGTAAACAACTGCAAGCCCAATTCCCTTTGAAGTAAAAGATCTGTTGATGAGTCAAGTTTTCAGTGAGGCTTCATTTCACTGCCTCTCAGCAGAAACATGGACGCACTCCTCCCACTTAACGCTGAAGTCTACCCAGATTCCTCGTTGCCAAGGATACAGTAACGACATGACAAAGCAAAAGAAGGTAGATGATATCTTTTCCAGTTGTCGTATTTTTTACTACTTGATATGAAAAGCATATATTTGAAATGGGTAGATTTTCAAAAATATGGATTTGGTTCAGAAAAAAACAGAAACAGTAAGTGATTAAAGAAATCACACCTCCTAGTAGTTTAGCTTTTTGTTTATTTTGGCTTCTTTTTTCAAGTTTCTTTTTAAAACCTTTTTGTCTTTACTAAATTTTGATAAAACGTGATGATTTTCAAAACGCATACATCTTTTGACATTAGTTTTTGAAGCGTAGTGTAATCAGCTAAGAGCTTACTTTGGGCTACACAACAGTCAAGGCTGAACAGTGGTCTTTATGAAGTTTTATAGTTTAAATTGTTATCCCTGGCCTTTTTTTAAGACAACAAATTCACAGTCAATGCAGTGTACTTTTCCATGATGGAGCAAAAGGAAAGAAATCACTTGTGTTAACCACAAACCTCATTTGAGACATCTAACCAAAGAAACCATTCTGAAAAACGTGTTGACTTCCAGAGGGAATTGGAGGCTGTTTAATTTCCGGGTGCTTGGACTCTTTCCTGCAGCTTCTTAAACCTCTATATTAGCAATGGCTGCCTCCTCCATTCAGCATGTTTGCAGAGCCAGAGCTACACATCAAACAGCCTGGCCTCCCATTAAGTATACTTATCAATTCATTAAGCCCCATTTCAAACGCACCACCCCCGCAACCCTCTCCACATGTTACCCGGGACTGATTCTGTCCGATCAGAAGATGTGAACGTGTGTGTTCGTGTGCACATGTTTTCCGTCAGAGCAGCACTCTGAGCAGATGTGGCTGAGATTGAAATATGTAATGTACAGTAGTTGCCGCATTGTGACGAAAGGGCACTTTGTATATCTGGATGGGGTGTTTTTTGGTTGAAATTAAGCCCTGCTATGCTTTAGAATGTCATAAATGAGGTCCCTTGTGCGGGGAAGGAGATAAGCCTGGGAGCACTCCACTTTGAACTTGAGAAAGCTGGAGCCTAGCGGAGCTGCAGCGAGACGCAGAAAGCTGCCTCTCTCTCTGGCGTAGTTTGTGTCTTTTCTAATGCTTCAAACACACTTGGAACCACATGGAATGAAATGCTGTCTTGACAAGGTTGTTTGTAATGATGCAAGCACTCCTCTGAGCTTGTTCTGACTGAGGCCAAACATCTCGCACCAAGCGAGAGTGCCTTTATCTGCTCCAGTTCCAGATTGTGGCCATTTTTATTGCACTCAATGTATTGTGAAAGGTGCCTTTCATATGCCGGACCTGTCTCAAACATGAAAAACTTGCATTCGCACTTCTGTGCATCGCTGAAGCAGCTGTTGGGTTATGCTTGTGAGAAGAACCTCTTTTTGAGCATAGTATACCCAGAGTTCTGACTCGTCACTTGTCAGCGTGTCTGTTTTGTGGGTAAAAGGAAAGATTGCTCCGAGTCTCGTGGTTTCCCCACTCTCCCTCCTGTATCTACTTCATTTGCTGTTCCTCCCTGGATTCCATTCCACTTACCACAGGTATGACCCGCTGGGCATAGCTAACATCACCTAAGCTCTTAAAAGGTGCATATAATTTACAGAGTTGCTCTATATGGATCATGTATCATGTTAAGTGCCAGAGGCTGAAGTCTGTTTGGCGTCTTTGCCCAAGTGTAGTGTTACACACAATACCATATTAGTTTTGTTTTGACTGCAGCTTTTTATGCCTCTCATTTGGACTGTGAGGTCTGTCCTGGTCTGTAACTGCTGTTCAATACAGTCATGCTTTTTCAGAGAATATTCACTGTGACTATGTATATATGTGTAAACCTATATTGTGGCAACCCCAGGGAAGTGAGGCCAGATTCATGGCTAAAATAGGAGGCTCAGAGAGAGTAATCACTTAACAAAAAGGTTCCTTTTAATAAACAAGGTCAGTGTAGGGGCGCTTAGGCTAACTTTCAACAAAAAAAGGCGTCTTTTGCTCCAGCTCCGTGACTTTGGTGTACTCCACGGGGTAAACGGATCCTTCCGTCCTGTTGGGTTGGATTGGGTTGGGGTAAAGCAGAGAAAAGGAAAGGAAAGGGGTGAATCGAGGTCATCACCTCCAGTCTGTTCTCCCTCACTGCTGCTCAGCTCCGTGGATATATCCTCCTCCACCCACACCCGTTGGTTGCCACAGGTGGTGGAGGATTCGGGCAACTTTAATTCCACCGCCATAACCCCGAAAACCACGGACCATGGGAGAAGCAATGGAAGCCGCAATGGCCAAGCTCCTCCAAGCCCAGGCGCAGCAGGTACAGAGCATGGCAGCCCTTCAGGGGACATTCGACAGGCTGGCCGAGAGCCTAACCCCGAGGGCCCCTCACGCTTCCCCAACAGCTTTACTCACCAAACAGACCCCTGGAGACGATGTGGATGCCATCCTCGAGGTCTTTGAACGAACGGCAGAACGTAAAGGCTGGCCGGAAGACCGTTGGGCACACATCCTGGCGCCTTTTCTGACTGGAGACGCTCAAAAGGCATACCAAGACCTCGGAACAAGGGAGGCGACAGACTACCCAACGGTTAAGGGGGCCATCCTCGCCTACGATGCGCAACTTAGCCGGCCGCGCCCAGCGGGTCCATGATTGGGTGTACGACCCCCGGGGTACCGTGCGGAGCCAGGTGGTACGCTTGGGGAAGCTTACATGCAGCTGGTTGGTAACCGGGGAGGGTCTGGCTGCCATCGATCGTCTCGTTATGGACCGCTGCATCCGAGCCCTGCCTCCTGACGCCAAGCGATGGGCAGCCCAGAACCACCCAGGGTCAGTAGAAGAGCTGATGAAGCTACTGGAGAACCGCCGGGTTGGCCAGCAGATGATGGTAGGGACGAGCTCTTTTCCCCGAAGACGGGAGGGACTGACTCCGGCCAAGCCAACGACAACCCCTCCTCGCCCGGCGCCCGCCGCGCCCACTACCCGACAGGTCTGAGTGAAGTTTTGTTTCGTGTGGCCAGTTAGGACATCTCGGCCGGCAGTGCCCTGCTGGCAATGTGCCCGTGCCCTCCGCCAGCACTGAGGAACCGCACCGCCCAGGGAGGTGCCTCATGACTACCTGTTGGGCTCCCAAAATACCCGGCGCAGCAAACGTGCCAGTTCGGTTGGGGAAACAGGACACCTCAGCCCTGATAGACTCGGGTAGTGTGGTTACACTGATTCGCCCTGAGTTGGCAGACGGAGAAGAGGGCTCCTGCATCGAGGTGACCTGCGTTCACGGGGACCGCAAGACATATCCGACGAGTTGGATCCAGGTGTGTACCCCCCTGGGGTCTTTCACCGTGCGGGCCGGGCGGGTTCCCAACCTCCGGGTCCCCCTGCTCATTGGGCCGGACTATGAAAGATTCTGGGGGTCTCAACCGAGGGGAGCACCCAACTGTGCCTCCCAGCCAAGACCCACCCGACGCAGGGGACCCAGAGCCGCATGTACGGCCCACGCTCCTTCAGGGTTGTCCAACTCTACCACGTTAACCTTTTTAAAAAATGGCAGTCTTCCAGAACCGCAGGCGCAACCCACCCCGGCCCTACCGCTCTGACCCCGTTGTCGGAGGTGCCCATGGGAGACCAACTCCGTCCGAGTCAGCTGCAAGACCTACGTGAGGTGGTGTGGCAGCACCTGGACATCTTCTCCGACCTGCCGGGCCAGACCATCATGGCCACTCATGCCATAAGGACAGAGCCAGGAGTAAAGGTACAGGTGAAGCCATATCGTATTCCCGAAGCGAGGAAAGAGGCCATCCGGAGGGAGGTGCGGAAAATGCTCCAGCTGGGGGTCATTGAGGAGTCCCACAGTGCCTGGTCCAGCCCAATTGTACTGCTTCCCAAGCCAGATGGTTCTTATCAATTCTGTAATGACTTCCGTAGACTCAATGACGTCTCCCAGTTTGATGCCTATCCCATGCCCAGGTGGATGAACTGATTGACCGGCTGGGGACGGCCCGTTTCATCTCCACCTTGGACCTCACCAAAGGCTACTGGCAGGTGCCGCTGACTACTCGGGCCAGGGAGAAGACCGCCTTCCCCACCCCTGAAGGCCTATACCACTACACCGTGTTACCCTTTAGCGTCCATGGAGCCCCAGCTACATTCCAGCGGGTTAATGGACAGATTCTCCGGCCCCACCAATGGTACGACATCGTGATCCACAGTGATGACTGGGAGACGCACGTGAGCCGGTTGCGGGCGGTACTGGGGGCCCTCCGGAGGGCAGGACTCACAGCCAACCAAGAAGTGCCGTCTGGGCCTAGAAGAGGCTTCTTACCTGGGCTACCGCATAGGACAAGGCAATGTGCGACCCCAGGATGCCAAGATACAGGCCATTCTTAGCTGGCCACGACCAAAGACCAAACGCCAGGTAAAATCTTTCCTAGGGTTGGTGGGGTATTACCAGAGGTTCATTCCCCGCTACGCAACCTTGGCGTGACAAGAAAGCGGGGGCCAGACAAGGTCAACCGGACCCCCGGGGCTAACGGGGCGTTTGAGTGGCTACGACAGGCTTTGTGCACCAAACCGGTGCTAGTAACTCCTGTCTTTTCCCTCCCATTCCTAGTCCATACAGACGCGTCGGAAGGGGGACTGGGGGCGGTCTTTTCTCTTAACGCACTTACTCCACAGTGGAGAAGGAGGCGCTCACCATAAAATGGGCACTGGACAAGCTTCGCTACTACCTCCTGGGTCGGAGATTCACCCGGGTGACAGACCACGCCCTCCGGAAATGGATGCCGCAGGCGAATAACTCAAACGCCAGGGTCACCTGCTGGTGTCTGGCCCTCTAGGACTACAAATTCACAGTGGAGCACCGTCTGGGGAGGGAACATGCTAAGGCGGTTGGCCACACTATAAAAGGCCAACCATTCCAACAGCCCAGCAGACAAGAGGAAGGAGACTGAAGGCCGAATGAACCCGCTGAACCGCACCCTTTTTCGTTACTTTGTACGTTACAATAAATCGTACCCTTTTCGTGTGCAACTAGACGTGTATCTGAGTCCGGTGATTCCACCCACACCCGCTGTTTGCCACAATATATATATTAGGTATATACACAGGAGATAAACTGTACACGTACACAAACATAGGTGAGTATTGCCATTTGACATTTTGGCTGTCACCATCTTTTTTGTAAGCAGAATTGACCATGTTTGGACTGCAAAACAGTGAACTTCAGATGCTATATTTGACTCTGGTAGTATCTGTCAATCATAAGGAAGCCTGCATTATGTCGCCCGTCACATGCATTACAGACTGAAAATAGAACACAGATACTATGTTAAAGATATCTGCTTGGAGGGAGGACCCCCGGACAACGCGTCAATTATGCGTACAATACTGTATGTCGTCCTTACAGCCTCACAAAAAACTCTGCCCCGTTTAACACAAAAAACAGAATGAATTACATAAAGTATTGGGGCCTAAAAATGTCCATGATTTGATTAGGCAAACAAACAACTCTCTACTGCACTTGCACTGAGCTCATTAGCAAAAAAAATCTCCATGACATCGTGGAAAAATGTGCTTTAATAGGCCCCAGGGAAATGTTCCCTTTGACTGCTCACACACAGTCAGTTCCCCTGTCCACCCTTTCGGTTCCTCTGGTCTCGTCTGAGCAGACTGCACTAAGTGGTCAACACAAATATCACATCTGCATATCCATAGTTCCTGGTTTTGGTTTCCCGTTGTGTACACTGAATATGCATGCTGGACCGTAACATTTGCAGAATGGACTTTCTTTTTCCTGACGTCTTACCCAAAGTCTCATACTGGCTTACAATAAGCATGAAAACTAAAAAATACGTGTGCTAAAACTAAGTTTTCTAAGTCTACTGACGCTAGAATAGTAGTTTAGAAAAATAGGGGTGAAAAATATTGTTTTTTACACAAGATAAGTGGGGAAAAAGACAACCATGTCTTAGTAACACAGGGACAAAAGCAGCGTTGAAAAGTCTGTTTGGTTGATCCAACCAAGTACAAAAACTTTACATTGTTAAAAGTAGCCCTCATATTTTATTTTATCAACAATATTCATTAAAATTCTGTAATTTCCTCACAGGGATCATGGGTTCACACCTCCGTAACAAGAAAGATCATTGTAAAGAAGCATTCAGTGTTTCCCTGGTGAAAAGGCCATCTAATATTATCTAAAGAGCACAGTGTGGTTTGCGGGAGCCATTGTCTGGAGGTCCCGGACCACTGTGCTGTACTGGGTTACCTGTCAGGGATAGCGGATGGGAGGCAGGACTCAAACGCAGACTTGTAGGGGAAAACAAAAGACTTTAATAGTCAAAAGCCAAAAACACAGGAACCGGGAGGAAAAACAGCAGGCGGGAAACTACAGACGTGTCGGGGACACGGGAAACGTCCGGGGTAGTCGTCGTCGGCTCGGGGACACGGAACACCTCCGCAGGTCGGATCCGGCTCGGGGACACGGAACACCTCCGCAGGTCGGCTCCGGCTCGGGGACACGGAACACCTCCGCAGGTCGGCTCCGGCTCGGGGACACGGAACATCTCCGCAGTCGGCGGCGGCTCAGCCCCCCCCATAACCCACCCCGTAGCCCCCCCCTCAAGGGCCGGATCCCAGACGGCCCTCAAATCACCAACGGGAGAGAGGGAGAGGACCATGGGATGGGAGGGAGGGAGCCTGAGTCTCGGAGCAGGGACTGGGGGCGTCGGGGTGATGAGTCTCGGAGCGGGGACTGGGGGCGTCGGGGTCATGAGTCTCGGAGCGGGGACTGGCCGAGTCGGGGCCATGGCTGAGAGTCTCGGAGCGGGGACTGGCCGAGTCGGGGGCATGGAGCGTGGGGCCGGTACTGATCGGGTCGGGGGCATGGAACGTGGGGCCGGTACTGGTCGGGTCGGGGGCACGGAACGTGGGGGCGGTACTGGTCGGGTCGGGGGCATGGATCGTGGGGCCGGTACCGGGGGCATGGATCGTGGGGCCGGTACCGGGGGCATGGATCGTGGCGCTGGCTCGGGGGTCGGGGGCATGGCTGAGAGTCTCGGAGCGGGAGATCGCTGCGGCGGCCCAGCGGGAACGGGAGAACGCTGCGGCGGCCCAGCGGGAACGGGAGATCGCTGCGGCGGCCCAGCGGGAGCGGGAGATCGCTGCGGCGGCCCAGCGGGAGCGGGAGATCGCTGCGGCGGCCCAGCGGGACGTCTGTTACTCCTCTGGCCAGGGCTCCTCTTAGGATTTAGGAGATCCCGGAGCTCGAGGCAGGCGAGCTGATAGTCCCTGGGACCGAAGATGCAGTTCGTCTTCCGCTGCCAGAAGGGACTTCTTACGTCCAGGTACTCAGGTCCGTAATCTGGCAGCGCGTCTGCTGAGCCCTTCTTTAGTCGCGTCATTCTGTCAGGGATAGCGGATGGGAGGCAGGACTCAAACGCAGACTTGTAGGGGAAAACAAAAGACTTTAATAGTCAAAAGCCAAAAACACAGGAACCGGGAGGAAAAACAGCAGGGGGGAAACTAACTATTTGAGGGTTCAAACTGAAATTCTAATGATTTTGCAACTATCATTGTGAATATCACTGTTTTTGTAATAACACTATTTTCAGAAAAATACATTTGGGTTCCTCGGTTTATCCGATTCCTTCGGAAAAGTGGCCATTTGTCGCTGGGATCAATGAACAACGTATGGCCACTGATGCACCCCTTGTTTGTTCTTTTTATGCCGCAAGAGAGCAGATTGTCCAAGCAGGCTTTCCTTTTGTTTGATATTTATTTTGATAATAAGACAAGCCAACAAACACATAAACATAACATAATAACACATATTACTGTATATTCTATGCCGCTTTCCTATGCTGGTATAAAGCTATAGTATATCTCACCACAGTGCATGCTTGTCCTATACCTGGCTATACCATTAAACAACCTCCAGGGACCCTGACTATTACCCAATAATTAGTCAACCAAATTAAGAAATCAATTAACCAAAACCATGTATACTTAACAGAATGAAAAAGATAACAAAATGATTCAACAAAATGAACTACAAAAACAGGAAAGCTATGTATCGTTCAATAAAATCTAAATTATTAAAAAATACAATTTAAGAATATTAAACTAACTACTGCTAAATAATAGCTCCCACACTGTCAATTAAACCCTGGTGTGGACCAAACCGAGGAATGACGAGTCATTTTGGAGTCCAAGCAGACTGGTAGGGTTTGTTTTGTAGTGTGAAAGCAAAATAATGATGATGATGATGATGGCAGCAGCAGGCGTTAGCAGGGCCACGGCAGGTGTCAGGACCAGGGTCCAGAAGGAACTACGATCTACAGAGACCTGCTAGGGGAGAAAGCAGAAAAAAAACTCCCGGAAAGGAGCTGAATTTGTCACGGTTTGGGTTAATGTCTGGATTTATTTTGTAGTTTCCTTCCTCTGTTCTCCCTGGGTCATGTCACTTCCTGCCTTGTCCTGTCGTCCGCTGTGATTGTCTGTCATGTCATGATTGTTCCCAGCTGTGTCCAATCACCTGCACCTCCCTTGTGTATTTAAGCCATGTGTGTCTGTTGTCACTTGTCGCGTCATTGTTCATTGTATGGATGTCCTAGTCCCTGTCCATGTCCACGATCTTCTTGTTCCTGGTTCCTGTCTTCGTTTTTTGCCCCTTGGCCTTTTGCTTTTGAAAACCACGCAACCCTGGGATTTTATGACCGCTGATACATGATCCAGCATCATCAGCTAAACTAGGAATACATCCAGCTATCATACCTATCACGAAATCTGTTGAGAAACCCATATTATATAATGTTGATAACCTATTTATGTCATACACAGGTATATTTCCCAACTTAAATGATCCAAAGCTATGCTTGGAACCAAGTTCATGTACTTTATCCTTTCATTAAGTCCATTACAAAGTCCACCCAATCATTGTTGTACAGGAGGCTGCTTAATCAGTGTGCTTTCTGACGATCGCGCCAGTCACCTTGAATCGCTTTTTACTGTTCTGCCTCTTTACCGTTAGTCAGCGTCATAACAAATGGTGAAAATACAGCCCAATAACATTAATAATGCTCATAATCAGTGATTTCAATAGACAAAGCATTAAAGGTAAGCATAAACTTCAGTTAGTCACCGGAGTTGAATTTCCCTTTATTGATCCTGATGAAGCTGAGGGAAAACATTCCTTTCATTAAGTTATTTACTCCCAAAACCTCTTGGTCCATGTTTAAATATTCAGAGATAATCTAAAGTAAATGACAAACATTTATTCCCTGAACCAAGCTACAGCTTTTATCCTATTACAGGTGATTTGAAAAGTTCACAGTTTCTATCTTTTCCATTTAAGTGCTGCAAAAGGAATCCATTTGTAAATTGGACCCCTTGGGCAGCCTGATCTCCAAAACCTGTTCGTAAAAATGTATACGAAAATCTTGAACATACAAATTCATAGTGATACATACTAAATAATTACGGACTGCAACTGATGACGTCACCCTATTCAAAGTGAATGGTGACCTGGACCCCGTAAATGTATGTAAAATAAACGTGTTATGATTGCACTTTTAACAAGAAATCAATGTTGTTAAATTGTAAGAATACAATACTAACCCTAACCCCCTCAAAAAATCCAACATGGCAGAGAGACGTTGACTCAAGAATCCAACATGGTCCGCCATGTTGTTCACTCAAGGGGCGTGGTTAACCACCGCCAGTTTGTATGTATTGTTACGAATTTGTATGTTCAAGATTTTCGTATACATTTTTACGAACAGGTTTTGGAGATCACGTTGCCTTGGGGCACATATGACAAACTCGCAGCCCGCGGGCCATATCCGGTCCAGTGCGGCCCGCCGTCGGAGTCTGGATGGCTCGCCAGATGACTTTGCTATTGTGAGAATTACAGAATGGTCCTCACACGTGTGCGGTCGCTTCTGCTTCTTTTTTCTGCCGGTCGGATCGTCAGCGCCACCCCTCCATATGATTTTAATGGTCTGGCTCGCGTTCGATTGAAGTGGGCAGTATCTGGCCCAAAACTGAAATGAGTTTGACACCCCTGCGTTAGGGGTTTACAATTAAGTAATTGTTCTAAACATGGTTGAGAGACACAAGATAATAATAGAGAGCACAGGTCATTCGTCCTCCCCCAGTCGTATTTCTGCAGACTTGTCGGTCTCGGGGCCTCCCCGTTTCCTGACATGGCTGCTAGGGAACTCTAGGCGGAAAGAATGCACTCACCCACTGTGAAATATCTGCAAAGTTTGAGTATTGCTGTACAATGGTAGAGGCCCCCCGCACACAATGCTGGGAAGTTCTGCACAGCAGCGCTAGATGACGCATCCGGTGCAGGCCAAAAGATCACATCATCCCATTGTACGCTATCATTGTGTGGTTGGGTTGCGGGGGAGGAGGTGCTCTCAGGGAATGAGAGGCAATGTGTGCCTTTTGTCTTTATCTCAAACTGTATTAATCCTTGCTCTTTTCAGGGGGGAGGCTGTGCTCCAGGCTGGTCCCATGGAGCAGTGAAAGAAAGCACTTGACAGTGAGCAGGCAAGAAACTGCCAGACTCTATTCAGTTTTTCTTTTTAATCCAAGCCAGCTGCCATTTCATCTCATCCCCTCATCCAGAGTAGATTATTGTCCCAGAGAGGTGTAATATGATAAAAATTTTCTTGGCAGACGGACAGTTTGGCTTCAGGTCAGATCCTAGTATAACAAGCTCTGCCGCTGCTTGAATTCATAACGCATCATTAACCGTGGTCATCTACTGATAAATGTACCCAGCATGTATTGATCTACAAATCACCCTCCTACTTCCCTCCCCATTTGTAGAGAGAATATTTTACCAAAATCAGCATGTGGTTCGTCAGTTAATAGGGTCAAGTAAAGAAGAATATTGGAAAGTTATTCAAACGGTTTCTATTTGGAGGGATTCACTCGCTATAGCGTCCATCAGTGGAATGTTTTTATGCCTCTTAAGATGAAGACATGTGGAAGTCTTTAGCGTAACTGGAACATTAACAGGAAGTAAATGATGGACTTCTCTTTCCAGAGATGACAGCACTAGCAGCTTGCAAAAGTTCAATTCAATTCATTTTATTTTGTATAGCCAAAAATCGCAAATAATTTTTTTTGCCTCAGATGGCTTTACAGTCTGTGCACATACAACATCCTCTGTCCCGAAACCCATCGGCACAGGAAAAACTCCCCCAAAAAAGCCTTCCAAGAGGGAAAAAAAGCGAAGAAACCTTAGGGAGAACGTCAGTCTCCAGCGGGCCGTCCGTAATGGTGGAACGGTCCTCCCGGGGGTTCCAGATGTATACATGTACTACTCGGTCTCCCCGTCCGCAGCCCTCAGCAGGCATCTGGGTCGCCGCTCGCGTGTTGGGCGGCGGATGGCGAGGTCTCCAGAGGAGGAGGCCATTTCGTGGTCGTCCGGCGGAGAGACCCACTGGGAGCAGGTGATGGACCTTGCGGCCCGACTCCAGGCCACCTACGCTCTCCACGCTCGGCCGCAGCGCACAATTTCCAGCGCTGGGCCGCAGCAAAGCCCCGACCCCGCCCCCCGACCCAAGCCCATGACCCCTGAGCCGACGCCCCGATCCAGTTCCACAACCCCCGAGCCAGCGCCACGATCCATGCCCCCGACCTCAGTACCGGCCCCACGATCCATGCCCCCGACCAGACCAGTACCGGCCCCACGATCCATGCCCCCGACCAGACCAGTACCGGCCCCACGATCCATGCCCCCGACCAGACCAGTACCGGCCCCACGATCCATGCCCCCGACCAGACCAGTACCGGCCCCACGTTCCATGCCCCCGACCCCCGAGCCAGCGCCACAATCCATGCCCCCGACCCCGGTACTGCCCCCACGATCCATACCCCCGAGCCAGCGCCACGTTCCATGCCCCCGACCCGGCCTGTTCCGGCCCCACGTTCCATGCCCCCGACCCGGCCTGTACCGGCCCCACGTTCCATGCCCCTGACCCGGCCTGTACCGGCCCCACGTACCATGCCCCTGTACCGGCCCCACGTACCATGCCCCCAACCAGACCAGTACCGGCCCCACGTTTCAAGCCCCTGACCCCAGTGCCGGCCCCACGACTCATGGCCCCGACTCGGCCTGTAGCGGCCCCGAGACTCGCTCCCGGACTCGGGCTCCCTCCCTCCCATCCCGTGGTCCTCTCCCACCCTCCCTTGGTGGCTTGGGGGCCGTCTGGGATCCGGCCCTTGAGGGGGGGGCTGAGCCAGAGACTACGGAGGTGTTCAGTGTTCCCCCGCCGCCGCCGACGACTGCGGAGGTTTTCAGTGTCCCCGAGCTGCCGACGACGACCACTCCGGAAGTTTTCCGTGTCCCCGAGCCGCCGCCGCCTACTCCGGAAGTGTTTTGTGTCCCCGAGCCGCCGCCGACTACTGCGGAGGTGTTTCGTGTCCCCGAGCCGCCGCCGACCACTGGGAGGTTTTCAGTGTCCCCGAGCTTCCGCCGACGACCACTGCGGAGGTTTTCCGTGTCCCCGAGCCACCGACGACCCCGGAGGTTTCCCATGTCCCCCGTGTTTCGAGGTTTTCCGTGTCCTAGAGCCGCCGCCGACTACTCCGGAAGTGTTTCGTGTCCCCGAGCTTCCGCCGCCGACCACTGCGGAGGTTTTCCGTGTCCCCGAGCTGCCGCCGCCGACCACTGCGGAGGTTTTCAGTGTCCTGCAGTTGCCGCTCCGGAGCCGGCCTAATGACCGTCCGCCGGGCCGACCCCCGGAGGCTCCCCGCTCGTCAGGCCGCCCGCCGGGCCGCCCGCCAGAGTTTCCCGGGCGGCCCGACCAATGTCTCTGGTTTCCCTCCCTCCCACCCCTTGTCCGCTCTCTAGTGTGAGCCGTCTGGAATTCGGCCCTTGAGGGGGGGGGTACTGTCACGGTGTGGTTCACTTCCTGTTATATTTTGTAGTTTTCTGCCACTCGTGTCGCCGGGTAACTTCATTTCCTGCCTTGTCTTGTCATCCCCTGTGATTGTCTAATAGTTTCCACCTGTGTCCAATCACCTGCACCTCCCTAGTGTATTTAAGCCACGTGTGTCTGTCGTCACTTGTCGCGTCATTGTCTTTTGCCACGCATGTCCTTGTCTATCGTCGTGGATGTTTGTAGTTTCCTTCCTGCTGTTTTTCCCCTGGTTCCTGTGTATTTTTGCCGCTTGGCCTTTTGCTTTTGACTATTAAAGTCTATTGCTTTGAGAAGTCTGCATTTGAGTCCTGCCTCCTCCACGCATCCCTTGACAGAATTAGTCATGTGAATTAATAAAACGTGAATTACGGTAGAACGAGAGCGTGAGAGAGGAGCTCGGTGAGTCCTAAGAAGTCCCCCGGCAGTCTAAGCCTATAGCAGCTTAACTAAGGGCTGGTCCGGGCTAACCTGAGCCAGCCCTAACTATAGGCAGAATCAAAGTTTTACTTTAAAAGAGATGACCGAATCTGTCCCCCGGACTGAAAGTGGAACCTGGTTCCACAAAAGAGGAGCTTGATAACTGAAGGCTCTGGCCCCCAGCCTACTTTTTAAAACCATAGGAACAACAAGTAACCTAGCATCTGTGGAGCGCAGCTGCCTTGTAGGGCAATAAGGTGTTATAAGCTCTTTAAGATACGACTGTACCTCACCAGCAAGTGCCTTGTAGGTGAGGAGAAGTACCTTAAAACCTATTGTTGATTCAACAGGGAGCCAGTGCAGAGAAGTTAATACAGGAGTGATATGATCCCTTTTCTTAGTTCTTGTTAATACACGTGCTGCAGCATTCTGAATCAACTGGAGAGGCTTAAGAGATTTACAAGAACAGCCTGATAACAAAGAATTACAGTAGTCCAGTCTGGAAGTGACAGACGCATGAACTAATTTTTCTGCGTCACTTTGAGACAGGAAGTTCCTGATTTTTGATATGTTACGTAGATGAAAATAGGCAGTCCTTGAAGTCTTCTTTATATACAAGTTGAAGGTCATATCCTGGTCGAAGAGAACTCCCAGATTCCTGGCGGTGCTGCTGGGTACCAGAGCAATTCCATCCATAAAAGCTATCACGTGACAGCTGGCTTCGAAGGCGCTCTGGGCCTATCAGGATTTTTAGTTTTAGCATCAGGAAGTTGCCGGTAATCCAAGTTTTGATGTCTCCAAGACATTCTTGAAGTCTTAACTAGCTGGTCCGCCTCTTCTGGCTTGATCGACCGATACAGTTGAGTATCGTTTGCATAACAATGGAAGTTTATGCGGTGTTTCCTGATAAGATTGCCCGAAGGAACTCTGACTCAACAATCTTAAAGAGCTAAAATGTGCAGGCATTACCACAGAGGGCCCCAGGTTTAATTTGAATTGGGACGACTTAAGACGCCTCCCTAGGTCTGGACTTGGGACATGACTTGTGAAAATTAGCGGGCATCCTCTGGAGAGCATTTTTATGAATTTCCATGAGAATTCAGCCAGTATTTATCAATTTAACTTATGAATTATATGGACCAAAAAAACATATCATAGCAAGGTAAAGGCATGTTGACTTATTTATAATGCCCAGAATATGTTTATAAAAGTGGACGAGGAGGTTAATCAGCTGGGATAGCAGCTGATAATGGCCAAGATTTGCTGTGTTGAGCATTAGCCTGCTTGTCTATCATCAACCAGCCACACTGCTGGCACTGTTGTCTGAGGGTCAGAGCCCAGGAGCTGACATGGCCAGCCTGAGCTGGAGCCGAGCCAGAGTCCAGCCAAACAATCTGGCCAGCCGGGTGCAGCAGGAAGATGAATGCTCACCTGTTTTGAAACAAACCCCAAATGGACACAGGCTTCGATTCAAATTCATTGTGGTGTTAAGGATTAATGGTGCCGTCGGCCATGCACCTGTGTAAGCGACGGTGCTTTCACCAGACAGTAGAAAGAGAGCCCTCTAAAAACGTTAAGAAGTATAGTCATCAAGCTTAAAGGAATCCGATGAGTAACGAGTGATAAGGACGACAGGATGCGCCTTTTCAGTAATGAGGCATCGTGAACCGTCAAATCTCATGTCACTGCAGGAAGAAATCAGTTTTTCACAATTGAAGGTGGGTGAAACTCACTCCAGCCCACTGTTGTTGGCGACTTGAGGTGTGTTACCCTGTAAGACGTTAAAATGAACTTAAATATTAAACAAAACACACTGTGAAAGGTCTAAATTCTAAGACGAAAAGACAAACAACTCCCAGACCAGACAACAACATGATGGCCAGCTGTTAATCACAAGTTAGAGCCATTCTAAAGCATACCCTATTATATGTTCTAGTTGAATGTAAATGGTCGGTATTGAACAAGACTTGAACCTTTGCCACTAGCAAGACCATAAACTCCTATTTAGAATGTTTATTGAGGTTATGATTTAAGTAATGAGTAAGGCTGTTATGCATTGCTTCACTTTTCAGAGCCAAGTTGGTGCCACAGCACCCACAAAGACTTCCTGCTCATTGTTAATGTGCTGTATACGCGGTGTTTATCTCAACAAGCTCCTATTTCCACGTTTGACCTTCCACTTTCAGATGCAGAGGTCTCCTCAGGTGGTCTGTGACTGACAGGTACCTGCCAGCCCTGGATTGACCCCACAACCATCGAGGCCACAGCAGCAAAAATAAGAAGAGGGATAGTGATCTCCTCCGCGGCCATGTTTTCCTTCCAATGAGAGGATCTTCAAACATAGTCCTCACAGCTGTCACAACACTTTGAGGAGAGTTCACATGAAGGTAAAGGCTAATGTCACTGTGACTCCCCTCTGCAGAAACAGCAATTTCTTTAAATAATGCATTGATATTGTCTTGTAACTCTGATGGTCAGGCAATATCTGGTTGTAGTATTATGCAGCTGTTGCAGACCTGCCAAGCCCAATTGTGTCAGGTATTTAGTCCTAAAATCAAACTTCTGTGTTAGTTTTGGTCATGCTAAAATTTGAGAACATTTTTTGTCTTGTTTAGTCCGAATAAAAATTATTATTTTGGGTCCCAATCATAGGACCCACAGTAGACTTCTTTGAAAAGAAAACACTGCATCGCCTTTGTGTCAAGAAATATTTCAAAGCCATACAAATGATACATGCAATAGTTTGTAGAGTAGAATAGACAGCTGCTGAACTGTCAGGCAGTGAACTGTCTGCCAACAAACTGCCAACTATTGAGGACTGCGGACGAGTGATAAACTGTCATCAACAGTTTCGGTTGTGTCCAAATAGCTCAGGACGAGCCCTGGAAAGAGAAAGTAATTGCTCTCTGGTGATTTCAGAGTTTAGGAGGCTGCCGAGTGTCTCTGCTGGGTGACAGCAGCTCATAGAGTTAACTCTGCTAGAAAGTCTCTCTCCTGCCAGTCAAAAGGGATCACTTCTCACTTTCTAACATCCAACTTGGCCAGAAAACAGAGATGTGAAAGTGCTCCGCTTCTTGTCAACACTTCCAGCACAGTGCTGCAACACAGTACAAAGAAAGTTTTTCTTTTGGACTTGAGCTTTGAATTTGCTTTGAGTTTTATAGCGTAGTGATGCACACACATCATTCCGAAAACTGCGCTTTAGTGGTCCATCGCCATTAATACCGTCATCATCAACAACACTCACTTCCCGTTACGGCAGTGTGTTACTGATAGAAAAAAGAGGCTGTTTTCTTACATTAATCACAGGACGGGCGAGCCCACATTCCTCTCAGAACATACGATTAATGCAGACATTTTTCATAAACAACACAGGCACACAAACCCAGGTTGTTATTGGAAGTTTTGAGGGGGAGACAGTGACTGAGCATCAATTTGAATTTTCAAGGACTAGCTTTGAGGCAGTACCCGATCACGTACACTAAAATATCATGAATGTTTTTTTAATTCCACTCCGTTTTTCGCCACCTCCAGTGTGATGTATTGTAAAACATATATGTTCCCTCGCTCCCCTTTCCAGCTGTGAAAATATTTTCTCGGTCAAACATCTGCTGGAGGAATGCAGGAACAGAGCCGACCCGCTTCCTGTCAGTAAAGCTGCCAAGCGGTACCCCCCCCCCCCCCCACCAACCTCCCCTCTGCTGCTTCCCATAGTGGGTTTCTAAACCTGCCCTTTGCATTTCCCAGCATGCTTACACTCACATATGGATTTTATTGCTACTAGTTCATGTTACCTTTTCATACTTATATCTGCATGTAGATTGTATGCGTGTGAGTACAGTGGTATGAATCAGTCAGACTATATTGTGTCTGATGAGAATCAGGAATGTATGCAAGCAGAAAGCATTCCTATCAAACAAGTTCACTGAAGGCCCTTCCAGTCTTGGTACACGTCATGTTACCATGTCTCCTATATGGGTGAAATGTGAAAAATGTGAAAGGTAAAATGGATATAACCAAGGTAAAGTACTCTTCTTAACCTACAATTTTGATGTAGCCTTGCTGTGCCAGTTTAGACTCTTGCAATTACTTTGGCAGTATGATATGTTACCAAGGATATTAGTAACATACATGTTTTTTCTATTTGAGCTTCACTTCCTTTAGAATTCAATTTTGGGCTTCTCTCATACCAATCTGGCCCTTAATCTGCAGCCAAATGGCTTGATGATGCCCTGAAGCTGACACAAATAAAAGGGGAGGCCTATGTGCCAGGACTGAGCCACCGATCCAACCCAGCCAATTTGTCCCCTGCTCCTCTACTGCTGAATGTCTGTCAGTCTATGTTTACATGTGAAAAGGTTGGTTAGGAACTTTAAGCTCTAAGTTAGCAATTAGCTTGCCTCTCAAACGTTAAGCCTTAAGGGAAGTGTATCTCAACTACAACGTGTAATTGAGTGTATGCTAATATAGCAGCTACGTTTATTCGGTCGCTTCTCCGTCCCTTGACCTTTCGACCGATGAGATTCATACTGTTGGAGTCTTTGGAGTCTTAACATTCATAACGACGCATGGTTTGTGCAGGCAGTTTGTAATCTTGTAGATTAGTTTTTTGTTGTTTTTGTTGTTAATTACGTTTGCTGCTGCGATTCCCGGAGCTCTTTCACCAGAGATGAGCTCTTGAACATCCGTGGAACAACTCCTGCGGAGTTACTTCCAACTTCCTGCTTTCTTCCGTGGAATTACTGGACATTATAGTCAAAGGTGCGCTCTCCTTTCGTCACGCGGTGAGACGCCGTAGGAGAGGAAAACGGGCCGGCTCGCTGGTGAGATTCCGCAGGCGTGGTTCTCGCACTCCGCTGCCAGGCATCTTTCTCTCCAACGTGCGCTCACTGTGCAACAAACTGGACGAAATTCAGCTGCTGATGAGGAGAGACAGAGACTTCTCTACATCCTCCGTCTTGTGCTTCACGGAGACGTGGCTCTGCGGATCGATACCGGACTCCGCGCTCCAGCTGGCGGGCTTCCAGCTGCTCCGAGCGGACCGCGACACGGAGCTCTCCGGCAAGACAAAGGGTGGAGGAATCTGCTTCTACTTCAACAATAGCTGGTGCAACGACTTAACGGTGATCCTACAACACTGTTCTCCTGATCTGGAAACTTTTTTCATCCACTGCAAACCCTTTTATCCCCCCCGTGAGTTTGCTTCATTCATCCTGGTCGGTGTTTACATGCCGCCGGCGGGCAACGTGCACGAGGCTCAGCGGACACTCGCCGACCAGATACGGCGTGTGGAGCGGACCAACCCGGACTCTTTAGTTATTGTCCTCGGGGACTTTAACAAAGGAAATCTCAGCCATGAACTTCCTAAATACAGACAGTTTATTAAAGCTTCTGTGAGGACAGCTGTGTACCATCATGCACCAGGGTGAGTTACAACAACGACAAACCCTGGTTCACAGCGGAACTCAGAACACTACGCCTGCAAAAGGATCAGGCATTTAGGAGTGGGGACAAAGACTTGTACACAGAGGCAAAATACTAGTTTAGCAAGGCGGTGAGAGACGCTAAACGACTGTAGTCTGAGAAACTCCAACAACAGTTCTCAGCAAGTGACTGCTTCGGTTTGGAGAGGCCTCAAACACCTCACCAACTACAAGCCAAAAAAACCCCACTCCATGAATGACCTCCGCCTGGCAGACGAGCTCAATGAGTTCTACTGCAGATTTGAAAGACAATGTCCTGATCCCATCCCCCACCGCTCCACCAACCTGCTGCAGTCCCCCTCCCCTCCCTCCCCCAGCCCATCAGGTGCTCACGCCTCTTCAACTATATCACCTTCCCCTCCCCCACCAGCAACGACCTTCTCTATTCTGGAGAGAGACGTTAACCGGCTCTTTAGAAGACTAAATCCCCGTAAGGCAGCCGGTCCGGACTTTCCCCTCACTCCCTGAAGCATTGTGCTGACCAGCTGTCTCCGGTGTTCACTGACATCTTCAACACCTCCCTGGAGACATGCCACGTACCAGCCTGCTTCAAGGCCTCCACCATCATCCCTGTTCCCAAGAAGCCCAGGATCACAGGACTCAATGACTACAGGCCCGTCGCCCTGACCTCTGTAGTCATGAAGTCTTTTGAACGGCTAGTCCTGACCCACCTGAAGTCCCTCACCGACCCCCTCCTGGACCCCCTGCAGTTCGCCTACAGAGCCAACAGGTCTGTGGACGACGCTGTCAACATGGCCCTCCACTACATCCTCCAGCATCTGGACTCCCCAGGAACCTACGCCAGGATCCTGTTTGTGGACTTCAGCTCTGCTTTCAACACTATCATCCCGTCTCTGCTGCAGGACAAACTCTCCCAGCTGCACGTGCCCGACTCCACCTGCAAGTGGATCACAGACTTCCTGTCTGACAGGAAGCAGCACGTGAAGCTGGGGAAACATGTCTCAGCCTCTCGGACCATCAGCACCGGTTCCCCCCAAGGCTGTGTTCTTTCCCCTCTGCTCTTCTCCCTGTACACCAACAGCTGCACCTCCAGTCATCAGTCCGTCAAGCTCCTGAAGTTTGCGGATGACACCACCCTCATTGGACTAATCTCTGGTGGGGACGAGTCCGCCTACAGGTGGGAGTCTGACCATCTGGTGTCGTGGTGCAGCCAGAACAACCTGGAGCTTAACGCTCTAAAGACAGTGGAGATGGTTGTGGATTTCCGGCGGAACAGAGCCCCACCCTCCCCCATCACCCTGTGTGACTCCCCCGTCACTATTGTGGATTCCTTCCGTTTCCTGGGCTCCATCATCAGCCAGGACCTCAAGTGGGAGCTGAACATCAGCTCCATCACCAAGAAGGCTCAGCAGAGGTTGTTCTTCCTGAGGCAGCTGAAGAAACTCAACCTGCCAAAGACGATGATGGTCCACTTCTACACGGCCATCATCGAGTCCATTCTCTGCTCCTCCATCACCGTCTGGTACGCTGCAGCCACAGCCAAGGACAAGGGCAGGCTGCAGCGTGTCATCCGCTCTGCAGAGAGGGTGATCGGCTGCAATCTGCCGTCCCTGCAGGACTTGTTCGCTTCCAGGTCTCTGAAGCGAGCTAAAAAGATTGCGGCCGACCCCTCCCACCCCGGACAAAAACTGTTTGTGCCCCTTCCATCTGGCAGGAGGCTGAGGTCCATCAGGACTACGACCTCCCGCCACACGAACAGTTTCTTCCCGTCGGCAGTCGGGCTCATCAACAGAGCCCAGTCCCCACTGCCTGACTATAACACTCCACCGGTCACTCCCGTTCACACTGCACATGCTACTTGTCACAGGCCGGCTCATAGCCTGTGGCAAGAATGAGGGGACACAAACACCAAGTATAGGCCAATCAAAAGAAGAGTTTATTATAAATCAAAAACTAATAACTTTAAACAAAGAAAAGGAATGAGGTGTGCGAATGTCATAGTGTAAGGTGTATGGAAGGTGGATGGTTGAGTGAATCTGTATGTGTAAACATGACTGAGTGTGAACAACGTAAAACCTTCAAGCGTCAGCAATGATATTATCCTTGCCACTAATATGTCTAATATCAAGGTTGAACGGTTGCAGGAACAAAGCCCAACGCATCAAACGCTGGTTGGGATTTTGCAAGGACTTCAAAAAAATGAGGGGGTTGTGGTCAGTGAAAACAGTTAAAGGGGTCAAACCGGAACCAACATAGACCTCGAAGTGCTGTAGAGCCCAAATGAGACCTAAAGCCTCCTTTTCAATCACAGAATAGTTCTGCTGATACTTATTAAATTTCCGGGAGAAGAAACTGACTGGACACTCAACTTGGTCATCATTTTCCTGGAGAAGCACATTTGACTGGCATCAAATGACCTAATGACCTCCTCCTCTCCCCCATCCACAAAGTTTAAGCCACAAGATACAGTGACTGGAGCAGCAGTCAACGCTGACTTCACTACTCGAGTGCCCTCCACTTTGCTTTGATCACGGGAGTGATAACATTTTAACAGGTTCACATGGCATAATTTAGAGGACTTCCTATACCCCGGAGTTTCAATAAGATAGTTCAAATCTGACACTTTGCGCAACACATTAAAAGGACCACAGTATTTTGCCTGAAAAGGTGAACTTACAAGAGGCAAAAGAGCAAGTACACGATCACCGGGAGTAAACTCACGCAACTCCGCCTGTCGGTCATATCTCAATTTCATTTTCTTTTGAGAACATTTTAGCTTTTCTTTCACCAGTTCTCCAGCTCTATACAACTTCAGCCTAAATCCATTTACATAGTCAATGAGGTTCCGAGGTGGTTCTTCAGGCAAACAACCATCCTGCAGCACTGCTAAAGGCCCCCATACCTTATGACCAAACACCAAATCATTTGGGCTGAACCCTGTGCTCTCCTGTACTACCTCACGAGCAGATAGTAGTAACCAAGGTAACCCCTCCTCCCAATCTGCAGACAGTTCTGTACAGTACGAACGAAGCAAAGATTTTAAAGTTTGGTGAAATCGTTCCAAAGCTCCCTGGCTCTGGGCATGGAACGCAGTAGACTTGTTGTGTTTAACTTTTAGCTGTTTGAGAACCTGAGCAAATAAATGGGAGGTAAAGTTAGAACCCCGATCTGACTGGATGATTTTTGGAATTCCAAATGTAGAAATGAATTGAGTTAATGCTTTAACTACTGCTTTTGAAGTTATGGTACGCAAGGGAAAAGCTGCCGGATATCTCGTTGCGTGACACATAACAGTTAATAAGTAGTTATGACCTGACTTAGACCGTGGTAAAGGCCCAAAACAATCGATAATAAGATGCTCAAAAGGTTGTCCTATGGCTGGTATTGGATACAAAGGAGCTGGCTTCACAACCTGGTTTGGCTTGCTTGTGCGCTGACACGTAGGACAAGTTTTAATAAACTGAGCTACAGCTCGCTTTAAACGAGGCCAGAAAAAATGCCTGAGTATGCGATCATAAGTTTTACGAACACCCATGTGACCTGCCACCTCACCATGTGAAGTTTGCAACACTTTGTTTCGCAAAACAGTAGGTACAACTATCTGAAAAACTGGTTCGCCTAGACCCTGAACAGAGTGTGGAACCCATTTCCTGACCAACAGTCCCTCAAGAAGAAAATAGCACTGAGCATTATTCCTCACCGCTGCCTCAGGAACAACTCTATCAAACAGATCAGTTAAGGTAGTATCGGCCTTTTGCTCAGCTATCAATGACTCTCTAGAACTAGTTAACTGTTCAGTTTGGAGTTTAACTGGCAACTCGAGACTTTCTGGCTTACTCTCAATCTTCTTGAGTGCGGCAGAGCGGGTAACAGCACACCCTGGAAATACCTCAGGAGACACACAACTGTATTCTGGAGATACCTTTGCAGGGGGCACTGAAGGTTGCTTCTTAAAGATGTTTATTTTGCCATCCGCCCACACCTTACTACCTGCCAAGTCATTCCCCAGAATCATGTGTATTCCCTCTACTGGCAACTGGGGTCTAAACCCAACCGCTACATCACCCGCTACCAGACCACATTTTAGAGTTACTACATGTAAAGGGGAAGAGAATGGAACTAAACCCATGCCACGTACCATTACACAACTGCCAGTATCAGACACCTTAGAGAAAGGCAAAATGGACTCCAAAATAAAAGAATCCAAAGCTCCAGTGTCTCTCAAGATCCTAATTGGAACATTGTGGTTGCCATCTACCAGCGACACCACACCATCCGAAACAAAAGCTGAAAAGTCACCTTGGTGAGATTGAGAACCAAACTCAACTTTTGGCTGAAAAAACTCACCCTGATGGTCAGAGGCTGTACCAGAAACGGCCATCACAGCCGGTTTAGCTTGAGCTAACTTCTTTGATCTAAGTAACGGACAATCTTTCTTCCAATGTCCTTCAACTAAACAGTAGCGACAGGTATTATCTTTTAATGGTGCTTTAGGTCCCCCAAAACCAAACTTCTGTGGCCTTTGGAACGAAGCTCCAGAAAAAGATGACTTACTATTCCTAGGAGTAAAGTTTTTAAAGTGCATATCACTATTTGACTCAATGGCTTTTATGGGTTAACCTGTGCTCATCTGCAAGGACTGCTGCATCACTTGGCGACTTAACTTTTCGCTCATTAATGTATGTAGCAACCTGGTCAGATACAGAGTTTTTGAACTGTTCTAACACGATCAAATTAGACAGATCCTCAAAAGTACTAGCTTCAGAAGCTGTACACCAACGATTAAATGCAGAAGTCAAATCGCGAACAAATTCAGAATAAGTCTGCGAATCTTGTTTCTTCCTGTAACGAAAACGTTGACGATATGCCTCTGGTACGAGCTCGTAGACCTTCAGAACTGCTGATTTAACTTTAGCATAAACTTTACTGTCAGCTACACGCAGTGCTGAAAAAGCCTCACGTGCCTTACCTGTAAGTGCACATTGCAACAACATAGTCATGTCCAGATCTGACCAAGCTCTAGCTTCTGCAATACGATCAAATAGCGTAAAGTATGTGTCTGGATCTGACTCATCAAATTTAGGCAACAAACGAAGATTCTGTGAAACGTCAAACTGTTGTACTCCTTCTGGTCTATTGACATTCCGCAATCGTGCTATCTCTAACTGCATTTGCAACAGCTCCCGCTGCTGCTCAAAAGTTAATGAAGGGCTAGACTGAAAACTTGCACCCTCACTAACAGAGTGACCCCAAAGAACACCTATTTCTCTAAGACCCTGCTTTTATCTAGCTTTGACAGACTCTTTAAGTTTTCCATCATCAATCTCAATCTTATAATGGTCAGCAATTTCAATTAACTGCTCCTTAGTACACAATTCCAAAGCTACCTCTGAAGGAGTTTGAAGAAAACCACTTAGAATAGAAGACATTCTCCTCAACCAATACAACTATTACCAACTCTGAGGGAAAAAAAAAAATGTACACAATTCACCTACTGCCAGTCTGGGTTTAAGGACAGGAGCCACACCCCACTATTCTCCAAAAAAAAACTAACTAACTGGCCCCTAGTCTTCGTGCAGTCACATGTGGTGGGTTTTTATGCACACAAAACCAGCAGAGTGGAAAGACAACCAGAAGCTGGCTGCCCCCCCACATCTACGGAGGTGCTCCCGAGCCGATGTAGGGGAAAAGGAAACAAGGGAAGCTCTACCCACGTTCACTGCCACCTAAAACAACAACACCACCACGAGCCTCCTATTGATACTCGCTGATAAGCCTCAAAAGGAGAGGACTCCCATCTGAACAAAACCCCAGAAAAAGCAGAGTGAATTGTGAACTCAAACTATAAAGCTAACCAAACAAAAGGAAGACCTGGCTCTCAATGCTCTCTCCAACAATATTGGCCAAACTAAAGCATCCCCTCAAACAAAAAGTTTGGCAATCTAACCTAACATGATTAACCCAAGTTAACTACAAAACAATAATCAACATGAACCAAACTTCAAGTAAACAAATATAATCAATGACAAAGCCAAAACAATCTAGACAAAACCTTAACCAAATAAGGCAAACTATTAGAATACTCAAATACTAACGACTAAAGTATAATTAACTTTAACTTAAGGACGAGCCCCCATTTGTCACAGGCCGGCTCATAGCCTGTGGCAAGAATGAGGGGACACAAACACCAAGTATAGGCCAATCAAAAGAAGAGTTTATTATAAATCAAAAACTAATAACTTTAAACAAAGAAAAGGAATGAGGTGTGCGAATGTCATAGTGTAAGGTGTATGTAAGGTGGATGGTTGAGTGAATCTGTATGTGTAAACATGACTGAGTGTGAACAACATAAAACCTTCAAAGGAACAAACAAAACAGGATCATACCTGGGGCCTGTTTCAGAAAGGAGGTTAAGTGAAAACTCTGAGTATGTTAACCCTGAAATGAGGGAAACTCTGAGTTTTCTGTTTCAGAATGGGAGGTATGTTAAACCTGAGAAAGCAGAGTAAGTCAAGCCTGTTTCAGAAAGAGAGGTAACTTATACTCAGAGTCAGTTACCATGGCAACTTACTCTGTGAACCTAACCTGGTCGGGAGCAGGTTTTCTTTGGGAAACCCAGAGTTTATTTCGTCTCCTCCCCTTTTTTAAAGAGGAAGTGGTATTTAATCACCTCATTCATTCTTTCGGTATTCATTCATTGCGCACATTTCAGTCACGCAGAGCGCATGAAATCAAGTGAATGAAATGGCATGTCCTTTTATGGACGATCCTGTGGATGAAGAGGCTGCATTAATCCGTAGGGAGTTGCATTTACGTCGGGAGAGGATTTTGAGACCCAGAGTGGATTTTTTGTCGAAAATGAAGCGGACTCTGTCAACAGGAGGTCCATCCACAGTATTAATGTGCAGGTACACTGAAAGCCTACTGTTTCTAATGGTCAAAGACTACATCACAATACTATAACATGTCTCATTCTTTGCATTGTCAAGATCATATGTGATGCTGCACATCTCATTACAAATGTGGAGGCCAAGTGGCCCGGTTCTGTTCATGACTCACGAATGTATCGTGAGTCAACGCTGAGCAATTGGGGAGAGATAAAAATACCTGTTTATACTTAGATTTAAACTTAGATTCTATAGGCTACTCCACATAAAAAAGGTGAAGAAATGTGAATGTGTAGATTGTTTGATAGACACATAATATTAACATTACCTCTGTAGGGATCTCTGTGGCAGCAGAAACTGTTTCTTCATCCCCATCATCCTGTGAAGATGAGCATTTGAGTACACTTTATAACACTATTTGTAATAATTTCTGGTGTATTGAGTAGGCTACTTACAACTGCCTGTGGTTCTGTTGGGACAGGAGGCTCCAAAAGACTAATTTTACCATCAGAATCTGTTGGGACCAACGAAAAACCCACCCCAAAGTAAAATAAATGGAAATATCACAAATAGCCTATATAAAAACACAACACATAGGTAGACCTCTTACATTTTATGAAGGCACTTAAATCTTCTGGAGTGACTGGCTCTGATGAAGTCCCTCCAGGAATTCCCTCAGCCATTGGCCTTCCAGCATTCAGGCTGGAGGTGCAGGTCCTCCCCCCGTTTTGCGAGCCTCTGCCTTCTTTCTGTTGGCTGAGTAGTCAAATGAGAATGAACATTTAGACCCATGTCAAAAATGCTGCTGCACTGCTAGACACTGGATGCTATTTAGTTATTTATATGTCAAATGTTTGTAAAGTCAGGTAGACTACAACCATGATATGTTCAAGCCTTACCTGATTGAATTATGTTTTTATATTTCATTTCAGCTGCTGCCATGTTCTTTTAATGCCTGCAGGATTGCACCTACATGAAAATTAAAATTAGGTTGAATAACACACTGTTCTTCCAGTTTCACTTCTGATATTATAACAGTTGGGCAAGTCACTTATATTACTAACTACAACTGGCTTCTTCAACAGTGTAATTAGATTAATGTAATAATGGCTATCTCTAGAAAGTATTGGTCTACTTATTACTAATTACTTTCTAAATCCCATATCAACCTCAACCACTTGAACAATACAAGGAGAGACAAGAAACTGCACTTTTAATGCTTTCAAATAAACATTGTACAATTGCATGAATTATTCTTGAAAAAATATATCTTTTAAAATTTGATGTTAAATCCACTATTGTTTTATACAGAATTGCTTTATAGTTTATGCAGCATTTAATGCAATTACATCAGATTTTACTTTAAATTACGGAATTAAATTACAGTTTTTAGATTACATAGAAATTAATTACACACAACACTGTATAACAGTAATTCAAATGTAAACTTACGCATTGACTCGAGCAGCTATTTTCTCCCAAGCTCACTCTCTGTCCTTCGCCGCTGCAGCCGTGTTGCTTTTTTTTTTAAATATATGTTGGTACTCTCCATATGCTTGCATAAGCACATCCAGTTCTGCTGGTGAAAAATATGAAGACCTCTTTTTGTCTGGCGCTGTTGCCATGGTGACTCGTAATATCTGCGCTCCATTGATAATGGCTTTTTATAGTTGTGGTGCACGCGCTTAACTCAGAGTAGGTCAACTCAGAGTTGATTGAACTAACTCATTTCAGCTGTTCTGTAACCGAAAACTCAGAGTTTCCCATCTCAGGGTAAGTCAACTCAGAGTTCAAGTTTTAACTCAGAGTTGGTTGAACCTCCTTATTGAAACAGGCCCCTGGAGGAGCAGAGAGACAAGAGAGAAGTGGTTTGAGGCCTTCTTATACCTAGAGCCCAGGTGGCTCCAATCGCTAAAGACCCTCCTCTGCCTGCAGGAGGAACCGCCCCTGCAAGGCCGAGGAGGAGCCGTGACACACTTTAACTGCAATTCATCACTTTGTCACTTTGTCTCTTGTCTGTTACTTGTTCGTTAGTGCACTTTATGCTTAATATTTTTCTTTTTAACTTTTTAATATTTAATTTTTTTTAAACTTCATTCCCTTGTTTTATACTAACCCATAGCCTTAGCCTTATTCTACTAACCCATTGCATTAGCATTTCATTCCACTTTATTTTATTACTTGTGCACTGTTGTCTTGTCTGTCTACTGTCGCGCACTAACCGCCAAGACAAATTCCTTGTATGTTTGACATATTTTGGCTAATAAATGTTTCCTGATTCCTGATTCCTAATAGAGGACTATCTTATTATATCTTACAAATGTAGCTGTGGTTCCAACATAGTGTCAGAGCAGGTAATGATACTTCGGGGGACTATTAAGTACAACCTTACGCTGCCATAAACTGTAAATATAAATGTCACGGTTCATTACTCCAGCGCCCTCTCCTTGTCTCGTGTGTTCGTTGTGTTATGTGGGGGTGTGTGAAGTGGGCGGAGTTAGCAGCCCAGCGTAAACAGGACAGCTGATCACACTTTGCGTGCCAGCTGTAGCTCGTTTGGCCACCCTATAAGACTCTCACAGTGTCCCTCCTCTCATTGTCAGATTGTTGTTTGATGTATCCCGTGTGTGTCGTGTTCCTGTCGGCGTTCCCGTCTCCTGCTTCGTATTGTGTTCCTGAGTTCGTTGTTGCCGGATCTCTCTACCTCTGGGCTCATCATCATCCCTCTCCCCGGGCAACGGGCTGACCACCCCGTCCATGCGCCACCCACCACCAGGAGGATCTCGGGAGCTTGGGGACTGCAATTATTGACTCTGACATAATAAACTTTGTTTTCACTCGCATATCTGCTTCCGCGTCTTTAGGATCATGACAGAGCGATCGGACCAAGCAAGAGAAGCAGCGAGTGAGCCCTCGTTCTCTATGGAGGCATTCCTGAATAGCAGCCTCAACCGCATGGAGGCTCAAGAGAGACACCTGAATGACACCGGGCGAGCTGTACAGGCTTTGATGGCGCAGGTGTCCGAACTCACCCAGCAAGTCCAACTTTTGCAAGGACCCTCTTCGCAGGGAGGCGGCCAGGACGCTCGCTGACCTTAGACAAGGTGAGAGATCGGTATCGGATTACTCTATTGAGTTCAGGACATTGGCGGCCGAGTGTTGGTGGAACGAGGAGGTGCAGTGGGACATGTTCCTGCATGGGCTGGCTGACCGGGTCCAGAAGGAGATCTACGCCCTGGACCTTCCCACAACCCTGAACGACCTAATTGGACTGGCACTTCGGGTGGATGCACGACTATCCAGAGTTGCGCAGCGTTCTGGGCCCAGCCGGATTCCTGGTGGAGGAGAGGATCGGCGGTTCAGCGGCAGGGACACGGTCAGTTCCGGCTACAATCACGAGCCTATGCAGGTCGGGAGAGCCTGGATTTCCCGGGAGGTGAGGTGGCGGTCCCAAGGCCTTTGCTTGTACTGCGGAGCAGCGGGACATTACGCGTACAACTGCCCGGTAAAAGACAAAGCCCGGCAGGAGGTTTGAGGCTACGGTCGGGTAGGATCTCCGCTGAGAAGACCTCATCAAATTCTACGTTCCTTCCGGTAAGACTGAGATGGTCAACCCACATGCACGACTGTCAAGCCCTGGTGGATTCCGGAGCCGAAGGTAGTTTTCTGGACCATGCCCTTGCACTCAAGCTTAATATTCCCCTTCTACCACTCACCCACAAGATATCGGTGCACGCACTAAACGGTCAAGACCTACCCAACATTTTGCTCACCACCGGACCCATGACACTAATCACCTCAGGCAACAGAGACCCTCCGAGACCCTTTTATGTCCTGGACTCTCCGCTTGCTCCCGTAGTTCTGGGACATCCCTGGCTCACCCAACATAACCCCAAGATAGACTGGCAGCAGAAGTCTGAGTGAAGCAGTAGATGTCATGAGTCCTGTCTGGTATCTGCCTGTCCGTCTGTTTCTGTCTGTGTTCCAGGAGGAGGCAGTGGACTTGTCTAACGTGCCCGCAGAGTACCTCTGTCTAAGGGAGGTGTTCAGTAAGTCTCGGGCTGCTTCCCTGCCCCCGCATTGCCCTTATGACTGTGCTATTGAGTTATTACCTGATAAATCTCCGCCTAAGGGCAAGCTATATTCACTTTCAGCTCCAGAGAGGGAAGCATTGGAGAAATATATTTCTGATTCTCTAGCAGCAGGGTTCATCCACCATTCCTCTTCTCCAGCGTGGGCGGGGGGGGGGTTGTGGGGAGGAAGGAGGGCTCCCTGCGACCCTGTATTGATTACCGGGGGCTGAACACCTAGCCGTTCATGTCTTCAGCCTTAGAGGTTGCAGGGAGCATCAATCTTCACTAAGTTGGACCTACGTAATGCATATCATTTGGTCCGCATCAGGAACGGGGATGAATGAAGGACCGCTTTTAATACCCCCAGGGGGCACTTTGAATACCTGGCCATGCCCTTTGGGCTGTCCAACGCCCCAGCGGTATTCCAAGCACTGGTCAACGACTTACTGAGAGATATGATCGATCAGTTCATATAAGTCTACCTGGATGACACATTTTTTTTCTTCTTCCCTCCAGGAACACGTGCACCACGTCCGTCGGGTGCTTGCTGGAGAATGGGCTTTTCGTCAAAGCTGAGAAATGCGTTTTTCATGCTCAGTCTGGTCCTTTCCTAGGGTACCTCGTGTCGACTGAGGGATGCGCATGGATCCTGAGAAGGTTAAGCACGCTTTTTTAATCGCGCTGAACGCCCACTTATCCCAGAGTGCATCTTACCCGGGACCTTATTTGTCACCACACTCAGATGGGAGGTCGAATCGAATGTCTTGTCAGCCTTAGAAGGGACCACACCTCCGGTCACGTGCCCACCCAAGCGGTTATTCGGGCCCGACGTCATTCACTGGGGGCATTGTTCTAATGTGGCTTGTCATCCTTGGGTCAGTCGAACTAAGTTTTTAGTCAAGCAACGATTTTGGTGGCTCGGGACATGCAGTTTTGTTTTGGCTTGCTCGGTCTGTGCCACCGGTAAGACCTCCAATCGACCCCCAGATGGGTTACTTCAACCGCTGCCAGTTCCGTCGAGACCCTGGTCCCATATCGTCCTAGATTTTGTCACCGGCCTCCAACCTTCCCAGGGTAACACAGTAGTTTTAACTGTGGTGAATCGGTTCTCGAAGGCGGCTCATTTCATTCCCTTGGCCAAACTACCCTCAGCCAAGGAGACAGCGTTGGCGGTCGTGGATCACGTCTTTCGCTTACATGGCCTCCTGTCGGAAGTGGTTTCTGACCGGGGGCCCAAATTTGTCTCCAAGTTTTTGAGTGTTTTTGGTTGGTTCCACTCACTGTTACTGAAAACAACTGTTTACATATAAAGAATTAGCTTCGATGTTGAAAGGGTAATTTTATGGGCAATTGAGGCGTTCGGCAAACAATTTTTAATCTCATACACGTTTATATTTCCGTCTTGGTTAAGAAGAAACCATCTTAACTGGGAATTAATTCTTCAGGAGAATGTAGGTTGCCATGCCCACCCACAATCTGCTGACTGACTGTAGAACAAGCTTCTTATAATTAAAGAATCGTAATCCTGAATTCAAGTATTTTATTTTTGGCTTTCTTTTACAGTTAATGATATCAAGGAATTAAGGTTTTATTTTATCAGTTATTATCCTTCAATTACATTACGTATTCCAGTTCTCCACAATTTGTCTTTAACTGTGTAAATGATTAGATGTATTGTTGCAGATAAATAACCCTGTTGCAGCTTTGTGCTTTCTGTTACAACAGATATGTTGGTGCTAGTATCAGAAAATACATATTTTTACTTAATAGCCCTCAATTTCACAGCCTTTTATTTAATAATGATGTCAATTCATGCACATCAATTTAAGACAACCTAACTAAGCCGGCATGGCCCCATCATGAGCGATGAAAAAAAGCTTATTTCCTGCACGTCCTCTCCACTTGCCTCACCTGGGCTCAGGCACGGTCCCAAAGCGGCGGGTCTAAGAAGCAGTTAGCCAATCACTGATGTTAATGAGTAATAATAATAATGAGTAATTTTGGCATCCTAAAATACATTGAGGTTTGGCCACTTCTACACCTGGGATGTTTAGTTAGCTACATGGTAACGCCGTACATTTGTGCACCATGCGCATGACGTCGCAGTTAACATCGCTACGCAGCTGCGACGCACACGTGACCAGAACGTGGATGAAAATAGGCACATTTTATCTCAAGTTCTGTGGTTGTTTTGAGTTGGTCTTTCCTCAACACATTGATTGGCTGTCAGGTTCATAGGGGCATCTGGATATAATATATATATATATATATATATATGTTCTAATAGATTTGATAAAAATATATTTAATATATTTATCTTTTAATATATTATATGATAATTATATTGGATATAAATAATAGTTACAATATGGTGGTTATATCATATTCTGAATATTGTTTTATATATATATATATTCATTCATATACTGAATTGTTTAAATAAGATGTCCTTATGTTAAACTGTTGGAATAAATGTTAAATATTTAACAATGCATGTTTGATACCCTCTTTATGCATTGAATCATACTGGGATGTCTACTGAAGAAACGGCTAGTCCTGTCCCACCCCTCCTGGACCCCCTGCAGTTCGCCTACAGAGCCAACAGGTCTGTGGACGATGCTGTCAACATGGCCCTCCACTACATCCTCCAGCATCTGGACTCCCCAGGAACCTACGCCAGGATCCTGTATATGGACGTGCCTTCAACACGATCATCCCGTCTTTGCTACAGGACATACTCTCCCAGCTGCACCTGCCCGACTCCACCTGCAAGTGGATCACATATGTCCTGTTCGATAGGAAGCCGCATGTGAAGCTGGGGAAACATGTCTCAGCCTCCCGGACCATCAGCACCGGCTCCCCCCAAGGCTGCGTTCTTCCCTCTTTCCCTCTGCTCTTCTCCCTGTACACAAACAGCTGCACCTCCAGTCACCAGTCCGTCAAGCTCCTGAAGTTTGCGGATGACACCACCCTTATTGAACTGATCTCTGGTGGGGATGAGTTGGCCTACAGGTGGGAGTCTGACCATCTGGTGTCGTGGTGCAGCCAAAACAACTTGGAGCTCAACGCTTCAAAGACCGTGGAGATGGTTGTGGATTTCAGGAAGAACAGAGCCCCATCACCCTATGCAACCCCCCCGTCACTATTGTGGATTTCTTCCGTTTCCTGGGCTCCATCATCACCCAGGACCTCAAGTGGGAGCTGAACATCAGCTCCATCACCAAGAAGGCTCAGCAGAGGTTGTTCTTCCTGAGGCAGCTGAAGAAATTCAACCTGCCAAAGACGATGATGGTCCACTTCTACACGGCCATCATCGAGTCCATCCTCTGCTCCTCCATCACCGTCTGGTACGCTGCAGCAACAGCCAAGGACAAGGGCAGGCTGCAGCGTGTCATCCGCTCTGCAGAGAGGGTGATCGGCTGCAATCTGCCTTCCCTGCAGGTCTTGTTCGCTTCTAGGACCCTTAAGCAAGCTAAAAAGATTGTAGCCGACCCCTCTCACCCTGGACAAAACCTGTTTATGCCCCTCCCATCTGGCAGGAGGCTGGCAGTCGGGCTCATCAACAGAGCCCGGTCCCCCACTGACTGACTCTGACATTCCACCGGTCACTTTCTTTCACACCGCACACGTCACTTACACTTGTCACTTTTCACTCACTTTTGTCACTTCCTGTTCGCTGGTGCACTTTATTTTTTAAATATTTTTAACTTTAACTTTTATTTTAAACCAGCCCATAGCCTTATACTATTAACCCATAGCATTATTTTTTTATTTTGCGTGCACTGTCTTGTCGTACTGTCTGCTGTTGCGCATCAACCGCCAAGTCAAATTCCTTGTATGTCTGACATATTATGGCAATAAATGTTTCCTGATTCCTGAAAAATCCACCAGCCGCGTGAGATCACAATCATTTCAAAACAAATTTGGGAGAATTATTCATCTTTTATGGTATTTTCTAATTTCATTACATTTGCAGGTGTATTGTCATAAAACCCAGTTTAGAAATATACACTTTTTTTTATCTAACCTCACAACCTCTCTCACTCAGTTCCGATACACAGCTGTCCATCACACCCTCCGGCCAATAGTGAGATGGTTGATATCTTGTCGTTTTCTCTCAACATGGTCTCAAATAGAAGCTTGGCGGTGTGTTGATGTGCCCACCACTCACTCTGCTCCGATAGCCCTGGAGTCATGAGGTTATGACAGTTTCTGTCAGTCGAGGCCGATCACACTCACTTCTGTCATTGGTCAAATCAAGACGAGCTGTCTGCTTAATGCTTAAGTTTAGTGAATAGGTTTTTATATGCATAACATTAAGGTCTGATTTTTCAGAGTAACATGCAAATGGGAAGAAGTGACTAGTGGGGTTGTTAAGAGAAACTGAATTGTATGTATGTTTATACTTTATGTACGTATACGTTCTTTCCACCGATTTATTGTAACCTGGAGTCGATTACAGCCAAGTTAATGGGAGATTTTACGTTGATTGTTTATGTGAAAAAGGCTAATATTAACGGATGAGATAAACCCTATATTTTTAGTCTACTTAAAGCATGCACTGGCTTAGAAAACAAGTTAGATCCCAACACTTCTTTAGGGAATGCAATAGAATCATAACTGATAGAAACTATACCCACAGCTATATGATAACGCCCACGTTTTAATAAACAAAAAATCTTGGTAATGGTTGTCTCTTCTCCAACTAATACTTTGACTTTCATTCATTGAGAGGTTATCCACTCAAACCCACCAGCCTTATCCTTGGCCTTACAGCCGTCTGCCCGAGTGACCTCCACGGTCGGGCTGGCCAGGAAGCAGATGAGCAGCGGTGTGGTCAGTTGTGATTGGCCGTGTTCCTGTGTGGCTGGACGATGACAAAGTGTGTTATCGGAGCAGAATGTGAGGGGGCCTGCTGTTTGGCTTTAGCTGCGCCGGGGCCTGACAGGAGCAGCTGGGCCGCTGCACAGGGTTCTCATTATTCATGTGGGGTCCTGGCATTAGCACTCCTGCACGCATAGAGAGCTGCACCAACTGCCACTTACTCTACAATCCGATCTGTGGAAGGACACGGCGAAGGAGAGGGCAGGGTTGAAGGGGAGGCTGTTCTTGCCAAGACCCCTGGAAGATGGCTATGATACCGAACTGTGAAAAGTAATTATGCTGCATCACTGAATGTACAGATTTTTTTCCCTCCAGATCCCACACAAAGGCTACTCTTTTTGTCAAATGTTAGTGTGTTTTGGACGGGGACGTTGGACAGTTGCAACTCACATTTTGGTCCAGAGCTCAAAATCTTAAGTGAATAAGTCTCCACACTGTCATAAAGTTGTGGTTGTGTTTGGTGTGGATGACTTCCGTTCTGACAGAGGAGGCTGCATCCTACATGCTTTACCACGCACGGTTGACCTGGGTAAAAGTATTCAACGCTAAAGGGAGCCCCGGTGGCTAGTGCGTCCATATTAGAAGCCGAGAGGCAGTGATCAAGCGCTAGTGTAATCCAGAAGACACAGACACAAAAGGCCCAGCTCTGCTCACCAGCAAATCTCTAACTGTGTCCGTCTGCTGTTTGGTGCTTGGGTTTCTCTGAACTTTTACCACTGAAAACAGCTGCAGCTGCTTGAGGACAGAGGGTTCAGAGGGTCAGAGCTGAGAGGAACTGAAGAGTTGATTCGTAATTCTCCGTAATTCTCATTATTGCGAGTCATACTTCATAAACATTCTTAAACACAGCAATGTGACCGATTGTTTGCATACAAATTTGACATCCTGGATCTTTAAGGATAATGTAATCGTCGCTGCGTTGTTACCCCTGCATGTCCTTTCATAGTGTGATGCACACAGCCCCCATCCCAGCATCCACTAGCAGCGCCACACACTGTACGTTTAGTGCTCAGCCTGGTGTGGGTCTTGGAGATGACGTTAATCACTGTGATTCGAGGGACTTTTAAATCAGACGACGTCTTAATTGTTCCCTTTACATCCCACGTAGCCCGAGCACAGCTGCACGGTCCTCTATTCCACAGGGGCCTTGACAGATTACAGTTGCTTCGTCCCACTCTTCCTGTCTACTGAGCACCAGCAATCTTCAAGTATCGTCTTGGTACAAAGGATGTGGCGTTAAATCTGGGTTTATCACCATTGTCCCTCTCTTCCATGCGCTTCAGTCCGGATGGATAATTTCTAACTTCCAACCAGGAGCCACATGACAATCCGGTTCATCCGAGCACACTTTTAAATAATGTTATTAAAAGGCCACTGAGAAGATGAATTGGTTGAGCCGGAGTCCTTCACACTGTCAAATGTCAAGGGCAGCGTGGTGGTAATCGCTAGTGATGGGACAACCGACTCTATTATGCGAGTCGTTTCAACCGGACGGTCTTTGGTTGGCCTACCGAGTTAATAGATTCGGTCACCGGTTTGCGAGGGGGGGGCGGGGCGTGCCTATCACACGTTTACTTCCCCCGCCAAAGTCGCTCCCATACGCCTGAATCGGTGGATCGGTTGATCACAAACAGGCAGAGACCGTGTGATTACAGAGCAAAGTGCTGATTTGTAAACACAAACATTAAATAGCAAAATTATATCACAGCGTTTTATTCGATGCACTTATACATACAATGGCTCATGGGATTGGCTCTCCACGTTAGTAGTAGGCTACAGCATTCAGTAAATGAGTCAACAGTCA